>NW_028274817.1:4887857-5493035 GCF_037043125.1 Eumetopias jubatus
ATTTACACAGTCCATCCAGCAAGTATGACCAGCACATGCCTGACAAAAAATGAGCCACAGTACACAAATGAAAATAATTTTGGCTATACAGTAATAAAATCAGGAAAGGCCTTAAGAAAGTCATCAACACACAAGGGCTTAAGCAGATTTATCCCCAGTCAGAACGTGGACAGAACTCACACCTGCCCTGTAAACTCTGAGTGTTATCATCAGGTTTTAACTCTATATGTCTCTTGCAACACAATTTGACCCACTGTGAATCGGAAACCATGTAGTGAGAAACCGTTATAATGGGGTTCTAATGAATATTAGAGAGATTAGCAGCTATTAAGTCTAGGAACAGATAAAGTTACTGAGTAAAATGCTTAGTTTGTACCTGAAGTATATCCAGGACCGCGTCTGCCGTGCCCCCTATTTCTGTAAGGTCTACTACCTCGACCCATTCCTTGACCATCATCAGTCACATAGCCTTTTTCCTTATCTGTACGATTTGGTGGTGGTCTAGAACTAGCTCCAATCTGTCGCAACTGCTCATCAATTTGTAATCTCTCCAAACGCAACTGGTCTACTTCCTATTTAAAATATACAAGATAACAGTAAAAATAATTTGACATTTTACTTAATAATACCTTTCTCCTTTTCATCAGATAAAAAAATATACTGGAAATATTTCAATTTCAGTTCTAAACTTATAGTAAACACTGTTACACAGAATTATCAGGAAATTGAATGGTCTCCTTAAAAAGAAAAATTACTACAGATAACAGATTATTGATGTCCATAATTAGAGATATAACAAAAATACTCAGCATTAAAATTCTACTGAATAGAATTTAAAGTTGTTTGATTTGGCACTATTATCCAACAGAATCTGTTAAGGCACAGATATGCTAGTTGGGGGACTTCTTGATGATAGGATATTCAATAAAGCAACTTTAAAATGCAGGTAAATGACATTTAAGGTTTAACGAGCTAACCTTTAAAGAAATCACACACTGTAAATAATCTTAATTGAAATATATTTGCCAGTTAATATCTTAATTTACAAAGCACTGAGTTTGGGTCATCTTCTGCTTTCAAAGAACATATATTATGGTAGGTCTTTGGATGTGATTATACCATTAAGGAAAAATTATTTTCAGGGAACCGAAAATGCTCCTGTTCCTTATATGGCGGGGAAGGGGGGGGGAGCTATTTAAGAGCTAACCAAAAAAGTTAGATCTTAACATCATGCCTTGAAACCTCTTAAAGACTACAACTGTGCTAGAACAAGTACAACAAAGAGTATTCATGTTGATCAAAAATATACACCTGGGGTCCACTGACAGACCCTTACACACAGTGCTTCTGATACGTTGGGTTCTGTCAGATCCAGATGAAGCCTCAATTCTAACCCCCGTCCTTCCAATCTCCCCATAAAACATCTCCTTTAATGGCTAAGAGGGAACTGGATCCATAATTCTAATAGTACTGGGTGTCTTGAGTAAAGCAGCGGCCATCATAGGGACTGTCTACATGGACAGTCACTGGATAAGCCCTGTTAAGCTAAGTTCTTAAAATCTTGGTTGTGGAAGCTTCTGGCAAAGAAAGGGCAGATACATTTAATCTGTGCTCTGAACCAGAATTTCTGTTTTACAAAGGACTTGAGCAAAGGAGAGACTGAGTAGCTTACTCCAAGAGTACAGTTATAGCTCATGGGATGGGTGTTATCTTGCAAAACAGAATGGTAGTCCAGGTTATCCCACTGGGGCAAAGCAGTCACCTTTTGGTGAGAGATGCCAGGCCCAACCAAGGGAAGATCTGGTGATGGAAAGAATGGCAACAGGACAGCTGCTGATAACCAAAAAAGATATTCAATTGTGAAGAATAAATAAAAAGATCCAAAAAAAGAACATTAGTCAAAAGAACAAGGGATTGATCACAATGCAACCCTAACTCTCCAGGTCATCATAATTATTTAAGCTAAGAATATGAAGAAAAACACATACAAGAGATTACAAATAAAACACACTTTAGAACAAAAATAAGTAAGCAAACCAACAGGGTATCCTAACCATGCAAACCTTGCTGGATGAAACCTTCCCATTTTCAATTTATTAACTGACCACTCTAAGAATGAAATGCCTAACTATTACACTTTCTTCCCCCTTATTTGCATCCAAGTAAAATTGTTTATTTCTTTCAAGAAATCAGCAAAAATATTCTTATTAAGATAGGATCATAAATAAAATAGAAAGCTGGATTATTTTTAAAATCCTATTTAATACTAGTCACTTGTAATTTTGATGCATATGGATATAAAGAAGAAATTTTAAAAGTGACATGGGTAAGATTTTATTTAATTGGATTATAGAATATTTTGGCTAAAAGAAATTTTAAAAGGCATCCAATATAGGGAGAAGTGACTTGCCTAAAGTCACATAAGCTAGTTCATGGTAGAAGAGAGACAAGAAGCAAGTCGCTGGACTGCCAATCCAGTGCTCTTTCCACCACTAGTTCCTGATTTCCAGTTTGCAATCTAGAGGAGGCATAACTGTACAAATTCTAACTAAAACGAGCATCTACAAGACACAAGTTGTTTATATTTTGGATAAGAAAGTATAGAGAAAAATACAAAGGGTAAACATTTAAACAGAGGACTTCAGGAAACACTGGGATTTCAAATGACAAAAAAGGACAAACAAAGGCAAGTGTAAACAGACACAAAATTTGGCCTGGAAAAAACTCACAGAGGCTAGAAAGGATCAACTGGATGAAAAAGCTATGTACAGGCATACCTACATTGAGTGTAAGGGTTTAACAGAAAAATAATGGGAAATAGGGGGATTTATTGAGAACTGGGATATTGGTCCTTAAATTTATAATGATAGAAAATGGACTCGTGTTTTCAGAAGGAATATAATAAGCAAAACAAAGTGAATATTTGCTCTATTGTCATTCATTGTAATGTACAGGCTAGAATGAACCTTCACTGCTAAAAGACTGACTGTGGAGTTTTTATATTTTAGTACAAAAGGATCAGAAGTTAAAGTTCTTCTTGTTCTTACCTTTAAATAGTTCAGGTGATAATCCAGAAGAACGGTGGCATTAGCAATGCTGTCCTTTGTTCCCACAAAAACAAATGGTACCATACCCTGAAAAATAAATGGCAACAATAATCCTATAAAATAATGGATTAATCTGACAAAAATGCAAATAATAACTAAATCCCTAGCACAGGGCCTGACAAACAGTAGGTACACAAATGTTTGTTGAAAATATAAATCAATACATCGAAACAAAAGTAGTTGGCATATTTTACACATCTACTGTGAATAACGACAGATCAATACAGCAACCCCGTGAGTGTACCGGATTATTATGTTTTAAATGCTACTATTAAATGTTGGCAAAATCACAAATTATGTAATTCAAAATTATACAAGCTCTGATATGAGATGCATATACAAAATGAACACTTTAAAGTACTCTTATGCATACACTACAGATTTTCTCTAGATCAAATTCTTTAAAGAGAAATTCAGAGTTAAATACTAGGGCACAGAAGTAAAAACTAAATCCGTTTTGCTAACCAAGAGAGTACAAACAAAACACAAAAAGAATTAGGATAAATTAAAATGCACTAATTATTCTGTGCGGGGGTTTGGGGGTTAGAGGCAGGTCCATGAGCACAAAATTTAGCATTTCAGTAAATTTCAATAATGCACTCTGAAACTTATAAAAGGCTGAATCAGAAGGAAAGTTTGATCTTTTCCCTATGGTACTATTTTAATATAAAGATAGATTTTTAGAAAGGAGTATACTAAAAGATTTATACTTCTAGCTCATCAGTACAAATGAGAAAAAAAATATTTCTTGTCACAAGTTCTAAGGAAGCCTAGGTGTCATGCAAACTAATAGCTGGCAATTAGGGCCTTCGAAGTCAAGAATACGTCAATATTTTGCTAATATAGAGAAATACACATGGTTACTGATATTCACATGTGACTATAGAAAACCATATGGTGGCTTTGATGAGGATATAATTTTCTAGCTGTGAAAAATCAAGAAACTGTCTCTTTAGCAAGTGTCACTCTTTTAAATAAAAAGAGCATTCATTTGATAGGTGTGGCTACTGATGGGCTGCTTTTGCTTGCCTGCATTCAGGAGACAGCATCTTAAATGTATGTGGGGCTGGAACAGGGTTTTTCTTTTCCCTTCTACATGAACATGGCTGTTGATGGGGAACAAAACTGAACAATTAGGAAATAATGCTTGTAAAATGTGCTTTATCTGGTAGGCAAGGCACTGCTTCCTAGTAGCAATGATCACCTGAAGAGTCAGGTGCCACTGAAAACCCATGGGCTTCATATGGATTTTTTTGCATTGAATAATATATGAACTATGGAAATAATCAGGCCTGTGAATCAGATCTACTTTTCTCAAAAACATTTTTGACTGTTTTTTCCCCAACTGACATTGTTACAAAGCAGTTAAACCTTATTATTTCCCAAAATGTCATATGATGAAATGCTACACTCTTCCCTCTAGATCACGTATGTCCAAAATAGACTTTGAAACCCTATGTCATAGATTTAGTCTGACCACTTTGGAGCAAACAATTTTAAAACATTTTCTCTTTCCCCACATCCAAACTTTTGTTGTACCCAAGTGCCACTCTAATTTGAGCACATCACTAGGGGACCAGAATAGTAAAATGAAACAGGGCCAAGAGCACAACGGTGGCCTTCAATATGGATGCTAGGAGAAAGGGATTCCTTGACCGGGGTAAGAACTGAGCTGCCCAGCAGAGAGGAATATCCAATCCACTTGTGGTTATATTTCTCTTTATAAAATGGCAGTTTTTGCTTTTAATCTCTGGTAAGCCACAACATTTTTCCCATAAATAGTTCTCGTGGGCCAGGTAGGGGGCCCTGAGCCTTCAAGGAACTCATGATGTGGCCAAAGAGATTAACAAGTGAATGTCTATGTAGAAAGTGCTACTGAGAGGGATGAGCACACTGGAACACAGAAGGGGAAAAGGGGAGGAGACCGTGGCAAGTACACAAGGCAAGCTGCACAAGGAGCAAGGTCAAAGCAAGGTGGGAAGTTGGAGGGTAAAGAGCACTCTGGTGTAGGAAACATATGCATACAGAGATAATAGTGTTCAGAGATCTCTAAGTACTTCAGTATGGTTCAAGCCACTCTGGAAGGCAAAGGGGGGGGGGGGAACGGTAAGATGTGACATTGGACAAGTGAGCATCAAAGAAAAGCCTGATAAGCAACAGGAAGGAACTTGAGCTTTTGCCCCAGGGCAATAGATGAACATACCCCAAAACACTCCTCCACCATCCCCCAACCCTGATGATCATTTGTAGTCTTTCTTAACAAGGGGAATAAACATTAAAATATAAAATTAAAATGTATTTTTCAAGGAATGTTTTCCTACCTGCCAAGCCTTGAGTTCAGGTTTCTGGGATTCCCCTGCTACAATTGATGAAACCACTAACACCTAAAGCAGTATAAGGAATGCAAGTGATGTCATTAACTATAACAAATGATACACAGAAGCCTGAACGCAGGACTTTCACTGTAGGACTTCTAAACCCATTTCTAAACAGTTAGGTTAGTTCAAATAGTGAAAACCAGTTTCTAAAATATGGTTCTAAGTAGAAACTAAATGTATCTAACAGAAGGTACATTTTGAGCTACCACAGCCTGCAAAATTTCAAGATACAGCATGAAAAAATGAAAGACCACCCTCAAACGAAAAAATGTGATCATTAATTGTAACCCCATATTTTATGTTTATACCATCATATTTGTCACTGTGAGTAAACTGAGAAGTAGGTATCACTTTGGTTTGTAATCTCTCATAAGATGGCAATCAGATTTCAAAAAAAAAAAAAAAAATACATGAGTAGACTATAAGCCTAACCAGAGAAAACACCCAAAACACCAACTGTGACATCTGGGTCAAAGAAATTCCTTTTAGTATAATTCAAAGTGACAAATATTTCTTACCCTCTGGACTTTTGTACTGTTAGGTTGAGAAAAATGAGTGCTGTTTTCCTTTATATCTATATGTTTTTTTTCTTCAGAGGGAGCAGGTCCAACCCTCGAGTTACTGGAAGGTAGGGAATTTGGTGGCATGATTTCCTTGTAAAAAACACAAAACACAAAAGAGAAAAAAGGACCAATTTAAAAGACTGTATTTAGCCCTGATTTTGTATCAATGATCGTATTTTACGAATATAAATTATTATAAACATTTTTGGCAGACAGAATTAGAGAATGCAAATATTATGCAATAAAACCCCCAAAAGGTCTAATATCAGCTAAAAGCAAAGAAGACTAGACAATGTGTGAAAATTATGGCAATTTGGGGGAATTTTATTTTAAACAGTATCGTACAGAAGAGTACACCCTTACCTCCCCCAACCCACACAAATACTTTAAAAGTTGCTACCAAAAAGCATATATTCATGAAGATAAAAGTGAGGGTTATAAAATTTAATGACTGGGAAGAGATATTATGCCCAGATAAAAATTTAAGCACACAAAATAAATATACATACACACAAACTAAAAAAAAACAAAGGATGAAAGCCAGAAAACCTAACTAGTGTCCCAACTGGGTCTCTGTCAGCAACATTAAGTAGTATTTGAAAAGTGCCTTATACTCTTTTTAAAATTTATGACCATCCATTTTAAAGACTGAGAAAGAAGATTTGAAGGCGTTCAAATGACTAGTCCCAAGTCACTCTCCAGCTACGACAATGACTGGCATGACTCATTGTCAGAATTTTTACATTCCCAGCATGTGCATAGTTCAGAGGCCTCTAAATTAACATGTTGAATAAAACAATAAGAAACTTTTATCAGACAAACCAGAAACCCATGCACTATAACATACCTCTTCTTGTGGAACACTTTTCTCATTTTCGGCTTCAATTCTCACCCTCACAACTCCGGACTTGTCTACAATTTCCTGAATCAGTTTTCCATTTTTTCCTATTACTTTGCCTAAGTCAAGAAATGAATAATTCATGTTTGGTTTTAAAAACATGTATCTCAAACCAGTAAGCACACCCCACTGTAAACTATCACATAAAACTGTAAGATTTCAAAACCAAAACTTTTCAAAAAGAGTTAAACTGGCTTTCTGTTTTATTAGGTTGTCACTGTTTAAACTACTTTGGTCACGTATCAGAGGTATTTAAATCTCAATAACTGACGGGCTAATTTTGAATTTTTAAGGAATCTCCAAGATAGGCTCTTATTTCGCATAAAAGGGTCTACGTGAAACTTGCTGGTACAGTGGTATGTATCACTCTTTCTGCAAAGTTCTGTGAAAGGAATTAAGGGAAAGGACAGATAATAGAAAATACATTCGCTTATTCATTTGACCATTTTAGTTCTGTCTGTACCTGATTTAAACCTGCTTCTTTGCCCATGGTAAATACTTTTAGAATTTTGTATGTCACATTTATAAAAGATAGATTCTAAGTTTAAAAGGGATTTAAGCAGCTGTACATACATCTAAAAGAAGTGCACATTTTTCAGGCCAATGTGTTAACATAATATTACTCCTGTGTATCACTCATAAATTGTACCAGTATATTAAAACGTGAAGTGTGACTTCTTAATCTTTATTAGTCACAGAATAAAAGATTAAGAAATCACACTTTAAGATAACTCAAAACCAAAATGAAAAAACTTAAAACCAGTTCAAGATTAACTACTATTCAATACCATCTTTTAAAACTCCAAAGACTTCAAATACCGGTAATAAACAGTCATGCTTTCCCTCATTTTATAAAACTCAATCATATCCTTTAACTGGGAAATGACTGCTTTCATAGCCATCATCATGCATTAGTGTAAAGCAAGACTCTGCAAATAAACAAACTATTGGCTCCGGACGTCTACATGTGAATTACATCAGCTTCTAAGTGCCCTCCCAAGGTACCTAAAGCACCCTTATACCAGCCAAGACCATCATGTGCTTGTCCCACCATCCCATCTAAGGCAGGGATGGGGAAAAAACTGGAAGTCAAAATTTGCTTTGAGTCAATCCTACAGAAGAACCCAGGGAAAGCCTCACAACAGGAACTGGTGGTTCTTCTAATCAGCATAACCCTGGCACTCTTGCCATGTCTGGCAGCCTCACGCATCCCTGTAACCTCTTTTGACTGGTCAGTGGTCGGGGAACAGAACTGACACGAAATCAGGACTCCTGATATAGGTAGGTCCTTTTGTCAATTATTTCTGCTCCTCTTGTCTTCAAATGAAAAGAGGTGCGGGGAAGAGAGAAGTTACATGGAGTCATCCCACAGTTTGTTTTTAATCTATAACACCTGTATTTTCATGAATTAGTGTGATTTTAACAAAGGTCTAAGTGAGTCAGGAAAAAGAAAAATGAGCTTGGCACATGTTGCTCTTAATATCTTAACTATCCTATGTATTACATGTTAACTATAATTAACTGAATAATTAAACCAATTCACTGTCAGAGTGGATGAAAAACAAGCAAATTTTTAGAAAAGAGTGACACATCCATGTACATGCTAAAGAGAGTTTGTGAAAAATAAAGAGATCATAAATCATACTGTGAAACTCAAAGAAAACTCATGCAATACTAATTAGACATCTCCCCAAAGATCGGCCTTGCCAAATCTCTTATTATACAAAAATGCTTTCTGAAAACTCTCAACATTCCCAGTGTTGTAGTACACAATCTCTAAAACAGACTTGTTTTATTTTACTCACTAGAAACAAAACAAAACCCAGGCTGACTGTACTTCAGCAGGCTTTCTGGTGAAAGGTCACTGCTGGAGCCCTCTTCTCTTCAGGTATGACCAGAGGTAGAACCTATTTTTAACAGCAGATAATGCAATTCTACACTACACGGTTATTTCCAAATCCCAACGACAGCTTACTACAATTCTGCTCTACTAAACTAGATGGAATTGTTCTACATAAGGAGGAGAAAAGAGAAGTAACATTTACAGAGTCCCCTACTATGTCCAGAGCTTAGGTAATGTACATCTATCTAAACCTTTCTATCTACATCTTCCTGTTTAATTATCACGGCAACTCTGTGAGGTGGACACTATTACTCACATTTTTTAGAGGTAAGGAAAATAAGATTCAAGGGGGCAGTGTCAGTTACAAGGTCAAACAGCTACCAAAAAGTGAGGTAGGGACTGACATCTAAATCCAGCTCCAACTCCAACACCCAAGAACTTTCCCCCAGAGACATCATGCCATCATCTCCCAAATGAACTTTAGTGAATCCGACACACAATATTGAAAACACTGTCTACTGGCTATATAAGAATTCCTAAATTTAAAATAACTTTTCTAACTATAAAATGTATGCAATTGCTTGACGAACTGTAAATAAAAGGAAAATAAGTATCATTCAAAACCCCACTTATCCTGAGGTAATGACAGTGCTACACACACAACTGTGTCCTAGTTACCTCAATAACATCACATTCTTTAGCTGTCTGTAGAATACAGCTGAATGAATAATTCTGCATTAATGTCACTGGTATTTATCCTTAAACTAATTTTATTCAAGAAAAAAATAGTATTCCAAGTGTTTTTAATGGCATAGGAAGATGTTTATTAATTCTAAGCCGACAAAAAATAAAAGCAGGCTAAGCAGGACTGAAACTATTGGAACAAAATGCACAGAAGTCCTTATTTTCTTGTCCTTTAAACTTTCCAAAGGGCATGCATTACTTTTTATAATCAGTTGTGATATCAAGTTCAGAAAATAAAAAATGTATAGGCAGCAGGTCCCAATTTTATGTATAAAGACACAGGTAGTGTTCTTGATGGAAAAAAAAAAAACCCAAAAACTGCAACTTGTTTTGATATGTTCTGCTAACAATATCTGCAGCAGTTGAGAATATTGGTAGAGAGTTTCTGGTATTTGCTGGTACTTGTGATGATGATAGTAATGAAACAATAGTACTCAAAGTCAAAATGAAGAATTACCATTGATGTTGCACAAAGCCCCACAGACATTCAGAGTTACTTTTAGCCTTACGACTTATTAGATTTAAGTAACCTACATTCAGGTCTTCAACTCAGAGATAATTCAGAATGCTATCATTTTATAGCCCCATCAGAAAGATCAAATACCAATATCCTCCAAATTATAAAGCCTTCAAATGTCATTCATTTTGAAAAAATGGTTTAAGACTGATTTTTTAAAAGAGTTATTTATTTATTGAGAGAGAGAGAATACACAGGGGGTAAGGGCAGAGGGAGAGAGTCCCAAGCAGACTCTGCAGAGCGCAGAGCCCGCTCAATCCCACAACTCTGAGGTCATCACCTGAGCTGAAACCAAGAGTTGGATACTTAACCGACTGCACCACTCAGGCGCCCCTAAAGATTTATTAGAGAGAGAAAGAGTGAGCAAGCGCACAAGTGTGAGTGGGGGAAAGGGCAAAGGGAGGGGGATAGAAGCAGACTCCCCGCTGAGCACAGAGCCCGATGTGGGGCCTCGATCTCACAACCCTGAGATCATGACCTGAGCTGAAATCAAGAGTTGGATGCTTAACTCACTGAGCCACTCAGGCATCCCTTGAAAAAAATGTTTAAGATATAGAAAATATACACTGAAGAGGCTGTACAAAATTTATCCTTCCAGGCACTAGTAGGTTTGAACTAGCAAAATAGTATCTTTTGTATACCTTTTAATTTTTGAGTATCATATTTATCAAATATTTTCTGTATACTGTAACAACAGACCGTATTTCAAAGATTAAGCTTCAGTTAAATGACTCCCCAAGTGAGTGAACATGGAATTCTATCGGTATAACTAAACTATTTCCCTAACTGGTGTTTTTGCAGTGTATGTCAACAGTAATTTCTGACTCACCAACTAAGTTCCTTGGAACCTGTATGACATCTTCAGCAAATTCAAGAAAGCTTCTAGCCTTTTTCACTGCATCCTGATCCTAACAACAAAGGGAAAAAGATTTAAGACAAAAGATGAGCCATATGAAATACTGTTACTTTAGAAAAAAAAAACTACGTAGTAAAATATTTACCTCTCCGTAAATATGAAATGTGCAGGTATCTTCATCTAGATCAATAGCAGTGACCCCAGGTACTTTTCTAGCTTGCTGAATATTAGCACCATGAGTACCAATTGCTAGACCCATCAGATCTTCTCGTACGATAAACTGTTCATGAAACCTTGAGGCAAGTTGCCTTGAACTCTGAAGAGAAACACACATCTGATTAATATGCTTTATCAACTATTAAGACAACTGTATTTAGGTCAGCCATATAAATTATCTTGACCCTATATATCAGGGGACTATAAATTAGTTTCAATTGTAAACTAAAAGGTTTTAGAAAATACCTCCCACAGCCTAAGTACTTTTTAGGTTACTGAAGGTCTATACCATTTGATATATTTTTGTTAATAGAAAGGGATTCTTGTCAAGTTTCCAAGGTAACTTTTGAAAACCTATTTGCAAGGCTGCCTTAGGTAACCAAGGACATCAATAATGTAATAATTAAGAAGCAGATCAAAGGTTCCCAAATAAAAACCAGCTCACCGGATCTGACAGACTCAATGTTATTTAAGTAAAAAAAAAAAAAATTTAAATATCATCTTTACAGAAAATTGTATTCATTTTTATTAAAGGATATCAGTACACATACGTATATACTTTTTCAGTTTTTTTTTCCCCTGAAAACTGCACCATTTATGTAACTTATCATTAGATACTGTGGTCTAGATATCCATCTCTCTGATGAAGTGGTGATATTAAAATACTTTCCTTCCCCCACCTCCCCAACCTGAGGAATGAAATCATAAATATTGTTAGTGCAGTCATGAAATCAAATGATTACAGAATGCCAAAGATTTACAACTTATCTTGCATATGCACCTGTAACCTAGTATGAGAGTCTGCAAGACCTTGTGATCTGGATCCACAAGTATGATGAATTCTTTCAAATATTCAGTAATGACTGAACTACGTTACACGTGACACCCCAAACTTGTGGATAATTGCTCTCTCTTTAAACAGCATTATCAAAATTTAATGTTTAGTTCTAGCATGCCATTAATGAAAACCAAACATATTAGTGGCTCATGTTGAAAAATGGAAATTTCTTATCTGAATATGTGGATATCTTTAATATTAGTAGTGAGGAAAGATAGGCATGCACACTAGTATTCAACATACCTGCTAATTGGAATGAGTGTAACTAATGTAAACAATTTTAAAAAGTCTAACATCCATATTGTAGATTAGAGTAACAAAATGTACGAAATATTCCTAGGACTTTTCAAGAAGTCTTGTTTTTTGAATCCTGGTTCATTCACCTGGTCTATTCTTTTCACTGATAATTCACTGATAAATGGTAAGTCAAAGGTATAACAGATCATTTAAGAAGAATTAGATGTTTAAGAAGAGGCATGAGTATTTTTTCCATAATACTCAAAATGAAAATAAGGAGGCTGTTCTGGCCTAAAAGTTATGAGAGAATTGCTAAAGAAACCACAAATGTGTGAACATAGGGACATCAAGAAAGAACAAGAGTAAAAACCAATTAAACAGACCTCCATGACCATAAGGAAAACAAACTAGCAAAAGGAGATATGAGTGTTTCCTCTCCTGCTAAGAGTTCAGCAATCACGCATCAAGTGGGAAGGTGGCAAGTTTCACAGGGTTTTACGAGACTATAAGCCTTGACTACCTTCTCTCTTAATATGCAATGTGGAACTCTTTTTTTTCTTTATTATTTCAGCTGCATGGTGTTTTCCCTCTAATGAAATGAATAATGACAAGGAACTCTGGAATCTGACAGTAATACACTTGAGTTGGTACATTAAAATCCATTTAGTTTTTATGGTTATGGATGGAAGTACTAGATAGTTATCAATGAAAATAAATGTATGGTGATGGAAATTATTGGAAGATTAATAAAAGTAGATAAAATGCACCTGAAGAGACGAAATAGTAAGTTAGGGAAATAGCCTCTGGCAGGAATCTGAAGACAGGAGTTTTAAAGAGTGACAACCAATTAGAATGAAGAAGTTCTATACCCTTTTAAACAGAGATAAACATACATAATGAAAGGAATATGATTAGATATTTAAATACTCTCTAGTACTTAAATGATAACATGTTATATGGAAGAAGCATTGCCTCATTTTATTAATAGCTTTGATGAACTTCTAGAAAAAGTGAGTTGACCAGAAGTTCCTTAATATATATCAACTGCTGCTTAATTCTGAAACCTTAGGCATGAAAAACTTTAGTATGATTAGACGTTGTATAATTTTAATTTCTCAAAATATAAAATATAAGGAATTGCTAAGAAACAGCAAATAAAGGACAACCTGCCTGTACTCAAGTTTTGTAACGCCACAGTTATCATTTCTAGATAGCCTTGTAAGCAGCACTAGGGAAAGCCACATACCTCTAGCTGCTTACTGGCTTCTTCATTTCTCAGTATCAGAGATAGCTTAGTGCGCAGACTCCGAAAGTGCATGTCAATTAGCATGTGTGCTCGTTTCGAGGTGACTTCATTGATAGACTAAAGGATATTTAAATTAACACCATTATTATCAAAGCAAATACTCTGAATGAAGTACACCAAAACAGACGAGTCAAAAACACTCACCAAAATGACAAGCTGATAATTCTCAGGATCATAAGTTACAGAAAAGGCACCAACTGCCTTTTTAAAGTCCTTATGTGCCGATTCTTTGGCACACCTAGAAATAAAAAGAATATCCACTGTGAAGTTAAGATGAATGATTGCCAACTACTGGCATAAGTATATGCAGAGACTTGCACTTAGTAGAACTGTGAATTCATACTGGTTTAGTTCCTTTGCTGTACATCCCTGAAAATACTTTTAGCCCACTCAAGTATCTGAGATTACAGAGAAAGGTTCCTTTGCTGTCCACCTCCGTAATACTCAGCCCAATCAAACATCTGAGATTACAGAGAAAGGAAAAAAACTAGTTATGCTCTTAAAGGGATTGCTTGTGGTCCTAGATTACCAAAGGAGACATTACTTAGGAGAGTCACTCTCCTCTGACGCTTCCTTATTTCAGTTACATATGATTAGTAATTTTCTTAACTGTTGAAAACTTTTGGGGATATCTACATGGAACCCAGTTTTGTTCTGCTGCTTCTTTTCTATAGAAAAACTGCTGACCAATTTAAGGGAGAGAAGGAAATGTGTATGAATCAGAAAGCACAAAAATTTACACACATATGCAATCTCTTCAGTCAAAAAACAGGATTTCTATGTACTTTGAATTGCAAGTTAATATTTATCTATAAAGTGTGACACATCTAAATCAAACTCATTATACCCCCTTGATGAAACCTTTAAAAAGGAATCTCTTACCTAAAAAGTCTTTAAGCATTACTCCAGACCAAGGATTATAAGATTGAGACAACCTTTGGAAGCTTCTTTAAATCTACTTATTACATATTTATCTGAAAATATTAACTTAAAGGAAAAAGACATGTAGAAATCTTGTCTAGAATTTGATTTGTGACTTATGACAGAAATCTATACGAATCGATTTTAAAATTTCAAAATTCTATGAACAAAGTTTATTTTAGAAAACAAATGTGCACTAGCTATGTATCTAGCCAATGAAGTTTAGACAAGTGCAGTGCCTAATTATTTAACTGGAAAAGCTAAATTAGACATTTTTTCACTACTTTTGCAAACCATTTTTGCCAAAGTTCATTGAATTTAAAAACTGGTATCTATTGTTTTAAAATTTATATTCTTTTATATTAATTGCATATCACCTGTAAGTTCTCAGCATTTCTTGCATACTAACTTACATTTGTCGTAAGTCTTCTGGCACGTCCAGTTTGATTTTATGGAAAGTATCTTTCGTGGCAGGTTTGTTGGGATTAACCGATCGTAGACGTTCAATTGTGACAATTTCATTGTATGTAGCATCACATGCTGCATATTCTATCACATAAAACTGAAAGAAACAGATAAAAGTCATTCCTGGCCATAGTTTTTAAAGTAAGAACAATGAACTATACACCTATACAGTTATTTTTAAGTTCTCTAGAGGGAAGAAAAAACTCTATTTGATCAATTAACTAAAACATACAAAACATACTGAACATGTAGAGAAAACATTTTAATAAAATAACTCAAAAGTTAGATATTACTTTAAAATAGAAATCCACACTGAAATGTAATACCTGGGTTTAGAAAAGGCAAACAGTACAAAAAAGTTTTAAATATGCAGTTTCCTACCTCACCCTTTATCATCCTCACTTTAGCTAACCACCAAC
Organism: Eumetopias jubatus; assembly: GCF_037043125.1. NCBI lineage: Eukaryota > Metazoa > Chordata > Mammalia > Carnivora > Otariidae > Eumetopias > Eumetopias jubatus. The sequence goes on from NW_028274817.1 coordinate 4,903,166, forward strand.
AGCAAGGCTCTTTTTCATTTGCTCTGGAATAAACCTACACAAAAATTACAACACAGATTTCATAATTAACATCATTCAGAAATCTATAGATTATCAGACATTGAAGAAAATTCTTAAAATGAGCCAGGTGTCTTTCAAACCCATATGTTGTATGCCTTAAAGCAGACTGCAACCCTATAGCTAGATATACATACATAATCAGAAACTACTTGATTACCTGGGAGAGCCCTATACAAAGCACCTTCCTATTTTCTTTGTTTCAGATCAGTAATAATCAGTCCTCTGTATATGAATGCTCAAGAAAAGCAGATTGCTCATAAACCTGGGCGAACTTGCCTTGGATACTCTGTCAACTACAAAAATAGATCTAAAAATGTATAAACTTGTTTTTGTTTTACTCTAATAAGTAAATAACTGATTGGAAGTTACTGACCCTGGCCTACTGCTTGGTCACTAAATGGGTGAGGCCTCTGACCACTCAAGCCCACTAAGGATACCACCCTGGCATTCATGTTTCCTGGTGCCTAAATGAACAGATCCTTGGTCACTCTCTGGTCTCCCATCCCCTTTCTCTCTCCACTAAAATGGACAACTCCATGCTGGCAATCCTCTGGATGGATACCACCTTCCTGCTCTCATATACTGGATCAGTTATTCTAACCGATCTCTCTGGTGACCACGTCAAAGTTCACTTACGATGTGCAGCATGGAACCTTTTGTAAAGATACTAGCAAATCAAGGTTAATGGGAAAAGAGCAGAGTGTACATGGAGATATAGACAGAAATATGCAGAAGCAGAAAGCAGGGAGGACAAGGGGGACAGGGAGAAGAGGAGAGAGAGCTCAGAGCCTAAGGCTGATGAGTAGTAACTCAAGGCTCCAATTCTTGTCTCCCTTTTACAACTGAAGTTAAAAGTCATACGACACAGTGACTAAATACAGCTTAACCTACCTTTCTCTCTCGCCCTCATCACTTCTTCTCAATTTTGCTCTAGCTAGAGAAATAACCTCAGTTAACTGTTATGTAATACAGTGAGGTCATCCTAGCAACAGCACCTCACTGGTCCCCTATCCATCATGTGACTAAGTTGGGAGAAAAGTTCCCTTAATCCATCACTATTATGAGCATTCCTGATACAGACAGACCAAAAGACCCGGTGTCTTGTGTCCCTTTCACAACCTAAGTTAATGGTTATACAATACAGTAACTAATACAACTTAACCTACCTTTCCCTCTTGCCACCATCAAGTCCTTTCAACTCTGTTCTAGCTAGAGCAATAACCTCAGTTATGTACCACTGTGAAGCAATACAGTGAGGCCACTCTAGCAACAGCATCTCATTGGTTACCACCTGTCATGTGACTCAGTTGAAAACGTCCTGCCTTCAGGAAGCTTGTAGTGTCCTGGCGTAGTGGACAAATAAAGGTTCTGTTTGGAATATTCCTCTAAACACAATAGTATCAACACAATGTTTGTGTTTCCTACTAGGATCCTTCACAACACCAAGCCCAGTCCCTTTGCCTAGTAGGTACTGAGTACATTTTTGGTAATTACATAGTACTTTATTCTACTCCACTTTAGAAAGAGAAAAGAACACAGGCCTGGACATCCAGAGACCTTCCCTGAGTATTCTCCAGAATAGTACTCCTGCCCCTGTATCACCTTCCGTCCTCTTACTTTTTTCTTCCATATGCCATAATATTAGCTACCCCGACTAGAATGTGACCTCATCAAAGGCAGGGGACTCTTCTGTTTCACTGTACCATCTGTACCCTAGCACAGGAAATAAGAATTCAAGAACCTAGTACACTTTACCTTATCTGTATATAAATGTCTACTTAGCTGCTTCCTTCATATCACAAATATTCATGAAGTTGCGACTATTAACAAGACATTGTGGAGAAAGAAGAGAAGCAACTCAAAATGGTGTGAAAGGAGAGGAAGGAGAGGAAACTACACAGACCAATTACAACATAAAGCGGAATCCAAGTGCTTTAAGTCCCAAAACAGTTTTCAGTGGCTAGAGAAATTATAAACACAATGTTTTTGTTAATGTTTTATATCTCTATAGCACATTTTAGTCCAAGACATCAATGGCACATGAGCAGGTGGTTCACAGCATGGCCAGTGAAAAGATGTTTTCCTTATATGTGTTTATATTAAAACTCATGGATGGGTTTTTAATAACATACCACAAGGATTTACTGCTACTTAAAGAAATTCTAGAATGCTGCTCTATTACAAGGCATGATTTCTTCTCCTTTGTAAGACTAATTTTCCTAATCCATTTTGCTTAAAATGGAGACAAAGTTGTAAGCTAACAATACATTATTCAAATAATGATTCAGAGATTGAAGGAAAGGGCAAAAGGAATTTCCTAGCAGGCAAAGGAAATTAGTGACTTTCAACGATGCGCCCTCAGTGCTGCTCAGGCAAGCCTCATTTAAGCATCATGTAGTATTTTAGATCATTATTAAGATGGCTCAATCAAAAGCACATGTCCATCACAGCTATAATTTTCAAGGTAGTTTAAGCAGTGTTCAAGACAAGAGGTACAAAAGGCACAGGCAAATTAAATGCTCTCACTCCTTCAGGGCTTAGTAACTTGAGGGCAGGGGCAACTTACCTCAACTTCATCACTTTCATTTATATCTTTATTATAACCTACAGGTGGTGGGAATCTCACATCATGGAATGGAATCTGCCTCTCTGGCTGCCAGCTGCAAATGAGCAAACACATAATTAACACGCTTTCCGGTTTGATGGAAACAATGACCACACTGCCATCAACTCTTGGTTAAGTGTGACCTTCTGTTTTTCTAGTTTAAAGAAGCAAATGCTTTTAAAACAGTCAGTGTTTTGCTGAGTGGGGCATAATGGCAATGTTGAAACATTTCAACAAAGTCTGCATGCAGCATAGCAGCCTTGTAGTTCTATTTGGAATATTCCTCTAAACACAATAGATCAACATTACAATTTTCCAAACAAGTTTTTCTTTCAGTAATTTCAACCTCTAAGAGTGCTAAATGCAAGGCCACAACAGCAATTTCCTCTGATGCTTAAATTAAATGTTAGTATCAGTAAGTGTTAGTAACATCATCACCATACTTCTACTTGCAAAGGAATTTTAACAACATTCTAAGGACCACAGAAACTGGTCTTAAGTGCCCTCTAATTCCCAAGCAAAATGGGGCAGCCAGCACATCAGGAATTCACAACTCACTTTTCCCCCTTTAAATTTAAGATCCCACGAGGTGGTCAATTCTTGCCATGGATAGCTGGCTGCTGATCAGCATGGCCTGGTGGGGTCTGCTAAACCACAGAAACCCGACGGAGACGGCCTACAGGAGTTTGGTAAGTTGCCTATGTTTTTAAATTTAAAATGATATGGAACAATTTTGAAAAACACCAAATTCTTTTATATCCAAAATTACATAAAATATTAAAAGACAAACTTTGCAAAAACACTGGAGGATTCAACTGCTGCAGCAGTCATTTCTGGGTTTTTTCCTAAAGAGCTTTCTTTAGTAAAATCCTACTGAGAAAAGTGCTCATTTTTTAAAAAAGATTTTATTTATTTATTTGAGAGAGAGCAAGCATGCAGGGGTGGGGGGGAGGAGGGATGGATAGAGGGGGAGGGGGAGAGAGAGAATCTCAAGCAGATTCCCTGAGCCAAAACCAAGAGTCGGATGCTTAACCAACTGAGCCACATGGAAGCCCCTAATCTTTTTTTTTTTTTTTAAAGAAGAGCCATATATAAGGTAGCAGGGTAGGTAATTAAGTCAGAATTTGTGGAAATCCAATTAGGCCCATATTAGACTGAACCCTTTCTCTGAATTATACACATTTGAAAACTATGAAGCTTTAGAAAACACTCTTTACTTCAGAAAAGTCTTTTTATATTTACTGAAAATTAATGACTTTTAACATGTTACAAATTCACTGCTAAATGTGATTGGAAAAACATAATAATACATAATTTTCTGGGTTCCAAAGGAAGAATTATTTTAAGTCTTAAGTGTACAGAGATAAAAATTCAAATTCTTTATAAAAAATGTGAAATATGGAAGGTAAAAACATAGCATCTAAAATAAGCTGGTGTTATAGTAATAGGAATTGCTTTATGACTGAAAGAAAGGGTAAATACAGTCTGAAGTTCTATAAAACATTAGTTTTTTTTTTTTTTAACAGAAAAACAAAAAGGAAACACCCAAGGACCAAGGAAGGGCAGAGACTACTTTGGTAGAGACCTATCATACACTAGTGATGTGCTCAAACAAAGTGTTGAATCTTAAACATACTCCACGAACACAAGGAAAACAGTTCATTGTTTCAAATTCCCAGGATGACATCTTGAAGAGAAACTTTTATGTAGCTATAGAACAGAAGAGAATTAGGATGTCCGAAGGTAGAATAATTTTACGTTTATAGTAAAAATCTGATTGAAAACAAGAGAGAACTGATCTGTAAGTCAGTGTATTAACCAGACACATTCTTAAATGCATGGAGGAAATGAGTGTTTGCTTAACACTTTAGATTAAAGACTACAGGAGAAATTGAAAGAGTGGCAAATAAAGATAACTCTTCCTTTATGGGAAACTGTTTAGTGATGGGAGCAAGCAGATAAAATTACAAAAAAAAAAAAAAAACACCTCTCAAGTCATCAAAGATACTTCTGTTAAAAGTGTGATGTTGCTGTCTAGTGTATAACCACGCAAACCCATGGATACTCAAACTGGCAGAGGCAAATTCTAGAACTTTTGGCTCTATGAATTCAGAAAAAGTTATTCTATTATTCATACTTGTATTCTGGACTGAGATTAGTCTAAGAGCTGAGAATAGGGTTGGATGTTCTAAATCCTTTTATCTCTGTCCCCTAAATGTATTGCAGGCATCCAAGAGTACTACTACTTTGTCCTCTTGGTAGCTAAAAGAATCTGCTAACAGTCAAATCACAGTATGTTTTGGTCAGATACTATATTTTAACAAATTTACTGATATAACTCACATACCATATAATCCATCCACTTGTATATGTACAATTCAATGGTTTTAAGTATATTAACAGATGGGTGCAACCATTACCAGTCAATTTTAGAACACCTTCATCACCTCAAAAGGAAATCCCATGCCCTTAGTTATGACTCCTCATCTCCCCCCCCCCCCCGGCCCGCCCCCGTCTTAGCAGCTACTAAGCTATTTCTTTTCTCTATAGATTTGCAACCTGCTCTTGGGATACTATCAATTCTCTTGGTACACAAAATCCAAAATATAACTGTTGACCATTCTTCAGAGTTCAGGATAATCCTAAAGTCATGACATCGACACTCTGGCTAAGGAGTTTATATGTACTTTAAAATCTTGAATGGCTACTCTGAAAATAGCCTTTATTAATAAGTATTCAAAAACCTTAGTCAAGAGATTTGTCTCTCCTGATAAAAGGCTACATCTATACCACTGATGTCTTCATATAGCTAACGTTCCTAGGCCTATAAGTATTTCTATTTACTCTTCTAGCAGAAAAGATGGGTTACCGCTATTACTGATTATAAATACATGAAACATATAAAATAAGCTAGTAAGTAAATATGATTATTCCCGATAAAATGTACCAGACAACTAAAACCATCAATTTTAGATTTAATGTTATAAAACCCACATTTTTACCAATACCCATGAATCCATTCATTTTCGTCTTGTAACAATTACAAACATTTCTATCCAAACTCTCAGTTACTAATACAGAAGAATCTGGTTTCTTTCTTTACATTCAAGGGGACTGGGATGTAGGGATCAAGGTTAAACGAAAGGGATCTCTAAGGGTCATTAGCAGGAATAGTCATTCCATTGGTGTTAATATTGAGTTGTTCAGGAACTTCCTGGTCAGTAACATGAAGATCCATTCCTGAAAAACACTCAAACTGGACTTCAATTTTTTTAAACGAGAAGTAAAAAGAATAATTAGTATTAAAATAGTATTGAACCCGAACATTAAAATTATATCAAGACACTTACTTGTTTTCAAATGCAACTGTTATTGAATCTTCATGAACATCTTTTACAAATGCCTGTAAGAAAAACACCAAGTTAAATTACCTTCTAAGCTTAAAGATCACGTTTTTATTTAATTTTTATAGAGATACCAAACATTTTCTGTTTAAGAAAAAAATGGAGCTTCAAATGAAAGTTTGTCAGTTTGTGAGGATGACTCATTCATGGATCACATCTCTATTTGGCCACCTACTATGTGCAAGGCCCTAGGGACATGGATTAGTTAAAACAAAACATGAAAAAGAAAGACGCTCCAGAGTTCAGTCCAGTGAAAGAGCTAAGTAATTGAAAATTACAATGCAGGTGTTGAGTACAAACCTGGAGGTGCACTTTAGGCTAGAATTACTGAAAACAAAGAAATTTGTTCCATGCGCCACATGCCAGCCAATATAGATCTGTTGTAACTTCTTAATAAAATTTTAGGAGAATACTACAATAAATGACTAAATATAATCTCAAATCTAGTATATACAAGCACACTAAATTTTCCTTAACAACAATACGCTGCTAATACCACTAAAATGTCCAATTACCAGAGTTTAATTAAATTCTCAATCTCATAGGCACTTGGAGGAAAAAACAGTAATACAAAGTAGAGGTTTAAATCTTTTAAATCTGATGACGCAATTGCTAGTAATCTGCAGAAAGACATAACAAAAGTAATAGCTAACTAATTATCAAGAATTCTTTAATCAGCATGCCATCCGTAATTCTATGAAATGACATAACTAAAGTAATAGCTAACTAATTATCAAGAATTCTTTAAGCAGCATGCTGTCCGTAATTCTATAAAATTAAGTTTTTAATAGGTGCAGGAAAGGAGGTTTTGTTTTTGTTTTGACAATTAGAGGAGTAGGATAAGACATAAAGAAACCCAAGGGGCTTTATACTGTAATTCATTTTAAAATGGCTTGAGAGATTTAAGCTTCTTACTCAATCTGTTCTGTACATGTTTCTCTCCTTCCTTGGTTTCTCTCTGCCTGTGAGATTACGGCCAAGATCCTTTTCTGGCTGTAAAAGGCCCTTCAAGACCTGGCCCTACCCCTCACCTCTCCAAGCTTCATCTTTCACATCCCTGGAGGCTGTGATCCAGCAGTGCTAAACTACTTGGGCCTCTCTCCCTAAATGCTGTTCCTTCTTTCCCATTGTCCTTCCCCTCTTTTCATCTAGCTACCTCCTATTAAGTCTTTTAGGTTTCAGTTCTGATGGCACCACCTATGGGAAAACTCAGACTAGGTTAAATTCCGTCCTCTGCATTCTTATAGCACATTCTGTGCTTATCCCTACTATAAACTTACCCCACTGTATTATTATTGCTCATTTCCCCACTAACAGTATGTTTCCTAAGGTCTTATTTTATTTACTGTTGGGACTTCGGAGTGCCTACTAAGAACTCAATGAGTAGTTATTAATTGGATCATTGCCTAAGGGGTTCCTATCCCACTAGAGGAAAGACCGTGTGTGTGTGTGTGTGTGTGTGTGTGTGTGTGTGTGGCGGGGGGGTATTACGTTCATCAGGGAAGACGAAGTTGGGGGGGTATTACGGCCTACTAAGAACTCAATGAGTAGTTATTAATTGGATCATTGCCTAAGGGGTTCCTATCCCACTAGAGGAAAGACCGTGTGTGTGTGTGTGTGTGTGTGTGTGTGTGTGTGTGTGTGTGTGTGTGTGTGTGGCGGGGGGGTATTACGTTCATCAGGGAAGACAAAGTTGGGGGGGTATTACGTTCATCAGGGAAGACGAAGTGAGGAAGGTGAGTTTCCTTATCAAACTTTGAAGGCTGGGGAAGAATTAGCCACACAAAAAGGAGTGGAGGAAAGAGAAGGCCTGCCAGGCCTACGGGGTAGGGGGGTAAGGAACAAAGACTCTGACCTGGAGAAACAGCTTAGGGTATGGTAGAAATAAATCCTTTGTGAACAAAGACGCCAACACAATTCAATGGGGAAAAAGAATAGTGTTTTTAACAAGTGGTGCTGGGACAACTGCATATCCACATGCAAAAGAATAAATTTTTGACCCTTATCTCAGACCATATACAAAAATCAACTGAAAATGCATGCGACCAAAATTTAAGAGCTAAAAGTATAAACAAACAAGTGATCCAATGCAAATGTCTTGGTAAACATCTTGAAAGGCTTGAAGTGAAAGGATTTAAAAAAACCTCAAGGGGCGCCTGGGTGGCTCAGTCATTAAGAGTCTGCCTTCGTCTCAGGTCATGATCCCAGGGTCCTGGGATGGAGCCCCGCATCGGGCTCCCTGCTCAGCGGGAAGCCGGCTTCTCCCTCTCCCACTCCCCCTCTGCCTGTGTTCCCTCTCTCGCTGTCTCTCTGTCAAATAAATAAATAAAATCTTAAAAAATAAAAAAACCTTAAACTTCTTCAAATATAAAATTAAAACATATCAAATATTAATTAGTTGCTCTTAAGAAAAATAATCAGGTGAGGCAGGGCCCTGGAAAACATTTATATGGAAACTACATAAACAGACACACCAATTTTCTGCAATTATGCTTAAAAGAATAAAAGCGAAGCTATGCTAAAAGTTTCCTTATAAGATCAAGGTGGACTATAATGGAATCCAAGTGTTCTGCTATACCCAGCATGGCTAAATTATTATTTCTAAGTTAAGTATGTGTATATATTTCTATGGATGCTGGTTTGGGGGGGGAATTCATATTTTCTTCCCATTACTTATCCTTAGCTATATTTAAATCATGAGTACTTTCTACAGCAGCTTTTGAAAAAACTGGTTTAATACCAACCATGATGTTTTAGAATATACTAGATTTCATAAGGGTGCATGCCCTGAATACTCTAAGGAGTTGTTTGCCTATTACTTCACCAACAGAAAGGCTTGATTTTGAGTTAAAGTTACAGGAATTGGTTACTCTTAATTTTATAAAGCCCCCAAATTATGAAGAATGGGAATAACAGGATCCCCCACCCCATTTCTCCCTTCTCTTTACCTGATACCAAATTAGCAATCTGCTTGTGGGGGAACGGAGTCCATCAAGGATGAAAATCAAGACTGCTATTAGGAGGTGATCCCTTATTTACCAAGAAGGGCCACTGCTTCTGTTTTCATTTTTGTCTGAAGTTTTATGTTTGTATGTCTTGGCAGTAATTAACATTAGTTCCTTACTGTATATTATGCTGAAAATGTTAAGTCCTTTAGTCAGTTAAGAGAACCTTGTTATAGGTGAGTGAGGAACTGTTCTCACTTAATCAGGCATCTTTCCAATACTATTGCCCTTGTCTAAAACTATTCTGTCTACCATAGCAGCCACTGGCCATATGTGACTATTTATATTTAAATTAATTACAGTGAAATAAAATTAAAAATCAGTCTCCCAGTTACACTCGCCACATTTCAAGTGCTCAATTGCCACACATGGCTTAGTGTCTACTGTAGTGAACAGCATGGGTAGAGACCATTTCCAACACTGCAGAAAAAGCCATTGGATGGAACTGATTTAAAACATTTACAGGGGCACCTGGGTGGCTCAGTCAGTTAAGTGTCTGACTCTTGGTTTCCGGTCAGATCATGATCTCAGGGTTGTGAGATCAAGCCCCGCCTCGGGCTCTGCACTGGGCATAGAGCCTGCTTAGGACTCTCTCTCTCTCTCTCTCTCCCCACCCCTCGTCCTTCTCTAAAAAAATAAATAAATAAATAATAACATTTACAAATGTTGGGGACTGCTTTCAAACCCACCTTAAAAGCATTCCAGAAGTCAGTCTCATTATAGTGCTGTACTTTTATTTTTCTCTCTTTGCCACACAGTTATTGCACAGTTTAATCATACTCATTCGCCACATTTGCCTAGTTCCTAAAATCAAACATTCCCTCAAAGGAGGAAAGTCTGCAACTGTTGTGACTATTAACAAAAGCTTTCAAAGGCTTCCAAGGCAATTCCGGATGTAGAGTGTCAGAAACGGTTTGAATAATCATCACAGCCTACTAGCCCATGGCCTTCAAGTTAATGAGGCTTATCTGTATGTGGATGTTCGCATGACTGTTCCAAAATCAGTCATTTTTACTCATTGTTTGCATATTAAGTAAATACAGAAGGCAGGTAATACCTTCTTGCTGCTGTAACACACTGAATACAAGAAACTATTGGTTGCATCTGGCCTGTACTCACACCAAGGACAAACACCTCTTTTAACTTCTAAGGCCTTTTTACTAAACTGTCATTCACTTCCAACAAGGGTACCATCTTCCTGCTGCTCATCATATTTTCTCCAATAACCATTCTTTTGGCCACCCCTCCCTTACCCCAACACTCCTACCCTTGTGCCCTGGATAACCACAGAGCACCATCACCCCACCTGCTACCAACCTGGAAAACTGTTTTGTTGTGATCCCTACCTATCTACACCAAGCAAAGTTGGTATTTGGGGAGAAGATAGGTTCAGGGGATTCCTGAGAGGTTACCAAAGACGGCACAGTGAATAACAAAGCACAAAGCGAGCTGCACCGCACTGAACGAGAGCGAGGGATCTTACAGGAGTCAGTAAACTTAAAATTAAGAGTTTTGCTGTGAATGAGACACAGCCTTAAAATTTTGGTTCTACCAGATAAGCTGTGAGACTCACTCTCCAAGTGGTCTCTGTGCCTCAGACTCTTCAAACGCAAGTAACAAATGGATAGAGCGGAACTGGACCTGCCTTCTAAGGGTGTTGTAATGAAACCACACGTGTCTATTGCCTACTACAACGCCCGCCGGGCGCATCAGTTGGCATTAAATAAATGAGAGGTAAAACAGAGAGGGGCGTATTTTATAAAAGATGCAGAACCATAAATACTCTTGCAGTTGAGAAAGTTACATCTTAACAAAAGCACACTAAAAAAAGATTTAAAAATTGGGATACAAAAAGAAAAGGCTGTTTCCTCAAAGATACAAAATACTGAAAGGTTATTTAGACTCTGAGAAGAGAAAAAATGTGATGAAAATCTTTGGGGTTTGAGAAAGGTGCTAAAGTGCAGTGCTCAAGACAGATACAGGCTCCTCATCGGGGGAATAAACAAGAAATCAAAAAGTCATTATGGGATCCCCAACTTACTGGCAAACAGATCAAAGAAGCAGTCACAAAATCATAGTTACCAAAGTGTGTGATGACTAGAGTTATCCAATTCAAACATTACATTACGAGGACTGATGAAACTAAGAAGTCCATCCTTATTTGGGTGAACTCTTACTCACCCTAACCCTCAATATCACACCCCTTAGCTTAGTAGACTCACAAAGGAGTCACTGGTCACAAGACTGCTTATGGTATAGACAAAATTTCAATGTAAGGCCCTGACCACCACTGAAAACAACTACTACATTATTACTGAAGACAACACATGTAATGCCATAATTCTCCTTAGACAAAATGTAGAACACTGTGCAAAATGTCCCTCCTAAAGAAAACACATAGGACCGGGGGTAGGGGTATAGAAATCAAACCCAAGGCTTCACATATAAAGTGAGTTACCTTTGTATGTGGGCACTAACAACACAAAGGCGTGAACAATGGAAAGGGAAAAAGCACAATTAACCTCAACAACCCTTCCAACCACAGCACAGGTCCAGGAATACTTGACTTTCCTTGGGCACTTACCACAAATTCTATGAAAAATGCATTCTTTCTGATTCATCCTGACCCAAAGATAACACAAAGGTAGAGAATAGTATGAACTTTCCTGTGTGTATGTAGTCTAACTTTTTAATACTTCAGTTCTTATGTGCTTCCAACCTAACGAAAGCAAATTTCAGAGCAAGGTCAGAGATTTCCAACTTTCTCTTTCCTTAGTGGGCATTCATATGAAGAATTACAGTGTAATAATATCAAGTTGCAAGAGCTGATAAAAAGGAAGTTGATACATAAGCTGAGTAGGTCGACATCTTTGTATCAATAGTAAAAAGTGGTAACATTACCTTGCAACTGTACTTAAAGAACGCTAAGGAGGGGCGCCTGGGTGGCTCAGTTGGTTGAGCAACTGCCTTCGGCTCAGGTCATGATCCTGGAGTCCCGGGATCCAGTCCCTCATCGGGCTCCCTGCTCGTCAGGGAGTCTGCTTCTCCCTCTGACCCTATTCCCTCTCATGCTCTCTATCTCTCATTCTCTCTCTCTCAAATAAATAAATAAAATCTTAAAAAAAAAGAACGCTAAGAAGGTGTTACAGTAACAAAATAAAATCGAAGGTTACAATGAAATAAAAAAATGGGCAGGAAATGAAATCCAGTTCATTTCTTCAAGCTAACTTTCATCATTTCACGAAGTCAGACTATCTGATCTCAAATCCCAGATCTGAGGACCTTTACTAGCTCTGGCACTTAGTAGTAAGCCATTTACCTAATCTCTTTGTACATCTTCATTCTCATCTATAAAATGGGAATAACAACAGTACCTCAGGATTGTAGTAGAGGATTAAGTGAATCATTTACAGATGTAAAAGTGTCTAGAATAGTGCCTGGCACCTAGAAAGCTCTCACTACCTCTTAACAGTTACCATGATCACGACTGTAGTCATCTCAGGAAGCACATTCCCACAGTGGACAGAAATCAGAAACCCAATTATTATACCAATGAATTTTGTATTTAATTAATAATTTGGAGGTTTTCAGGATGTGTGAACATGAAGTTGGAAAATGCACAGTTCAAAAGGGGAAAAATGATGCTTCCACAAAGACACCGAACATTAAAGTTAGACTCGGGGAAGAAAAAAAAATGTGGTTGACCTGAATAATTCACTTCCTTGAAGTACATAATAACACCTGTATGCAAAGTTATATCTAGAGACTTCAGAGAAAACATGAATAACGCCTTATGCAAGTTTATTTGTGGTAAACACTGATTTCTAGCAGGCTATGTAGCTAACATGACATGCTAGGCCAACCAATGTCTTCCTTAAAAATATTTCTTCCCAATTAAAAAAAAATTTTTTCTTCCTGATTGTACATTTTGTCATAGGTAGCTGCTAGTTCCATAATATTACTCACCATGTTAAAGTCTGTCCTCAGATACCAAACTTAAAAACATAAGATATATTAAATGAAAATCTAAAAATAAGAAGACAATTTAGCATATTCACACCATACCACATTAATCAGATATCAGTCACTATGTTTTCAGAAAACAAAAAGGTGTTATATCTTATGTTTCTAACACATGATTTATCCATCTTTACTAATTTTCATACTGGTACCCAAAACCTAGGATCAGGATATATTAGTACATTCATATCAGAATGACATACATTCTATACTTAAAATGGAGTTAAATTCATTTTCATTCTCAATATATCAAAACTCAGTCCTCCCCAAAAGAAGAAACCCCCAACACACACACACACACACACACACACACACACACACACACAAAAAAAACCCTCAAAACACTACACTATTTTAGGCAGATGCCCCTAGAAGAACTTATTTCAACATTATGTGTTTAGGAAATGTTTTGTAAAGATTTTGTGAAGTTTATCCAAGTGTCTTCATTTCTTAAAATAAGACTCTAAGCTGTACACAAGACTAACATTTTCTAAGTCAAAGAAATACCTAAGCATAAGAGTAGTCGCTCTGACAACTACTAAATCTAACTTTCAAGTTTTTAAGAATAAACACGAGAGGGAAAAATAGAAATGAGCTGTCCAATCTTAGGTTTAGGTTTCATGGTTCTGTAAATTCTGAATCCTGAGCTTTAGATATTTTGCAGAGAAAGAATCCAAATATGCCCAGCTATACTCTATCCAGTTTATATTGTAAACTTGGAGCATGTGCTCAGAAGATGGAGAATCATCCCTTGCAATATGGTGGTTCTGTTAGGCAAATCAAAGTTGAATTCACTAATATTGAAGTCATTTGAGTTGTTCATTTTTTAAAAGGCTTTTCTACCAATTTGATGAACCAGGTTCCCATTTTTTTCCCATAAATGTAACATTTCTCCTAGTAGTTCATTTTTTATTGGTCTATTTTCCATATTTTCTGCCCATCTCACTGGACAAGCAACTGAAGTTTACTTTTTGCTTTACTTTATAACTCACAACGATACTATGAGTCCTAAAAAAAAACCTTTCATTATAGAAACAATTTTTCTACCAATAGACCATTTGAGGTTTTCTTAAAAATAAACTTTAATTAAGTAAATGTTACAGCAATTCCTCTACACATATTTGATCAATTTTCACATTTCTCCTCAAGGAACTAAGGGACAATCCATTCTTTTTATTAATCTTCAAATTAAGCAAAGTCATTTTAAAAAAACCAACTAAAACGGGGAATTAATAGCAAAAATAGAGGGCATTTCTTATTCTATTCCAATCAGTTTGCAAGCAAAATCACCAGAGCAAATCACAGGTTGCTGGAAGAGAACAATAAATCCTTCAAGACCACGATGTGCTACTTGCCCTCTTATTAGCAGGCAAACTCCACTGAAAGACATTAAGAGTGGTGTCCAATCTAGGCAAATATCACAGACAAATTAGAATACTGCTCAATCATTAAGCCGTGCTTATATTTATTACAGTTAGCACCACAAATCTAGTGAGCAAAACTACCAATCTAGGAATCAGAATGATTCTACACTAACTAGCAGGAATTATTATGAATCACTGAAATAAATGCAACCAAAATTTTGCCTGCAGAGTCAACTGAAACAATTTTATATTGGTGAGACTTAAGAACATAAATGCTGGGGTTTTTTTCCTTTTACAGCTACAGGTTTTTTCTTTTGGCTAAAAGTATGAAACAGTTTACATACTTTACACACTTATGAAATATGTTGATCTCCAAATATCTCCATAGAATTGCTAAAACACACATGAAGCCAATTGTTATTTCCCTTTGCCAAATGAGTCTTGTTTGAAACGTTTAAGTTAGGCTATAATAAATTTAAGAATTGTGTTGGACAACAATAGCTAACTTCCACATGAACCTTCTATTGCCCAAATACTGTACTAACGTGGGATATTACTTACAGAAGTTACAGAGGAACATTCAAGAGAAAACGAGAATTTACAGATTACTAGATCTACAGTAAGTACCCACCAACAGACGCACGACCGATACATTAAAATCTTTTTAAACCTCCTCTTGAAAATCTAAGACATTAGTTAATCCGCAATAATGTAACTTAAAAAAGAAAAATCCACCGTAATACTACGCATGTCTGTCTAAAACCTCAATACTGTCCACCGCAACATTACACATTCAGATAAGACAGTCAAGTACTTGGAGCACAAAACAATTATTTCCACTCACGATTTAAAATTCTCTAGTAATGATGTACTTTCAGTTAATTTCCTTAAGTTTCATGGCATATATTCAGGCCTTTGGAGGGTTAAAAATGTTTTCCTTAAGTAGCAGAGTTGCTATAATGCTTTTAGATGCTGAAGCATCTGTATTCTTGAATTTGGCCCCATTTATAACAAGGGAGGGGGACCGCGAATATTTAAGGTTACGAACTTCTCTAATGCATTGCTCGATTATGTCAGGGTCTTCCTGAAACTTTTGGATCTAAAAATCTCTTCTGAAATTCACAAAGAGAGGCCACTAAAAATCAGTTGCCATTGTGATTCGGAACTGACTACTGCTTCTTACTACTCTTTCTCCACACCCCTTGCCCAGAACAGTGGAGCTCTCCGAAGTCCCAATGCTGGACCGGAAAAGAGAAGCCAAAGGAGACCTCAAACCCTCTTTGCAAGGCAGGAGGCTGCTCGACGGAAGCGCCCCCCGCTACTCAGCAACTACCCACACGTCAGGCCCGGATCCCACTGGGAGAGGATATTTAGGAAAGGGAAATAAGCCGTCGCCGTCACTTCGCGCGGATACCGGCCCTTCCCGCCGGGATCTTGTACCTGCCGCCGGCCCTTGCCCATCCCCAGCTCTCCCTGGGCTCCCGAGAGGACACCTCCTTCTCCTTGCCCGCTCTCATTCCGATAGGCACCGGGGCCTCTCACAGGAGAGGCAGCGGGGCTCGAGGGGCTTCCTACAGGCCCCAAGTCCGGTCCTTCTCTCCCAAACAACATCCCAACGAGCGCACCCTGGTCCCCGGGCGCGGTGCTCGGGAAGAGGGCCCCAGGCCTGCCTCCCGCGGAGGCCGAGAAGAAAAGGGAGGGAAAGAAGGGCGAAGATGGGGCCTGCCCTGGAGCCAAGTACCTTGTAGAAAGCGCCATTGGAGCCCCGCACTTCCACCACCAGCTCCTCCATCTTCTCGAAAGCCCAGCTCGCGCCGGGAGCCCGCCCCCGAGAGGTGGGCTGCGGGCGCAAGAGGCCCAGCCGCCGCCTCCGCCGCCGCCGCCGCCGCGCTCCCGCACGCCCCCCGGCAGCGGCGCCGCCGTCACCGCCGCCACCCGCGCTCGCCGTCGGCTCACCGCCCGCTCGGAGGCGGCCCCTCACCGGAAGTGAAACCGAAACGGAGCCGAGCGCCTGACTGAGGCCGAAAGCTCCGGCCGCTCCGCGTGTAAACAGTGAAACCGCATCACGTGACCGACACCGCCCCTCCCCCCGCGGGCTTGGCCCCTCGGCCCCGCCCTCTTTCTCCCCGCGGGCCCAGGAGCGCGCGCATGCGCGCTACTGGGAAACAGGCTGGGGGCCGGGCCCAACGTAAGGCGCGCGGGCTTGGCGTGCGCGGGCTCGGTGGAGGGCGGGAAGGCGGGAAGGGCGGTGACAGGTCGCACCGCTGGCCGAGGTCGCGCCGCTTCGCATCGCCTGGCGAGGGCCAGAGCGCCCATTCCTGTAGAAGGTCAAGTACAGGCGTGGGAAAGGTCCTTCAAGTGTATTCACTTATCCGAGTCTGGGCTGGCTTGGGTTGGATGGTTTGTTTTTTTTTTAAGTGGGGCAGAGTCTAAGCTGGAGGTGGAGTAGGGGACAAGACTAAAGGTGAAGAATTAGATTGAAGACGACTTTGAACTAGTAACAGTGGCAACCACGGTGACCCAGGCTTGTGTGACCCTTAGAGGCAGAAGGTGAGAGTAACGCCGCCCCCTCCCCAGGAGATTTTGGGCTGTCCTATGGATACATCCTGTGCCCTCTGAGGGGCAGTGGATTGTGTCAGGACCTCTAGAAATGTTAGTCTTCCCTCAGACCCAGCACTGACCCATGTACTTCCCTTCCCTCGATTCAGTTTCATCCTTGACATTTAAAAAAAAAAAGTCTTAAACACTTGTTAATTTTTTTACCGTTTATTTTCCTACTATTTTGCCCCTACTGTGTGCCCACCCTGTACTGGAGGGTGGGGTGGGCATGTGTGCAGCAGTCAGGTGACTTATCTACAGGGGCCAGAGCTCCTGTTTTCCTTGCAGCTCTCCCCCTTTACCCTCCACAGTACAACAAACCCCAACTCTTTCTCATTCCTGTTGCTGCGCTGTGCTTGTATCCACTTTGACCTAGGTTTCTTTTGGAAAGCTTGTATCCAACTGAAAAGTTTATTGAGCCTCTACCGTATGCCAGGCACTGTGCTAAGTGCTAGTGAGAAATTGGTGAAGAATAAAAAGAGAAAGATTGCCAGCATTTAACTTGGAACCTAGAGGCATAGATGGACAGAAATCAAATGATCAGAAAAGTAAACGTGGAGTTGCAACTGTGATAAGGGTGATGAAGAATTAGGTACACCTATGATAGTGGGACAGGACCCAGTCTGGGGTGGATGAGGGGCGGTCAGAGCTGGGAAATGACTCCAGCTGGACTGTGACCGGAGAGAGTTGGTGGAGGTGGGGTGAACTGCCTCAGGCTGGTGTCCCAGAATTAGAGGCGTGGTTGGGCCTCCAGTTCCCTTCCCACCCTACTCCTAGCCAGAACAGCAGTGTTACTGGGGTGGAGCTCCAGTTTTAAAGCAGTGGATCAAGGGCCACATTCCTTGAGGCCACAGTACACAAAAATGAGCCATTGGAATAGGGTTTCTGGGGGGGTAGTCACAAGATGTGAAGACTGCAGGATGGCTGAAAGAGAATCTCACCACAGACTAGATGGGAGCAGAGCCCGCTCTTTAACCCCAATGTAGTTAAAGGGGACAGATTGATTAGAATGGTTATACCATCCACATGTAGGGTGTTGTTCAGTTCACCCAGAGCTTTCAAACATTATCAGCTCTTCAGAACTTCTACAAGCCATGCTAAACCTAGTGCTGTTCCCTGATTCACTTTCATGCCTCCATGTCTCTACACAGACTTCTGGTTCCCCAGAACTACCCTTCTCCTTAGGGTTATCAGATGGATTCCTTTTTTTTTTTTTTTTAAGATTTATTTATTTTAGAGAGAGAGAGAGAGTGAGTGAGCAGGGGGAGAGGGGGAGGGAAAGAGAATCCCAAGCAGACTCCCTGCTGAGCATGGAGCCTGACTCGGGTCTCTATCCCAGGACCCTGAGATCATGACCTGAGCCGAAATTAAGAGTCGGATGCTTAACTGACTGAGCCACTCAGGTGTCCCTCAGATGGATTCCTATTAGCTAGTTATTTTACCTCAGGTGCAGAGAGTTGAGTTAAATTTGCTCCTCAATTCTCAGCACATTATCATCATCAGTCACTCCAGGCTCCTCTCTTATTTTCATTATTTTATATTATTATTTTTCATTGTCTTACTCAATGCCCACTTCCATTCTTCCTCTAGATACCAACTGCAATGTGTTGATATAGATTCTCGATAATTTAAGACATGCAATGTTTTGTGTATGCCTTTACATTTACAGAGATGGTATTGGACTGGAAATGTGTTTCTCACTGTTTTCACTCAACGTGGATATTCTTGAGTATATCCACGTTGCTGTGTGTACACCTAGTTTTGGCTTCTAACTGTTGCTGAGTATTCCACAGATTTTACTGATAAATTTCCCTGGTGATGGGTGTCTAGGTTACTGCCAACTCCCTGATGTCACACTGTGGTGAAAACCCTTGTGAATGTCTTTATGAACCTTTGCAAGAATTTTTGTGTGCTCTCATAGAACTTTGTACGTACTTACTTCCTCACCACACTGCTTGGCATATGGCAGGGATTCAGTAAATGTTGGATACCTCTCCTATGATGCTTAATGTACCCAAATCACTTATTTATATTTCTGTTTCCCTCATTGGATTGTGAGTTCCTTCCAGGCAGGAAAGATGTCTTATTTTTCTCTGTATCCCTGGCACAAAGTGGTTGATTTTAGGAAATGTTTGATGAATGAATACCTGCCTGGCTTCACTTCCTGTACGTGCTCTGACTTAGTCTTTCTCACTTAACTGTGTCTTAGCCTTGTTCTGCTCTCTAGCTCTTGCAGTGCCCCCTTTCAGAACAAGCTTAGTGAATTCAAACATGGGCTCAGCCCTGTTTGTGAGCCTGCTCCTCCCATATTCTCTCTCTCTCAGTCACTGGCAACCCTTTCAAGTTAGTTCCCCAGGCCTAAAACGGAGTCATTTTGACCCTTTCCATCACACACCTAATCCATCAGCCATCTTTTTCTGAGTCTATGATATTTTTCTCAACACTTGCAATGCTAAGGCCATGTTCCCAGCCCCCATCTTCTCTTACCTGGATGATTGCAAAAATTTCGCTGGTCTCCCTGCAGCCACTCTCACCCTCTTGTCTATTCTGGACACAGAAGAGACAGTGACCCTATTCAGGTGTCAGTCAAGCCACTCTGCCACTCAAAACCCCTCCAGTTGTTCCCTGATTTTCTCAGGGTCAAAGCCAAAGTGCTTATTTATTCTGGCCTCAGTGCCCTACATACTCTGGCCTCTATTATCTCACTTTCCACCTCCCCCTTCACTCCATTCCAGCCATACTGGCTTCTTTGCTGCTTTTTTTTTTTTTTTAAGATTTTATGTATGTATGTATGTATTTATTTATTTGAGAGAGAGAGCATGCACACATGAGTGAGAGAGAGAGAGAGAGAGCAGGAGCAGGGGCAAAGGGAGAGGGAGAGGGAGAAGCAAACTCCCTGCTGAGCAGGGAGCCTGATGTGGAACTCGAGCCCAGGACCCTGGGATCATGACCCGAGCCGAAGGCAGATGCTTAACCGACTGAGCCACCCAGGCGCCCCCTTTGCTGCTTCTCGAAAACACCAGGCAGGTCCTGTCTGTCTCCTCTCACTAGAATGTAAGCTCATTGAGAACAGAGATTTCTTTTATTCACTGCTTGTCCCCAGTGCCTAGCACAGTGTTTGGAACATAGCAGGCGCTTACTAAATATTTACTGAATGAATGAATGAATGAATGAATATGTGCTGAGGACCCAGCTCAGATCAAGTCTGCCCCCATGCCTACGTTTATCTGATAGTGGAATTGATGATTCAGCACTTCTAGCCTTGCCTTGGCCCCTAGCGTCCATGAAATTGCTGCCTGTTGTCTTTGCATTGATCTATTCTGTGTTATTTCCTGCTCCTTCGCAATTTGAGCCCTCTGAGTCTTTTTCATTCCTCAATCCCAGCTGAAATGCCCTTTCTCCTTTCTAATTCTAGAAATCCTGTGTATCCTTTAGGACCCAGCTAAAGCTTCACTTCTTTCATGACACTTTCTCTGACAGTTTCACCTCACTTTGACCTGTCCTTTGAACTAGGTATTAAAAAAAAAAAAAACTTTTAAAATTAACAATCTTTATGTTTTAGAAGAGTTTTAGATTTACAGGAAAAGTGAGGCAATAAGAGAGTTCCGATATAAGTTCCCTGATACTCCCCTCCCAGTTTCCTCTGTTATGAACATCTTGTATTATTGTGTTACGTTTGCTGTCCTTGATGAGCCAATATTGACACATAGTTATTAACTGAAGCCCATAAATTACAGTAAGTTTCACTCTTTGTGTTGTACAGTGTATGGGTTTTGCCAAATGCATAATGCCATGCAGCCACCATTACAGTATTATATAGAATAATTTCACCACCCTAAAAGTCCCTTGTGCTTCACTTGTATATTCATCAGCTCAACCCACTAACCTTTGGCAACCACTGATCTTACTGTCTCCATAGATTTGCCTTTTCCAGAATGTCCTATGGTTGGAATCCTACAGTAAGTAGTCTTTTCAGATTGTCTTCTTTCACTTAGCAATAGGCATTTAAGATTTCTCCATGTCTTTTCTTGACTTTATAGCATATTTCTTTTTATTGAGGAATAATATTCTATCGTCTTATGTGCATGGTTTCTTTGTCTACCAACTGAAGGACATTTGGTTGCTTTCAGTTTTTGTCGATTATGAAAAAAGCTGCTGTAAACATTCGTGTGCAGGTTTGTGTGGACATAAGTGTTCAACTCATTAGGGTAAATACCTAGGAGTGCAGTAGCTGGGTTGTATGGTGACTATGTTTGGCTTTGTAAGAAACTGCTGTCTTCCGAAGTGGCTGTATCATTTTGCATTCCCACCAACAATGGGAATAAGACTTCCTATTGCTACACATACTCCCAAGCTTTTGGTATTGTCAGTGTTTTGAATTTTGGTTATTCTAATAAGTGTCTAGTGGAGTCTCATTGTTTTAATTTGCAGTTCCCTAATGACTTATGATGTTGAGCACCTTTTTATGTTTATTTGCCATCTGTATATCTTCATTGATAAGGTCTCTGTTCAGATCTTTTGCCCATTTTTTAATTGGGTGTTCTTATTGAAGAGTTTTAATAGTTCTTTGCATATTTTGGATACCAGCCCTTCATCAGATTGTGTTTTGCAAATATTTTATGCCAGTCTGTGGCTTCTCTTTTCATTCACTTAACAGTGTCTTTCACAGAGCAGAGGTTTTTAATTTTAAAAAGGTCTAATTTAGCAATTTTTTTCTTCATGGATCATGCTTTTGGCATTGTATCAAAATATTATCACCAGACCTAAGTTCACCTAGATTTTATCCCATTATCTTCTAGAAGTTTATAGTCTTGCACTTTCCATTTAGGTCTTGGATACATTTTGAGTTAATTTTTGTGAAAGGTGTAAGATCTGTGTCTAGATTCTTTTTTTTTTTTTTGCATATGGATATCCAATCATTCCAGTACCATTTTTTTTTTTTTTTTTTTGAAAAGACTACTGTTTCTCCATTGAATTTGCTTCGCTCCTTTGGAAAAGATCAGTTGGCTGTATTTGTATGGGTCTAATTCTGGTCTCTCTCTTCCATTCATTGATTTGTGTATTCTTTCATTAATACCATATTCACTTGATTATTGTGGCTTTAACATAAATCTTAAAGTTGGGTAGTGTCAATCCTCTGACTTTCTTCTCCTCCTTCCGTATTGTGTTTGCAAATTCTGAGTCTCGCCTTTCTAAACTCTAGAATCAGTCTGTCAATATCTACAAAATAATTTGCTGGGATTTTAATTGCAATTACATTGAATCTTTAGATCAAGTTGGGAAGAAATGATAACAATATTGAGTCTTCCTATCCATGAACATGGAATATCCCTCCATTTAGATCTTCTTTGATTGCTTTCATCAAGGTTTTATAGTCTTCCTCATATAGGTACATATTTTGTGAGATTTATGCCTAAGTATCTCATTTTTTTGTGGTATTGTGTTTTCAATTTCTAATTGTTCATTGCTAACCACTGCTTTTGCTGCAATCCATAAATCTTTTTAAGATTTTCATTTATTTATTTGAGAGAGAGAAGAGAGCAGGCACGAGCAGGGGGGAGGGACAAAGGGAGAAGCAGACTCCCCACTGAGCAGGGACCCCGAAGAAGGACTCGATCCCAGGACCCTGGGATCATGACCTGAGCTAAAGGCAGATGCTCAACCAACTGAGCCACCCAGGTGCCTGTGCAACCCATATATCTATCTTGATAAGTTGTATTTTTTTCATTTAGTTCAAAGTAGTTTTAATTTTCTTTTGAAACTTCTTTTACCTATGTGTTATTTAGAAGTGTGTTGTTAAATCTCCAAATATTTGGGGATTTTCCAGTTATCTTTCTTTTATTGATTTCTAGTCTAATTCTGTTGTGATCTGAGAGCAGACATTGTATGATTTCTGTTCTTTCAAATTTGTTAAGGTATGTTTTGTAGACCAGAAGTTGGACTGTCATGGTGAATGTTCCATGTGAACTTGAGAAGAAATTATCCTGCTGCTGTTGGATGAAGTAGTCTGTCGATGTCAATTAGATCGAGTTGACTGATAGAGCTGTTTAGTTCAACTTTATATCCTTACAGATTTTCCGCTGCTCAAGCTATCAATTACTGACAGAATGGTATTGAAGTTTTCAAATATAACAATAGATTGGTATGTTTCTCCTTGTAGTTCTATCAGCTTTTGCCTCATGTATTTTGATACTCTCTTTTTGGCTGCATAGATCTTAAGAAATTTTATGTCTTCTGGAGAATTGACCTCTTTATCATTATGTAATATCCCTCTTTATCCTTGATAATGTTCCTTGCTCTAAAGTCTGCTTTATCTGAAGTTAATATAGCTACTCTCCCTTTCTTTTGATTAGTGTTAGCATGGTATATCTCTCTCCATCCCTTTACTTTTAATCTATTTGTGTTTATATTTAAAGTGGATATGTTGTAGACAACATGTAGTCATATCTCCTTTGACAGTCTCCATCTTTTAATTCATTTTTTGTAGACTATTCACATTTAAAGTGATTACTGATATAATTTGATTAATATAACATGTGTATAACTGTTTTCTATCCATTGCACTTGTTCTTTGTTTCCTTTTGTATCTTCCTCTTTTTCTACCTTCTCTGGTTTTAACTGAGCATTTTATGTGATTCTATGTTCTCTCCTTAGGATATCAATTATACTTAATTAAAATTTTTTTAGTGGTTTCCTTAAAATTTGCACTATATATAGCGAAGTTAGGTTTACTTTTTTATAATTAACATATAATGTACCATTTGTTTCAGAGGTACAGGTCTGTGATTCAACAGTCTTACATAATTCACAGCGCTCACCATAGCACATACCCTCCTCAATGTCCATCATCTAGCCACCCCACCCCTCCCACCCCCCACCACTCCAGCAACTCTCAGTTTGTTTCCTGAGATTAAGAGTCTCTTAATGGTTTGTCTCCCTCTCTGGTTTCGTCTTGTTTCATTTTTCCCTCCCTGCCCCTATGATCCTCTGCCTTGTTTCTCAAATTCCACATATCAGTGAGATCACATGATAATTGTCTTTCTCTGACTAACTCATTTCACTCAGCATAATACCCTCTAGTTCCATCCACATCCCTGCAATTAGTTTACTTTTAAATGACACTATATGGCTTCATGGGTAGTATAGGTACCTTATAGAGTATTCTCAATTCCTCTCTCCTGTCTCCTCTGTCATTTAATTTCACTATTCATGCACAATAATCACGAGTACATTGTTGCTGTTATTGGTTTGAAAAGACAGTTATATGTATATCTATTAAATCAATTAAGATTAAGAGAAACAGAGGTGTTTTTTTTTTTACCTTCATTTATTCTTTCTCTTCCTGTCTTTTTATAGATTTGAGTTTCTAACCTGCATCACATTCCTTTTCTCCAAAGAAGTTTTAACGTTTCTTGTAAGGTAGATCTACTAGTTAGAAATTCTGTCAGTCTTTAACTGAGAACATTTTTATTTCTTCTTCCCTTTTGAAGAATAATTTCACTGTATACAGAATTCTAGGTTTTTGTTTCCCTTTCAGCACTTTAAATATTTTACTGCACTCTCTTTTTGCTTGCATGGTTTCTGATGAGATGCCTGAGGTAATTGAGGTAATTCTCCTTATGCCTCTGTAGGTAAACCCCACCACCACTATCCCCTGACTTCTTCCAAGTTTTCTCTTTGTCTTCAGTTTTCTTCAGTTTGAATATGATATGCCTAGGTATGGATGTTTTGGTATATATTAAGCTTGATGTCCTCTGGGCTTTCTGGAGCTGTCGTTTGTTGTTTGTCATTAATTTTGGAAAATTCTCAGCCTGTATTAGTTCAAATATTTTTTCTCCTTTCTCTCCTTATCTGGTATTCCCATTATGCTAGTGTTAAACCTTTTGCAATTGTTCCCCTGTTCTTGGATATTCTCTTTTGTTTTTTTCTTCTTCCATAACTGTTGTTCTTTTTGCATTTCCATTTGGGAAATTTTCATGTACATATCTTCAAGCTCACTGATTCTTTCCTCAGCCATGCCCAGTCTACCAATGAGCCTATCAGAGACATTCTTCATTTCTGTTACAGTGTGGTTTTATTAATTTCCATATAAGTTTTTTGATTCTGTCTCAGAGATTTCATCCATTTGCTTACACTACTGATTTATTCTTTCGTATGTTTTATACATATACATTTTTTGTTATTTCTATTATCAAACAGTATCAAACTTAGAGAAAAACTGTGAGTACAATACAGACTTTTTTCCCCTAAATTATCAGGAAGTAAATTGCTGACCTGATACCCATCACTTCCAAATACTTCACTGCATATTTCCTACAAACAAGGACATTCTGTGCATAATGACAATACCACCATCAAAATCAGGAATTAACATCAATAAAATACTACTATCCAATCCTGGTATTCTATTCAAATTTGGCCAATTATCCCAGTAAAGCCATTTATAGCAAATGGATCCAGTCTACCATAATATTCTTACATTTAATTGCCATATATCTACAATAGTTACTTGGTTTTAGCTTAATTTTCATGCCCTTGACACATTTCAAGATTATAAGATAGTTATTTTGCACAATGTCACTCTGACTGAGTTTATCATATCTTCTATTTTGTCGATACTAGATTCAGTTTGTACGCGCTCAGTAGTAATATTGGAGAAATGAGGCTGTGTTTTTCTTATTGCCTTTTGTTTCTGCTTTATTCCATTACTGCTGATGTTCCTGAAAATATTTTTCCTCAAATTTCCACTAAAACTACATTTAACCTGGACATTTTAAGGTTGTAAGGGCAGAAAAAATAAGATTAGAGACAATAGCAAAAATTGTAAGCTGGACACCAGTTGTGCGTGTGGTATCTGATTTTGACTACTGATTAGTTCTTGCATATTGTCTCCTTTTCCCATTAGAACTTTAATGCATGTAAGTCATAGTTATTTTAAATTCCCTATATGATACTTCTAAAACCAGTGTCATATTTAAGTCTCATTCCTATACTTGCTTTGACTGTTCAGACTGTGATTTTTTCCTTGCCTTCTCATGTGCCTTGCAATTTTTTGTTGAAATTAAGGCATGGTGTATTGGGTGATAGGAAGTGAGTAAATTAGGCTTTTAGTTTGAGGTTTTATGTTAATTTGGGTAGGAGCTGAGCTGTGTTTATTCGTTGCAGCTGGAGGTGGCAGATGCTTCAGTTTCCTTTAGTATCCTTGCTTTTTTTTTTTTTTTTTTGTCTCCTTTGTTATCTTTGGGTTTCCCTGAGAACTCCTTCTTACATAGTCTGTCGCTTAGCTCTCTTTGGTTTATGACACTGGAGCCCTGTTGATGTGGTGGCAAGGTGTCAGGGAGGGGAAGCATTCTATCATCTTATGAGTAACTCTCAGAGTTTTAGTAGGTCTGAGTCCCTGGCCTCTGTTCCCAGAAGCACTTCTTAGCTTTTTCCCCCTCACTTCAGGTGATACAGGAAGGTTAGAGGGGACTAGCATTGGCAAGTAGCCCCTCTCCCAGGTCAGGACTGGCTCTGGTAAGTAAATTTCCCTTGGAGGGCAGGCCTTTGTTGTGGAGAACAGGGGGTGTATTTTAGAATATTTTCTTTTCCCCACCTTCTGCAGGAAACAGGAGGGACTTTTTCTCTAATCTTCACTGTGAGAACCTAATGGGTTCCTGGAGGCAAAACCCATGAAAATGTAGACCTCCCCCCAAGACTGATTCCCTGGGAGTTTTTAACTCTCAACCAAGTCTATCCCCAGCCTCATCAACGCCACCATTTAAGTGTTCCTACCAATAATTGGCTCCATCAACTTCTGCCTTTGGTAATCTGATCTCTGCTGTGATTCTCTGTATACACCTGTCTCTCCACATTTTGGGCTGACAGTTTGCCCTGTGACCTCAGTTCTCTGGGTCTAAGAAAAGTCATTTCTTTTCTGTTTGCTCAGCATCTTTCTTGTTGTGAGGCTGGGAGTGACAACTTCCAAGCTCTCCACATGTCAGAGCTCCGTATTAGACATTTGAGTTGGAATTTCTCTTGTACCTTGGGGTTGCGTGTCAGAACACCGATTCGTAGCCCAAACATCACCAATAAGCCTGCACAAGTAGAAGTATTAACTTTCAAGGTCAATTAAGTGTCTACTTCACTATGAGATAATTATATATATATATTTTTTAATCTATTAAGAACAAATACACATGCAATCTGTGGCAGGCACTGGGCTGGCTAACTCCACTTCTGTTCCCAGCCTCATTCTCCCTTGGCTGCCTCTACCCTAGAGGCCAGAAAACCTAAATATGCTTTTTTCCAGCTACCCAGAGGTGAAAATGACTACAGAATGTTTTTCTTTCTTTCTTTCTTTGTAAATAAGATGTAAATATGAGTTTGTTGACAAGTTTCTGAGAAAGTGCTATTTTGAGAAAAGCAGACAAATTTGGCTGGTGTTGCTATTTCCTCTGTAATGCCTGCCTTGATTGTAGATTTGATACCTAAAGCTAGGGAATGGCCAGGTAGCATCAGTGAACCATTGCCAGAAGCCACCCACCATCAGATTTCTTGAGTCAGAAAAATAAACCTCTATTTGATTAAGCTTTCTTAAGTTGGTTTTTCTATAACCTACAGACATATGCACTTCTAGCTCATGGAACACCTAACCCATATGGAATCTGAGCTATAAAACCAAGAAATGAGTCTAATAGATAAACACTAGCAAAAGCAGGAGTAAGTTTGACTACAGTAAAAGAGTAATGCTGACACCCACCCTTTCAAAGAACTAAAGCAGAGATTAGTCTTAATGTTGAAATACCAGGGACTAGAGTTTTGCTGATTGCCATTTATTCTACACATACGTTATGTGAGATGTGGAGGGAATGTTGATTCTGTGTAAGTTCAAAGTCTCAGGGACAAGTAGCATGACAAAAGGGCAATTTTTAAGGAGAAGGGGCTATCGTAATATCCCAGGACTGCACAGATGAAATTAACCAAAAGATAGATTTCTCAAATTGTCTGACTAGGGGTAAGAGGTTCTTCCTTAACCAGTCTTTTTGGGCTTATTTGATCTCTGTGTGCTTCAGTTTCCCTATTCATAAAGTGAGGATAATAATAGCATGCACCTCACCGAGGCAGTCTGAGCCTTAAATGAGATAATCTATGTGAAAAGTTTAACTAGTGTCTGCACACCAGAAGTGTTGTATCAACAGTGTTAGAACTGGATTGTGGATGTAACCCTCTGCTTTGCATTGCCATTACCAGTCACAAACTCACACAGAACATTGCCTCACTCTGGGGAGCAGCACACATGACTGGCTTGTTCTTCACACATCAAGGAGCCCAAGAAGGGCTCCTAATAGCAGGGCAGAGAAATGTTTCCAAGTTGCAGTGGACCTTAATTTGATCATTTATTTGAGCTCGATGAGCTGCCAAAATTAAGTGAACTTTAACCTGGAGGGCAGTAAGTAAAGTCCTTTGGAAGCGTGAATTTGTTGAGTAACAATTGTGTTTAGAGTTCTTCCAGGAATTGACTAAGCTTGGAGGTCTGTCCATCCTCTTTGAAATGTGGAATATTGTCTGTCTTGAGTCTCCTGGCATTTTTCTCATCCCCTTGATTTCTCAGAGATTATTTACAGAGGTTACCAACTGTCACTGTCTACTGTAGTACTAGGCCAGTACATATCGCAAGCGGGGCTCTGTTTATCAGTATGATTACATTTGATTATGTATCACTCAAACCTGACAAATATTGACTTAATTAAAGGGTTTCTAAAATATTATTTTATTTATTATTATTCTCATGTGATGAGAAGCCTAGAGACAGGCAATATGGAGTTATTATGGGGGAATCCTTCTGCTTTCTACTTACTGTTCTTGATGTCCCCATGCTTGCAAGTTGACTGCTCTTTCTCCAGGCCTTGAGTTTATGTTTTATGCAGGAAAAAGAGAGAAGAATAGAATGTACAAGGCACATGCCAGCTGCTCCTTTTTACAAAAAATCAGGAAAATCCTAGCTTTTCAAATGCTCCATCCATTAGACTTCTGCTGACATCTCACTGGCCGGGATGTTTCATGGCCACACATAGCCATCTTTTAGCCAGGCACATTGCAGCTCTAAACAAAACTGGGTTTTTGTTTGTTTGTTTGTTTTGTTTTGTTTTTTTTTGGAAGAAGATGGGAATGGTATTGGGTATGCAGCTGGCTGTGAGTGCCACACTCTAATCCACACTGTGGACTGTGGAACAATAATAGCTGAGGAGCTGACACTTGCAAGCTAGTCGACAGAGCAGAGGGTGTCAGTGAAATGTAGACATGTTTGCGCCTGGCCTCTCTGGAATGATTGCCTGTTTTGAAGGAGTAGAGGAAAGTCTAACCTCAGAAATATGTAATTGTTATATTGTAAAGCTATATTCTAGAGCTTTCTTGCTCCTCTCTTTATTGGCAAACCTGTCTTTTCAGAATTAATGGGAAAAATATTTTGTATAACTTTTAGAATCTAGGCAGAGCAGGGCTTAGACTCTTCCTGTAGAACTGACATAAAAAATATTTCAACCATTTAAAAATTAAAGGGGCAAGAAAAGACTGAGGAATGGTAATAGACCAAAGGTGACTAAAAAGACCTGATGACAAAATGCAATGTGGTGTCCTAGTTTGGATCTCAGAAGAGATGAAAGAAGGTAGCAGAAAAACTAGTGAAATCCAAATAAAATCTGTAGTTTAGTTAATAGTAGTGTACAGAAGTTGGTTTCTTAGTTGTGACAAATATAACAAGGTGATGTGTATATTAATACTAGGGGAAACTGGGTGAGTGTTTATGGGAGCTCTGTATTATCCTTTGTAACTTTTCTATAAATTGAACATTATTCCAACATAAAAAGATCGTGAAAAAATTAGGGGAATGTTCTAGGAAAAATTGTTACATGACAAATGAGGTGTTTCTATTTAATTAATAGCAACTGTAATTAGAGTGAATGGGATCCAAGTATACTAGTATGAGCATAAGATATTTTCATAGCTCAAATTTAGGCATGTCCAAAAAACTGATGGGAGGAAGGCCCACCATGAGTCTGTTTTTCATGAAGAATGAAAAGCCTATTATGACAGAACTTACGTTTGAGGTAGAGAGATCAAGCAAATGTGGTTCAAGGACTGAGGCCGCCATGGGACAGGAGGACCAATTCTAAGTATAGTGCAATATTAGTCATTCAGATTGTATCCCAGTTCTAGAATCCCTGGCATCATGCCAGAGTTCTAGATATAAGAAAAACATTAAAGAGCTCATAAAGCTTGCTGACAAAGGTGTCAACTGCATTGGGCCCATGATTTTCTCCAAGCAATAGACATGACACGAGCCGTTTTAGCAGTGATGGGAGTATGCATCCTTAATTTTCTTATTGTAGGACTGTTGCAATGGGCCTGAGCATCAGTGGTCTGATTGGAGGGCAGTGGTAGCACAGTTTTAGTGATAGGATATGTCAGTATGGGAGAAGAGGGACAGAGAAAATGCCATGAGAACCAGAAGGCTGGCTCCAGGAGAACACATGAAGCAGAGCCAGGGGACTCACAAGAAGTATATTTGACATACTGAAGAGGCCAACATTTCCCCAGAACTGTATAGGAGCATGGGCAGGGAACTGCCATTGCCACTTTCCTTTTACATTGAGGTTGGTATGACCTGAGAATCACAGTTTATATGAGAATGCATTTTGCAAGGCCTCACTGTAGAACTGATTGCTACTTGCTGGGTTCTTTAGTACATGAAATCTGACTCATGGATGCTGACCAAAATACAGAATGATAAAAAAGGAAATGAAAATCACTTTGGCTTGAAAGATGTGTATTTGAAAATGCTACTTTCTTCAAGTAAATGGTGATCTTGTCTTGTAAGAAAGGAAATAAGCTACACTTTAAGCATTATTACTATTCGTGGAAACTAACCCCTTAATTATTCAGGAGAAATTAATTCTCTAGCATTAGGGTTTGGGGCTGGTGTCAATCTAATCACTGACAGTTAAGTCTTATGATAAGAAGACTATATGAAGAACACCAAAAAATGTTACAAATCTTGTAATTTTTAAAATCAGAAACTTCTTTACCATAATGAATTTCTGAAAATGCTTGCAATAAATCTAGAGGAAAATCAGGCAGAGTTTTAAAATTCAAAGTCAATTTATAGCTTGAAATTAAAAATTCCCTAATTTTAGTGGAGTTACAAACTCTTGGAAATGGAGAGGGAGAATTTGAACATATAGATTCCCAACTCCAATCCCTCTCCCTCTCTTGAGACAGATGCTGACACTTCCAGCTATTGAGTGCAGGTAAAGCTTAGGGCTCTGCTTGAGCTCCAGTGGAGACAACTGCTACAGGACTTTCTCCTACGCAGGCTACAGAAACACCTGGTGACCAGCATCCAAGAGTCCTGGGCTTAGGGGAAGAATCCCAGGAAAAGCTTGGTGGTCAGAGCAAAATGGAGTCATCTTCAGTGCCTGCTTGCCGGGGACTGGCAATCTATTTGCTTCCATATTCGTGACCTGTGGGGCTGAATCTTTTTCACCTGCCTCTAGCTGGAGGACTGCCTCAACTTAGGGCTCTCTAAAATCCAGAACTGAGCCCCAAAGAGGGAAGAGTAACAACAAAATACTCATCAGCTCAGGGGCTCAGCTGCCAGAGAGAAAGATCCATCACGACCCGTCCAGCTGAATGGCCTGCTAGAGGAAACAGGACAAATTGAACAGAAAACAACAAGAGCATTTGAGGATATTCAAGAGCACAGAGAAGAAGTCTAAAGCTCTACAACCGGATCTCCCAGCTAAACAATACAGTAGATGAATTGAAGGAGAGTCACTGTTGGGATCCAATTTTGTGGCCTGGAACATCAACCCAGAACATACACAAAAAATAGAGAGAAATGGAAATCACGAGAGAAAAGAAAGGACACTTGGAGGACAGACACATATTTAATGTGCGAATTAGTAGGAGACCTAAGAGGAGAAAAAGGAGCAGATGGGAGAGTGTCCACAGTAGAGACATGAGAAGAAAGACCAGGGTCTCTAGGATGAAGGAGGTCACCAGGTTTCCAACTGGGGTGATGGGAAGAGTCACTGAGGGGAGATGGGCTTTCCAGGACACCAGAAAGCCATGGGATGAGGTATTCCACAGTGAGACCATGGCACCGACTCTGCTCCCTGCCCTGGCTGGGGCCAAGTCCCAGTCGAGAATCAGAGAGCTCAGTGTTCATAAACCTTGCCTTGAAGGAAAGCACCCAGATTATTCAAATTGTCCAGAATGTGATGTGAGTTTGAGACTAGAAGGGCAGTGGTGTAGCAGTAATTTGGCTACTTTCTGGGGTCTGGGGGGATCCTGCCTGCAGGGAAAGTGCCACTGGCAGCTGCACCCCTAGGTGGAACTTAGAAGCAAGGGAGAAGCCATGGAAAATTATGCTGCATCTACTCCCATACCAAGGTAGCCATTAGTGCTGTTTACCAAATATTTCTAGTTCTCCTCCATTCTGGGAAATTGGTACTATCTTAATGTTTCTGCAATCTTTTTTTTTTTTCATTTCTCATGTATATTTTTTTAACAGCAAAAGGGAGTTGGAACCCTGAATGGAGGGGAAACCAGACATTCAAGCGGAGGCCTGAATAAGTATCTCAGATGGATGCCCCAGGTCCTGTTACTGCAGATGGTAGCATAGGAAATTAGGGATGTCTTGAGAACCACCTTGCAACCCCAAGAAATGAACAGTTGCTAACTTTTCAGGCAGGGATTTGATAATACCTAGCGCTTTTAGAATCAGGAAGTAAGTGGTGACAGCAGTGATGAAAAATTTGTAACTTTCATGGAGCTAACTCTCCTTGTAGAAATGGTCTCAAATATGGAGACTACAAAATCAGGGGATTTAAATGGATACCTAAAGTTTTAAATGTAGGAATGGATAATACCAGTAAAAGTTTGAAAAAAACTTTATTAACTTTCCTTGAAAAACTGGCTAAGGAGGAAATACACTTCAAGTTAAAAGTAACTCTTGTAAAATGTGTACTAAACCTTTCCCCTTTATTTTTTATTTTTTTTAAGAGACTTTTTTTTTAACTTTTTATTTATTTATTCATGAGAGACAGAGAGAGAGAGAGAGAGGCAGAGGGAGAAGCAGGCTCCCAAGGAGCAGGGAGCCTGATGTGGGACTCGATCCCAGGACCCTGGGATCATGACCTGAGCCGAAGGCAGACGCTTAACCATCTGAGCCACCCAGGCGCCCCTAAACCTTTCCCCTTTAAAGGCAGCTGGAATCTTTGCGCTCTGTGATTTGTGTAGGTGAGTTCTTTTGCTTTTAAGTGATGGTCAGAGGACAAGGATTCAGAAATGATTTTCTCCATGGAATTTGACCCTTCCCCCCAAAATGTATATGTAAATATTACATGAAACTTCCCCTGGTTAATGGTCCAAAAAATTTCTGTCTGACATTTTGTTTAAAAGATGACTGAGTGTATGCGTGCATTTTGGGCAGATAGATCAGACAGTGTTGGGACTTTGAATGCGTCTGAGCAATTGATATCTAAGTTTTGGCATTTCCATAATGATCTATGCTCTCCAAGTGTACTGAACTGAAGTGACTTTGAGGTACTTTACCTGAAGGATTAAAATAAGTATAATTTTAACAAATTAGGTACCTTTTTTACTTCAGACATGATTTTATTTAAGAGAGAAGATGATCTTACTGGAGTGGGATGCTGCTGAGATGGGGGGCAAGGGAGTAGGTGTCAATAAATCCAGACTGTTGTTATTGAATAGTTCTTCTCCAAGTCTACAAGACTTGGGAAAAGAGTAGTTTGTTTGCTTTTCTTTTGTTTTCTGACCCTTAGAATGTCTTAAAATCTCAGCTTGAAGCTGAGGTATCTGAGCTGGCAAATAGAGAATTAGGACTATTCCTTTAATAAAAGCTGGAGAGATGTAGATTTTAAAAGATGACAGGAGTATTAAATGGACAGTATCAGGCAGGATAGAAATCTGTTGTGTTCACAGTGCAACAGTACTTCTGACATTGAGCACACAAGAGAAGAGAGAGTAGGAGGAGATCCAGCAAGACACCAGGAGAATTCCAATCTCCCCACACTGCCAGGTAACAGGGGGCTTCTCTTGCAGGTACAGCCAGAGTTAGCCAAGATGAAAGATGTCAGAGTCTCATTTTAGACCTAAAGACACCTGCAGATTGAAAGTGAGGGGATGGAGAAACATCTATCAAGCAAATGGATGTCAAAAGAAAGCTGGGGGTAGCAATGCAATGCTTATATCGGACAAACTTTAAAACAAAGACTGTAACAGGAGAGGCACAGTATAATAGTAAAGGGGACAATCCAAGAATAAGACATAGCAATTGTAAATATTTATGCCCCCAACATAGGACCACCCAAATACATAAAACAGTTAATAACAAACATAAAAGACCTAATCAATAATAATACAATAGTAGGGAAATTTAACACCCCACTTACGTTGATGGACAAATCATCTAAACAGAAAATAAACAAGGAAATGATGGCTTTGAATGATACGCTGGAACAGATGGATTTTACAGATATATTCAGAACATTCCATCCTGAAACAGCAAAATACACATTCTTTTCAAGTGCACATGGAACATTCTCCAGAATAGATCACGTATTAGCCCATAAAACAAGCCTCAACAAATTCAAGAAGATCAAAGTCATACCATGCATCTTTTCTGACCACAAAGCTATAAAACTAGAAGTTAACCACAAGAAAAAATCTGGAAAGGCCACAGATACATGGAGGTTAAAGGACATGCTACTAAGCAATGCATGGGTCAACCAGGAAATGAAAGAAGAAATAAAAAAGTATATGGGAACAGATGAAAATGAAAACACAATGGTCCAAAACGCAGCAAAGTGGTTCTAGAGGGAAGTTTGTAGCAATACAGTCCTACCTCAAGAAGCAAGAAAAATCTCAAATAACCTAACCTTACACGTAAAGGAGTTAGAAAAAGAACAACAAATGAAGCCCATAGCCAGCGGAAGGAAGGAAATAATAAAGATTAGAGCAGAAATAAATGACATAGAAACTTAAAAAACAGTAGAATAGGTCAATGAAACCAGGAGTTGATTCTTTGAAAAAAAATCAATAAAATTGATAAACCTCTAGCCAGACTTATCAAGAAAAAGGGAAAGGACTCAAATAAATGAAATTACAAATGAGAGAGGAGAATAACAATACCACAGAAAAACAATTATGAGAGAATATTATGAAAAACTATATGCCAACAAATTGGACAACCTAGAAGGAATGGATAAATTCCTAGACACATATAAACTACCAAAACTGAAACAGGAAGAAATAGAAATTTTGAACAGACTGATAACCAGCAAAGAAATTGAATCAGAAATAAAAAAATCTGCCAACAAACAAAAGTTCTGGGACCAGATGGCTTCCCAGGAGGAGTCTACCAAATATGTAAAGAAGAGTTAATACCTATTCTTCTCACACTATTCCAAAAGATAGAAAAGGAAGGAAAACTTCCAGATTCATTCTATGAGGCCAGCATTACCCTGATACCAAAACCAGATAAAGACACCACAAAAAAGAGAACTACAGGCCAATATCCCATATGAACATAGATGCAAAAATCCTCAACAAATCATTAGCAAACCGAATTCAACAATAGATTACAAAAATCATTCACCATGATCAAATGGGGTTTATTCTTGGATTGCCAAGATGGTTCAATATTCACAAATCAATCAACGTGATACATCACATCAATATGAGAAAGGATAAGAACCATATGCTCCTCTCAATAGATGCAGAAAAAGCATTTGACATAGTATAACATCCATTCATGATAAAAACCCTGAACAAAGTAGGTTTAGAGGGAACATACCTCAACAGTATGAGGCCATATGTGAAAAACCCACAGCTCACATCATCCTCAATGGGGAGAAACTGAGAGCTTTTCTGCTAAGATCAGGAAAAAGACAAGGATTTCCACTCTCACCAGTCTTACTCAACACAGTACTGGAAGTCCTAGCCACAGCAATCAGACAGCAGAAAGAAATAAAAGGCATCCAAATAGGTAAGGAAGAAATAAAACTTTCACTATATGCAGATGACATGATACTCTATGTAAAAAACCTGAAAGACTCTACCAAAAAATTGCCAGAATTCATAAACAAATTCAGTAAAGTCATAGGATACAAAATCATTGCCCAGAAATCTGTTGCATTTCTATACACCAATGATGAAGCAGCAGAAAGATAAATTAAGAAAACAATACCATTTACAATTACACCAAAAATAATAAGATGCCTAGGAATAAACCTAACCAAAGAGGTGAAAGACCTGTACTCTGAAAACTATAAAACGCTGATTTGTATGTAACCCAAAAAAACCCAAAATACCAAAGCAATCTTAGAAGAGCAAAGTTGGAGGCATCACAGTTCTGGACTACAAGTTATATTAGAAAGCTGTAGTAATCAAGACAGTATGGTACTGGCACAAAACAGACACACAGATCAATTAAACAGAATAGAAAATCCAGAAATGGACCCATGACTATATGGTCAATTAATCTTTGACAAAGCAGAAAAGAATAGCCAGTGGGGAAAAGACCATCTCTTCAATAAATGGTGTTCGGAAAACTGGACAGCAACATGCCAAAGAATGAAACTGGACCACTTTCTTCTACCATACACAAAAATAAATTCAAAATGAATGAAAGACCTAAATGTGAGACCTGAGACCATAAACACCTTAAAAGAGAACACAGGCAGTAATTTCTTTGACATTGGCCATAGCAGCTTCTTTCTAGATATATCTCCTGAGGCAAGGGAAACAAAACCAAAAATAAACTATTGGAACTACATCAAAATAAAAAGTTTCTGCACAGTGAAGGAAACAATAAAAACTAAACCTAGGGAATGGGAGAAGATACTTGCAAATGACATATCCAGTGAAGGGCTAGTATCCAAAATATATAAAGAACTTATAAAACTCAGCACCAAAAAACAAATATTCCGATTAAAAAATGGGCAGAAGACATGAACAGACATTTCTTCAAAGAAGGCATACAGATGGCTAACAGACACATGAAAAGATGCTCATCATCACTTATCATCAGGGATATGCAAATAAAAACTACAATGAGATATATCACCTATCAGAATGGCTAAAATCAAGAAAGACACAAGAAACAACAAGTGTTGGTGAGGATGTGGATAAAAGGAACCCTCATGCGTTGTTGGTGTAAATGCAAACTGGTGCAGCCACTGTGGAAAACAGTATGGAAATTCCTCAAAAAGTTCAAAATAGAACTACCTTATAATCCAGCAATCACACTACCGGGTACTTACCTAAAGAATAGAAGAACACTAATACAAAGAGATACATGCACCCCTATGTTAATAGCAGCATTATTTACAATAGCTAAGATATGGAAGCAGCCCAAGTGTCCCTCGATTGATGTAGTGGATGAAGAAGTGGTATATATATACAATGGAATATTATTCAGCCATAAACAATGAAATCTTGCCATTTGCAATGACATGGATGGAACTGGAGAGTATAATGCTAAGTGAAATAAGTCAATCAGAGAAAGACAAATACCACATGATTGAACTCTTATGGGGAATTTAAGAAACAAAACAAGTGAAGGGAAAAAATAAGAGAGAGAGAGAGAGAGAGAGAGAGAGAGAGAGAGAGAGAGGAATCATGAAACAGACTCTAGAGAGAACAAAATGCTGGTTACCAGAGGGGAAGTGGATGAGGGGATGGATGAAATAGGTAATGGGGATTAAGTGGTGCACTTGGGATGAGCACACGGTGATGTGTGGAAGTGTTGAATCACTATATTTTGTGCCTGAAACTAACAGTTTAAGCTAACTGGGATTAAAATTAAAACTTAAAAATAAAGAAAGATGTCAGAGTCAGACGTGCAAAGGAAGTCAGAAGGGACCTGGTGGAAGAGAAGCTGCAATTCTCACCTCCAGAGCTCAGAGAAGAGTCTGAGCACAGGCACAGGGAAGAGGTAGAATTAGAAAAACAAAAAACTGTTCAGAAAACTGAACTCTGGGGAGAGAAGCTTGACTGAGCCCTGCTCCCAAGCCAGATTGCTGCTGAAAGCAGGTGCTAATTGGACATACAAAATGAGAACTGCTAGTATTACTGGCCCCTAGAAAAGGGTTAATCTAAAGCAGTTAAATTCCTGAAGAATACATTACTGGCCTTGGTCCCACCCAAGTTTGAGTAGGAATTTCAACCCCTAGTTAGCCTGTTATGGGTCTGGCAAACCCATATTCCATACTTGAGTCTCTTGTGGTTTGTATTCACTAGATTGCTTCGAAGGAATGGACTTTAAAGTTTATCACTATGTTGATCATGAGGTAACCACAGAGTGCAAGATTAGGCTATTTTGTTTCTTTGGGTTGTTTTATGATTGGAGAGTAATTTACATAAAGCACAATGTACTCTTTTCAATGTATGGTTCTATGAGTTTTGACAAACAGTTACAGTTGTGTAACTACAACCTTTCCCTCTCACACCCAGCTCCTGGCAACCACTCTAATCTATTTTCTTTCGCTACAGTTTTATCCTTTCTAGAATGTCATATTAATGTATTCATATGTAGCCTTTTGAGTCTGGATTTTTGCACTTAGCAAAATGCTTTGAAATTCATCCACATAGTTGTATGTATTAGTGTTTCATTACTTTGTATTGTTGAGTAATATCACGTTTTGTGTATATGTACATGTACCATAGTTTGTTCATCCATTTGCTATTTGGAAGCCATTTGTGTTGTTTCCTGTTTTGAGAGATTATGAATAAACCTGGTATAAACATTTATGTGGAGATAT
The DNA here is from genome assembly GCF_037043125.1 of Eumetopias jubatus. Classification (NCBI taxonomy): domain Eukaryota; kingdom Metazoa; phylum Chordata; class Mammalia; order Carnivora; family Otariidae; genus Eumetopias; species Eumetopias jubatus. Next base: position 4,942,052 of record NW_028274817.1, read on the forward strand.
TTGTGTGAATACAAGTTTTTGTTTCTCTCAAGTAAATACCCAGGAGTGGAATCGCTGGGTCATATGGTAAGTGTGTACTTAACTTTATAAGAAATTGCCAACCTCTTTTTAAAAGTGGCTGTACTATTTTGCATTTTGACCAGCAGTGCATACATCTTGCTCAGAATTTTTGCCAGCACTTGGTATTGTTATTTTTAGGAAGAGCCATTCTAATAGGTGTCTAGTGATATCACAGTTGGTTTTTAATTTGTACTTCCCTGATGGATAATAGTCAAGCTGAGTTGATGTGCTTATTATCCATTCTTATATCTTTTTTTGGTAAATTACCCAAAAATCTTTTGTCCATTTAAAAAATGGGTGTGTTTCTTTTATTATTGGTTTTTAATTTGTACTTCCCTGATGAATAGCCAAGTTGAGTTGATGTGCTTATTATCCATTCTTATATCTTTTTTGGTAAATTACCTAAAAATCTCTTGTCCATTTATTTATTTATTTTTAATTTTATTTATTTATTCGACAGAGAGAGACACAGCGAGAGAGGGAACACAAGCAGGGGGAGTGGGTGAGGGAGAAACAGGCTTCCCGCCGAGCAGGGAGCCCGATGCGGGGCTCAATCCCAGAACCCTGGGATCATGACCTGAGCCGAAGGCAGACGCCTAACGACTGAGCCACCCAGGCACCCCTCTCTTGTCCATTTAAAAAATAGGTTTGTTTCTTTTATTCTTCTGGATCCATGTCCTTTGCTACATATGTGTTTTGCAAATAGTTTCTCCCAGTCTGTAGCTTTTCTTCTCATTATTTTAGTGTGTCTTTTGAAGAGCAGTTTTTAATTTTGATGAAGTTCAACTTATTTGTTTATTCTTTATAGACTGTGCTTTGTATGGTCTACCTAAAAAATCTTTTCTTAGTCCAGGGTGGTAAAGCTTCTTTCCTGTTATCTTCGAGAAGTTTTCTAGTTTCAGCTTTTAAGGTTTAGGTCTATCATCCACTTCAGTTTAACTTTTCTATAAAGTGGGAAGTATGGGTTGTGCTTCACTTTCTTTTCAAATGGATATCAAATTGTTTTAGCACCACGTGTAGGGTTTAGGCTGGAAGATGGGAAGTGAGTGGAAATAAAGGCCTTTTAAAAGATAGAGAGAGGTGGGTAGGGTAGAGTGAGAGTATTCTAAATGTTTCATCTTACTGGCATGGAGAAAAATGGGGGAGGAAATGGAACATTTTGATATTTTGTTCTATATTTTTAGAGAGAGAGAGAGCATGTGTAGGGAGGGGAAGCAGAGGGAGGGAGAGAGAGAGAATCTTAAGCAGGCTCCATGCCCAGTGCAGAGCCCAACACAGGGCTCAATCTCACGACCCAGAGATCGTGACCCAAGCCAAAATCGAGAGTCAGACTCTTAACTGACTGAGCCACCCAGGCACCCTTGATATCTTATTTTAAATAAATAGTAACAAAATATGTATATTAGAGGAAAGGGAAAATTAGCAAATGGCAATACAAGATAAATAGTAAATATAAAGCAAGATGTAAAACACAAAACCAAGCACATCAGACTTTACATTATATTTGAATAGACTGATTTCTTCCAGTAAAATACAGAGACTCTCAAGTAGATTAAAAATACACTTAGGGACACCTGGGTGGCTCTGTCGGTTAAGCATCTGACTCTTGATTTTGGCTTGGGTCATGATCTCAGGATCATGAGATTGAGCCCTGTGTCCGGCTCCATGCTGGGTGTAGAGCCTGCTGAAGATTCCCTCTCTTCTGGGTGCCTGGGTGGCTCAGTTGGTTAAGCGACTGCCTTCAGCTCAGGTTATGATCCTGGAGTCCCAGGATCGAGTCCCGCATCGGGCTCCCTGCTCAGCAGGGAGTCTGCTTCTCCCTCTGACCTTCCTCCCTCTCATGCTCTCTCTCTACCATTCTCTCTCTCTCTCAATAAATAAATAAAAATCTTTAAAAAAAAAAGTTTCCCTCTCTTCCTCTCCCTCTGCCCCTCCCCCCGCTCATGTGCATTTTCTCTCTAAAAAAATAAAAAATAAAAATATGTACACTTAAGTGATAATGTTTGACATTAGGGAATAGGCAAAAATTATCAGGCAAATACAAATAAAAAGGAATGCAGGAGGAATTTAATGTTAAAAGCACCAAAGAGGACAAAGAAGGAAATTATGTAGTTATAAAAGGCAAGGTTATAATAAACATAAACATAAACCTATATGCAGTAAATAATGTAGCTGCCAAGTACATAAAGTAGGAGCAGTCACTGATCTATGAACAGAAATCATTGGGTGGGGGTTCTAGGAAAGCTCTTTAAAGAGGGCTGCCTCAACTATAAGGTCTCTTTTACCCCTCCCCTTTCCTCTTCCTGTTTAGAATGTTCAATGTGATGGCTGAAACAGCAACAGCTATTGTTTGGTCATGAAGCAACTTTGAGGTTGGAAGGTAGCACTCAAAATTGCAAAGCAGAGAGATAAAAGGAACCCAGAGCATTTATGACAGAGAACTGCCATGTCAGTTCTGGGCTATCTATTGCCAAATTTCCTTGCGCGTGTGTGTGTGTGTGTGTGTGTGTGTGAGAGAGAGAGAAAATAAATCTCTATCTTGTATAAGCTACCATCATACTGGTTCTCTTTCTAACAGCAGAACACAATTTCTGTCTGATACATAGAGGCTTTGAATAACATAATAAATAGACTTGAGTTAATAGCTGTGTGTGGTTTGGTAAGCATGCTATTTTGTGGGGAATAAGGAAGGAAGTAATGGAATATTTACACTATAAATCACGAGTTGGTCTAAAAAGAAAATCAAAACACAAATTTAAAAGTAGTTCCTTTACAGATTATATTCACTGATTCAATTTAAATAAAATTTGAAGTATATAATATAAACTTATCAACAGATATTTATTTTAAATAATTTATTTATTGAGAGAGAGAGATAGCATAAGAGAGCATGAGCAGGGAGGAAAGGAAGAAGCAGGCTCCATGCTGAGCAGGGAGCCCGATGTGGGGCTTGATCCCAGGACGCTGGGATCATGAACTGGGCTGAAAGCAGATGCTCAACCAACTGAGCCACCCAGGCACCCCTCAACTTAGATATTTAAAAATACATTTTAAAATAATCTCTGGATCAAAGAAAAAGAGAAAATTGTAAACTATTTAGAAAGGAATAGGAGTAATTAATATATATTTTGAGGGGAAAATTCATAGCCTTAAATATTTTCATGTTAAAAAAATGGTGAAAAATAAAGAAACTAAGTGCTCATCTAAATTTTTTTTAGAAAAAGAACAATGAAAGAAACTAGGAGAAACTATGAAAAAGTGATTAAGAAAAACAAAAGGTAGAGTTAATAAATTAGAAAACAAAAATGGTAGTACATAGGATAAAAATACAAAAGCTTGTTCTTTGAAAATACCTATAAATCAGATAAACCCTTTTGCTAGACTGATTAAGGGAAAAAAGCAGAAAAAACAAAATCCAGTAAATTTTATAAGAGGAAGAAGACATAAACTCACATGTAACATAGCAATAGAATTATAAGTCAGTATTACATACAGGTCTTGACAGCAGATTTGAAAACATAGAGGGATTTTACTGATTTCTTTGTATTATGTGATGACCAAAATTGACCAAAGTAGAAGTAGAAAACTGGGAAAGATTAATTTCATAGAAGAGATTGGAAGAGTGATTTAAGGTGTACTGTGTCAAAATCCACCAGAGAAAGTTGGACAAACTTTTCCAAACATCCTTTGAAAAGCATATCTGAACTCAAAAGAAAGTAAGGGCAATTCCTGGGGAATAGATCAAATGGAGCTGAGAACCAGAGGGGTAACTGGAGATGGGGCTGAGTCTATCACTGTTACGCAGGCCAATCTCAGTAACAAAGGGTTTAGAATGCAGTGACTGAAGCAGGACAGGAGATAAGCCCATGGGACTGCATAACATGGAGAGTTGAACTGAGACCCCCACATAAAGCTGAGTGAGGCAGTCTAAATGAAAAGCGAACTAGAAAATTTCATCCTCTAGGAAATGGGGAGAACAAGAAACCTTCTCTTTCTCAGCCAGGGCTCTGGATGGTGCATCCACCTGTATACTCCTTTCCTCTTCCCATCTTCGCACCTTCCCCCAGAGGTAGCTATTACCCTGAATTTTGTGTTTATGTTTATATAAATCTCTGCTTATTTTTTTTTTAAGATTTATTTGAGAGACAGAGAATGAGAGAGATAGAGAGCACGAGAGGGAAGAGGGTCAGAGGGAGAAGCAGACTCCCTGCTGAGCAGGGAGCCTGATGTGGGACTCGATCCGGGGACTCCAGGATCATGACCTGAGCCGTAGGCAGTCGCTTTAACCAACTGAGCCACCCAGGCGCCCAATCTCTGCTTATTTTTGAGCTTTATAAAAATGAAATGCTGAAGTAGTACTCACTTGCTTTTTTTACTCAATATTCCTAAAATTCATTCATGCTGTTGCATGTAGTTATAGTGAATTCATTTTCCCTGCTATATAATATTTCACTGTCTGAATTTACCACCAGTTGTCCGCATTCACTTGTTGCTGGACATATGATTTTTCCTCTTTTTATTTTTTGCTATTGTAAACTGTGTAGGTATAAGCTTGGCGTTCATATACAAGAACGTCTAGGCCTGGGGTACCTGGGTGGCTCAGTCGTTGAGTGTCTGCCTTCAACTCGGGTCGTGGTCCCGGGGTCCTGGGATCGAGCTCCACATCATGCTCCCTGCTCGGTGGGAAGCCTGCTTCTTCCTCTCCCACTCCCCCTGTTTGTGTTCCTTCTCTCGCTGTCTCTCTCTCTGTCAAGTAAATAAATTAAAAAAAAAGAATGTCTAGGCCATATTCCTAGGAGTAGGATTGCTGTTTTCAGTTTTTGAATTTCAACTTTGTAACAGTGCCAAATTGTTTCCCCAAGTGTTTTTACCTGTTTCTATTTCCACCAGCAGTTCCTAGTGATCTTTATATCCTGACATTTGATGTTATTAGATTTCTTAATTTTTGACAACCTAGTGGCTATGAAATGATATCCAATTGTATTATAATTTGCATTTCTCTGATTACTAATGAGTTGAAGTATCTTTTTACATGGTTATGTGCTATTCATTTTTTTCTATGAAGTGTTGGTTCATGTCTTTTGCCCAATTTTCTGCTTGGCTTTTTTTTTTTCTTATTGATTTGTGAGGGTTTTTATGTATTTTAGATATTGATATTTTGTTAGGCATATTTGTGGCAAAGATCTCCTAGATTATCGCTTATCTTCTTTCTTTGTTGATGAACAAAAGTTAATAATTTTAAAGGAGTCAAATTTATCAATATTTTCTTTGTCATTGCTTTATGTGTCTTATTTAAGAAATACTTCTTTACTTTGAGTTTATAAAGATATCCCTCTATACTGTTTCAATTTTTTTTAATTTTGTTTTCTCATATAGAGTTTTAATCCATCAGCAACTGATTTGTGAATGTGGCATATGGTAGCATATCCAGTTGTCTCAGCATCGTTTGTTGAATGATCTATCCTGTCTCTGTAACACTACTCCTGTCATTTATCATTTCTATATATTCATGGGTCTCTTTCTCCACTCTATTCTGTTTTTTTTTTTTTTTTTTAAGATTTTAGTTATTTATTCATGAGAGACAGAGGAGGAGAGAGAGAGAGGGAGAGAGAGAGAGAGAAGCAGAGGGAGAAGCAGGCTCCCAAGGAGCTGGGAGCCCGATGCGGGACTCGATCCCAGGACCCTGGGATCATGACCTGAGCCGAAGGCAGACGCTTAACCATCTGAGCCACCCAGGCGCCCCTCTATTCTGTTTTATTTGTCAGTTCTTTATCCCTATACCAATATCACATTAACGTTGCTTTATAATAATTGCTGACATGTGTTATAGCTAAGGCAAACCTTGGATATTCTAAAGCATATAAATTTTAGAATGCACCTCTTGAGTACCTTTAAAAAATCTGTTGAGATTTTAGTTGAAATTATACCAAATTATAGATCACTTGACCATGAACAAGGCATACCTTTTCTGTTTTTAAGATTTTCATTAATAGGGCGCCTGGGTGGCTCAGTTGGTTAAGTGACTGCCTTCGGCTCAGGTCATGATCCTGGAGTCCCGGGATCGAGTCCCACATCAGGCTCCCTGCTCAGCGGGGAGTCTGCTTCTCCCTCTGACCCGCCCCCCTCTCATGCTCTCTATCTCGTTCTCTCTCTCAAATAAATAAATAAAATCTTTAAAAAAAGATTTTCATTAATAACTTAAGGATTTCAAGACAAATGACAGCAGACCATTAAACCAAGCACTTAGGGGTTCTGGCTGTGATTGCACAGGTCGCATACCTAGGAAGCCAGCCCTGTCCACATTCCACCTTCTGTACTGTCAATATTGCCTGTATTTACATTCTGTCCAAGAGATACAATCAAAAGTTGATGGAACTAGAAATAGAGCTTTAAGTACAGTATTTAAAGTTACCAAGGTAACCAGAGAGAGACTAAAAATAACAAAGATCAACAATCGGGGAGATGAGAAAGGGCCAGAGGGATCTTGTGAGTTAAGAGCTTCTTTCATTTCAGGGCTATCAGGGATTCAACAGATAACAAATCAAGAAATAGACATCTAAGCATATCACCCATACTTCCCGAGAGCTAAAAGCAGAAATAGGAAGAATGGATTGCTTTTGAGAAGTGGGTTTAGGGTTGGGGAAGGGTGTGGTAGGAGGGAATCTGCAGGCTTTTGTCCTAGGATTTTCTGTACCCTTTGGTTTGTTACGATTTACAGTCATTACTTTGATAAAATAAAAACAAAGACAAGGAATGCTGCTTTTTGTTATGTGTTGTGATAAGCTAATATGCATGAATTACCATAATTCACTCTCAGCTGATTGTGGACAGTATATTTGATTGCTTTTTGAATATAAAAATGCAAAGTTTATAATGATTAATTAGACCCAGATGTTTTCTTATTCTCATGAATTGGATATTTATAACAATGAAATTTCCTTATGTTTTACATTCTTAAAAATGGTTAGATCTGAGTAGATGTTTGCAGAATAGGAGATTTTATTTCATTAGGTGGCTGGTATTTCAACTTCTATATTAAATGAGGCTTTCTGTCAGACAGGATGAAGTAAGATTTTTTTTTTTTTCTGACTCATCAGCTGTTTCCAGGGTACATTTTCCCAAACCAGTTCTGAGTTGTAGGCACTAGAGAGAAGTGGTTAAGATTATGAGACCGTAGTGCTGGAGGTTTTCAGATCCTGGTCATTCTATTTATTAGTTGTCAGACCTCTGGCAAGTTAATAACTCTATTCCTCTATTTCCTCCATTCTAAAATGCAGACAGTAATAGTACTTACTACATAGGATTTTGTGACAATTAAATGTGGTAAAATATGTAAAATACTTAAGCAGTGTCTGAGACAAAACAACTGTCTAGTTTTTATAGGTCATAGGGAAAATCTGCTTTCAAATATCTTCCTTTTTATCCAAGAAATGGTGACAGAACCAATAATTTCATGTATTTTACCTCTTTTTGAAAGTCAATTTCAAAGAATCATAGTTGGTGATTAGAATATTGTTTGGTTTTTAACTTTCCTGAAAATCCTAGTTGACTCTATATCCTCCATGGTGAATAGCAGATAGACAAAGGGGTGGCTCAGTTGGTTAAGCGACTGCCTTCAGCTCAGGTCATGATCCTGGAGTCCCGGGATCGAGTCCCGCATCGGGCTCCCTGCTCAGCAGGGAGTCTGCTTCTCCCTCGTACCCTCCCCCCTCTCATGCTCTCTCTCTCTCTCTCTATCTCATTCTCTCTCTCAAACAAATAAAATTTTTAAAATAAAAAAACCCCAATTATCTGGATCAAGTGTTTGGATGACTCTAAATCCACTTAAACTGACCTCACATATGTCTAGTAATACATAGTTTATTTGATTCTTCATTCTGGAAACAGTATTACCTTAAACTGCAAAGGTAAAGCTAACTGGTTTTGAAAAATTTCTTTCCTCTGAGTTACCATAGTGGGGAAATGCATACCCTGAATTACCATTTGTTTTACCAAGCTTAGAACACATCTATTTGGAAACCTGGCTTGATAGAATTATAATTATGCAAAAATCTTCTGCCTTGTATTTTTATGCCCCCAAATTTGAAATTATGTTTATATTTAACAATTCAAGGTCTCTCTATTCTTTCCTTTTCCTTTCTCTCCTTCTCTTCCTTCCTCCTTTCTCTATCCTTCCTTCTTTCCCCTTTTCTATACCAAAGTAGAACCTCACACTACTCTGAGTTCCAGATAAGCTCATTGTTTACCAACAGTGTTTGAAAACATTTTTTTGCCTTTTATTTTTGAAAATATACCCTGAAGAGAATATATTTATGTATACATATGCATATATATGTGCATATATATGTATATATGCAGACTATGAACAGTAGTAAATTGTATTTTTTATTAAGGATTTTATTTATTTGTCAGAGAGAGAGAGAGCATGCACGGGCACAAGCAGGGAGGAGGGCAGAGGCAGAGGGAGAAGCAGGCTCCCCACTGAGCAAGGAGCCCGATGCGGGACTCCATCCTAGGACCCTGGGATCATGACCTAAGTCGAAGGCAGATGCTTAACAGACTGAGCCACCCAGTTGTCTCTGAACAGTAGTAAATTTTAACAGTTACACATAATGTTTGGAAAATTTAAGAGATTCCAAAGGATTTGTGATACTTAGCAGATCAGAATTACAACCTCCTTTTTAACATGTCTTCATCTCTACCATATATCTTAGAGTTCACATTTAGGATTTATACCATTTCCAAAAATAATACTGCCTTTTAAAAATTAACTTATGTACACACGTCACTCATATTGATTTATAAATACAAGATTACTTGATAGACTAATAGGACCTCTCTCTATTCACTTAAAAGATCTCATTGAAACGTGAGTAAATCCTGGGGGCAAAAGCTTTTATAGTTGTTACTTGAATTTCTTGAGTGAGCTAGGAATGCTTGGTACTATTGGAATCTACCCTTGGGAAACAGACAAGTTTAGCATATTCTGGTGGTTACCCTCTCATATGGTTATTCTCCTCTGAAATACCGATGGAATGAGTTATTGAATTGGTCAGGACTCTTGGTTTTAAGCGACAGAAACTTATCTCAAATGAGCTTAAGCCAAAAAGGGGATTTGTTGGCTTACAAAACCTTGGATGGCCAAGAGTAGAGCAAGTTCTAGGCGTTCAAACAATATCATGTCAATTCTGTTTTTTCTTTCCATCTCTTGGCTCTACTTCCCTCTCTACTTCCCTCAGTGTTGGCTTCATTCTCAAGCAGGCCTCTTATACTTGGCTGCCAAGACAGCCCTTGGCAGCTCTAGGCTCACATTGTTTCTGGTGCTTACAATCTCAGAAGAGGCCCTTTCATAACCAATATCTATATCAGTCCCTGAAAAAGAGCTGGACTTGGCATTATTTGTGAAATGTGTCCATCCTAAACCAACCAGCATGTTCAGGAATATGAGGTTTATTGACTGACCTGGGGCAAGTGCATTCTCCTGAGGTAGGGGAAGCAGAATTGTGTGCTGATGGATAATCTCCCTAGTGGGGTAGTGGAAGGTTACAAAGGAGAAAAGATAAAGGGCAGTCAAAAAACTAACAGAAGCTTGTAGGCTCTTTTCTTTGACTTCAATGTTCTGAAATTTCTTAATGAGAGGACTTAGTGTGGTTCTATTTTCATCTATTGGATTGGGCACCTAATGGTGCCTTTCAAGTTGGAAAGTCATGCCTTTCAGTTCTGGAAAATTTTCTTGTATTTTGATATTTCTTTCAAGTTTTTCTCCTGTGGGACAGATTGTATTTTCCAGAGATGGTGATGCCTATATAGCTCCCATCCTATATACTCCATTAAACGGTGTGACCTTGACATTCCTCCAAGGAGTGGTAGGGTCTATATTCCCTCCCCTTAAGCATGAGTGAACCTTTGTAACTGCCTCAGACCCATAGATGTGTCAGAAGTAACACTGTGCAACTTCCAAGGCTAGATCATAAAAGGAAATATGATTTCTGCCTGGGTGTGTCCTCTCTCTCTCCCTCCCAACCCCCTTCCTCCCTCTCTCCCTCTTCGTCCCTCTCTCCCTCCTTCTCCCTCTCATTCTCCTTTCCTCTCCCTTCTTTCCTCTTTCTTCTCTCTCTTTTATGTCCTCTCTCTCAGAACACTTATTCTTGGAATCCAGCCACCACATTGTGAGAAAAGCCCAGGCCACATGGGTGTGCCAGTTGACAGCCCAGCTAGAACTTCAGTCAACAGCCAGCATCAGCCACTAGACTTATGAATGAGCCTTCAGACGAGCCTCCAGCCTTGGAGCCTTCCAGCTGAGGCCCAGACACTGTGGAACACAGACAGACAGTCCCTGCTATGCCCTGTCTGAATTCCTGTCCCACAGAAACCACAAGAGATAGTAAGTGATGATTGTTCCTTAAGCCACCAAGTTTTGGGAGAATTTGTTATGCAGCAATAGATAACTAATACACTTCCCCTCTTTTCTCTCTATTGTCTCTATTGAACTGCCATTATAATTCTGGGCTGTATCTCTTGAACTGGTCCTCTAATTTTCTTAACTTTTTTTTCCTGTTGTTTTGTTCTTTATCTTTTTGCTGTACTTTCTGGGAGATTTTCTCAATTTTCTATTCCTATTCTTATATTGAATAAAAAATTTAATGTAATTTAATTTCTAGGAGCTCTTTTTTTAGAAAGATTTATTTATTTGAGAGAGAGAGAGAGAGTGAGCACAAGTGGGAGGGGCAGAAGGAGAGAGAGGGAGGGGAAAGAATCTCAAGCAGACTCTCCACTGAATTCAGAGCCCATGCGGGCTGATGGGACCCTGCCACCAAGGCGCCCCTCCAGCTCTTTTTAGTTATTTTTTTAATGTTTCTTGCTTACAGCACCCTGTTTACATTACATGTATGTACTATCTTCATATATCTCTGAGGATATTATTGTATAATTTATCATCTATCTATCTATCATCTATCTACATGACAATTATTGAGACATAATGTATGTACCAAAAATTCACCCTTTTAAAGTGTACAATTCAGTGTTTTTTAGTATATTCATAGAGTTGTGTAATCATCATTATCTAATTCCAGAACATTTTCCGTGACTCCACCCCAAAACTCTATACCCATTGGCAGTCTCTCCTTGTTCCCTCCTCCCCCCATCTCCTGGCAACCACTGATCTACTTTCTGTGTCTATGAGTTTGCCCATTTTGGATATTTCATACAAACAAAAGCCTACACTATGTGGCCTTTTGTGTCACTTAGCATGATATTCTCAGTTTATCCATGTTGTATTGATCAGTACCTTCGACGTATTTTTTTCCCATTGATGAATATTTCCTGCTTTCTCTAAATCTTTTTGTTTCTTTCTTGTTTGTTTACTTTGGATTCTGCCTTTCATGTTGGAAGTGTTCCATGGATGTCTGATAATCCTTAGATGTCTGCTAATGTTTAAGAGTGGGGGACCAAAAGTTGATTGGAAGCTCTGAGGGTATGGGTTAGGCTTTGTCAACTTAGAGTTTCACTGCAAGGTAGTATGGCTGGGCCATTTTGGGAGGAATTCTGGGATTGTACTGTATTAGTTTGTTGCTGTCACAAAGTACCACAAACTGAGGGTGGCTTAAACAACAGAAATTTTTGACCCCCAATCCTGAAGGCTCCAAGTTCAAGACAAGTTGTCAGCAGGGTTGGTTTCTTCTGAGGCCTCCCTCCTTAGCTTGTAGATGGCCACTTTCTCCCTGTGACTTCACAGAGTCTTCCCTCTGTGTGTGTCTGTGTCCAAATTTACTTATGAGGACATCAATCAGATTGGATTGGGGCCTACTCTAATGACCACATTTTAACTTAATGATCTCTTTAAGGCTGTTCTCCAAATACAGTCACATTCTGAGGTACTGGGGGTAGGACTTCACATAGGAACAGAATAGAAGAGAGCTGGAGACTTGGCATTCACTGAAGCCATCTGCTTTCAGTTATAGTACCCTCAGCCCACCACTGTGTCTGATGCCCCCTGTCTAGAGACCTGTTGTTCTGTCCTTTCCAGAAAATAAACCTTCAGTTCCAGTTGGGATTAGGGAAGGGACCTGGAGTTTTAACTGCATTCTCATTATACTTTCAAGTGACCTTTCCTTCCATTCTGCCAGAGCTACCTGCTTCCCCTAATTAGGCTATCATCAAGGGTAGGGGTTTGGCATTATAAATTGTGTTACTTTTTAGCTTTCCCTATTGTCAGTTCAGGATTTGGCTTTCTTGGTTCTACTAAGCCACCACTCAGATGCTTTCTAGCTTCCAAAATTGTGTTGCTGTTTTCCCTTCTCCCATTATTTTTTCCTTGTCAGTTTGGACCTTTTAAAAATCTTTTATTGTTGTTTTAGTGGCATTTTAGGAAGAAGTAAAAGCAAATGTGGGTGTTTAATCCATCATCTTTACTCAGAAGTCCCACACACTTATATTTTTAAATGAGCTCATGCTATACAGACTGTTCTATAATCTACTTTTATCATGAAAGAAATTCTAGTGAATATTTATGTTGTATCCATGTCAATAAATAGAAATCTACATCAGTGGTTCCTGAGCTTGGCTGCACAGTGGGATCTCAGGGAGGGGTCAGGGTTGCGGGGAAGCTTTAAACAGCACTGATGTCTAGGTCCCACCTCCAGAAGTCCTAATGGAATGGATATGAGTTAGTGTGGCCCTGAGAATTCTAAAATCTCCCCCAGGCAGCTCAAATATGCAGGGAAGTTTAAGAGCCACTGACCTACACTATTGTTCACCATGCCAGTACAGTATTCCATGGAAGGGTTGGAGAGCAATGTGTTTAAACAAACCCCTTTCTCAATGCATACGTTATTTCAAATCTTTTGATATTAAAAATACTATTATGAATATCTTTGGACTTAAAACATTTTATTTCTGATATTTTATTGGCTACGTTCCTGGAAGTTGAATCACTGTGCCAAAGGATATGAATATTTATAAAATTTGGGGGTACAATTTACCATAGTTCCTCTAAAGTGGTTTGGCCAATTCAGACTCCCAATAGTAGCATATGAGAATCCTTGTTTCCCCACACTCAGAAATACTGTGCACTATCATTAACAAAATTTAAAAAATGTAAATTTAGTCAGGTTTTTAAAATTGAAAAATTATATTGCATTGCTATTTTATTTTTTTCTGATTTTGTATTTTTTACTATTGTAAAATATGTATAACATAAAATTTACCATTTTAATCATTTTAAGTGTGTAGTTCAGTGGCATTAAGTACATTCATATTGTTGTGCAACCATCACCCACATCCAGTTCCAGAAATTTTTCCTCTTCACCACCTGAAACTGTTCTTTAAACACTAACTCCCCATTCTCCCCTCCCTCTCTCCCCAGCCCCAGAAACCACCATTTCACTTTTTGTCTCTGAATTTCATTATTCTAGGTATCTCATATAAATAGATTCATAAGATATGTGTCCTTTTGTGACTGATTTCACTTAGCATAATGTCTAAGGTTGCTATTTTATTTTTAATATATTATTTGTGAGGTGAAACGATGTTTTGGCTTATTGTCTATCTCACCTCTTCAGTATGACTTGCTTAATCATATGCGGAACATCCGTGAGGAATGTTTTTGGCTTAAAGTATCCAAAGCCCTCATTAACCGTGGCTTAAACTCATAAGGGTTCATTTTTTTCTTGACACAAACAGGAGTCTGGAAGTAACCAGCTGCTGGTGGTATCGGTTCAGTAGCTCAACGATATCATATTTGCAAGATGACTGCCCTAGCTTCAGCCATCACATCCTTGTCCAAAGCAGGAAGACTGAGGTAAGGAATATGGGTGACAGCTGTACTTTTAATCAAGAAAACATAAATTTTCCTAGAAATGCCCCTCTCTTTCAGCAGATACTTGTTTGCAAGATTGTGTCACATTACGACCCCTGATTCCCAGTGGCACGGGCAGGAGAGGGGTGGTGGTGCTGGGAATGCTTGCTGAGCTAGACAATCAACAGTGCATGGCCCTTTGCCTATTTATCTATTAGAATGCTTGTCTCTTCTCATTGATTTATGAAAGTTCTTTGTAGATTAACAATATTAACCCTTTTTTGGGTATGTCACATTTGTTTAGCAAATACATTTTTCCAGCTTCTTGTTTGCAGTTTGATTTTGTTTCAACACACAGAAGGTTAATGCTTTCTAATTGTTTGGTCCATGTATCTTTTATGGTTTCTTCTTTTGTTCTTGTGCTTACAAAAGCCTAGTCCATTTGGAGAAAATATAATGTCCTTTCTTATTTTCTTCTTCATCTTTCATGGTTTCATTTTAATTTAAAAAAGCTGGAAAGGTATCCTGTGTGACTTCTTAGGAGGAAACATATTTAATCTACTACCACTGAACATGGGCAAAACAACCCAGTCCTGCCAACTGTACAAGAAAGTATCTCATGTTACAGTGTTTAGTGGTGGGCAGTCGTGGCATATTTAAAAGCAAGAAATGTGGGGCGCCTGGGTGTCTCAGTCAGTTGAGCATCCAACTCTTGATTTCAGCTCAGGTCATGATCTCAGGCTTGTGAGATTGAGCCCCACATCGGGCTCTGCACTGGGTGTGGACCCTGCTTAAGATTCTGTCTCTCCCTCTGCCCTGAAAACCCCCCTTCCCTCTCTAAAAAAACAAATAAAGGCAAGAAATATTTTGTGGTAAACAAACTTCAAGTGCTGATTGCAGAGAATATGAAAGAAAGACACTGGTTTAATTTCAGAAATAAGAGTCATGAATATACAAATGGAAAGACAGCACAGAGATCAATTTTGCAAGCAGTTGTGCCATGAAACATCCCATAAGCCTGATGTACAGTCTGAAGTTTGCTGAGAGAGAGGCACTAGGAAAGTGCAGCAGGAACTGCCTTAGCACAGTGGCCAAAAGTAGTTTTTATGAAGGGCAGAGAAAACCCAGCCTGCTTTATAAAGCTGTTTCCTATATTCTTCATTAACCTAGGGCTGGACACTCTCTGTGTCCCAGATGAAATTCCTTTAAGGTGACAGCCAAGTGACAACCCAGCCCTGTATAATAATGAGAAAATATACAAATATCCAAGACATTTTAGGCTTAGAAAAAAATATCTTCCCATATGTTTGCATCCAATCCCATCTGTCTTTGATATAGAAAGATGACAAACTGAAATTGACAACGAACTTCCAAATTATTTTTCTCTGCTCCAAATGGAAACTACAGAATGGCCTAAAGAATAACCTGTAAATTCTCACCCCTGGCATGAAGCACAGTGACGTCATGGTGTTTTCCAGTTATCTTGACACTGCAAGACTAGATTTGAGAAAAGGTATGAAATGATGATGCCATATTTTCCCATATTTATTTGTCTTTTCTGTGTTGGATAGAGTATTGGGTACTTGGACTCATGGCTGCTTTGATAGAAATTAGTACATTTGATGAATATTAGCCTCGGAAGGGACCTTTGAGTTCAGTTACTGGTTTACTGACCTCTAGACATTCTATGTTACATAGGAAGCCTGTTCTTTAGGACTTTTGTTCACTTCAGAAGTGCTTGTTGATCCATTAGTTAAACACCCATTTAACTAATTATTCCTCCTGAGCTGGTCTTTCAGTGACACTCAATATTTCCTCAAGAGTTGAGTTGTGCTTCTTCCCATGTTTTAATCAAATATTTTCCTGTCTACTGCACCAGCTTCTTCAATTTCAGGTCATTTCAGAAAACTGCATGAGTTGAGAGCTTTGTTCATAACATTCAACCTTTGGATTTACGAGTACACACATTTTCACTTTGCTTTTCTTAGTACAATAGTCCCTGAAAAAATGGGTTAATTTGACATCATACTATGTACCCATCTTATTACATTTGGTTCTCCCACAGGATGCTATTAATGACTAATATTACAGGCTTTGCATAATTGGTTTCTTTCTGCTTTTGTCCTAACAGTTCTTTTGATCACAGCTAGATCCAAATAACAACTGGCTTAAGGTGACTTATTCCTTTAAAAAAAAATGCTATTTCTATCCGTATAAAAGAAAGGCTAAGGCACTTTAGTAATGAGTACATAATAGAGAAAATTGGGACTTATGATTCATAAGGGTATTAGCAACAGGTCTCTTTTTGTCTGGTGTCTACCAAAGACCTTAACAACTTCTTCAGGTTCTACCTTGTTGAATCATGGCTGCTGCCTTATTAAATCTTGCAGTGCACATGTGGGTCTTACCTTCACAAAGCATTTTCAATTGTGGGGCTTTGGGCTTTGTTGGATCTAATTGCACTTCCTCCAACACAGTATATATGTACTGTAAGTGCACATTTCCCATGCACAGTCTTTATGAGCCTTATATCTGCAAACTCTTGACTTACCTGTCTTTTGCTTGCTGGGGATTTCGGAATAGATGGAGCTTCTGTTTCCTGATGCCTTAGGCAGGCTCTCCACTGCTTATAGATACAGTTTGGGCCACTGGCTTTTAAAATACAATGTTTGGCCTGGAATGATACTACACTGTTAATGATCATGCCCTAACAATGGAGAAGTGGCCTTCCATTTTCTGGAGAACAGGTCCCTGTGTCTGGTGTTCTACTAACAACATCAAAGAGGTCAGCTATCGAGGAGATGGCAACATCATGGCAGATCTCCTGTAAGCTGGTAAGGGGCTTAAATACTTGATTACGAGAGAGCTGAGTCTCCTTAGAGTCTCCATTTGTATTCTTGACCTCCTTTATAAAGATAAAATTGAACTGTTGCAGTGATATTGATTCATTATATGTAAGCCTGGGAGAGACAACAGTAAGCTTCATGGTGATGGATGGGCACTTCAAAATGATGGGCACTTCAAGCTTTGTTTGGTAGCTTTTCTTCTTAATGGCTTCATTGTCTTCAGGCATTGGTGGTGGTGGTGTTGAGCTCCAGGAAAAAGAAGGTGAGCAAGGGGAGGGGAATCTGGAGAGACAGATCAGTGCTCTGGTCCAAGTTTTACTAGGTTTGTTCCTCAAAGCTCTCCTGAAAGCAGACAGTAGATAAATGGTAAAGTATACCATGTGATCACAACTGTGTAAAAAAAAATATGCATTGTGAAACAAGGGGAAAAAATAAACCAAAATGTTAACAGTTGTTATCTCGTGGGTGGGAATAGCATTGACTGGCTTTTTTTCTTATGTCTTCTGCATTTTTCCATATTTTCCATGCTGATTATGCATTGTTTTATAATAGAGCAATAAGTTTATCAATTACAAATGTGAAGAAAAAACTTCCACATGCCAAGATAGATTTCTCTATGCCTTGATATAAATATATCATACCATGAAATATAATTACTAAATTTTTTTTTTCCTGTTGCTGGGAATAAATAACAACATGAGATCTTGGCTTTACTCAGCATCTTTGGAAGAGCACACAGTTAAAGAAGCGTAAGTGCATTGTCAAGTATTACTCCAAAACCAACAGTGTTTCATAAACAATTTTAAAAATTTAGTAGCAAATAAACTCAGTGTTGAGGATCCCTCAGATATACTGCTTGAGGCAAACATCATACCTTCGTATATGTCAGCTTTATTGAGATATAATTCACACACCATGTATTTCACCTATTTAAGGTGTACATTTCAGGCATTTTAGTGTACTCGCAGAATTGCAAAACCATTACTACAATCAATTTGAGAACATTTTCATCACCCTCAAAAGCAACCCCATATCACCTAGCTATCACTCTTCATTTCCCTCCACCCAACTCCCCCAGCCCCTGGTAGCCACTAATCTATTTTCTATTTCTCCAAATTTGCTGGTTGACATATCTTATAAATGGAGTGATACAAAATGTCTTTTGTGACTGGCTTCCTTTACTTAGCATGATATTTTTGGGGTTCATCCATGTCGTAGTATGGATCAGTACTTCATTCCTTTTTGTGGCTGAATAATATGATGGTATGGATATACCATATTTTATTTGTCCATTTATCAGTTGATGGATGTTTATATTGCTTCCATTCTTTGGCTATTATGAATAGTGGTGCTATGAACATTCATGTATAAGTTTTTGCATGGATATTTTTGTCATTCTTCCTCTCAAGTTTATACCTAGGAGTGTAATGGCTGGTCATATGGTGACTCTATGTTTAACTGTTTGTGGAGCTGCCAGCTTGTTCTACAAAGCAGCTGCACCATTTTACATTCCTACCAGCAGTGTATAAAGTTTCCATTTCTCTACATAATCATCAACACTAACTTTTTGATTATAGCCCAACTAGTAAGTGTGAAGTGGTATCTCACTGTGGTTTTGATTTGTGTTCCCACTATGGCTATTGATGTTGAGCATCTTCTCATGTGCCCACTGGTCATTTTTCTATCTTCTTTGGAGAAATGTCTGTTCAAATCCTTTGCCCATTTTTAATCAGGTGTTCTTTTTCTTGTTGAGTTGTTGAATAATGGAAAGGATTTGGAGCCTGGCAATCCTGGATTTGAACCCAAGCGCAGGCACTGAGTGAAGGTGCTCAATAAGGGAGAACCATTCTTACTGTTTTATCATAGAGCTCTATAAGGGATGGAATGTTCTCTGTGAAGGAATGGGGTATTCTCTGCAACTGCATTTTTCACATAACTGAAGTTTATCCCTTTGCTTGATGGAAGTTGAAAAATTTCTGAACTGCCTTATGTACTTTCTGTGTTTTACTCAACAGAGAGCACTGAACCTCACTGAACCCTGTCTTGATAACTACTTGGAATATCCTGGATTGTACTGTATTTGTAAGCCCTGTCAGGGCATTCAGGGGCCACTAACGTGTGGAGAGTTGTTCGCTGTAGCTCTTGTAGCTCTTCTAGTGACTTCTTTCCTCTGTTTGGGGTTCATTTTTCGGTGAAATTTTCTCACAGTGTTTTTCCTTCATCGGCTCACTGTGTCTAATTTGACTGTGATTTTAGAAGGAATGGAAGGTTACAAGGGGAAACCAGATAAGGAAATTAGTTAAGTATCACACAAAATTCAAAAATAATAGTTTCTAGTTGAAAAGTCAGAAGGTAGCTTTTTTGTCTACTCCATGCCCTTTGTTACAGCTGTTTCATCAAAGGCTCAGGTACATTCTCATTTACTTTTAAGGTCCTGTTTGAGCTTCATTTGGTTAAAGTTGCTGGAAGTTATATTATTAGGCAGGTGGGATATTGTACTCATTCCATATTTATTAAGGGCTTTTGCTTCATCGTCAGTATTCTTTCAGGTATATGTAAACTTTCAAAATTCAGAAGTCCCCAGGATCAAATTTTAAGTAACGTTTAATGAAAATATCAACCAAAACAGACCCCAAACCTTTCATTAAATGGGGGAGTGTTTTAAAAAAAGAAAATCAGACTCTTGTATTTAACTTTCTTAAAAAAAGATTTTATTTATTTATTTGACAGAGAGAGAGGGGGAGAGAGAGAGAGAGAGCATGCGCACAAGCAGGGGGAGCAGCAGAGGGAGAGGGAGAAGCAGGCTCTGCGCAGAGCAAGGAGCCCAATGTGGGACTTGATCCCAGGACCTAGGATCATGAGCTGAGCCGAAGGCAGACACTTAACAGACTGAGCCACCCAGGCATCCCTAATTTTTAATTATCTAGAGGTGAAACATCTGTATTTGGGATTGCCATAGGGAAATATCAGAGTACCCCATTTGGCAATTGGGTCAACTGACAACACTCTTGAAAATTAGCACCTATTCTGGATGGACCTTTTGTTTTTGCATGTAACCTACACCCTAATAGGAATTTAAAAAGATCACCCTAGTTCCAAGGGAGGGTTGGGATGATGACTGACACGAAAGGGTTAATTGCAGGGGCTGGGGCCCACTAACTAGAAGTGCTGTGTGGAGGCCTGAGCTCTGGGGGAAGGCTGGCCTGCAGGTGCCTGGCTGTGTCAGATATTATGCTGTACTGTTTATCTGTTCAAAATATTTTTTGAGGATTATAGGATTATGTTTTTGGTCATGAGAAACCAGCTTGAAAATTTTCTGACAGTTTTAGTAGATGTGCGGCTTAATAAACGAGCCAATGGAATGCGGGAGAACTCAGCCTGAGATCTTGCTGAAACTGCAGAACCAGGTGTCATATCCCTCAAGGGAAACCGTGACCTAGAGGGTTAATTGCTGGCACCGGCTTGCCTGGAGTGAGTTCAGCTGCAGGCTGGAGGTGGCTGAAGTGGCTTGCAGCTGAAACCGTGACCTACCAAAGAGCCAGCTGGGGTGCGGCTGGTTTGAGGGAGCAGTATCTGTTGGGAGGGTGTTCTCACTGGGGAGGTCGTTTGGCAACCTCTTTTTATCAGAAGTCCATGCCCCACCACTGCAGGCACGCCTGGTTCTGTCTACCTACCTGATCCCATTGGACTTAATTCTTTCAGGTTCAGCCACATCCAGGAAACATTAAAGTGGTAGGCTAGGTCTCAATTTTGGGTTTTGTTGTTGTCGTTGTTGTTTGTTTATGGGGTTATTATTATCATTATTATTTTTTTGGTCTTCTTTCTTCCTTTTGGTGGCACGTGGCATGCCTATTTTGGAGATCTCATTAGTACTCGCTAGTGGACATCTGGGGTTCCCAGATTCCCTGTGCATTTCCCAGTGTCTGTGATTGTGATGCAAAACCACATGCTTTCTCTGCCAGTTCTCCACTACTGTTGTCACCGCTGCACTTGTGACTGCTGTCATTTGTATCCTTCCCTCCTCGCCTCTGCACAGCTGTGCCTTGTGCTGTCTTTGGGGTTCAGGTTTCCTTGTGTTCCTATCTTTTGTCTGATATAATCTTTCAGTGCTGCTCTGCACCCCCAGAAGGTGGACCGTAGGTCTCCTGATTCTCCCGGGACCCCCCCCCCCAGCTTGGTTGCATGCCCGTGGGGTGGCACCCTCACTGTGAACACTGCTTTCTGGTCTGCGTGACAGCCCTGCCTCCCATGAGGACTGGAGTCTCCTGGCCTGCCTTGCTCTTACACCAGACACCCCAGCTTTGCAAAGTGCTGACTTCCATGAAGCTGTTTCCCACCATGCTTCGGCTCCGTTTGTTGGACTCCGCTTTTCATCTTCTCTGTGGCTTTAGCCAGGAAGGAATAGCAGCTTCTGGGCAGCATGCCATGAGAAAGGCTATTCCCTCAGGAGCAGCACTTTCTCTGCCTCTCATTTTCAAATGTTCCTGCTTTAAATCTTCCCTTCCCCACCGTGGCATGCAGGTACAACCCATGACAGAAACTAGTAGTTCCTTACAATGTGTACCACCAACTGGTAGTACATGTATAGCGCAGCAGGAACAAATTCCAAGAGATATCAAGATAATCATGAGGGCCACGTTGGAAAAACAGAAACAAAACAAAAAGCTCATAAAGAGCCAAGAGGAATTTCTAAGCTTCTGATAACCCTGACCTAGAAGGAATTCTACTGAAATGCACTCATGGAAAATATCACCCAGAAAGTAATGTGCAACTGTGAAATCAAATGCAAAGCTCTTAACACTAGACAACCAAGTATTTAATTAAACTAACTTTTGATACCCCCCTAGTAATGTGAACTTTCTGGTGTGTGTTTACTGGAAAGCTTTGAGTGGGGAGATTTTACTTTTTACTTCACAGTGAGTTTTTAGTCCAGATAAATGTTAAAATGCACAGTGGCAGCTTAGAATTAGTAAATGTTAAATACAGAGGAGCCTCATTTTACAAAACGTGTATTCCTGAAAAGCTTTGTGCAGTAGATACAATTTTGGAAAACCCAGTTACATCTTAAGGGCACGGAGGGAGCAGGCTGTTTAAAGGAACTCTGTGTGCAGTAAACTTTTTTTTTTTTTGATAACACGAATAATTGCTTACTATACCTATTTCATGAGTTTCAGTGTCTTAAGGCATGGTGCCCCTACATTTTTCTTTTACCTCAGTAGTTTCATAGGAGAACATTGAAGGAATGGCGATTCCAGTTTGAATTATTCGTTGATTGATCCGGAGGCAAGCATACATAAGAATGCTTTAACAGAGCCACGCAGGGCCTGAAGGAACAGGCATTTAATTGATTCTGTCAATAGCAGAGCTTGACACGCAGCTTTCTCTTAGGGTTGATGCTACTTAGTCAACTTTATTAAGAGCCTCAAGTTGTTTTTGACTACTCCCCCAAATCTTGGTCTTTAGTCTCTGACTTTGATTTTTTGCTGCACAAAAATTCTTTACTGAAAGCTTTTAAATGTTCACAACAGTCTTTTTCACGAGTAAAGCGAATCTAGACAGGAATACAGCATGTCTTTTGAAACATGCATGGGTATGTGCTAAGATTTCAGCACTTGTCTGGATGGAGAAGTGTCCTAGCATGGTCTCTGAGCAAGGGGCCTAGGATAATTTAATTTTGCAACCATTAACTCAGCCAACAAATATTTGTTAAATATTTGAGAGCCAGGCATTGTAAGGTGTTTAAAATTTCCTGCCTTCCGTAGGGAGAACAGCAGAGCAGAGGTAATGGAACTCTAAGATGGGAGAAGAAAAAAAAGGGGTCAGGTCAGTATTTCCCCCACCCTGCCCACACATGCCATGTTAGGTCAGTGCTGATTTATCACTACCACAGCTCAGAGAATGTTCAAATTGTAAAGAAGTTTTGAAATCCCCAACCAAGACCTTCCTTTGTACAGAGAAGCAAACCGAAGCACAGTGGTGAGAAATGACTTGGTCAGGGTCACATGGTGAAGTAACAGAGCCTGAGGAAAACTCATAATAATAGTATCCACCTCATAGGGATACTAAGAGGATTAAATTAAGTTAATATTTATAAAGTGCTTAGAATCGTGCTTGGTACTAAGTAAGCATGATACTAATATCTGTTAAATAATGACCGGAACAACACTAATATGACCATGCTGCATCTCAAGCAGATCTAATCTGGCCCATTTTATTTTTTTTTAAAGATTGTATTTATTTATTTGTCAGAGAGAGAGAGAGAGAGAGAAAGAGAACGAGCACCAGCAGGGGGAGGGGCAGAGGGAGAAGCAGGCTCCCCGCTAAGCAGGGAGCCCGATGCGGGGCTCAGTCCCAGGACCCTGAGATCATGAACCGAGCCGAAGGCAGACGTCCAACTGACTGAGCCACCCAGGCGCCCCTGACCCATTTTATTCTTTCCTGATGCCTTCACAGGCTTACACAGGCCTTCCAAAACTTGGAGGCTCAGGGAAGGAGCTTGGCTCATTTTGGTGCAGTCAGACTTGTCCATAGGAAGGGGATCAGATAAAGGGTGTCTCGGGGTTAGACTGGAAGTCTGGAAGGCCGCAGGTAAGAGAACCACACCCACACATCCTGGTTACACAGGGCATTCTTGATTTTACCTTCTATTGTGGTGTAAACACATTTGCCCTTTTCAAACCACATGTAATGTTTTTTTAATCAACTCTCTTCAAGTGTTGCTCAGTGAGATGGATGCTTCATAGTTCTTACTTTATTTGACCTCCAGGCAACGTTTGACTGTTTTGATTATCCCCCTCCTGCTTAAAGAATAGTTTCTGTGACTCCACATTCTTTATCTTTTCTTCCCATCTCTCTGGCTCGCCTGCCTTTCTCTCTCCCCCCATGTCCTGTCCCCTCCCCTCCCCTCCCATCTTTTCCCCTCTTCTCTCCCCGTTTCTCTCCCCTCTCTCCCTCCCATGGAAAATGTCAAATGTACACAAAAACAGAATAGTGCTGTTCCTCTCCGTGAGGTTATGTTATGAACTCAGTATACAGTTAGGTTTATTTGCTTTGTTTTGCTTTCAGTTTTTATGGGTTTTTGTTAAAAATTACTTTTGTCTTATAATTATGTAAAATATTTCTGTAGTTTTGAAAGAAAATCTATAAAACAAGGCATATTCAGAGAAGTATAGTTCTGTTTCTGTCCCTCCCACCGTGCTTCCTCTTTCTCTCTAGAGGTGGCCATTTAAGTTTTTGTTTTTAGTTCATTCTTCCACTTAAAAAATACGTTATGTATTATTCAGGTTTTATCCTCATCTTTACACCTGTGTTTACATCTGTTTCCCTGCCCTCTTCTATACACATGTACTGCTGTCAAGTCATATTGAATGAATTGTTTGAAGTTGTACTGTGTGTGTGTGTGTGTGTGTGTGTGTGTGTGTGTGTGTGTGTGTGTAAACCCCTCCTGCCTAATTTCTGGCCTTTAACTCCATCTTTACAGCTGTGTTTACATCTGCCTCCCAGTCCCCCCACCCCCAATACTGTACTTCAGCCATACGGAAGTATTTGAAAGGTCCCAATATACTATGCTTCCGATTGTCTTAGAGCTTCTTGAGTGCTGTCATTTCACACAAAATCCTACTTAGAAAGAGTTCAAGGGAGAAGGAGAGGAAAGGGTGTGGGGAAACAGACACTGGCGCACATCACTAGTGTGGTGCATGTAGTACAACCTCTATAATAGGCGAGCCTACACATTTCAGCTGGTTCTTGGGCCTTATTTACCAGTGACACTACACAGGTACACAATTTATATATGGATGTATCTACGTGTATATCTCTATCTATTGGCATTGTTTGAATAGCAAGAGTCCAAGTGTTCTGCCACTTGTAAGCTATTTAAATAAAGTATGGAACATCCACAAGATAGAAAATAATGAGGTTGATCTCCATGGATCATTGGATATTGGAAGATCTCTAGGATATGTTGCTAAGTGAACAGTGCATGCTACCTCTGGCATAAGAAAGGGTGGGGAGGGTAAGAGTCTGCATTCATAAATGCTTTCTTTTTATAAAGAAGCACTGAAGGATAAGAAAGAAAATAATACACATAGCTGCCTGTGGGGAGGCAAAGGATGGATGGGACAGGGAGAGTTAATAAAACAAACTTATGAAAGAAGGAGAGGAATTAGAATTGAAAGGAGAAGGATGGAGAGAGTATGGGCAGCTCTTTTGAGGAATTTTGCTGCAAAGCTGATGTAAAATTGTATTTACAAAAGGAAGCTTAAAATTGTCATGACTACCATCAAATTCAGTATTTAACTTCTTCCATAATGCTTGGTATTTTATTTTTCTTAATGTATTTTCTAATTATATGATGTCAAGAAAATGTAGTGTTTTTTTTTTTTTAAACAACTCCCTCTCAGAGGACCCTGAAGCCCTCCACTTTACCTCAAGGCACTGTGCAAATATCACTTCCTCCATGTGCCCTACTATGAAAAAGGTAGGAAGCTCTGCTTGAGGGGGGTTCTCCATGCCTGGGTAACATAACTCACTGCAGGGTCTTTGGGAGGCCAGAGCAAACGCTGGATGGCATTTGAGTAAGGATCCCTGGACCTCTTACAAAGAACCGCAGAGAGGACCCTAGAAGCTGACATTAGTCCCAGAGGTATTCTGACCCTTAAGGCAAATAGTGGAGATGAGGGCAGCACAACCTTTAGAAAAAGGTGCCCCAGGAAGATAGAGATCTCACCATTGTGACTTGGGGGTTGTGGGCAGACTCAAAGGTCATGAGATTTTATAAAAAGGTCTTATGTAAATAGGTACAGTTCAACATTTTTTTTTTTCATGAGAATATACTGTTTCAGCCAAATTGACAGTTTTCCCTAATCCAGGTTAGGCAAGTCCCAGCCTAATGAGATTGGGTCTTATTCTCTGTGAATGAGGGATTGAGGTGGGGGGGAGTGAAAAACAGTTCTCTGGGTGGGGATCTAGACACAATGAAGCAAACATCCTAATTTTTGTTTTAATATTAAAACAAATTATTAAAGTCTGATCAATGAGATGAATTAACACCACCAAACAATACATAGGGCTCAGTCCTCTTGTTTCTAAGATGAGTGGATGGTACAATACGTTATAAGTGAATTTCTTTCTTTTTCTTTTCTTTTTTTTTTTTTTTGCAGTTTTGTATCTTTATTTGACAATCAGCAATTAGTTCTCATCCACATTAACTGTCTGTAGATTTTTGAAAGTGGTGACAGGTACATAGGGAACCAATATATAGAGCTTGTTCGGTGAATCTTATCCTCGTTTTCTGGACAGCCGCACATGGATACAGTATGGAACATGCCTTATTCCTTTGGCACAGACAGCTTTGTTGAGCCTGGTGTCGATGCGCACATCTGGAGTTCCCATCTACTCCATGGCACATTTCTGGATCCCTTTGAGTGCCCGAGGGGCACGCTTCTTGAAACTCACTCCATGGATGCACCACCCTTCTTTGTGGGAGCCATTCTACCAGGCCCTGGTTGGAAAGGAGAATGTGAATTTCTCGTTCAGCAGTACATTTACAAGTAGAGGTAGCCAGTAGTTTTTACGCCTGCCTCAGCCTCTGGCATTGTGAGGGCCAGGTTTCTGGTTTGTTTTGTTCACTGGTGTATGCCATTCATTAGAACAGCTCTGGGCATAGAATAGGTATTCAATAAATGTTTGTTGAAGGAAGGCATAAAGGAAGATTTTATGCTTGAAAGGCTTCTTGCAATGTCTGATCAAGACTTTTTAGACGATCATCTCTTCAAATCCTTGATAGTCACCATTGATGAGAAACTTTATTCAAAATATAAAGTCATTGTTTATAATTCAAAATATACAGTAGTTGAAACTATATAAGGAACTCAACAGCTTTTTTTATTTCCTTGACAAATGTAATACTGAATTTTTGTTAAGTGTATTTTGGTATCCAATGGAATATCGGATAGTCAATGGAAGTGTATTTTGGTATGCAATGGAATATTTTCACACAAGATTATTAAAAGTAATGCGGAATGTCTATGTATTCTTAGAGCACTCAACATGCAGCTACCTTGGGTCACCACTAGAAGGTCATATTGTCGTAAAATCGACAGAAAGATCCAATATATAGGAGGACAGAGATTAGGGCCAGTGCTTGAAGATGTGCCAGCTAGAAGCTTCTGCCTGGATGCTGGTCTGCTCCCAACAACTTCTACCCTGAGTGTAGGAATTGGCCGGGGACGGGGGGGGGGGGGTGTTCCATTCCTGTGCTCCAGCTGGGATACAGAGCTGTAAGAGCTGCTGCTTGGACTACGATGAAGCTTAGGCCTGACTGTGACTCTTGCTCCAGGTGTAATATCCCACATGTAGATTATCTCTGCAAAACAGGGTGTCTGCTGGAACTCCTTAATATTAGAACATTCTAGGGCAGCACTATCCAATAGAAATATAACATAAGCCACATGTATAATTTAAATGATCTACTAGTCACATCACCAAAGTGCAAAGAAACAGGTGAAACTAATTTTAATATTATATTTTATTTAAAGCAATATATTTGAAATTTATGAATATGTATTCAATATAAAATTATTAGTAAGAGTTTGACAATCTTTTTTTCATATTAAGTACTTGAAATTTGGTGTATATTTTACACTTGCAGTACATCTCAATTCTGATGCTAAAATTTCAGTGGTTAAAGTGAAATGTAGTCTATCAAAATAATGAAAGTGAAACAGAAAAATATTTCACATTGCTTCAGTTTTTTAATTATTTTTTTAGAGATTATTTATTTATTTGTCAGAAAGAGAGACAGTGATTGCAAGAAGGGGGAGTGGCAGAGGCAGAGGGAGAAGCAGGCTCCCTGCTGAGCAAGGAGCCCGATGCAGGACTCGATCCCAGGACCGGTGGGATTCCATCCCAGGACCCTGGGATCATGACCTGAGCTGAAAGCAGATGCTTAACCAACGGAGCCACCCAGGCATCCCTGCTTCAGTTTTTTAAAAAGATTTATTTATTTATTTGAGAGAGAGAGAGAGAGAGAGAGTGCACGTGTGAGCATGGGGAGGAGCAGAGGGAGAGAGAGAATCCTGAAGCAGACTCCCTGCTGAACGTAGAGCCCGACCCTGATGCAGGGCTCGATCCCAGGACCCTGAGATCATGACCTGAGTGGAAATCAAGTTGGCCACTTAACCGACTGAACCACCCAAGTGCCTACATTGCTTAAATTTTAAAATTCAAATTAATTAAAGTCAAACACAGGGAAGTAAAGCAAAAAATATAGTTTCTCTGGGGGAGTAGCTACATCTCAGGTGTTCAGTAGCCACCTGTAGGCAGTGACTACCATAGTGGACAGCCCAGATCTACATTTCCATCGTGTTGGACATTATAGCTCTGGCGGTATCATCCCTATAACTGAAAATCAGGTAAAAACGTCATCCAGAAGACAGATATATTATGAATTATTGTTTAGCTATTAACATAATAACTTAAAAAGTGACTTTAAAAAATTGTTAAAAACATGTTTCTTAGACAAAAGTTTCCTGGCCTTTAAAATACTGACTTTTATCTTTTATCTTTTACAATTCACTTTTGGAAAATCTCCAAAAGTGTAAGATAGCTAAAAGACCCAAACTGTAGTAGTTGAGTTGTACCACAAGAGGACCTGCAAAGACAAGTTGAGCTCAAATTTCAGCCACACTGATATTATTAAACTGAAGTGTAATTAGGAAAACCTCTCACTCTCGGTATTAATATTCTCATATATGCCTTCATTAAAATCTAAAAAGGTAATCCATTTTAATCTAATTTTAAAATAGCACATGGTATGGGGGCTGTAAATGGTGAACTGAGGCTACCAAAAGTGCCATTTTGGCAGCAATTAGGAGACAGTATATTATGGTTAAGAACGTGGGGTATGAAGTCACACAGGCCAGGGTCAAGTCGTGGTTTGACCCCACACCACCTTTATGACCTCAGGCAAGTCTCTTCGTCCTAAAATAGAACTAATTATACTACCTATATGGTAGAATCTTTTGAGGATTAAATGCATTATCACATATAAAGTGCTTGTCACAATGTACATCGTTAAGTACTCAAAAATGTTAGTTATTATTATGGTTATTAATTGTTATTAGCTCTTAATCCCCTCAGGATTTAGAACATTTTTTTGGGTACAGAAGGAACATTGCTTTAATCCTACCGTAGTTTGTAATGTAACTCTGTGTAAGTAGTGACAGGAAGACTTACGTACAGTAGTGTATCAAGACAGAAAGTGGCTATGTTATGTGTGTAAGGGGTTCAGCCCTGCCTGGCTCCAGCCCACATTTGCTTTTCCCGGACTTAGATTGGAATCAGGTTCCTTGGCCCCTTCCAAGTACCTGTTTCTGTCCTAGGATCAGTTTCCCTGGCTATTAACTATATAGTTCACGCTCTCACTTCCATCAGAGCTGCACATTTTTTGTGCAGCTTGTGAAGTTTGATGTTTGGTACCATTTTCCCTGCTGTGACCTTGACCTTGCCCCTTGCGTTTTCCCTCTTAGCCTGCTTCAGATAAACATCTTTCCTAGTTTGCTCTGGCATTTTCCTGTTGAATCTTACCTCGATCAGCAGTGCTCCCACTCCTCCTCTATAAGCAAGAATTTGCTGTGACAGAACAAAAGAGCTCTGACTACAGAATGCGCAGTGAATCACTTTCACTCATTTATAAAGATATTTGTTGAATCAAATAATAGTATGTGCCTTCAGAATTGGTGATGTGTGCATTTTGGATTTGCAATATTCTGTTAAATGTATAATATTTAATGTAAATATGCACATCTTTATACTTCCACCCCACAACCCAAGCAGGTACACTTTCCCTCTATTCTTTGCTAGATTTGCCCCCTTAGCACTTATAACCATCTGATAAACTGGACATTTTAGTTATATTTGTTGTCTGTCTCCCTCTACTAGAAGGTAGGCTTCATGAGAGCTGAGAACTTTGTCTCTCTTATTCACTGTTGTATCCCTGGGACCTAAAACAGTGACTGTTTGAGTGTAGGAGCTCTGTAGATATTTGTTGCATGACTAACAATGCTGATAAATAAGAGAGTGTGCCACCAGTGGATCAGAAATTATGAGGGATTCTTGGAAGATAGAAAGCAGACAGGATCAGATAGACAAGAAGAAAGGACACTACATCCCACAACACATATGAGAGTAAACTGCTGAAGTTAAGAACAAACCCGAAAAACCACTGGTAAAATTCACTAAAGAACACATTAGAATTGTAGGACTAGTTGCCCTTCTTCCTCAACCCCTTTTCACAATACCCTCCCATTCCTATAGAACTGAAGGCTGCCACACATTTAACCACAGGGGCAAAACAAGGAAACTACACTTTACAAAACTGAACAAGCCACCTAGGAACTGCTGTTAGTATGGATATAGGAGTCAGAGAGAAGTAGAACAGAACTTGAGGTAGCTGCGGCCTTCAGGACAGACCCAGGAGGGTGGGATGGGAAGGAAATTCTTTAATATGTTGGCAATTGCAGCAACAGTGGTCTACTTTAGGTTGAAGTACCTTTAAGCAAAGGTGTCCAAAGCCATGCTTCTTGCGCTATCCAATTATATACAGCTGAGCTCACAGAACTTACCTCCCATTCACCAGAGCAGCCTGTTGGGGAAACATATCTACACAACTGCAGAGAAAAACCATGCAAGCTGCATATATTTGGAGCCTAGTCCTTCATTTATAAACATGAACCAACAGCCAACTACCACTGGAAAGAGAAAGGTTGATCGCAGAAGAAACAGGAGTAAGGCAGGCTACACACAAAGAATAAAACAATAACAACAATAAAACTTTTTCAGAGACATTTGAAAAGATATTGCACTGAATAAACAAAATAGGATTCCCTGCAAAAGGAAAGGTCAGAGAACAAGGAGTTCTTGGAAATTACATTTTTACCAAAATAAGAAAAATGTAATAAAAGGGTTAAATAACAGAATGTACATGACTGAAGACCAAATTAGTGCTCTGGACAATAAAATCAAAGATTAAAAAAATGAAACAAGTGAAAAAACCTGATAAACCAAAGAAATGAAAATTTTAGGGAAAAGTTAAACAATATCGTCAATTACTCGAGGAAGCTCACTCTCCATTTAATAAGAGATAACATAGTGAGGTGGAAGAAACAATAATAGAGGTAAGTATTGGTGAGGATGGGGAGAAAAAGGAACCCTCGTGGTATGCTGTTGGTGGGAATGCAAACTGGTGCAGCCACTGTGGAAACAGTATGGAGGTTCCTCAAGAATTAAAAAGAAGGCTACCCTGGGGCACCTGGGTGGCTCAGTCAGTTAAGTATCTGCCTTTGGCTCAGGTCATGATCCTGGGGTCCTGGTGGTATTAAGCCCTGAGGTGGGCTCCCTGCTCAGCAGGGAGTCTGCTTCTCCCTCTGCCTCTGCCCCTCCCCCTGCTTGTGCTCTTTCTCTCTCTCTCTCTCAAAATAAATAAATGAATAAAATCTTTTTTTAAAAAAGAAGACTACCAAAGAATACAAAAACACTGATTTGAAGGGATAGATGCACCCCTTTGTTTATTGCAGCATTATTTACAATAGCCAAGATATGGAAGTTGTCCAAGTGTCCATGAATAGACGAATGGATAAAAAAGAAGTGATGTGTGTGTGTGTGTGTGTGTGTGTGTGTGTGTGTGTGTGTGTGTGTGTGTATTATTCAGCCATAAAAAGAATGGAATCTTGCTGTTGCAACATGGATGGATCCAGAGAGTATAATGCCAAGTGAAATAAGCCAGTCAGAGAAAGACAGATACCATATGACTGCACTCATGTGTGGAATTCAAGAAACAAAACAAATGAAGAAGAAAAAAAAGAAACAAACTGAGAGACAGACTCTTAACTATGGAGAACAAACTGATGGTTACCAGAGGGGAGGTTGGTGGGGGGATGGGTAAAATTGGTGAAAGGGATTAAGAGTACACTTACCTTGATGAGCAATGAGTAATATATGGAACTGTTGAATCACTATATTGTACACCTGAAAGCCTATATAACACTGTGTTAAATATACTGGAGTTAAAAAACAAAACAAAACAAAACAAAACGAAACAACCCCTTCTGACAAAGTCTAGCTGTATACCATGAAGAGATACATCTAGAAAAAGGCCAATTGAATGAACTGACACTGAGAAGTTGGAAATAAAGAGATAGAAATAAATACCAGGCAAATGCTTTATTTCTTTTTAAGAAAAACCATTATGACTGTATTAATATAAGATATAATTTAAGGCCAAAGGACAAATGTAGGATACAACAAAACAGAATAAAACGAGACATGGAGATCAATCTTATATTGATAAAAGCTATCATCCTCCAAGAAGATGTAGCATAATAAACTGTTCTGTATCTACCAGTATCATTCTGAAACATATAGAGCAAATACTGTTACACATATAGTAAACTTTAATATTTCTTTCTCAGGAACTAATAGAGCAAATAGTCAAAACATAATTAAGATTAGAAAAGATAGACCAGAATTAAGAAGTATATATATTCATTCTTATATATATATGAATTAAATGTATTATATATGTATAACATATACATATATATGAATTTATATTCATTCTTATATTGATTCATTCTATATATATTCATTCTTAATATATATGTAATATATATTTATCAAAGAAAGATTTCACATTCCTTTCAAGCAAGTATAAAGCATTTACAAGGGTTAGTGATGAATTTGGCTACAAAGGAAAAGACAATGAATTCTTCAATGCAGAAATTAAGCAAGTGATTTTCTCTTACCACAGTATAGCAACATAAAGAATTTAATAAATAAGACAGTAAAAAAATCATGTGTGTATGAGTTTCTTGTTGCAGCTGTAACAAATTACTGGACAATTAGTAGCTTAAAATAGATTTATTATCTTATTGCTCTGGAGGTCAAAAACCCAGAATAGGTAGTATGGGGCTCAAATCAAGGGGCAGTAGAGCTCCATTCCTTCTGGAGACTCTAGGGAAGAATAATTGCCTTGCTTTTTCCAGCTTCTAAAGGCTGCCTGAATCATTTGTCATTTCATCTTCTCTGAGTTTTCTGCATCCCTCTTTTATCTTTTAAGGACCATTGTGATTTCAGTGGACCATCCCTATCTTAAGATACTTAATTTAATCACATCTGTAAAGTCCCTTTTGCCAAGTAAGGTAACAGGTTCTGGGGGTTAAGATGTGGACATCTTTGGGGGTAGGGCATTATTGTGTCTCCCACAATCTGTACATGAAAAGACACCCTTGGATAACAGAAAGTGCAATTTATTTACAAATGAAAAACGGTGTTATATATCCAAACCTATGGGATGCTTAAAAGTTGTACCAAGAACAAGGTGTAGCCCTGAATGTATCTATTAGAAAACAAGATATATTGGAAGAAAGGAATTAAGTGCTCAATTCAACAAGATAAAATTAATAGAAAAGACCCAAGAAATCAGAAGGAATTGATACAGATAATACAATAGAAAAACTTTGAAACAAGTCAGCAATACAATAAATTAAATCAATGAAACTGAAATCTGATTTTGGAAAGAGTGAGGGAAAAAAACCCCTTGACAAGTGAAATTATGAAAAAAAGAACAAACACAAATAACATTAAGAGTGAGAAAGTGGAAAAAAAGAATGAGAAAGTGGACTAATGAAAGATCTAGAGGATATTTAAAAATCTACAAGAATTCTATGTCTAATGTTATGCCCTACATTTAAACTCTAGGAAATGGATGGTTATCTATATAACTCAAGAAGTAGTAGAAAATTTGAATGAAAAATTGCAATGTAAGAATCTGAGAAGATATTTAAAAATTTTATCTTCCCAATGAACTTGACTCAGATGATTTTACAGTTGAGTTCCATCAAACCTTCAATAGACATGTGATTACAATGCTTTGCAATTGTTATATGACACTGTACCCATCATATGACAAAAGTGAAAATCTTTCAAATTCATTCTCTGTAACCACTGCCTGTACCCCCCACCCCACAAGCACACTTCCTGTTTCTCCTTTTCTCTGTCCCCCTATACATTAGTTAGATCAATATTCAGCATTTACATTATTATGATACTGGGGATATTAATGTATATGGAGGGTATTTTTTAAGTTTTCTTCTCTCTGCAACACCTCTGTTTCCTCCAGGTTTTTCCCTCTGTTCACTCGTTTTGGTCTCTCTCTTTCATGTTAGAGTTTCCTCAGATATCTGTGGTCTTTGGGTATCTATTCATATTTACCTGGGAGGTATCAAAAAGATTACTAGAGAATGCCGAGTGTGTGGGCAGGGCTGTTTCATTGGGGTACCCCTGATTGTACCTTTAGACTCAGTATCTTTAGAGCTTTCTTCTTAGGCTAGTGGTTTTGTACAAAGAGAAATTTTCCCATCTCCTGCTTGGAGTGTACAAACTGGCTGCTGGTGTTCTGGGAACCCAGTTGGTAAAAAAAGGCTATGGGTCTCAATATTCAGTGCTCAGAGGCTTGTACTTAATGTCAGTTTCCAGTGTGCTATCCTCACCCTCATCTGTGTGTAGTGTCTTCCTGTCCAGACACCATTTGTCTAATTCTCTCCCCAGGCTATATGTTTGGCTTCTGAGCAAGTTGGGGAATGGTCATCAGTCATGCAGTTGTAGATCTGGGGTCTAGCTGCTTCATAGGCAGAGATTTAGCAGCACTTTTCATGTTTTCAGTCTTTCCTACGTCCCTCTTTCCAGAAGTATGTGGTATAGTCAATGCCTGGGATTTAGGGAGGCTCTTCGGTACAATTCAGGTGGTTTCTTGGCTTCTCCTATTACCTGTTTAAGATTCAGTTTTCTTGTGTTTGCTAGGTCAGTTACTACCTGTTCTTTTGCTTTCCGAGTTCTAAAATATGGATTCTGTAGTCTCTTCCTTCTGCATGTGTGTTTCCATCTTTTATTCTATCATTTTTGTGGTATTTCAGGAGGCAATGTAGGCATATCATGTTCAGTTCACTATCTTTTTTAAGCCCCACAGTTTAACGACCGTGTAACACTGTCCGGCAAGCCGGGCTGAAGAGTTAGTTGAGGGTACTAGACACTCATGATGAAATGGCTGTTTTAGCAAAATTATTCCAGCATGGAATGGGGGAGGGGATGGGTGGATGGGAAAGGGGTGATTAGAGAAGCAGATTATTTTTTTATTAATTTTATTTTATTATGTTAGTCACCATACATTACATCATTAGTTTTTGATGTAGTGTTCCATGATGCATTGTTTGCGTATAACACCCAGTGCTCCATGCAGTACGTGCTCTCCTTAATCCCCATCACCGGGCTAACTCATCCCCCTAACCCCCTCTCCTCTAAAACCCTCAGTTTGTTTCTCAGAGTCCATAGTCTCTCATGGTTCGTCTCCCCCCTGATTTCCGCCCCCCTTCATTTTCCCTTCCTACTATCTTCTTCTTCTTCTTCTTTTTTTAACGTACAGTGTATTATTTGTTTCAGGGGTACAGGTCTGTGATTCATCGGTCTTACACAATTCACAGTGCTCACCATAGCACATACCTTCCCCAGTGTCCATCACCCAGCGCCCCCCATCACTCCCAACCCCCACCACTCCAGCAACCCTCAGTTTGTTTCCTGAGATTAAGTATCTTATGGTTTGTCTCCCTCTCTGGTTTCATCTTGTTTCATTTTTCCCTCCCTTCCCCTATAATCCTCCGTCTTATTTCTCAAATTCCTCATATCAGTGAAATCATATGATACTTGTCTTTACCTGATTGACTAATTTCGCTTAGCCTAATACCCTCTAGTTCCATCCACATCATTGCAAATGGCAAGATTTTGTTTTTTTTCTTTTTTCTTTTTTTAATTGTATTTAATTATGTTAGTCACCATACAATACATCATTAGTTTTTTATGTAGTGATCCATGATTCATTGTTTTCATATAACACCCAGTGCTCCATGCAGTACGTGCCCTCCTTAACACCCATCACCGGGCTAGCCCACCCCCCACCCCCCTCCCCTCTAGAACCCTCAGTTTGCTTCTCAGACTCCATAGTCTCTCATGGTTCCTCTCTCCCTCCGACTTCCCCCCCTTCATTTCTCCCTTCCTTCTCCTAATGTCCTCCATGCTATTCCTTACGTTCCACAAATAAGTGAGACCATGTGATAATTGACTTTCTTTGCTTGACTTATTTCACTGAGCATCATCTCCTCCAGTCCCATCCATGTGGATGTAAAAGTTCGGTATTCATCCTTTCTGATGGCTGAGTAGTATTCCATTGTATATATGGACCACATCTTCTTTATCCATTCATCTGTTGAAGGGCATCTTGGCTTGTTTTTTTGATGGCTGCATAATATTCCATTGTATATATTTATACACCACATCTTCTTTATCCATTCATCTGTCGATGGAAATCTTGGCTCTTTCCAGAGTTTGGCTATTGTGGACATTGCTGCTATAAACATTGGGGTGCACATACCCCTTTGGATCCCTACATTTGTATCTTTGGGGTAAATACCCAGTAGTGCAGTTGCTGGATCGTAGGGTAGCTCTACTTTCAACTTTTTGAGGAACATCCATACTGTTTTCCAGAGTGGCTACACCAGCTTGCATTCCTACCAACAGTGTAGAAGGGTTCCCCTTTCTCTGCATCCTCACTAACATCTGTCGTTTCCTGACTTGTTAATTTTAGCCATTCTGACTGGTGTGAGGTGGTATCTCATTGAGGTTTTGATTTGGATTTCCCTGATGCCGAGCGATGTTGAATACTTTTTCATGTGTCTGTTGACCATTTGGATGTCTTCTATGGAAAAATGTCTGTTCATGTCTTCTGCCCATTTCTTGATTGGATTATTTGTTCTTTGGGTATTGAGTTTGATAAGTTCTTTTTTTTTATTTTAAAGATTTTATTTATTTATTTGACAGAGAGAGAGAGAGATAGCAAGAGCAGGAACACAATTAGGGGGAGTGGGAGACGGAGAAGCAGGCTTCCAGCGGAGCAGGGAGCCCGATGCGGGACTCAATCCCAGGACCCTGGGATCATGACGTGAGCTGAAGGCAGATGCTTAATGACTGAGCCATCCAGGTGCCCCTGATAAGTTCTTTATAGATTTTGGATACTAGCCCTTTATCTGATATGTCATTTGCAAATATCTTCTCCCATTCTGTCAGTTGTCTTTTGGTTTTGTTGGCTGTTTCCTTTGCTGTGCAGAAGACTTTTATCTTGATGTAGTCCCAATAGTTCATTTTTGCCCTTGCTTCCCTTGCCTTTGGCAGTGTGTCTAGGAAGAAGTTGCTGCAGCTGAGGTCGAAGAGGTTTCTGCCTGTGTTCTCCTCAAGGATTTTGATGGATTCCTGTCTCACATTTAGGTCTTCCATCCATTTTGAGTCTATTTTTGTGTGTGGTGTAAGAAAATGGTCGAGTTTCCTTCTTCCGCATGTGGCTGTCCAATTTTCCCAACACCATTTGTTGAAGAGACTGTCTTTTTTCCATTGGACATTCTTTCCTGCTTTGTCGAAGATTAGGTGACCATAGTGTTGAGCGTCCATTTCTGGGTTCTCGATTCTGTTCCATTGATCTATGTGTCTGTTTTTGTGCCAGTACCATACTGTCTTGATGATGACAGCTTTGTAATAGAGCTTGAAGTCCAGAATTGTGCTGCCGCCAGCTTTGCTTTTCTTTTTCAACCTTCCTCTGGCTATTCGGGGTCTTTTCTGGTTCCATACAAATTTTAGGATTATTTGTTCCATTTAGAGAAGCAGGTTATTATTCTATTCTTCCTTTTTGGTAGTATCCTTCCTCTTCCTTCATAATTTTTAAAATCCACAAGACCTTTCAGGTTTTTCACATATTAGGTAGTCTTCACAAAAATACTCCTGGCTTTGTGGGCCTCTGGGAATTACTCCCTCCCCAGAATTCCTTTAGCCCTCTACCTGCGTTTTGTTTGGATGTTAGCATATGATTAATTCTTAGCACTATTAACTATCTTTTAGTGCACATGTCCTATCTTTTAGGTGAGATTATGAGCTCATGTTTTATGGCCTTTTGGCCCCATTCATCTAATACCTCCTAAATGAAGAGGGCTGTCCAAGAAAGGATCATTAATAAAGATGGGGTGATGTGCCTTTAATAATAGGTCATGTAATGATGGTGGGAAAATATTTTTGAGATATTAAACTGTGTTTTTCTCCCCTCTGGGTATTTACCTCTTTCTCATTTCTCTTTGCAAGCACACAGTTGCCTCTATGATGATTAGGGGTGGATATTGACAGGGCAGAAAGAGTATGCAGGTCCTTTCTCTAGTTTGTGCTTCAAAAAGCTAAGCCCTTAGGGTTATTTAGAAGATTCTAGGGGGTGGGGTGGGTGTAGGCAAAAGGTAGGAGAAGGAAAAAAAGGGGAGGTCTCCCTCACTGAACCAGAAAGAGATTCCTTCAGGCTGGAGGGAGGAAATAATAGAGGGGATTTGATTAGAGCAAAGATGTTGGTGGGCCCTGGAGAGAGGGACATGCACCCTGCTTCCCATTCCCAGGCAGAGTCCCAGAGAGGGAACAAGGAAATGACTGCAAGAGCGATCTGCACAGTCTCCCCAGGTTTCATGTCCTTCTAGCACAGAAGCAGCCAGATGACTCCTTCTGTGTGGGGCAGAAGCTTCAGAAAGAGTCAAGGCCTTAAGGTGACAAAAGACATTGCTAGAGATGTGTGCTTGCTCCAGGGCCAGATTCCACCCCTCTCTTGTGCTTTATTTAGCATTTTAGAAGGTCCTTAGGATATAAACATAACCCTGGGGAAGTAGAGAGACCTCAAATTCGCCAAGA
The DNA here is from genome assembly GCF_037043125.1 of Eumetopias jubatus. NCBI lineage: Eukaryota > Metazoa > Chordata > Mammalia > Carnivora > Otariidae > Eumetopias > Eumetopias jubatus. The sequence continues at coordinate 4,980,572 of NW_028274817.1, forward strand.
TCGTATTTTTGCCATCCAGTGAAATGGAGCTCAAAATAGAAATTAATTTGCATTGTAGAAAAACAAAAAGTGATATTTCTTGTGCACTTGACATTGTGGACTGTGATTCATATCCAGTATATAATCATGAATAGGGTGAGTTATCAATTAATATTAACACTCTACCTGTGCAGGGGAGAGTTGAGGCTATCTTCCTTAGAAGGAAAAAACCAAAGAGACAACAGTGTATATATTATATAAATCTTTTAGGAAAAGGTAGAATAATACTTTTTTTTAGATACTTTAAATGATTACATCTAAATTCAATTGCTTTTGAACTCTAGTCCAGCATCGTTCACTTGAATTAATTGGGAACAGACTTGTTTGAATTAATGAAGCATCAGAATTATAGACAATTCTCCAATACCTGCAGTAACTTGGGGTTGGCTGTAAAGCCCATCAATTACAAAGGCTGTGACCTCGAGTAAATCATTTAAAAGCTCTGAGCTCATTTCCTCAGCCCTGGAGTTGATATAATGATCCCTGTAGTACATGGTTGTTGTGAGGATTAAATGAAAGACTGCTTATGGAGGTACCCAGCAAGAAGCAATCACGAAATAAACTATGGTTTCCTTTTCACCTTTTCCTGAATGAGGGATTGATGGAAATGCATCAGTTTCTCTGAAAGCCCAAACTAAACCTCAGAACACAATAATGACATAAGTCCTAGGAATATGGGCTCCATTCTACAAATGGGAAATTGAAACCAAGGTCCTATCTTTTGAGTTCTGAACCCATCGGTTAGCTTGCTGCTATTTTTGTGATATAGCTAATATATCTGGTATTTTTCATCCAATACCTGAGCCTTTTAACCAATTTGGAAGGAACTGATGTTTATGTTATTATTTTTTGAAACTGGTGTTTAATTAAAAATGCATCATTTAAAAGAAATTAAATGATGTAGAGAAAAACAACCTACTAACTTCAACCTGTAAAGGTTTCACCTAAGAGGTTAAATGTCAGGGTTTCAGTTTCTTTGGGCTTGACCTAATCACATCCGTTCTAAACAGTAGCTGAGTGTAATATTTAACAATTCACTCAAACCAAATCTTATTATAAAGAGGATAGGCACGAAGGGGAATATTTGACAGTCTGTGATGAGTGTGGTTTGTATCCACAAGCTCCAAACAACCTATGAATAAGACAAGTTTTGCAAAGGGTAAATAACGTTGAGTCTATGAGGCTTATGTTTTTGTTGAGAGAATTAGGGCTATTAGAAAGGATGCAGCTCATATTTCTCAATTTGTGGGACAATGCAGTAGTAATAGCTATTATTGATTGAATGTCTGCTATGTGCCTGCTGCTACAGTAGCTCCTTCACATATGTAATTGGAGGTATATTTGGTTGGGAGTATTGTAAGTCCTTGTTTTATGACTCTTCATCTTAGAGAAAATAGCTTGGTGACACCTAGGAATGTGACACCAAAGTATAGGAAAGAGGTTGTTTCAAGAGGTTGTGCAGGGTGTTTGTGGAGACATTGCTAGGTGGAGAATAGTCCTGTAATGGCTCCCTTTTCCCTGGTCCTTGGTGTCACACTGCCTTTTCCTGGTGTGGGCAGAGATCTGTGCAGACCATGTTTAATTTAGGGAAATTTTCTTCTTACTCAGATTGGAACTAGGTTGTATATATATAATGTATGAATATATGTATAGATAGGTATTTTGTGTGTGCATGTGTATGGTGTGTGTGTAATTGTGTACCTATGTAGTGTCACTGGTAAATGAGGTCCAAGAACCAGCTGAAATGCATAGGCTCACCCATTATAGAGGTTGTACTACATGCATCACACTAGTGATGTGCGGCCAGTGTGTTTCCCCACACCCTTTCCTCTCCTTCTCCCTTGAACTCTTTCTAAGTAGGATTTTGTGTGAAATGACAGCACTCAAGAAGCTCCAAGACAATCGGAAGCATACTATATTGGGACCTTTCAAATACTTCCGTATGGCTGAAGTACAGTACTGGGGGTGGGGGGACTGGGAGGCAGATATAAACACAGCTGTAAAGATGGGGTTAAAGGCCAGAAATTAGGCAGGAGGGGTTTATATACACGCATATACACATAGAGAACACTTTATTTTTTTAAGATTTTTAAAAATCTATTTATGAGAGAGGGAGAGAGAGAGCAAACACGGGGAGGAGCAGAGGGAGAGGGACAAGAAGACTCTGTGCTGAGTGTGGAGTCTGACACAGGGCTCAATCTCAAGACCCCAAGATCATGCATGACCTGAGCGAAAATCAAGAGTTAGATGCCTAACCGACTGATCCACCCAGGTACCCCCAGAGCGCAACTTTAAATAATTTGTTCAATATGACTTTATGGCAGTATGTGAGGGAGTTTTTTGGGAGGGAGGGGTGAAGTGTGTATTTGGTTTTGTATTGACCACTGGATGGCCGAATGATTTTTCATTCCACTCTTTGCACTGGCACGAAGATCTTGGAGTGCGGGACCAGGTTTAGAGGACAAAAGGCCCTCCAGATTATTGTGCTGACAGTCCAGGATGATGGGCCTACAGAGAGAGCAGAAAAGCTGCTAGCTGGGAATGTCCTAGATGGGAACTCTGTGAAGAGCAACTTGTGGAGTTCTTCTCTCCTGGGCCATGGAAACGGTCATATAGAGAATACAGTTTCAGATCTTTTCCCTTCTGTGTTGCAGTCCCCTTTCGTTACCCTTAACTCCTTAGGAGAGACTCACTTGCCACCACCTTGGTGCTGGAGGTGTGAGGAGTGAAGGGACAGAGCTGCACAAGGAAGTGTGAATTGCCCCACATTGGCCCTCCTGCTGATGCCCATGTGCGGGAGCAGCATGCTATGTAGTGGGCGACTGTGTTCAAGTGTTTCTGGAGGCGACCAGAGTCTTAAGAAAGAGGTGGCTCCTGGCCAAGTTGAGAATAGCAAGGAGGAGCAGCTGCGAGGTGGGAGATTCAGGAGCAGATGTGAGATAAGCCCTTTCTCAGTATATCCTAGAAAGTGATTCTTGCAATGTAAAAGACTGACTTGGACTTTACAGAAATCATCTCTTATTTTCCCAGGAAACCTGTGTGATAGGTATTATTCTTCCTACTTTATGTATTAGAAAATAATAACAATAGTTTTCTTGTCTCATGCTGTAAATAATGATACTAGTAACAGTTATTATTTGTTGTGTACCTACCATGTGCCAGGCCCTAGGCAGTTTTCTTTTCTTTTTTTTTTTTTTAAGATTTTATTTATTTATTTGACAGAGAGAGCAAGTGAGTGCACGAGAAAGGGGAAGGGGCAGAGGGAGAGGGAGAAGCAGGCTCCCTGACGTGGGGCTCTATCCCAAGACCCTGGGATCATGACCTGAGTCGAAGAGATGCTTAACCGACTGAGCCACCCAGGCGCCCCAGCAGTTTTCTTTACATGCATCATTATTATTGAAAGCCTGCTGCAAGGAAAGAATTGTGTTCTCAGTTTTACAGGTGAAAAACCAGAGAGTAAAAGAGATACTCAGGGTCATGGGGCAATAATTGCCTAACTGGGACTATAAGCCAGGACCCCAGAGCCAGAGCCATGCTGAGCCCCTGCATACATCAAAGGCATAAGAGATGAGAGAGGCAATTGGGGATGAGCTTCCCCAATTCCACCCTCTTGCCTTTTCTGGACTTACTCACAGCCTTACCTTCTTCTGGTTTCTGTACTTCCTTCTCTCTGGCTTATTTTAGCCAAGTATCATTTGGATTCCATCTCTTTGATGTATGCAGGGGGTCAGCATGGCTCTGGCTCAGCAGTTCTGGCTTCTAGTCCCAGTTAGGCAATTATTACCCCCCTGACTCTGAGTATATCAGCAATTAGTTCTCTTCTGTCCCAATCTTAGAACTATGAGCATTAGAAAAAGAACTCCTTCACTCAGTTCTTTCTTTCTTTCAAGGTAGGCTTCTTCAAAGAAAAGTTTCTATTCACATGTTCTATTCGTTTGTCAGTTCACTTCAAGGAAGCGCTCACTGAGGTTCTCATGGACCTCCTGATTGCCAAACCCCGTGACCTACTTTCAATCTTCATTCTTTTGAGCCTTTGTGAAGCTTTTGACACTATGCTATTGACTGTCTCATGGTTCTTGACGTTCTCTCCTGCTTCAGTATCCATAACACCATTCTCTTGTTCTCCCCCCACTTTTTTTTTAGCATTCCTCTTCAGTCTCATTCGGTGGCTCTTTCTTCTTTCCTGCCTACCTCTCACACAAAGGTTTTACTCAGGGTTTCCTCCTCTGGGTTAATCCTTTCTCTCCTGAGATTAATTTATTCTATCCCATTGCTCTGACATCCAAACCTGAACCAGACTTTCTTTCTGAGATTCAGAACTGTACTGGCAGTTGGAATTGTTCTAAAGCCATGTTTAAAAAGAACCCTCATCTGCGGAACCTTTTGACTCTCTCAAGGCATAGGATTTTGCTCTCACCTCTTAGCTGACACTCATCACCTCAGACTTTGGTAGCTATTTGTGTGCTTGTCTTATTCCTTCTGGTACATTACAAGTTCCTTTAGGGCGAGAACTTTGCTTTTCTTATCATTGCATTTTCTTTAGAATACAGTGCCATGTCCATGATAGGGGATTGATATTGATTGAATTTACCTTTATCTATTTTCACAATTAAATGGACTCTAATTCTACCTTCTAGAATTTATCTGAGTTGAGGCCCTTTTAAGCCAGGCACCACTACTTGACAGAGTGACAGGGCTGACTCCTCACCAAGCTACTGTAGTTTGAGGGTCACAATTGAATCTCTGCAGAAGATGTCATGAAACATTCATTCTTCCTTAGTTTGGGGAGAGCAGATCCACAAACTCCCTGACACTACATCCATATTTACAGTAAAGGAGATCCAGTTCCAAAAGGAGGCCAGCCTGACTCAGTCAGGCTCACTTTCCATATGGTAGACCCTGAGTTCTACAGCCATAGATCTAGGCCCAAGCACGCAGTGGCTGGAGGGATTCCACACCCTTCACCTCACAGGGAAGCCCCTGACTATATTCCCCTTGCTCGTTGCCTGCCTACCTGCCTGACCCATGCTGACCTGGTCACATGTCCCCCGCTGCCTGCCAAACACCTGACCATTGGCCTGTTGGCCCAACCATTGGCTTGTCTGCTGGATGCTAAAAGAGCTTTCATCACTTCTTAAGGGAAAAATTGTAAGTTGGTCGTTACTTGTTCTCTAATACAAAAAACTCATAATTCTTTTTTTCCTTGTCATTACTCACTATTTCTTTTGTATGAACAAATGTAGATGTATAATTTTAATTTTTTCTTTGCTTAATGCCTACTCTTAATATGTGTGTCTTGGTCTACGTTGGTTATATTATGTTATAAATTCTAAAAGGAGGGGGATGAATCTGGTTAGCTAATTTGATGAATTCTTAGCATCATTTGAAATGTGCCCTTAATAAGCAAAAATGCCTTTGATGATGATTTAACACCATCTACTGGTCTTTGATCGAATATATCAGTCTTTAAAATCTGTGGTTCTTTATAAGCGGTGCAACTATAGCCCGTGTTCTTATGATCTCAACCAAATTGGTATGACTTTAAGACAATAACTGGTAGACATCTTTCATCATATTGAAAAACTAGAATGTAGTGGGGGGTTTACACTGAGTCAAACATAGGTAACTGCAACGTAACAAGGCAAAATATCTGTGCCTCCATGATGGCAGTGACAACATGCTCTCTCAAAGCAAGCAGGAGTTGCATCTGGCAAGGAGTTTAGGAAAAAACTTCATGAAGGAGTTTACATGCGATACAATCAGATTTGTGGTTTAGATGGCATTCTCGTGGCTGAAGTATGGAAAATGAATCAGGAGAAGACAAGAATTAACATAGGCATACTAATGAGACAGAAAAATAAAAGAGCAACCGCTGATAATCTGGCCTGGCATTCACGACCGGTTGGACATAAACAATTTCACAGAACACTAACACCAGGCAAAGTTACTCTGAGACCATGATAAAGTGAAACAAAACATAGCCACTTCATAATTTTGTCTAAGCAGAGACAAAAATAAGGTGCTGTGCCACCTATGGAATACCAAACATTCTCTTCTTTCTGTTAAAATGAATGACTGATACTTCTTTACCAATCACAACTTTATTTTTGCTTTAGTATGTTCATGTAGATAAGATTTATTGAGATACCCAATTATAAAATCACCCATATTTTCTGACAGCATCCATTCCACGGTGAAGCCTTACTTCTTTGGACCAACTAAACCCAAATCCTATAGTAGGTTCTTTTAATACCCTCTTGCTGAGAAACCCATGGTTCACCATAGTATGTGTTCTTCTTCACTGCAATGAGTAAGAAACCCAACTCATTCAACTACAGGTGTATTCCTGGTGGTCTTTGCCTAGAGGACGTTGACACTAGCAAGAGGACAGTTACAGAAGTATATGCAAGCCATGATGAGGGCATGAAATAAGCAGTGATACCAGGGAAGGAGAAGAGTGTGCACCCTCTAGAAACATTTAAAAGGTAATATCAGTAGTACTTGATTGGTTAGATTTGGAGGTTGAGAGAATGGGAAGATCCAGGACAAAGTCAAAGTCTGGATAATGGTGGATAATGGTGCTATATTCATGGATAAGAAAAACACAGAAAGAGAGGAACTTTCGGTGGGGAAGAGTTTGAATATGTATAATGGAAGTACCTATGAGATATCCAGACAGAGAGGTCTAGCAGGCAGTTGAGTGTGCGGGTTAAAGCGAGGAAAGGTCTGATCTAGTAGTTAAACCCCAAAGAGGGGATGAGATCACCCTGGAAATATGTATAAAGTGAGAAGAGCATCTGGCTGAGATTGAAACTGTGAGATTTATTAACATTTAAAGAATAGGCAGAGGAAAAAGGAGAGCCAGGAGAGGTGAAGGTCATAGAAAGAAACAAGGGAATTGAAGGTTTAAAGAAGCAGGGAGCCATGGATGGCATCAAATGCAGTTGAGAGATCAAGTCTGTTAGGTTTGGAAATTATGAAATTATTGGTGGCCAGAGGGATAGCAGTTCAAGTGGAATTGTGGGGGTGTATGCAGACAGCAGCAGGTTGGGGAGTGAATGGTAAGTGTGGAATGGAAGTGGAGGTGGTAAGTGTGAACAACTCTTGAGACATTTGGATGAGAAGAAAAATAGAGGGTCAGGGTAGAAGCTAGGTAGAAATGTGGGGTCAATGAGTAAAGAAGGATAAGTTAAAAATACCAGTGGAAGGTCAGTTTTGTTCACTAATACATCACCAATGGCTCTAACAGGGTTTGGCGCTTATGTAAGCATTCACTAAGTATGTGTCAAATGAATGAATGACAGAGGAAGATTGGTAAAGATCTTTACAGAAGATGTAGAAGGGGTTGGAGTCAATGGAGCAAATGGTAAGGTTGTTGTTAACCAGAAAAGTACAGATCTTCCTCTGTAGTGAATTCAGAGACATCATCCCATTTAATCCCAGGGTCTTTTTCTAGAACCATTTGGTCTTTTCTGTTATCCCGTTATGCATAGTTTCATGTAGTTTGAAACTGAATAATATTATCACCATAGATTTCTTTTGGTCATAGGAAGAAACGTCATTTAGAGAAAGTTTGTGAATTGATTTGTTTCAAATGCTAATAACTGTCTTTACTGTTCCACTTGTGCAACATTTCCTCTTTCTGAAGATGTCATGATTTTGTAATTTTATGAAGAACTTGATACAGTCCAAACTGGCCACTGATAAGAGTAGTTTGTCCCAGAGTGTGCTGATTTCCCCATCACTGGAGGGGCACTCATGCAGAAGCTAGCTGACCCCTTGCTGGGAATAAAGTAGTTGGCATCCAGACATCACATAAGAATTGAATTAGATAACTTTGAGAGGTCCATTGTAATGCAGAGCTTCTAAGATTCTGCTACTGTGTGTCCAAAAAGTACCATTTCCTATTTTAAAAGCAATCGTGCCTCCAAAATTGTCATCTGATATTTTAGGCTGTTGGAGTTAAAACTTTGATATTGGAGAACAAATTTTGGACATTGATAATTACATCATACATAAGGGAGTTTACCTCATGACCAGTAATCAAAGTCTTTCTTAAGAACTTGAGAGAGAGAGAGGGACGGAGGGGATGATAATGAAAACAAACTACTGAACTTCATTTGCTTTCTACTAACAAGTTAGGATTTTCCTTCTATCAATACCCAGAAGCTCTAGACTGAGATTAGGGATTTTTTTTTTTTTTTTTTTTTTTTTTTTTTTTTTTTACAAAGAAAGAGTTACTGTTAGGAAGCTATGTATGTTTTTTTCTAGTGGAGCATAAAACTGTGGCTGTTCTCTTGAGGTCCCTGAGAGATTTTTTTGTTTCAGGGTCCTGCTTTGTCAATTCCACTGGCTCGTCTTACCAATGCAAACTGACTGGTCTTTCAGATAAGCCTGTTGTCTGCTAGCTGTCAGGTGTCTATTGATGAGAACAGTATGAGGCTGGTATGGCAAAAAAAAAAAAAAATAAAGTGCACACATGACTGAGGGTAGATGGTGAGAAGGGCTAGACTATGGAAACCCTACCTCCTCCAAATCTGGCAGTCTCCATCTAGCCCTAGCCCAGAATATAATCTTTTTCAAAAGCCATAATCTTGGCCCCTGGATAAGTAGAGAGAAAGGCCTTGATGGAAAATCATGAGTCTTGTGAAGTGATCTGGGTCTCACATAGGATGTCATTGTAAAGGGGCTTCACCAACCCAGCGCTTTCCTTAACATTGCCATTTTCTTCCTCCTGGACCCTTCAGACCTCCTTGGATAAGTTCAGACCTGATAATGACTGGACTAACACCTTTTCCCCTCTAGTGATCTGAAACGTTGTGATTCTTGTTACAGCACAAAGTCATATAGAACAAGTACTGTTTATTGAGTGTCTCTGCGCAACACCCACTCTGCAGACTGTCCTCCTACTAACTGTGCCAAGCTGGTATCATTGTACAGATGAATAAATGATGTGCAGGTTAAGTGACTTGCCCATGGTCACACGGATATTAAGTAGAAGATCTAAGATTACAGTTCTGGTCTCTTTAGTTCCAAAGCGAATCTTTTTAATACATCATTTGTTTATGAGTCAATTAATGATAGTTCTAATGTCTTTTTACATTTAAATCACCAAATTTGATTTTCTTCAATGGTTAAATTAATAAGATGATTGTCCAATGTGGTATATGCTTCTTGAATAGGAAATACACACACTCTCTCTCTCTCTCTTAGTTGAAAGATAGTTTCACAGTAAAGATAGCTTTTCTAACTAACATTACCTTTTAGCCACTGGTTAAATTTTAAGATTGTGATAAAATATAATTAACATTAGCACCGACTGGATGGTCCCAGGTTTTCAGGCTCTCTTCAGTTCAGAAAGTATGACCTTGAGCTCCTGAGCATTTTTTTCCCTATCCTATCGCTCCATCCCCTCAGAACCACCTTAGATGGGTTGCAGGTTGGACAGTGAACAACTCTAGGGAAGCACCATTCGCATCATAGTCTGTATGACTGACCTCCTCGCTCCTCCACTTTTATTTCTGAACACACCTGAGGACCATCTGACAGGGAAACTGATTAAGGGACAAGTGGTGATAGTTACAGCATTAATTAAGTATTGTACTGTCAAATAACACAGGAAGAAGGGTACCTGAAAGTTTCAACTTTGACACTAAATCTACCTCAGAACTAGAAACTAACAAAATGGCAAAACAAATTATGAATTCTCTGGGATATTTTGTTCCTGAAAACTCAGACACATATACATCCAGTCAGGTCAGCAGCTTATTTCTGGTATTGAGTGACATGTTTTGAAATTTTAACTGTGCCAGAAGAGAGGGGAGGATAAGAAAAAGCTGACTAAAGGGTTCCTCTTGACTTAAATTCCAAAAAGATTCCCAGTAACAAATAGATTCCTGATCTGAAGGGCTGCAAGCTTTCCTTCTGGGAGACATTTTAGAAGTTGATTAACCATATACCTAACTAGTTGCCGCCATTGGAGTCTTCGCAGGAAAGTAGTTGGATGCTCTCAAGGTACACTGTTGTCTTTCCAAAAGGGAGGACAGTGGCAATGGTAAAGACCAAATGGAGGGAGTGAACAGAGCAAATGGCATTACTTGAAATTCCAGATAATGTAAAAGAAGAAAATTATGCTGTTTTAGGATGAGACAGGTTTTTTTCATGGGTATATTTCGTGGGTATATAAATGTCAGGACACTGAAGACTTCCATTTTGAATGGCTTCCTTTAAGATCCTTGTATTAGTTTCTTAGGGCTACCATAACTAAGTACCCCAAACACTTAGCCCATGACAGAGCCCTTATGGATTTCTTGGATGCAAAGATGTATAAAACTACAAAAGAGATTCAAGAAAAGAAATACTGCATCTACAGTAAAATCATATTTAGATATCATTTCTGGAGAGTTAAGATGGTGAAATAGTAGGAAGACCCTATGCTTGCCTCATCCCTTGAACATAGATAAATATCAAATCATTCTGAACATCCAAGAACATCGATCTGAGGCCTGAGAGAACAAACTGCACAGCTAGAGAGAGAGAGAGAAGAGGCCACATCGTGGAAAGTAGGTGTGGAGACAGGATTTGGGGGAGAAAAGGATCACAGGTGCTGCAGACAGAGGGAGCCCTGATCTTGGAAAGAGGAGAGAGAGAGAGAGAGAGAGAGAGAGGATGGAAGAGAGAGAGAGAAAGAGATCGCAGCACACAGGGAATCACTCAAGAAAAACACTTCCCCAAAACCATTGACTGGGAAAATGAGAGGGACTGATTAATCATGAGTTTTTCCAACCAGCAGAACTCAAAGACTAGAATTTTAGAAGTCTGCACTGTGGTTGGTGTGGAGCCCTGTGGGTGCAGTGGTGCTCCTGTGGAGAAGGAGAGCAGAGGCCTGGGAGCCGATGGTGCAATCTGAGGATCCCCTGGGACACACTGGGAGAAATGTTTCCTTCTTCTTGGAGTGCATCTGGGAGAGGTGGCTTTGCTTCTAAGGGACAAAAGAGCTTGTGGGTGCCATTACGCTGCCTCATTCCTTAGCATAGGGGCAAAGACACCTGCTGAGGGCAGCTAACCTGGACACTGGCTTTTTGCTGCACTTTACTCTAAACTCCAAGCTCCTGCACGTTGGTGCGACTGCCTTTCTGGGACACACTGGCACTGGCCCCAGTTCAGGGAGACCCTCTCCCAGAGGACCAGCATGGGTCTGAGCCCCACTGGGTCCCTTAAGTTTGGAGTTTTGAAACTCTGCCAGCACACCTGAGATAAAGCACAGGTACAATGTGCTGCTGGGTGGGCAAATGACTTGGATACAGACAGGGTGAAGGCAGGGATCTGAGGGATGCCTGGGACATATGAGGTGAGATTGTTTGCTCTTTTCTGAGGGCTTCCCAGACAATGGTGGGTGCCAACTCCCCTCTCTAGGGATGAGGAAGAGGGCAGGCACCATTTTTGTCCCCCACCCATCAACACGTACAGACTTCATTGAGCCGAACAGCACCAAGAGTGGAGGCCTGAGCCACTCACACCAAGCCTCACTCCCCTGCCCACTGCAGGTGCTTCTTTACTAGGACAAGTGTGCCTGAGAAGCAGAGCAGTGGCTCTTTCCCCAGAAGACCAGCACAAATCCCCCACATGCACCAAGTGTACTGACCACAGGCTGCTGCAAAGCTTCAGCTCTAGTGGAAATAGGATCAGGCCTCTTTTAACAAGCAGACCAGAGCACACCTAGTTAAAACTTGGTCCAAACACTCTCTACTGCAGGCAAGGAAACTCTGTAGAAGACTGATGTGAGGGAAAGAGCAGCTGAAACACAGGGGCAAAGTGCACATAGTGTACACCAGAGACACTTCCTGAAGTGCCAGGCCCTGGACAGTATATGACCTCTTCTTTATAAAGCCATTAGTCTCAGGAGCAGGAAACAAAGGCTTTCCTAACACACAGAAGAAGACAGAGACCTAAACAAATTGCAAGATGGAGGAATTCATCCTAAAGGAAAAAACGAGAAAAGGTCACAGCCAAGGACCTAATCAAAAAAGGCATAAGTAATATGCCTGATCCAGAATTTAAAACAACAGTCATGAGGATACTATCTGGGCTTGAGAAAAGCATAGAAGACAGCAGGGAGTCCCTTACCACAGAGATAAAACACCTGAAAACTAGTCAGGCTGAAATAAAAAATGCTATAACTGAGATGCAAAACAGACTGGATGTAATGACCACAAGGATGGAAGAAACAGAGGAATTGATAAGTGACATAGATGATAAAATTATGGAAAATAATGAAGCTGAAAAGAAAAGGGAAGGAAAAATATTGGATCATGAGGGGAAATGTAGGGAACTCAGCGACTCCATAAAGTGTAATAACATTCATATCATAGGAGTCCCAGAAGAAGAAAAGAGGGAAGAGGGGGCAGAAGTTTTATTTGAACAAATTATAGCTGAAAACTTTCCTAATGTGGGGAAGGAAACAGACATCCAAATCCAGGAGGCACAGAGAACGCCCATCAAAATCAACAAAAGCAGGCCAACACCAAGACATATTGTAGTAAAATTTGCAAAATACAGAGGTAAGTAAAAAATCCTAAAAGCAACAAAGGAAAAGAAAACCCTAACTTACAAGGGAAGACAAATAAGGTTAGCAGCAGACCTATCCACAGAAACTTGGCAGGCCAGAAGAGAATGGTATGATGTATATTCAGCACACTGAATGGGAAAAATATGTAGCCAAGAATGCTTTATAAAATAAGGCTGTCATTCTGAATAGAAGGAGAGATTAAGAGTTTCCCAGACAAACAAAAACTAAAAGTGTTCATGACCACTAAACCAGTCCTGCAAGAAATATTAAAGGGGAATCTTTCAGTGGGAAAGACAGACAAAAAGTGACAAACACTAGAAAGGAACAGAGAAAATCTCAAAAACAATAAATTTAAAGGTAATACAATAACACTAAACTCATACTACCAATAATCACTCTGAATGTAAATGGATTAAATGTTCCAATCGAAAGACATAGGGTATCAGAACGGATTAAAAAAAGCAAGACCCATCTATATGCTGCTTACAAGAGGCTAATTTTAGACCTAAAGACACCTGCGGATTGAAAGTGAGGGGATGAAGGACCATTTATCATGCTAATGGATGTTAAAAGAAAGGTACAGTAGCCATACTTATATCAGATAAACTAGATTTTAAACCAAAGACGAACAAATGATGAAGAAGGGCACTATATCATAATAAAGAGGTCTATCCAAAAAGAAGATCTAACAATTGTAAATATTTATGCCCCCAACATGGGAGCATCCACATATATAAAACAGTAATAACAAACATAAAGAAACTCATTGATAATAATACAGTAATCATAGGGGATATTAACACCCCACTCATAGCAATGGATAGATCATCTAAGCAGAAAACCAAGAAAGAAACAATGGCTTTGAATGATACACTGGATCAGATGGACTTAACAGATATAATCAGAACACTTCATCATGAAGCAGCAGAATACACATTCTTTTTGAGTGCACATGTTACATTCTCCAGAATAGATCATATATACTGGGTCACGAATCAGGCCTCAACCAGTACAAAAAGATTGATATCATACCAGCATATTTTCTGACCACAGTGCTATGACACTGGAAGTTAACCACAAGAAGAAAATTTGGAAAGACCAAATACATGTAGGTTAAAGAATATCCTACTAAAGGGGCGCCTGGGTGGCTCAGTTGGTTAAGCGACTGCCTTCGGCTCAGGTCATGATCCTGTAGTCCCGGGGAGTCCCGCATCGGGCTCCCTGCTCAGCGGGGAGTCTGCTTCTCCCTCTGGCCCTCCCTCCTCTCATGTGCTCTCTCTCTCTCTCTCTCCGTCTCGCTCTCTCAAATAAACAAATAAAATCTTAAAAAAAAAAAAAGAATATCCTACTAAAGAATGAATGGGTTAAGGGCACCTGGGTGGCTCAGTCATTAAGTGTCTGCCTTCAGCTCAGGTCATGATCCCAGGGTCCTGGGATCAAACCCCACATCGGGCTCCCTGCTCCGCAGGAAGCCTGCTTCTCCCTCTCCCTCTGCCCCTGCTTGTGTCTGCTCTCTTGCTCTCTATCTCTCTGTCAAATAAATAAATACAATCTTAAAAGAATGAATGGGTTAACCAGGAAATTAAAGAAGAAATAAAAAAAATACATGGAAACAAATGAAAATGAAAGCACAACAGTCCAAAACCTGTGGGATGCAGCAAAAGCAGTCATAAAAGGGAAGTATATAGCAATGCAGGCCTACCTCAAGAAGCAAGAAAAATCTCAAATATACCACCTAACCTTACACCTAAAGGAGCTAGAGAAAGAACATCAAATGAAGCCTAAATCCAGCAGAAGAAGGGAAATAATAAATATTAGAGCAGAAATAAATGATACAGAAACAAACAAACAAACAAAACCCCAGTTGAGCAGATCAATGAAACTAGGAACTGGTTCTTTGAAAGAATTAATAAAATTGACAAACCCCTAGCTAGACTTATCAAAAAGAAAAGATAAAGTACCCAAATAAATAAAATCATGAATGAGAGAGGAGAGATCACAACCAACACCACAGAAATACAAACAGTTATGAGAGATTATGAAAAATTATGTACCAACAAATTGGGCAATCTGGAAGAAATGGATACATCCTTAGAAACATATAAATTACCAAAACTGAAACAGAAAGAAATAGAAAATTTCTTTATATAACTAACCAGCAAAGAAATGGAATCAGTAATCACAAATCTCCTAACAAAGAAAAGTCCAGGCCCAGATGGCTTCCCTAGGGAATTCTACCAAACATTTAAAGAAGAGTTAATACATATTATTCTCAAACTGTTCCAAAAAATAGAAATGGAAGGAAAACTTCCAAACTCATTCTACAAGGCCAACATTACCTTGATTCCAAAACCAGACAATGACCCCACTAAAAAGGAGAATTACAGGCCGATATCCCTGATGAACATGGATGTAAAAATTCTCAACAAAATACTAGCAAATCAAATCCAACAGTACGTTAAAAGAATCATTCACCATGATCAAGTGGTATTTACTCCTGGACTGCCAGTGTAGTTTAATATTCACAAATCAATCAATGTGATAGACCACATCAATAAGAGAAAGGATACGAACCATATGATCCTTTCAATAGATGCAGAAAAAGCATTTGACAAAGGACAGCATCCATTCTTCATAAAAACCCTCAATAAAGTGGAATAGAGGGAACATACCTCAGTATCAAAGAGGCCATATCAAAAGATCCACAGTTAATATCATCCCACATCGGAAAAAAACTGAGAGCATTTCCTCTGTGCTCAGGAACAAGACAGGGACGTCCATTCTCACCATTGTTATTTTACATAGTACTGGAAGTCCTAGCCACAGCAGTCAGACAACAAAAAGAAATAAAAGGCATCCAAATCGGCAAAGACGAAGTCAAACTTTCACATTCACAGATGACATGATACTCTATGTAGAAAACCTGAAAGGCTCCACCAAAAATTGCTAGAACTGATACAGAAATTCAGTAAAGTCCCAGGATATAAAATCAATGTACAGAAATCTGTTGCATTTCTATATACCAATAATGAGGCAGCAGAAAGAGAAATCAAGGAATTGATCCTATTTACAGTTGCACCAAAAACTATAAGATACCTAGGAATAAACCTAACCAATGAGGTAAAATATTTGTACTCTGAAAACTATAGAACACTTATGAAAGAAACTGAAGAGGACACAAAGAAATATTTATCATTCCATCCTCATGGATTGGGAGAACAAATATTGTTAAAATGTGTATACTACCTAAAGCAATCTATACATTTAATGCAATCCCTATCAAAATACCAACAGCATTTTTCACAGAGCTAGATTAAACCATCCTAAAATGTGTATAGAAACACAAAAGACCCTGAATAGCCAAAGCAATCCTGAAAAAGGACAAAGCTGGAGGCATCACAGTTCCAGACTTCAAGCTGTATTACAAAGCTGTAATCATCAAGACAGTATGGTAATGGCACAAAAACAGACGCATGGATCAATGGAACAGAATAGAAAATCCAAAAGTGGACCCACAACTATATGCGCAACTAGACTTTTACAAAGCAGGAAAGAATACCCAATGGAAGAGACAGTCTCTTCAACAAATGGTGTTGGGAAAATTGGACAGCCACATGTCTAAGAATGAAACTGGATCATTTCCTTACACCATACACAAAAATAGACTCAAAATGGATGAAAGACCTAAATGTGAGACAGGAAACCATCAAAATCCTAGAGGAAAACACTGGCAGCAACCTCTTTAGCATAGGTTGTAGCAACTTCTTACTAGACACATCTCCAGAGACAAGGGAAACAAAGGCAAAAATGAACTATTGGGACTTCATCAAGATAAAAAGCTTCTTCACAGCAAAGGAAACAATCAACAAAACTAAAAGGTAACCTACAGAATGGGAGAAGATATATGCAAATGACATATCCGATAAAGGGTTAGTATCCAAAATCTATAAAGAACTTATCAAACTCAACACCCAAAAACCAAATAATCCAATTAAGAAATGGACAGAAGACATGAATAGACACTTTTCCAAAGAAGACATCCAGATATCTAACAGGCACATGAAAAGATGCTCAACATCAGTTGGCATCAGGGAAATGCAAATCAAAATCACAATGAGATACCAACTCACACTGGTCAGAATGGCTAAAGTTAACAACACAGGAAACAACATGTTGGCGAGGATGCGGAGAAAGGGGAACCTTCTTACACTGTTGGTGGGCATGCAAGCTGGTGCAGCCACTCTGGAAAACAGTATGGAGGTTCCTCAAAAAGTTGAAAATAGAGCTGCCCTACGATCCAGCAATTGCACTACTAGGTATTTACACAAAGGATACAAAAATACTGATTCAAAGGGGCACATGCACTGTGATGTTTATAGCAGCGTTATCAACAATAGACAAATTATGGAAAGATTCCAAATGTCCATCAACTGATGAATGGATAAAGAAGTGGTGTGTGTGTATATATATAATACACACACATATATATGTATATATATGCACACACACACACATTGGAATATTAATCATCCATAAAAAGAATGAAATCTTGCCATTTGTAATGAAGTGGACGGAGCTAGAGAGTATTATGCTAAGTGAAATAAATCAGTTAGAAAAAAGACAAACACCATGTGATTTCACTCATATGTGGAATTTAAGTAACAAAATGGATGAACATAGGGGAAGGAAAAAAAAGACAGAGGCAAACCAAGAAGAGACTCTTAGCCATAGAGAACAAACTGAGGGTTGTTGGAGGGGAGGTGGGGGGGGATGGGTTAAATGGGTGAGAAGTATTAAAGAGGGCACTTGTGATGAGCACTGGGTGTTACATGTAAGTGATGAATCACTAAATTCTATACTTGAAACTAATTTTATACTGTATGTTTTTTTATTTTACATTTTTTATTATTATGTTATGTTAATCACCATACATTACATCATTAGTTTTTGATGTAGTGTTCCATGATTCATTGTTTGCATATAACACCCAGTGCTCCATGCAGAACATGCCCTCTTTAATACCCATCACCAGGCTAACCCATCCCCCCACCCCTCTCCCCTCTAGAACCCTCAGTTTGTTTCTCAGAGTCCATAGTCTCTCATGGTCCGTCTCCCCCTCCGATTTCCCCCCCTTCATTATTCCCCTCTTGCTATCATCTTTTTTTTTTTTTAACATATAATGTATCATTTTTGGCAATTCACCTATCCTCAGCATGTTAGGGCAGGCCCACTCCTAACTTTTGTGGAGCCTGGGACAAGAGTACAAATAGAGGTCCACATATCATTTTATCTAAATATTTAAAAGTTATAAATCACACTAATAGGTTATTAAAGGCAATATGTTCTGTCCTTCCACCTTGACAAATATACCTTCATAATAATCTTGAGGGCAGGATCCAATTTAGAATTCTCGACTGCTCAGAGTATTGTGCCCGAGGGTGATGTTGCACTTCTCTTCCCATTCCAGCTCAGCCCCACCTCGGGAGGGATCTCCTGCACAAGTGTGTGGATGCCCCAGGCCATGTATTCAAGTCCTTTCTAAATGGCCATCTATTGGCAACCCTCAGATCTAAGGTGTACTTGCCTTGGTGTGGTTGGCCCCAGGAGGACAAACCACAAGAAGACACATGAGCAGGTCTCAGAAGCAGGTTGAAGTCATTTGGGAAGGGAATTCTTGGGTCCTGGGTGCCCAAACTAGTATCTGAAATGGCACAGCATGGACTCCAGGGAGGTGCATCCTCCTACTCTGTGGACTCTTCTCCCCTGGAAAAGGGTTGTAGCCAACAGAATGCCAGAGCAGAATTCGTTGCGTAAACCAGGGTAGTGTCATGGGCAAGGTACTGTGACAAACAGGACAGAGCTCTACCACGGTGCAATGCTGTTCCTAGGGCTTTCCCTCTCTGGGGGAACTTAGCTCAAGGACATTCCAGTTAAGTAGAATGCAATGCCCATACTAGGCAGAGGCCAGGGACATTTGAGTCACCTTCTGATGAGGAAATCAAATGAAATCAAACAAGAACAGATGAAGAAAGGGTCTGCTAGCAGTAAGCCATCCGATAGAGGGCTGGGCCTCGCCCCTGCTGGGACCTGGGTGGGTAGAAGAGTCCAGGTTGTCCCTAAGGTCTCCCTCTATGAGATAGGAGCCATCCCGGATCTCAGCCAGAGAGACCCATTGGAACGTATCCCAGGTTGTGCTGTGCTGTCATCACAGAAGGGTGGGGCCTGGATGCCTTTGGAAAAAGGAGATAGTGCTAAAGAGAAAGCATCTGGCAGGGTGGCTCCAACCAGCCCTCACCAAGAGAGACAGCCATGGTGTCTTGCAGATTACTGCGCTGCTTCCAATGTGTGCTCACGAGTGGAGTAAGGGTGATGGATTTTGCAGCCCTTATCCCAGCCTGAAGACGATGGTCCTACAACTAGGCCAATCCCTTTTGCTCTCATTCCAGACTGGAAAAGTAACTTTCAGAAACTTGTGTTTCCTGGCTACTGCGTTACCAGTGAGGCCTCACATGCCAATCACATAGCACAGAGCGGTTTCTTTCACACAACATGAACCCACGGATTTCTGCTTTATCAATTAATTTCGTTGGCCTGAATCAGGTCCTCAAGAGGAGGAGTGACTTTGAGAAAATGAAGTGCCCCAGTGAGCAAAGCCAAGCTGCTGGCTCTGGCTTTTCCCTCTCTCTCCCTCTGTTTTCTCTTGCCTTCTGTCACTGTCTTCCTACCCTCCTGCCCCCACCTTGTCTCTCTTTCCCTCCCTCCCCCTTTACTCGTTCCCTCTCTCTTTCCTCTCTCTGCTTTCTCTCGGGCTCTCTCACCCCTTCTCTCCTCCCTCTGGTTCTTTCCCTGCTGGCTCTTTCTTCTCTTCTCTGCTCCTAGTCCCCCACCCTTACCCTCCCTTCTTCCCTTTCCAACTCCCTTTGGAAACCATTGGGAAAGTCAGTTGATCATTTACATTTTCAGATGTTGCAATCTATAGTTTATTAATATTTCACCAGAATCTAACTTTCCTTTCCACCAGAGAATTTAATGCAGTAAAACAAAAAAGACAACAGGTTATTTACAAAGGAGCATTAACTCAAAGCCCTCACCCTCCCACCCACCCTCCCCACACTCATACCATCCCAGGATTCAAGGGGCATACTCATGGTGCCTGAGATCTTACACCCGAAATTCTGCTTATATCTTTGTTTTTTTTTTCTCTCAGTTCTGGATGAGGCCTCATGGGGGAGCTGCTATCTCACTGTAGATAAGAGTATACTGTTGTTTCCAACAGGGACTGACCTTTACAGGTTAGAATGAAGCGTGACTTTGCTACAGAGAAAAAAGTTCTCTCGATTGTTATTTTCCTGCAGATGTCTTAATTCCTACCCTACAAGAACCCATAAACACGTTTTAATCAAGTTTAGAGCTCCATGTTGCCTGAGCAAAATTAAATCTCAAAATAAAAAAATAAGATGTTCATTGTGGACAGATTTTACTTGTTGAACATTCAAATCAAAGACAATTTCAAGCATTTTTTTCTTCCAAACGGGGGTTTCACATGTAACATCCTCAGAGAAAGAGTTCATTGTATATTAATTTTGTTGTTATAGCTACATCAGATATGTAAATCTTAAAAAATATCCAGGATAAGAAAATGAGAATGAATTATATGGGCATACCTTGCAAATTAATTTACAAATGCAAATCTTGTCAGTTTCTCTTTTTTAAAAATAAAGTTCTAGGATAAAGTAAATGAAAGTGACTGCTGCAAACAATTTATGTAATATTCGATCTGTTGGAAATTCCTCCAAATCCACATTTTGGTGCAGCTCCAGGACGTGAGGATTGATGTTCCTATTGATGACCCACAGACATTGAAGATCCTTAGCATCTCCTGAATCATCAGAAAAGAAACAGTTTTGCCTAGCAGAGCGTTATTGCTAAGCAGAGGTTTTTTTTTTTTTTTCTGTGTATATGTTTTTTTTAAATTTTGACTAGAACATTTGACAAGATTAAAGATTATTTAGTTTGTGTTCCTCATTTTGCAGTAGAGGAAACTGAAGTCCAGGAGGGGAAAGGGACTTCCTTCCCCAGGGTTACCCAGTTGCAGTCCTTTTCCAACTGTGTTCCACAGGGTCCTAGTAAGTCCTGAACATACTTTCGGGGTCATCAGTGAGAGAGGGGTACTGATTGTCCATCCCTGGGTCCAGTCTCCTGTTTTGACCAGAGCATCTCTGTTTTTATCTGTGTGATAGATATACTATTTGGGGAATATTAAGCCAGTGTACTTGCTTCCTTGCTAAGCTCTAGTTCCCAGCTGTCCCAAGGTTTCTGAATCAGAAGCCATGCCTGGCCAACACAGGTCATGGGGTTTCTGTCATAATTTTTGTAGGTTGTTTCTTCTACCATTAAGGTTTAGTCATTAGCCTTACTGCCCCCCAAAAAGGAGTTGGCTATGACCTAAGGGAAGTTCACCACAAGAGTAAAGAAGGGAAAAGAAAGTCGACCCCTCTGCTTAAGTAGACTTTGGGAAGAGAAAGAAGGCTGATGTAGGGGAAAGTAGTGTGAGACACAGGAGTCCTGACCCCCCTCTATAGGCTCAGGTCCTGGAGCTGGGAGGCTATTACACAGAGAAAACTAAAAGCAAAAAGACTTCTTCCTCACCCCCTGTTTAGAGCCCCAGCAAGTGATGGAGGAAGGTGGCTAAATAGATGGATTTGGCTCTCCATGGCCTGCACATGGTATGCATCAGATCCAGAAATTTCTAGGTTTCGCACACATGAGAAGATCAATAGAAGCCTGGGGTCAGGCCGAGGAAGTGGTTGTAGGTAGGGACTTTAAGATTGTGACAAATGGGCTCCAGGGGTGAGTATATAACCCCAAAAGGCCAGATGGGACTGGTTACATCTTAGTGGTCACCAGTTCAAGGACCAGACTAGTACAGCCATTCTCTTGCAGAGGCCAAAAAAGAATGAGAAGAGCCAAGGGAGAACTGAGGTCTCACTTCTCTCCTTCCACTGTTGAGATGAAATACGCCGCCTCTTCTCAACAGGAAGAGGATCAAAGGGTCAAGGAAGCAATATGAGAGAACAGGCATTTACCTGAAAGAGACTGTCATCCAAAACAGACTGCTTAAACCAGCGCTGTTTCAGGGGTTGAAAAAAGCCCCAGGGCTTGCAGGCCCTCACTGTTACTTTTTCCTTTGCTCCTTCTTGATTATGTTCAGGGTTGGGTCACTCAGAGCTGCCAGGACACAGCGTGGCAGTGTGATGAGATGGAAAGCCAGGAGAACTGAGGTGTTGTTGTTAAGTAAGCTCTGCACTCAACATGGGGCTTGAACTCACGACCCTGAGATCAAGAGTCATATACTCCACCAAGTGAGTCAGCCAGGTACCCCAGGAGAACTGAGTTTAAGTACTAACTCTGCAGTTAAGTCCCTGTGACTCTGGGGAAGTGACATCACTTTTCTGGGCTGCAAATTCTGTATCTGTGCAATCGGGATGACTAGTCCTGTGATATTCCTTCTAGCATTTGCATTCAGTATTATAGAAATCCCAGTGTTTCCTTTGGTGGAGCCCAGGAGCTCCTTCTAAGTTCCTCCTCTGGCAGGTAAGAATGAAGTTCTAGAGTCAGCCTCACCAGGGGCATTTGGTGGTGGGGTCACCAGAGCTTGGGGCTGGTCCTTACCAGTTCAGGACTTAGTGGGGTCAAAGAACATGGAGGGAAGGAAGCTGTGGGGACTGACTCAATTAACCCAGTTCACAGGAGACTGATGGAGTTCTGTCTTTTCAGTCACCTCGACTCTTAGGCTCTAGAGGAGGCTTAAAAGAAGACAAATACCTGCCTGCTCTCGCAGTCTCTTCAGAAGCTCTATGGATGTCATGGGGCCTTAAGTACCATGGGAGGTTGGGTGTTAATTTTTCCCGCTTAACTCCAGAGTGCCACTCACATTTAATAATTCAAAGATGTTTGTTCCGGGTGCTTTGGCATCTTGTGATGCTCTGCCTGTAGGGAACCGAGAGGAATGAGGCTTCCTCCATCACCCTGGTGATCGATGTGGGCCCTTCCCCTCTATTCAGCATCGATGAATTAGTCAAATTCCCAGAATTTTAGAATTCCTGCATATCAAATAGAAGGGAAACTATTTTAGGACAAATAAGCCACAAATATTCACCCAGTGGCAGTTGATTAGACGAAGGAATGCAAGAGTCCAGGAGGACAACAGGGAAGACATAGTAACTAGGCTGACTTTGAGTCAAGATGGGGTTAAGTGTGGGGCCCAGAGCAGAAATCTGATTCTTGCTGAAGAGACCACAATATAGACCACAATGCAACAGTGTAATTTAAACAGAAGTCAGCCACAGCATTCTCTGCCCTTTAGGAAACATATATGAGGAAGCAAATCTCCTATCGGGAGGTGTCTTGGTGTGTGTGGACTCAGAGTAGAGGAAACCTGCTGACCTCCATGGTCAGTGTCATTAGCTGTCACATCCTGATGATACTAGGACTGAGATGCGAATTAGTTTTTCAATGACCAGAAGCCCTGGGCTCGGACAAAGCTGCAGACCTGGGACTCAGTCCAACTCTGGCTTCTTTGGCTGGACTCCGAGCAGGCCTCATCCATCTGTTGCCACATGGTTGCTTCAGACAGTCCAGTTACCATGCATGCTGTTGAATGAATTACATCTTCACATTAGTTACATTCTAGTTCCCAGGAAATAGGTGGCTAGTTCCTACTAGAATGGGAACTAGAACCCCAGTCAGCCTGACTCTGAAGCCCAAGCTTTCCATACCATCCCACACTGCTAGCTACACTCATTTTTAGGTCTAAGCATTCACTGCTTTTCTCTAGAGGCATCCATTTGTTCTTTTGAGGTTCCTTGCCAACTGGCAACCAGGTGACTAGGTCTTCACTTTGCTGCAGAGCAATCTACTCCTAGCATTGGCTTTTTATCCTTTTCTACTTTATTTGGATCCCACTGGAAACTGCATCAATAGGTAGGTGAAGATATTTATTCCAGATATAGTAGAACCATTCATCAGTGAAGACCAGGGCAGCAGGTGCTTCCCCTTAGGAGTCATGCCTGTGATATGGTCACAGCCTTCAAGGGGAATCCTGAGCAAACTTATCTTCAGCACTGGTCTAATTCTGCCACATGGCATCATTAATCTTTTGTCCTTTGAATCTCCATTTGTGAAATTGAGGTTTTGGATATGATTGAAAGCTTTAATTTCCTCTTGAATTCCTCTGTCCCTTTACGTTGTTGTTGAGGAACTATCCTTGTGAGCAGGATGGGGCAAGTCAGCTGGTTAAGGAAGTTGAAGTGCAGGGAGAGTCTCCTGCACACCATTAGCATCCTTGTGTGGTCCAAGGAGTTTCTAGTGCTCAGCTGCAGAGAGAAACTTCCTCCCTGATCATTCATAAACAATAACCAGACCACAGACTAATTGAAACCTTCCCTGACTGCCCTGTGTCTGAATGTGGGAAATAGACCTTCATTCTTGGTGCCAGAAAGAAAAAAAAAAGCGTGAGGGAGTGGCTAATTATATCAGTTACCAATGCAGGCATAGTCAGAAGATGGGAACTCCCAGATCTCCTCCCACAGAAGCATGAAATTGAATTGGGGGGTCTGGGAGGGACAGGCCAGAATGTAGGCAGCAGACAGATCACACGACTAAAGTGTGGCCCTTGGGAGTTTTGGTAACCTTGATACCCTTTCCTTAGTAGATCTTGGTGGTATGTTCAAAGCAGAGGAACCATGCAAGCCCTGTCACCAAGCTAGACGGGGAGACTCATGGTGCCTTGTCTATGCAAGGTGACTAAGAAGAAGAATCAATGTCAAGAGCCAGCATGCAAGTCTGTTTCTGACTTCTCCCTGTATGTGCATATGCATTTTCTTTAAAAATTAAAAACAAACATCTTTCATGGTAGTTACATGTAACCAACAAGTTATAGAAATGTAAATCATGCTTTCTAAGGACGTGATAAGACAGTGGCAACTGATGGAATGAAAGGAAGGCAATGAGATTTCAAACTTCCCTTTTTTCTGTTCCATTGAAAGTATCCCCCATTGAGCAGGCCCTAGTGGGACTTGTGGTGTACGTACCAGTTATCTACCAGCTCCTTAGAGGGAAATGTTTTTGTTGGAGAGGGAGTTGCATTTATTCCTTTAAAAATAGCAAGCACTGGGGCGCCTGCATGGCTCAGTCATTTAGCTTCTGCCTTTGGCTCAGGTCATGATCCCAGGGTCCTGGGATCAAGCCCTGCATCAGGCTCCCTGCTCAGTGGGGAGTCTGCTTCTCCCTCTCCCTCTGCCCCTGCTTGTGTTCCCTCTCTTGCTGTGTCTCTCTCTGTCAAATAAATAAATAAAATCTTTAAAAGAAATAAAATAGAAAGCACTATGGCAACTGAAAACTTGATTTGCAATAGCCTCAGGTCTGTGACTATTCAGATAAAAGTACCAGGCAATAAAAATAGATAAGAAAATATGGAGAATGCTATATAACGGATTTGAACCATAAAGTGTATCAACCTCAACATTTTCTGAGAATATCTCTTCAGTTTGAGTTGCACATTTCTTAAGAATGTCAAGTTGAAGGACAAATTCAGCAACTTGGACAAGGCCTCAGATTGATCTGGTGAACAATCATGAACAATTTTCTCTATAATCTCATAATAACCCTTTACCTTTACACATATCAGGCACAATGTAAACTTTCTACAGAAAATTATCTGTGTGAAAATTCTAGAGACTGTGGGTAATAGCAACAGTTTAGTAACAATAACAGCTATTTTGAAAGTCAGTAAAATGATATTTTAAAAAATCCCATCCTGTGCCTTCTTCAAAACCTGTAGTTGCTGTATATAGGGGTTACTGAATTAGTGTTGGGATTATATTTTTGCAGCAAAATAAATCCGCTCTGTTCTTCTTAGGAATTGATTTCTTTCTTGGTTAGAGCCCTGGTTGATGAACAGACTCTTCAGGCTACAAAGGTACAGTTCAGGCTGAAGGTTTCCAGAGTGTGAATGTGAACTATTGGGGAGGGGGGTTCCTCTTTTGGTTGATGGGGCTTCCAATCTGGCACTCACAGATGTAAGGCTACTGAGAGACCAAATACATGCACAAGACATTCCCACTAAGCATGTTTTCATTCCTAAGCCATGTTTTTTTCCTGAAACCCCATTTTCTTTTCTTTGATGACTTGGGATGGGCAACCTAGAGGGAAAACTCGTATTTCTCTTCAATATTTTCTTTAGAGCCCTTAGGCAGTTTTAGGAATCCAGCTCCCTACTCTCTGCTATCTGGGCCCTGCCTTGTTCTCTTAGCTCTCCAAGGCCGAAAATACTTCTAAGAAGTTGACTTCCAAACAAAGCTCAGAAACAGAAAAGGAAAAAGGACTCTTCACAACTTCCTTTTAGCTTTTAATAATTCTTTGCTTTAGTCTTCTCTAGAAAGGTTCCACCTAATCACAGCCCTCCAATAAGGGTGAGGTGAGAACATGACAGAGTCCTTCACTCTACCCAGGGTGGGGCTACCCACTACTTTGTTCCAAGCTTTATCATTCTCTAGTAGTAGGTCATTGATGGCTATCATTGTGCCCACTCCCAAAAGATATGGGATATGGGATTTCCAGGGGCTCTTCTATTTTTTTTTAATTTAAATTCTAGTTAGTTGACATACAGTTCAATATTGGTTTCAGGAGTAGAGTTCAGTGGCTCATCATTTACTATAACACCCAGTGTGCTTCATAACAAGTGCTCTCCTTAATGTCCATCACCCATCTATCCCATCCCCAAACCAGCTTCCTCCATCAACCTTCAGTTTGTTTTCTGTAGTTAAAAATCTCTTATAATTTGTTTCCCTTTCTTTCTCTCTTTTTTCTCCCCCTCCCGAATGTTCAAGCATTTTGTTTCTTAAAATCCACATATGAGTGAAATCACTGCTTAGTATTTACCTTTCTCTGATTGACTTATTCCACTTAGCAAAATATACTCTAACTCCATCCATGTCATTGCAAATGGCAAGATTTCATTATTTTTGATGGCTGAGTAGTATTCCATTATATATATATATATATATATATATATATATATATATATATACACACACACCACTTCTTCTTTATCCACTCATCAGTCGATGGGCATTTGGGCTCTTTCCATAGTTTGGCTATTGTTGATAATGCTGCTATAGGCATCGGGGTGCATGTAATCCTTTGAATGTGTATTTTTGTATCCTTTGGGTAAATACCTAGTAATGCTGGATCATAGGGTAGCTCTATTTTTTAGCTTTTTGAGGAACCTCCATACTGTTCTCCAGGGTGGCTGCACCAGTTTGCATTCCCACCAGCAATGCAAGAGGGTTACCCTTTCTCCCCATTCTCACCAATACCTGTTGTCTCCTGTGCTGTTAATTTTAGCCATTCTGACTGGTGTGGGGTGGTATCTCATCATGGTTTTGATTCATATTTCCCTGACAATGACTTATGTTGAGCACCTTCTCATGTATCTGTTAGCCATCTGGATGTCTTCTTTGGAAAAGTGTCTATTCATGTCTTCTTCCCATTTCTTAACTGGATTATTAGTTTCTTGAGTGTTGAGTTTGATAAGTTCTTTATAGATTTTGGATATTAGCCCTTTACCTGATATGTCATTTTGATAACTTCTTTTCCCATTCCGTAGGTTGCCTTTTAGCTTTGTTGGTTGTTTCCTTCACTGAGCTGAAGCTTTTTATCTTGATGAGGTCCCAATAGTTAATTTTTGCTTTTGTTGCCCTACCCCCAGCAATGTGTCTAGTAAGAAATTGCTATGGCCAAAGTCAAAGAGGTTGCTGCCTGTGCTCTCCTCTAGAATTTAGATGGTTTCCTGTCTCATATTTAGGTCTTTCATCCATTTTGAATTTATTTTTGTATATGGTGTAAGAAAATGGTCCAGTTTAATTCTTCTGCATGTTGCTGACCAGTTTTCCCAACACCGTTTGAAGAGACTGTCTTTTTCCCATTGGATATGCTTTCTTGTTTTTGTCAAAGATTCGTTGCCCATATAGTTGTGGATCCATTTCTGGGTTTTCTATTCTGTTGCATTGATCTATGTGTCTGTTTTTGTGTGCCAAGGGCTCTTATAACCATTCCTGGTAATTCTTGTTTTACCATCCTCTGTGTAGAGTTTTTGAACTCCCAAACAGAGAGAAGATTGCCAAGCTTGTGGATTTTTTTTAACTATGCTCCATGCCAAGTGTAGAGCCCATTGTGGGGCTTGAACTCATGACTGTGAGGTCAAGACCTGAGCTGAGATCAAGAGTTAGACGCTTAAGCGATTGAGCCACCCTGGTGCCCCCCAAATCTGTGGATTTTAATGTGACAGTTGATTCTTACCCTATCTCTGGGAAATGAAGAGCAGCTTCTTATGCATTTCTTGAAGGGACTGAAATAAGTACTTTGAAAAATCTCATTTTTTAAATTAGTTTTCCCATAATTCTGCTCAGCATTGGAAAATAGGGAGTGCTACTTAAAGCGTTTAATAAAGATAAATACTCCAGAGATAAAAATGGAAACATCCAGTTGAGAAACTGCCTTAATGCAGAAAAAAAAAGTCTGTATTAGCACAGTCTCTTGCCTTCAAGAGATTGAAGCAAAACTAATACTATTGGCTCTATATATCAGTCCCACTCATGATGGCCAAGACCTGCCCAAGATACACAGTAATGTTTGCCTCTGAAAGCACATCACTATATACAAAATTTCCTAATCACTGTAGCATGGTGTGAAGTTAAGACTTGGACGGAGGACTAAGCTGGAGGCAGGTCAACAGAATGTCATGGCCAGGAGTGGTGTTGGTGGGTCTTATCCTTTAGAGTTTTTAGATACAGCAGCAGGCTTTGGGGGTGCTTTTTGCCAAATAACCTATGAAATGCGCTTATTTTAATGTGTGGATGCTTGATAAAGTTCTCATGGATTTTCTACCCTAATTTCTAGCCCAGGCCATTCTGTTCTTCCTCCCTGAAGGTTATGCTTGGAGTGTTAACTGGAAACATTGGATCAGAGGAACCTCCAGGTAGCAGTGCTGTTTTGCTGCCAGACAGTCCTGCATTCTCTACCAAAGTTTGCTCCTAATAGTTTTGGCTTTAGGCCCCATATCTAAGTTCTTTCCACCTTCTTCTTCTTCTTTTTTTTTTTTTTCCCAAGAAAGAGAGTCTTGCTGATGTTCTCCTGGGTTTTATATAATGTAATCAGTTTAACAGGCACCATATTTTCCTTGTTGTGCCCTTTAAATTAGTTCAATTTAAGGAGTGCCTGGGTGGCTCAGTCGGTGAAGCATCTGCCTTCAGCTCAGGTCATGATCCCAGGGTCCTGGGATCGAGCCCCAAGTTGGGCTCCCTGCTCAGCAGGGAATCTGCTTCTCCCTCTCCCTCTGCCCCTCCCCACTGCTCATGCTCTCTCTCTCTCTCTCTCTCAAATAAATAAAAGTAAAATCTTTAAATTAATTCAATTTAAAAGAATGGGGTCCACTCTAGTGTTTGTTATGCAGACCTAAAAACAGTCACTGCAATGCTTAAAATAAGGATCTATTTTATGTTCTATGGAACTGTCCTAAGGGATATATCTTTCCTCGGGGTACAAGTGATTATTAGAATCAAACTAATACTTGATAGTGATATTTAACCTTTCATCGAGAATTAGATATTAAGAGCAATGGCAGTTATTCCTAATTTGTTAAAGAGATGAACATTCAGAGAATCCAGTGCTGAGTACACTTTGTGAACTTGACCACTTGAGGACTTCTAGTGTGTGCCAAATGTGGATGCAATGATTGTTTGCTCTCCAAATAAATAGAATATACTGAGCTGGAAATCTTTTTGAATTAGCATATCTTGAATGGATCTTTTATTCAGTGAGTAATGTAGTTTCACACTAAATTTGTTTCGCTTCTGGCAGTCCTGTGGAAGTAAGTCTGCTGTTGTTTACAGGTAATAATTATGAAAATTTATCAGGTAAAAATATATATGAAAGTATATAAAGAATAATTCATTGCTTTTCATTTATATAATTCGCAGTCATGTTTGCATATTTTCTCTACATTTGTGATAGTTTTAGAATAAGTAATAATATGTGTAAAAGAAAGCACACTGGAAACATAAGCAGGTGGAAAAAAGGAATTCACAACCCAAAGAAGATTGTAGAGTCATCACATTTCACATGAAGGCAAAATGTCTCCCTTTTTCCCATTACCTTCCATAGGCTTAATGTCAACATTGGGGAACTTATTGTTGGGTATGGCATTTATTTCCATGGTGTATGGGCTAAATCATCAGGTGAAATATTTTGGACTCATCAGCAATGCTGAATTTGTGTTTTAAGGTGAGCACCCTCTAGAGTTCTGGCTTATGAACTTCACAAATTATGTGTCTTTTAGTGTGCTTTGATTTTTGGTCCTTGAAAACAGACAGTAGCATCTAATGTCCCACATTTCAAAACCTGTTGCGATAGAGAGTGACTGTAGAGCCGAGCATTGCAGATAGAGGGAACGGCATGGAAAAAGGCATGGGGTTGAGAAAGTATGTTCAGAGAACTACAATATACCTATAGCTTGTTTAGAAAATAAGGTTTATGTTGGTAAGTAATGAGCTATAGATTTATGGTGGACTTTTTAAAAATTATTTTTTATTATTATGTTCAATTAGCCAGCATATAGTACATCATTAGTTTTTGATGTAGTGTTCAACAATTCATTAGTTGCGTATAACACCCAGTGCTCATCACCACACATGCCCTCCTTAATGCGCATCACCCAGTTACCCCATTCCTCCACCCCCCTCCCTTCTGTAACCCTCAGTTTGGTTCCTGGAGTCCAGAGTCTTTCATGGTTTGTCTCCCTGTCTGATTTCTTCCCATTCAGTTTTTCCTCCCTTCCCCTGTGGTCCTCCGCACAATTCCTTATATTCCACATATGAGTGAGACCATATGATAATTGTCTTTCACTTCTTGACTTATTTCACTTAGCATAATCTCTTCCAGTCCCATCCATGTCGATGCAAATGGTGGGTATTCGTCCTTTCTGATGACTGAGTAATATTCCATTGTATATATGAACCATATCTTCTTTATCCATTCATCTGTTGAAGGGCATCTCGGCTCCTTCCACAGTTTGGCTATTGTAGACATTGCTGCTATGGACATTGGGGTGCATGTGCCCCTTATTTTCACTATGTCTGTATCTTTGGGGTAAATACCCAGTAGTGCAATTACTGCATTGTAAGGTAGCTCTATTTTTAACATTTTGAGGAACATCCATTACTGTTTTCCAGAGTGGCTGCACCAGCTTGCATTCCCATTATGGTGGACTTTTAATGCCAAACTTCTGGAAAGTGAATTTATTCAGTTTAGACTAGGGGTATGCAAACTGTGGCCCTTGGGCCTGATCTAGTTGACTGCCTGTCTTTGTAAATAAAATTGTATTAGAACCCTGTGAGGCTCATTCGTTTATGAATTGTCTATGGTTGCTTTCATGCTACAACAGCATAGCTGAGTAGTTGCAACAGAGGCCATATGGCCCACAAGGCCAAAAATATTTGCTATCTGGCTCTTTACAGAAAAAAATTGCTGACACTTAGGCTAGGCAAGGGGGGGTGGAAACCGTTGGAGCAGAAGAATGACAAGATCAAAGTGATAACCCATTACAATTCTAAAAGTTACAGGTAGGAGATTTGAGACTGAAAGATTAATTCTGAGGCTTTTAGAGTATAATCTAGATCTTAAAAGCTAAGGTGGTGGCAGGAATAGAATGGAAGAGACAGATGTGAGAGACAATGAATAGGGAGAATCAACTCTACTTGACAACAGATGCAATGTAAGACATAAAAGAAGTGGAATCAGATGATTGGAGTTTTCTTCCTGAGTCACTAGATGATGTTGGTATTATGAAATGAGATAGGTAACATGGTGGGACCATCAGATTTCACAGGCAAAGCAAAGGTGAGTATGGTTTTGGACATGCTGAGTTTGACATCTCAGTGTGACATCTAGGTAGAAATGTCCCATACGTATGAGTTTAGAGCTCAAAAAAGAGATCTGGGCTGGAGATTAGGAATTCCGTTATCTGCATGGAAGGAATTTGTGAAGTCAAAGGAGAAACTGGGTGTGCTGAGAAGAGAATGTTACAGAATGGCCACATGGGCAGTTAGAGAAAAAGAGGAAACAGTGTAAGTATGGGGAAGTGGCCCAGGAAATGAAAGGAAAAGTGAAACTCGGAAGTGTTTCAGAATGTAAAAGAAGAGATTCAAGAAAGAGGGCATCATGGGCAGTGTCAGAGCAGCAGAAGCATCTGGGAAGTTGAGGAATAGGAAAACAACCGGGTTTTGCATTCGGGAGTTCATTGGTAGACTTTGAGAGCAGTTTTGAGGATAAAGGTAGGAGCAGAAGCTTCCAGAGGATAAGAAGTAAGTGGAGGTAGAAAGATGGACTCTTCTTTTGGGAAATGTGGCTAAAAAGGAAGGGGAAAAATTGGAAACTGTTGGAGAGGGTAAAAATAAGTCACCTCCCTACAGCCTTCCCTTGATCCCGTTACCCTCTCCAAGCCCTTGTATGCTGAGAGAGGAGGTGGGGCTGGAGGGAGGAGAGTGGAAAGGGGGTGGGGCCTAATGGACGCTCATTGGAGATATTGTAGGTAAAAAGCCTGCCCTGAGTGGGAGGTTTCAAGTGGATGATGCCTTACTCATTCCCTTGCACTCAGAGATTCTGGATTTTGTGGCCAAGCTCAAGTAGTGAGGTTGCTTTGAAAGCCAACAAGGCACATTTAGAGCATGATTGCTGACCTCTAAAGCTCCATACATGTACCCATATTGAGGCAGAAACTTCAACTTCCTAACATACCTTATGAGGCTTTTTCTACGCAGATCAAGTGCAGAAGGCACTGGAATATGAGCTTGTACAAAAGAGCGTCAGTCCCTACAAGCTTCCCTCTCTTTCCCAAGTGACTCCTGCGTTTTGGGAATCTAGAGCCTTGCTCACTTTGCAATTGCAAAGTATTGTTTGGGGGCTCCACGTGTGTATTGTACCTACTGGAAAGAACTGATTTTCTCATCTGCCTTGCTCAAAGGCCAACTGGGTCAGATTGCATTACACTGGCCACTTGAGACAAGGAAAGTATCAGTTGGGCCATAGAAAAGCAGACAGCACAAACTGTCATTATGCAGCATAAATTAAAGTTGCAGAAGTTATGAGGAAATGAGCACATGGGAAGCATAAGACAGCTAAATTTATATCCCAAACTCAGATATTTTCCTGGCTTTAAAATTGGAATGTCTGAAGAATGTCTGAATATGTCTCCAGAGAGTCAAATCAGGACTGATGGGGAGGGAGTTTGAGGGAAGCAGAATTTCAGCTCAACATATGGAAGAGCTTTTAGACACCTAGGACACATGATTCCAGGAATTGTTGTTTAAGCCTACAACTGCAAATCTAGTGGCGACTTACCTTTTGGTGTGCATGTGGAGAGCATGCACCGAAAGAGCACCACCCCAGGAGTGAGGGTTTATTATATTATACATGCAGGATGATCCACCCTTCTTTAGGCCTCTTTCTCTGTTTGTGAATTGAAGATGGACTAATGACCCCAGAGGGCCTTCTAGCTCTATTATTCCTAAATTCAATGTTCTTGGTAAGACACAGAGGTATAGTACCTTTATTATTTTTTTTTTTCCTTTTTGGCTAGGGGAGGAATCTGATATTTCAATTTTTCTTTTTAAGGGGAGCCTTCATGAGGCAACTCTTGTAACTCTATCTTTTCCCATTAAAGTTTCAAAAAACCCCAGGGATCTGAGATACTGTAGTTTAAGTAAAACTTCTCTTTACGTCTGTGAAAAGCAAAGATTGACTTAAAACTGTGTCAGATGGTTAAGAGCACAGACTCGGGAGTAGAACTGGGTTAGAATACTGACTCTGATTCCTAATAGCTGTGTAACCTTGGGCAACCTGCGTCCTGTTCATGAGCCTCCATTTACTTGTCTGAAAAATTGGGATGATAATAGTGGCTGTATCTCAGAGTGTTGTTGGAAGACTCAGATAAGACAGCAACATTTGTAGGAGGGCTGTGGAGTGTGGGCAAAGACCATACAACTACCTTTATTCACAGCGAGGTCATTTCCCAAAGGATCCAAAATCTCACAGGAGGTATAGTGAGCACACAGGGAAGGGGGGGAGCAAATGTGGCTTTCCAAGACCCTGGAATCCCAGCCCAGCTGCTGGGGGAACTGTCTCATTCAAGATGAAGTTCAGTCAGATTTCCGAAGCTTCATTTTTGTGCAACTCCACAATCCTTTTATTTTTGTATGGTGTGACCTTGCTGAACTTGTTTCAGAAGGTTTTTTTTTTTTTTTTTTCCTAGATCCCTTTGGGTTTTTTTTTTTTTAAATAGACTATCATGTCATTTGCTAATAGGGATGGTTTTAAGTTTATTTCATCCTTTAATATCTGCATGACTATAATTTTCTTTCCTTATTGCACTGGCTAGAACTTTCAGCATTATGCTGAATCAGAGTCCTTTTGTATTTGGGAGTTATGCCAGCATTCCTAAAGAACTGACTCAAACAGTCTACACACTGAATTTGTCCATCTCAAAGAAGGTTTGGAGACATCTCGCCTTTCCTGGTCCTGAGGCCAAAACCAAGTAACACCTTTTCAAACCTGGCTTAAAACACAGAATCAGCTCTCCTCTGTTCCTGAGCAGTTTCCCCGCCTCTGGCTCTCTTGGCATTCAGGGAAGCCCATTTCACCACAGGAAAATGTGTGGAAACCACTTAGCAGAGAGCCCAGCAACAGTAAGCACAGAATAAATGTTGGTTGCTATTATTATTATTATTATTATTAGATCAGGGCTTCTCAGACTTTAATGTGCATGCAGATCACCAGGGGATCTTGTTAAAATGCAGGTCTGGGGAGTATTTTGCATTTCTAACAAGCTCCCAGGTTGATACTAATTCTGCTGGCCTGAAGACCAGACAAGGAGTAGCCAGATGTGGAGGATATCTTATTATTCAGTTGGTTTAGCACCCTCCTTCTTAGGGGAAGCAACTCACTTGGTGACTATGATTCAGAACTCTGACGGGGCCCACACTCCTAGTTTTCACTGCTCCATGTCACCTGAGCTAGTTAAGCAAGAGACAGGGACCTATTTCTCATTGCCATATTTATGCCAAAGACCTGCTTGGAGGAGTGGGCATCTAATTTTTGTTAGCCTCGGGTACTTTATCTTGGACAGGGAGACCAAGTTAAGTAATATGAGGAAGCCAAGCTTTGGTGGCCAGACCTCACTGACCAGGACATTTTAAACTGAGATACAAGGTTGCTATGACTTGTTTTCCCCATTATTAGGGTAAAGGAAACACAAATATAACTTTAAGAAGTGTCTTATGGACCATTACTGAAACCAGAACAAGACAATAAACACGCCACTGTAAATTTCTCATTTTCCAAGGTTACCCTTGGATCCACACCCCTGTGCAATGCACAAATCCACAGCATCTCATGAGGGAGGCATTATGTCTTACCTACTTGCCTCTTTTAAGCTCCACCATCTGCTCTAGGATGCAAACTGTTGTGTATGAGGATAGTTTCAGACCCTCCTAGGCTTAGTTCTGAACCACTTCTCAACCCACTGGATTTTATCCTGTTTCTATCTTCTTGGGCTGTTGACATTACAGTTTGCCTTCCCATTTCCGCCTTTGTTTTGCTTTAGGACTTGTGGGTTGAAATGCCCTGTGAAGCAGGCATTCAAGGGGAATAGGGGTGATTAGGAAATACGTTGAAGGTCTGAGTGTCAGGGAACATTGTTGGGCGGCAGGGCTCAGCCCTGGGGCACCATATTCCAGGTGAGACTCACAGAGATGGGCTTCCAAGAAGTAAATAAAAGGGGAGGGGGAGCAGTAGTAAGTAATTTTCCTTCATATGACCTTGAGAATAATTGCAGGCATGTATTTGCTTCATTGTTTTATGTTGGCTGGACATTAAGCTCTGAATAGGAGTTAAAAAGAGCACACTGTGTTGGGACACCTGGGTGGCTCAGTTGGTTAAATGTCTCATTTCGGTTCAGGTCCTGATCTCAGGGTCTTGGGATCAAGCCCCATGTGGGGCTCCCCACTCAGTGGGGAGCCTGCTTCTCCTTCTCCCTCTGCCGCTCCCCCAGCTCGTGCTCTCTCTCTTTCTCAAATAAATAAATATTTTTTTTTTTTTTTAAAAAGAGCACACTCTGTGTCTGGAGTTCTGGGCTTGAGTCCCAACCCTTGTAACTAGCTCAAGGACCTTGCCTATGCTCTTTTCCTTTCTCTGGGTCTCATTCCTCCATCTCCAAAATGAGGCAAAGTGGTTGTGGACTCTGTCTCTGTGGGCTTGTTCAGCAAGGATAGTCTAGGATTTTATGTGCTACCCAGCCACAGAGACTACATCCAGTCAGCTCAGTACTTAAACTGCTAATCTGTTTTTTCTTTTCATCACATTTCCTTAGGTGGCTTGACTTTTAAATGAGTAATGGTGCTTGGGTTTACCCCAGGTCTATTAGCTTTGCTAATCTGCCAGAGCACCCACCAGGCAATAGATTGATTGATTTTTCTTTCTGAACTTTTGTGAAGAATGTTTTTAAAGGCAAGTGCTCTGTTGCTCTCTGTATCATCAATTAACAACTACTTCTTGTTGAAACTTGTTAAATTCAAAAACTATTTCTGCAGCCATTTAATTTCTTCCATTAATTCAAATATTGATTTTGCTTTTCCTAGAGACATGAAATAGATGACATGTGTTTTTATCTGAGAGATTTAGAATGCTTTACACTTTCTCAATTAAAGCCCTCTCTATTAATTAAAAAGTACTTACACTAAGTTGGGTAGGGTGGATTTATGGAGCTAAACTCTTTCCCTCCTTCCCTCCCTCCTTCCTTCCAAGTATAGAGAACAGACATATTGAGCATCTACTATATGAATCAGGCCTTGTGCTAGATGCTTTCACATGCATTTAATCATCACAAAATATTTTTAGTTAAGACTTATCACTATTTTACAGATGATAAGCCTGAGGATGACCGAGGTTAAGTGGTTCATTCAAGGTTATATGACTAGTGCATCTGCTCCACACATGCCTGCTTTCCCCACCCTAAAACTATTTCACTGGATTCCATAATCCAGTTTATTAAATAGAAAAAATGTCTACTATTTGCATTGTAATTTATAAGAACATGGTATTTTTCTCTCTAGCTTTCTGTAGAAATCTGAGAAGTACAGATGAGCATAGTGAAGAAGGTAAAAAAAATGTATAGTCCTATCATGCAGAAATAACCTCTGTTAATATTATAGTGAACATCCTTCTAGTATAAAACACATTCACATATATATCTATCATTTGTGCTTCTCAGCAA
Organism: Eumetopias jubatus; assembly: GCF_037043125.1. Taxonomy (NCBI): domain Eukaryota; kingdom Metazoa; phylum Chordata; class Mammalia; order Carnivora; family Otariidae; genus Eumetopias; species Eumetopias jubatus. Next base: position 5,017,564 of record NW_028274817.1, read on the forward strand.
CCCCATACAGCTTCATCTCCATTAAATAGCAGCAGAAGCTGAAGCTCAGATAGATAAAGAACTTGCCCAAAGTATACAGCTGGAATGTGGTTGAGCCCAGAATCACCCTTAAGGTTGACATTAGCCCAGGGCTGATTTTACCACATAAGCAATTTATGTTAAGGGAGAAGAAAAGAGAGCTTTTCAGGAATCACTTATCCTCATTATTTGAGCAGATGTCAGTATTTGGTAAAATGCAAATTCTGTCAGAGCCCAACTAGTGATTATTTGCCAAGCACTCAAATGAAGCCAGTACTCTTGCAGTTCTAGAAGGAGATCACAAGATGGCCTTTGGAAAAGGTACTTCATTAGTGGTTTCCAATGGACAGAAGTGACTCTAGTGCCTTGTTTGTTCTATAGCCTTTGGCTATACCTCAGCTGGCCACCAACTTGGAAGATGTCTGGCCTCTTTGGAGTTTTGCAAACCCACTGGGGATCTGAATCCAAGCTGTGGTTTCCTCTAGGCATATATAAATACTCATTTGAATACTTAAGAGTGGCAGGTAATTGAAGGTACCACTACAGTCTGATGACTATGAACAGAAGTCCTTTAAAAAAGGGCATTTTGGGGTCAGAGACTACCATTAAGTGTGCCTCAAGCCTGGTAGCCATCAGGGTGGGAGGCTTCTCCTGCTGCCTTATAAGCCCATGCATCTCCTTCACCTAGCTAAGGATTTTGCCCTTTGGGAAAAGTTTCTGAGGGCAGGTGCTCTCTGAATTAAACCCAAGTAGAATTCAAGATTTAGATCCCTGGCTACTTTTGAAGATTTTTTTTTAAAAAATGTAATGCAAGATATATGTGTTTATTTTGAAAAATTCAAAATGATGGAAAGGCATAGAAAATTATAAGAAAGGCCCTTTTCATTCTACCCTCCTCTCTAATCTAACTCCCCAAGAATAACCTCTGTGGACAGTTTGATGTATATACTTAAAATCTTATCAGTGCACAGATTAAGTATAAATATACATATATATATTATTTTTATTGTGATATATAAAGAAAAATGCACAAATATTAAGTATATTGCCCTTTTTTTACATCTGTATACACCTATGTAACCACTACCTAGATCAAGATAGAAATCATTGGTATAGTTAAAAAAAGAAACTAAAATAGGATAGTAGCATACATGTAGCTTTGTAATTTTATTTTATCACTTATTTGTCAGTATATACAGAACTACCAACTCAGTGAACACAACATTCCATAGTATGGCTATATCATAATTTATTTAAACATTCACCTGTTGATAAACACTTAGATCATCTCCCCAGATTTTGCTAGTACTAACAATGTTTTGGTGACTGTCTTTATACATACATTTTTGTGCACATGGTTCCAGCCTTTTGTATAAAAGTATTTGAAGGAGTGAATGTCATAATCCCTAACATATGCACAGTGTTCTCTGGGTTCCAAGAATGGCCACAGTTATTATCTTTTTGGCTGCTATTAACCACTCTAAGAGAGAGGCAGTTCTTACTATTTATATTCCCTTCATGGAGTCAGAGACTAAAGTCAGAGAGATTACAAGTCTTTGACACCTATAAGTTACATGGTGTTGGGTGGAGGTGGGAACAGAAGCCAAGCACAGATGTGTGACTCCAGATTCCATGACCCTTTCCATTGTTTCTCAAGTACCTTTCCATAGAGCTCTCCATTTGTGTTTGGGCCCGGTCCCCAGATTGTGTTGCCAAGTCACCTCTGATTGGAAGAGTTTATTCAGTCCAGCAAAGAGAGTAAGAGAGAGAGGACTGTGGTGCCAGGCTAACTGGGTTTGAATCTGAGTTCCACTGATGATTAGTTACGTGATACAGGACCAGTTCTAAGCCGCAACTTCCTTAACTAGCAAGTAGAGGGGGTTCTGAGGAGATGTACAAAATGGAAAGTTTTTGTAGTAGGAGGGTGAGGCAAGAAAGTCATCAGCAAAAGAAAATGATTGTTTCAGGCAAGTTGGGTTTTCCTTAGGGAGAAAGGCAAGGGGTCTTATCATGCAGATTATCACGTTTTTCTTTAGGAGATAGAGACAGCCCAAGTGGCAGACTCCTTGGCACCCATCAGAAAATTCCTGACTGACCTGTTAAGAGTACATTTGGGGGGGGTGGAGATTGAAACTACAATAAGATTATGTGTTAAGCCCTGGTTTGGGAACTTGGTCTAAGTGATACCATGTTAGGCCTGTGGTTTTCTTTTATAATTTTTTTGAGATTTTATTTATTTATTTGTGAGAGAGAGAGAAAGAGAGAGAGAGAGAGAGAAGGAGCACAAGCAGGGGGAGCAGCAGGCAGAGGGAGAGGGAGAAGCAGGCTCCCCACCGAGCAGGGAGCCTGACGCAGGACTCGATTCCAGGATCCTGAGATCATGACCTGAGCCGAAGGCAGACGCTTAACCATCTGAGCCACTCAGGCGCCCTAGGCCTGTGGTTTTCTTTTTAACAATTCCCCTGCTTTTGATCAGACTTAGCTTAACTGAAAGAAGTAATCACAATATAAGACATTAGAGTCACTCACAGCTACTGCTCTGACATTTCCACGGCTTTGTAAGCAAGCATTTCTTAATCACCCTCTTTGTGTGTGCCTGTTGTCTGTGGTTGGGCTTTAGTGACAGGCAAATTAACTCTAAAAGTGATTTGTCATGGCCCCAAGTCACCATTCAGCTCTATGTGACAATTTAAGCTCTGACAAGGTTCTGCCAATACCTGGATCCAGGTTAGGTGTGGGTACAATATTCAAGCTCATGGGAAGAGGAAAAACCAACCCTGCTCCTGCCAGGAAGTCAGTGTGCCCCCTTCTGGGAAATACCATGAGGCTTGGGTAACTCCTGACAACTGGGGGCAGTGTGTGCCTGGTGTATTGAAACCCTTCTGTTGTCTTTTGGTGTTAGTGGATCTAAGAGAGTGTTTTGTGTTTAAAGCGCTTTCAGTTCTGCCAGGAATAAGCATACTCAGTCTTGGATGAATTAGAGCAATTCTGGCAATTTTCATCTACATTTATTGTGAAGAGTATATGTATATTTAATATACACTCTTAACTGTTCCTTCAGAATGTGGAGTGAAACAGCATTGATTTATTTGCAACTCTGACTATTTTGAGTACTTTATTCCAAAGGTATGTCATGTTGAGAATTGGAAACAGACTTTATTTACTAAATAGATTTCTGCTTTGCTTAAGACATTTTTCCTTGTCTGTTTTTCTATTTATTATATGCTCGAGCAAATTAAACATATCAGAAAGGTAGGGTAGACACATGGGAAGAGCTTGAGCCTTAATGCCAAGTAGACCTGGTTCACATCAACTTCGGTCACTTGCTTAATATGTGAATAGGAATAGGGAATGTGGTAGATAGAATAAAGCCCCCCGAAGGTAACCACGTTCTAACCTCCAGAAGCAATGCATATGTTATCTTGCATGGCAGAATTGACTTCGCAGATGTGATTAAGGTTATGGACCTTGAGATGGGGAGTGTCCTGGCTTATGCAGGTGGGCACCGTCTAATCATATGAGCCCTTAAAAGCTGAAAACTTGTTTTGGGATGGAATGCTCTGTGTATATCTAAGAAGTCCATGTGGTCCAGTGTGTCATTGAAAGCCTTTGTTTTCTTGTTGATCTTATGTTTAGATGATCTGTCCATTGCTGTGAGTGGGGTGTTGAAGTCCTCTACTATTATTGTACTATTATCAATGTGTTTCTTTAATTTGGTTATTAATTGGTTGATATAATTGGCTGCTCCCAAGTTAGGAACATGAATATTTATAATTGTTAGATCTTCTTGTTGGATAGACCCTTTAAGTATGATATAGTGTCCCTTTCATCCCTTACTGCAGTCTTTGGTTTAAAATCTAATTTGTCTGATATGAGGACTGCTACCCCAGCTTTCTTTTGAGGTCCATTAGCATGACAAATGGTTTTCCACCCCCTCACTTTCAATCTGGAGGTGTCTTTAGATCTAAAATGAGTCTCTTATAGACAGCATGTGGATGGGTCTTGCTTTTTTATCCAATCTGATACCCCGTGTCTTTTGATTGGAACATGTAGCCCATTTACATTCTGAGTAACTATTGAAAGATATGAATTGGCTGAGGTATCCATCGACAGATGAATGGATAAAGAAGATGTGGTATGTATGTATGTATATATATGTATGTGTGTGTGTGTATATATATATACACACACACACATACACACACAATGGAATATTACTCAGCCATCAGAAAGGTTGAATACTTCACATGTACATCGACATGGATGGAACTTGAGGGGATTATGCTGAGTGAAGTAAGTCAATCAGAGAAAGACAATTATCATATGGTTTCACTCATATGTAGAACGTAATAAACAGGGCAGAGGACTGTTGGGGAAAGGAGGGAAAACAGAATGGGAAGTCATCAGAGAGAAAGAAAAACCATGAGAGACTCTTAACTCTAGGAAACAAACTAAGGGTTGCTGGAGGGGAGGTGGGTGGGGGAATGGCATAGTTGGGTGATGGACCTTAAGGAAGGCATGTGATGTGAGGAGCACTGGGTGTTATATGCAACTGATGAATTATTGAACATTATATCCAAAACTAATGATGTACTCTAAGTTGGCTAATTGAATTAAAAAAAAACACCTGAAAACTTTTTCCAGCTGAAGACAGAGAGATGCAGGGAAGTGGGAGGCAGAAGAGACTAGGCAGAAGGGGAAGTCTGAGAGATTCAAAGTGTGAGAGGGACTGGAATCCTGCCAACAAGCTGAAGGAACTTGGAAGCCAATTGTCCCCTAGAGGCCTCTGTAAAGAGCACAGCCCTGCCCACACCTTGACTTCAACCAGTTCAGCCATGCCATCCCTGGGTTCTGATCCACAGAACTGTGAGATAATAAATGGATGTTGTTCTAAGCTGTTAAGTCTGTGGTAATTGGTTATAGAAGCAGTAGAAAGCTTATACAGTAAGCTACTGACTGTAAATTGGGAATAACACTGTCTACCTTGAAGGGTTGTTGTAAAGATTAGAAATTACATATGTAAATTGCCTGGCATATAATACCTAATAAATGATAGCTTCATATATGGAAGGATCAGAATGAGAAATAGGGGAGAAGAGATGTTAATAGAAAGAAAAAGGATCTTTGTTCATATGTGAAAATTCTTTTGTATAAGGTCAAGTTTAGCTGACTTGTATTACATTGATTGGCCGCTGGTTGGTAATAGCTTCAAAATATCAGCTCACCTGCTTCTACTGCTGAGTATTAAAAAAAAAAAAAAGCGTGTTCCAGTGATAAGTAATGCAAGAAAGTATTGTGAGGCAATAAATATTTAAATGAACTTTAATAAATCACTTAGAGATATTGCTGGGTAACTGCATCCTTTTCCCACTATTGCTGGAACAAGTCAGCTCTGATTTCCTGTTTTTGCAGTGAAGATAGTGGTAGTAGGAGGGAAAAAAGTCCATTCATGCAAAGCTCTACTGACATGAATTTCCTCCTCTAGGGGACCCAAGGAACAGAGGATGACTCCAAGGAATGAATACTAGATCACCCAGAGACATGGTAAAACTCTAGTCCTGGGGGCAACAGTGAAAGATCTTATGCCTCTCTGTGATACAAGGATATAGAATTTTCTTGAGTGGATCCTGGGAATTGAGAAAAAAATTATTGCAACATACTTGTCTTCCATGTCAGCTCATCTACCCTCCCACCTTGTCTCTGGACACAGCCTTGGCATCCTTTCTGTATTAGTCAGCTCTGTTGCAGTAACAAACAACTACAAGCTCTTGGTGACTTATAGCAGTGATTTCTTTCTTGCTTGTGATACATGCTGGTGGGTCTGGGTTTGCTCTTGGCTGTGAGATGGCTTCATGCATTTTCTCATTCTAGAACCTAGGCTGAAGGAGCAGTCCCTGTTTGGGCTGTGTTACATTCATGGCCTAGGGATAAAAGTAAGAATCACAGTTATACAATGCAATTTAGCTTAAGACTTCTGCTCATATGTGACAGATGTCATGCCTACTCACATCCCAATGGCCACGTACAGCATCACTGGACTGAGAAAGTAACCACTTACCCCTTGCATATGAGACATTGCAAGTCACATAGCACTATGGGTGTGGGTGTATAATCCTTTTTAAAGGGGATAGAAGGGCAGATCCTTGGGAACCTGTTATCTAATCTACCATACCGTATCCTCTGTCCTCCTGAACCAAGACTTCCTACTTTACTTTCTGCCTCTGTTCCATTAGACTTACTTTAATCACTCTTTCTCAAAGTGTAGTTCCCAGAGTTCCTATCCTGTCCACAAGGGATCTTGTCCTGGTGGTTTACAGTTTCTTTCCTTAGATAGGATATACTCTATTCCTATTGTCATGCAGAGAGGAATGAAAATTGTTTCAAGGGTATGGGGACTTATTGAGGAATAATGGTAAAAACATTTATCTTTACTTTTGGGAGGGACAAACTTGGCTGGGCAGATCCGCATGGCTGTAGATAGCTCAGGTGACCCAGGCACTGACTCTACTTAATGCTGGATGCAGGTCAGCCTCACAGAGACTACTTCACCCAGGTGCTTTGCACTCAAAGGTATTTTGACTTAAATTGAAAGTGTATCAAAGGAGCCTTGGTTTTTGCTTTGAATTAGAAAGCACTTTGTGGTGGAAAGAATCTTGTCATAATGAGCCTGTTTGTATTTGATGGAAAAGAGATAGGTTCTTTTGACCAAATGGACACTTGGGAAAGAAACAAGAAAGCTCTTTATGGCAGTACTTGCTAAGGCATAATAAAAACTGAATTCTGACTTTCACCAAAACTGGTCATAACCACACACACACACGCATATATGCACACATGCACACACACACAAAAAGCTTGCTGATTAAAGATCATAAACCTAGACTGAGCCCTGTTTAGTAGACCCTGTACTGGATTTATGGTTTGTCTCCCTCTCTGGTTTTGTCTTGTTTCATTTTTCCCTGCCTTCCTCTATGATACTCTATCTTGTTTCTCAAATTCCTCATATCAGTGAGATCATATGATACTTGTCTTTCTCTGACTTATTTTGCTTAGCATAATACCCTCCAGTTCCAACCGTGTCATTGCAAATGGCAAGATTTCCCTTTTTTGATGGCTGTATAATATTCCATTGTATATATACACCACATCTTCTTTATCCATTCATCTGTCAATGGACATCTAGGCTCTTTCCATAGTTTGGCTATTGTGGACATTGCTGCTATAAACATTGGGGTGCACGTACCCCTTCGGATCACTACATTTGTATCTTTGGGGTAAATACCCAGTAGTGCAATTTCTAGGTCGTAAGGTAGCTCTATTTTCAACTTTTTGAGGAGCCTCCATACTGTTTTCCAGGTTGGCTATACCAGCTTGCATTCCCACCAACAGTGTAGGAGGGTTCCCCTTTCCCTGCATCCTTGCCAACATCTGTCATTTCCTGACTTGTTAATTTTAGCCATTCTGATTGGTGTGAGGTGGTATCTCATTGAGGTCTTGATTTGCATTTCCCTGATGCCGGGCGATGTTGAGCACTTTTTCATGTGTCTGTTGGCCATTTGGATGTCTTCTTTGGAAAAATGTCTATTCATGTCTTCTGCCCATTTCTTGATTGGATTATTTGTTCTTTGGGTGTTGAGTTTGATAAGTTCTTTATAGATTTTGGATACTAGCCCTTTATCTGATATGTCATTTGCAAATATCTTCCCCCATTCTGTCGGTTGTCTTTTGGTTTTGTGGACTGTTTCTTTTGCTGTGCAAAAGCTTTTTATCTCGATGAAGTCCCAGTAGTTCATTTGTGCCCTTGATTCCCTTGCCTTTGGCGATGTTGTCTTTTGATTTTGTTGACTGCTTCCTTTCCTGTGCAAAAGATTTTAATCTTGACGAAGTCCCATACTTCATTTTTGCCCTTCCTTCTCTTGCCTTTGGTGGGGTTTCTAGGAAGAAGTTACTGCAGCTGAGATTGAGATTGAAGAGGTTGCTGCCTGTGTTCTCCTCAAGGATTTTGATGGATTCCTGTCTCACATTGAGGTCTTTCATCCATTTTGAGTCTGTTTTTGTGTGTGGTGTAAGAAAGTGGTCCAGTTTCATTCTTCTGCATGTGGCTGTCCAATTATCCCAACACCATTTGTTGAAGAGACTGTCTTTTTTCCATTGGACATTCTTTCCTGCTTTGTCGATTAGTTGACCATAGAGTTGAGGGTCCATTTCTGGGCTCTTTATTCTGTTCCATTGATCTATGTGTCTGTTTTTGTGCCAGTACCATACTGTCTTGATGATGACAGCTTTGTCATAGAGCTTGAAGTCCAGAATTGTGCTGCCACCAGCTTTGCTTTTCTTTTTCAACATTCCTCTGGCTATTCGGGGTCTTTTCTGGTTCCATACAAATTTTAGGATTATTTGTTCCATTTCTTCGAAAAAAGTGGATGGTATTTTGATAGGGATTGCATTAAATGTGTAGATTGCTCTAGGTAGCATAGACATTTTCACAATATTTGTTCTTCCAGTCCATGAGCATGGAATGTTTTTCCATTTCTTTGTGTCTTCCTCAATTTCTTTCATGAGTATTTTATAGTTTTCTGAGTACAGATTCTTTGCCTCTTTGGTTAGATTTATTCCTAGGTATCTTATGGTTTTGGGTGCAATTGTAAATGGGATCAACTCCTTAATTTCTCTTTCTTCTGTCTTGTTGTTGGTGTATAGAAATGCCACTGCTTTTTGTGCATTGATTTTATATCCTGCCACTTTATTCAATTCTTGTATGAGATCTAGCAGTTTTGGGGTGGAGTCTTTTGGGTTTTCCACATAAAGTATCATATCATCTGCAAAGAGTGAGAGTTTGACTTCTTTGCTGATTCAGATGCCTTTTATTTCTTCTTGTTGTTGGATTGCTTAGGCTGGGACTTCTAGTACTATGTTGAATAGCAGTGGTGATAGTGGACATCCCTGCCATGTTCCTGACCTTAGGAGAAAAGCTCTTAGTTTTTCCCCATTGAGAATGATATTCACTGTAGGTTTTTCATAGATGGCTTTTATGATATTGAGGTATGTACCCACTATCCCTACACTTGAAGGATTTTAATCAAGAAAGGATGCTGAACTTTGTCAAATGCTTTTTCTGCATCTATTGAGGGGATCATCTGGTTCTTGTTCTTTCTTTTATTAATGTATTGTATCATATTGATTGATTAGCGAATGTTCAACCAACTTTGCAGTCCAGGAATAAATTCCACTTGGTCATGGTCAATGATCCTTTTTATGTAGTTTTGGATCCTATTGGCTAGTATTTTGTGAGAATTTTTGCATCCACGTTCATCAAGGATATTGGTCCATAGTTCTCCTTTTTCATGGGGTCTTTGTCTGGTTTTGGGATCAAGGTAATGCTGGCCTCATAAAATGAATTTGGAAATTTTCCTTCCATTTCTATTTTTTGGAACAGTTTCAGAAGAATAGGTATTAATTCTTCTTTAAATGTTTGGTAGGATTCCCCTGGGAAGCCATCTGGCCCTGGGCTCTTGTTTGTTGGGAGATTTTTGATGACTGCTTCAATTTCCTTACTGGTTATGGGTCTGTTCAGGTTTTCTATTTCTTCCTCGTTCAGTTTTGGTAGTTTATACATCTCTAGGAATGTATCCATTTCTTCCAGATTATCTAATTTGCTGGCATATAGTTGCTCATAATATGTTCTTATAATTGTTTGTATTTCTTTGGTGTTGGTTGTGATCTCTTTCACTCATGATTTTACTTATTTGGGTCCTTTCTCTTTTCTTTTTGATAATTCTGGCCAGGGGGTTATCATTCTTATTAATTCTTTCAAGGAACCAGCTCCTAGTTTCATTGAACTCTTCTACTGTTCTTTTGGTTTCTATTTCATTGATTTCTGCTCTGCTCTTTATGATTTCTCTTCTCCTGCTGGGTTTAGGCTTTATTTGCTGTTCTTTCTCCAGCTCCTTTAGGTGTAGGTTTAGGTTGTGTATTTGAGACCTTTCTTGTCTCTTGAGAAAGGCTTGTATTGCTATAGACTTTCCTCTTAGGACTGCCTTTGCTGCATCCCAAAGATTCTGAACAGTTGTGTTTTCATTTTCATTTGTTTCCATGATTTTTTTAATTCTTCTTTAATTTCCTGGTTGACCCATTCATTCTTTAGTAGGATGCTCTTAGCCTCCATGTATTTGAGTTCTTTCCAACTTTCCTCTTGTGACTGAGTTCTAGTTTCAAAGCATCGTGGTCTGAAAATATGCAGGGAATGGTCCCAGTCTTTTGGTACTGGTTAAGACCTCATTTGTGACCTACGATGGGATCTATTCTGGAGAATGTTCCATGTGCACCAGAGAAGAATATGTGTTCTCTTGCTTTAGGATGGAATGTTCTGAATGTATCTGTGAAGTCCATCTTGTCCAGTGTGTCATTTAAAGCCTTTATTTCCTTGTTGATCTTTTGCTTAGATGATCTGTCCATTTCAGTGAGGGGGTGTTAAATTCCCCTACTATTATTGTATTATTGTCGATGTGTTTCTTTGATTTTGTTATTAATTGGCTTATATAATTGGCTGCTCCCATGTTAGGGGCATAGGTATTAACAATTGTTAGATCTTCTTTTGGATAGACCCTTTAAGTATGATGTAGTGTCCTTCCTCATCTCTAATTATAGTCTTTGGTTTAAAATCTAATTTGTCTGATATAAAGATTGCCACCCCAGCTTTCTTTTGATGTCCATTAGCATCATAAATGGTCTTCCACCCCCTCACTTTAAATCTGGAGGTGTCTTTGGGTCTAAAATGAGTGTTTTGCAGAAAGCATATCGATGGGTCTTGCTTTTTTATCCAATCTAATAATACCCTGTGTCTTTTGATTGGGGCATTTACATTCAGGATAACTATTGAAAGATATGAATTTAGTGCCATTGCATTGCCTGTAAGGTGACTGTTACTGTATATTGTCTGTGTTCCTTTCTGGTCTATGTTACTTTGAAGCTTTATCTTTGCTTAGAGGACCCCTTTCAATATTTCTTGTAGGGCTGGTTTGGTGTTTGCAAATTCTTTTAGTTTTTGTTTGTCCTGGAATCTTTTTATCTCTCCTTCTATTTTCAATGACAGCCTAGCTGGATATAGTATTCTTGGCTGCATATTTTTCTCATTTAGCACCTTGAATATATCATGCCAGTCCTCTCTGGCCTGCCAGGTCTCTGTGGATAGGTCTGCTGCCAATCTAATGTTTCTATCATTGTAGGTTACAGACCTCTTGTCCCGAGGTGCTTTGAGGATTTTCTGAAAAGAGATGTTCTAATTGCTGTTGCTATTCTGCACCTAAGGTCTGGGATCTCTACAGAAACTAAGCCCTGATTCCCACTGCTGGTGCTGCTGTTGCCTCTGCTGCCCCATTGGAACTTGGAGTAAAAGATAACATACCCTACCTCCTGGTCTTATGACCATCTCAGGATTTTCTACATCTTAATTGGTATAGGCCTCAAGACTTATAACTTGTGATAATCTCTCTCAGACACCCAGACACACACACACACACACACACACACACAGACACACACACACACACCCCAGTGGTTTTCCTCAGTGTACAACCATAACACTAATAATGTTAGGCCACCAAAAGCTGATAGATACATCAACCACCACTTCAACTAGAACTAGCTTGACTTCTAGTGTTGCATTTGTGTCACTAGTCCAGACTTTTCTCTCTCCCCCAGGAATCCTTTTAGTCTTCGACCCTCTGGCCTCATTAAGGGCCATCCCACCCATCAGATTGGTTTTACTACTGTATTTTTGAACTGCAGTGTGGTGGGAGGTAGAAATTCTACTCATTCTGCCATAATGATCCTTGGTTCCTACATAAACTTAAGGGTACAAATCAATATGCATGGGTATGAGAAGAAAAACACTATCTACAGTCACTCAGTATGAGTATTGAAAAACAACCGTTGTCAGTTTTTCCTCCTGCACTTTATGACAGTATCCAATTACATCCTTATCTAAGAAAAGTGTTAGAATACTGATTTACATTTACATAATTTAAAGGGGATATTGCAAGATTTTTTTCCAGAATAAAGAAAATCTGTTTTTTTTAAAGATTTTTGTTTATTTATTTGAGAGAGAGAGAGAGAAAGAGAGAGAGACAGAGTGAGAGGTAGCATGAGGGGAGGGAGAGATGGAGGGAAAGGGAGAAGCAGACTGCCTACTGAGCAGGGAGCCCGACACAAGGCTCGATCCCAGGACCTCAGGATCATGACCTGTGCCGAAGGCAGATTCTTAACAGACTGAACCACCCAGGCACCCAAGGAAATCTGTTTTAAAGGTGAATTGCTCTCTAACTCTCAAAAAAGAAAGAAAAATAACTGCTAGGAAGTTTTTTAGTGTTTATTTAAATTTTAGTTAGTTAACATACAGTGTAATATTAGTTTCAGGTGTACAATATAGTGATTCCATTCTTCAATATAACACCTGGTCCTTATCACAAGTGTACTTCTTAATCCCCATCACCTGTTTCACCCATCCCCCCCCACCCCCGGTAACCATTAGTTTGTTCTCTATAGTTAAGAGTCTGTTTCTTGGTTTGCCTCTCTCTCTCCTTTTTGTTCTTTTGCTCATTTGTTTTGTTTCTTAAATTCCACATATAAGTGAAATCGTATGGTATTTGTCTTTCTCTGACTGACTTATTTTGCTGACCATAATACTCTGTAGCTCCATTCATATTGTTGCAAATGGCAAGATTTCATTCTTTTTATGGCTGAGTAATATTCCATTGAATATATATTATACATCTTCCTTATCCATTTCTCAATTAATTGACATATAGGCTGTTTCCATAATTTGGTTATTGTAGATGATGCTGCTATAAATATCAGAGTGCATGTATCACTTTTCTATACATTTCTATACATTCTATACATTTCTATACACTAATACTGAAGTAGCAGAAAGTTAAATTAAGAAAATAATCCCATTTACAATTGCACCAAAAATAATAAAATACCTAGGAATAAACTTAACCAAGGGGGTAAAAGACCCATGCTCTGAAAACTATAAAACATTGATGAAAGAAATTGAAGATGGGGCATAAAGGGGACGGAAAATTTATTTGAAGTAATACTAGCTGAAAACTTCCCTAATCTGGGGAAGGAAGCAGACAACCAGATCCAGGAAGCACAGAGAACTCCCATCAAAATCAATGAAGGCAGTCCAACACCAAGACATATTGTAATTAAACTCGTAGAAGGTAGTGATAAAGAAAAAATCTTAAAAGCAGCAAGACAGAAGTTCTTAACTTACAAGGGAAAACCCATAAGGCTAGCTGGAGATTTCTCAACAGAAACTTGGCAAGCCAGAAGGGAGTGGCATGATATTCAAAGTGCTGAATGGGAAACATCTACAGCCAAGAATACTCTATCCAGCGAGGTTATCATTCAATATAGAAGGAGAGATAGAGTTTCCCAGACAAACAAAAACTAAAGGAGTTCATGACCACTAAACCAGCCCTCAAGAAATATTAAAGGGTACTGGACAGCTACATGCAAAAGAATGAAACTGAACCACTGCCCGCAAGAAATATTAAAGGGTACTGGACAGCTACGTGCAAAATAATGAAACTGGACCACTTTCTTACACCATACACAAAAATAAACTCAAAATGGATTCCAGGCCTAAATGTGAGACCTGAAACCATAAGACTCCTAGAACAATACGTAGGTAGTAATTTCTTTGATATTAGTTGTAGATACATATTTCGTGATATGTTTCCTCAGGCAAGGGAAACAAAATCAAAATGAAACTATTGGGACTACCCCACAGTAAAAAGCTTTTGCACAGCAAAGGAAATCTTCAACAAAACAAAAGGCAACCTAGTGAATGGGAAAAGATATTTGCAAATGATATTTCTGGTAATAGGTTAATATTCAAAATGTATTAAGATATTACACAACTCAACACCAAAGAACCCCCAAATTATCTGATTAAAACAGGGGCAGAGGACCTGAATAGACATTCTTATGAAGAAGATATACAGATGGCTAACAGACACATGAAATGATATTCAACATCACTCATCATCAGGGAAATGCAAATCAAAAGCACAATGAGATATCACTTTACAGCTGTTTGAATGGCTAAAATCAAAAAGACAAGAAATAACAAGTGTTAGCAAGTGTGTGGAGAAAAAGGAACTCTTGTGCACTGTTGGTGGGAATGCAAACTGGTGCAGCTACTCTGGAAAACAGTATGGAGTTTCCTCAAAAATTAAAAATAGCATTACCATATGATTGTGTAATTCCACTACTGGGTATTTACCCAAAGAAAACAAAAACAATATTTCCAAAAGATATAGGCACCCCTACATTCATTTTGGCATTATTTACAATAGCCAAGATTTGGCAGTACCCCAAATGTCCATTTATAGATGAGTGAATAAAGAAGATATGGTAGGGGTGCCTGGGTGGCTCAGTTGTTAAGCGTCTGCCTTCGGCTCAGGTCATGATCCCAGGGTCCTGGGTTCGGGTCCCACATCGGGCTCCCTGCTCCACAGGAAGCCTGCTTCTCTCTCCCCCTGCTCCCCCTGCTTGTGTTCCTGCTCTCTCGCTCTCTCTCTGTCAAATAAATAAATAAAACATTTAAAAAAAAAAGAAGATATGATATATACACAATGAAATATTACTCAGCCATAAAAAGAATGAAACCTTGCCATTTGCAATAACATGGATGGACCTAGAGGGTGTAATGCTAAGTGAAACAAGCCAGTCAGAGAAAGACAAATTCCATAGATTTTATTCATGTGTGAAATTTAAGAAGGAAAGCAAACAAAAAAAGGAGGCAAACAACTAGACTCTTAAATCCAGAAAAAAAACTGGTGGTTGCTAGAGGGATTGTGGGTAGGAGGATGGGTAACATAGATAAAGGGAGTAAGAGTACACTTATTTTGATGAGCACTGAGATGTATAGAATTGTTGAATCATTATATCATACATCTGAAACTATTTAACAGTGTATGTTGATTATCCTTAAAAAAAGAGGAAAATGTTTTCTCTACCAGACGCTTTCTGACATTTATAAAAGAGAAGAATCATAGTTTCAGGCATTTTTGATGAAGGACCTTATGTCACAACCTGATGGGCCATTGTCTTTGGACAAAGTCTAGAGTTCTTGATCTCTTTCCAGGGTTGGAATCTGAGGAATAAGTATAGTTTGTGTTTTCCAAATACGTGCACATCTAGCTTTTTAGGACTGCAGCAATGAGGTAACATTAATGTAACCTGACTGATCCTCTAATCGATCAGATTGTTATATAAAATGAAATGAACCTGACTAGTTAAATAGAACATCCCTCTCCAAGGTGATGTCAAGCTTCACCCATCATCCTCTTTCATTAATTTTCAATTTTCAGTCTGGAACCAAATGCAATTCTACTTACTCTGTTACCCACAATGAATTCATTGAGTAGTGCCTAGGACACAAGCAGTTGTCTGTTTTTCAGTTTTTTTAAATGAAAAATGAATACATTAATTTCAGTCTACTTGCATGGTGATTTAGTTTCTCATTACCAATTGGAATAAATAAAAACCTCATCTTTACGTCTGAAGAGAACAATGCATTTGAATAAAAATATTATTAAGCACCTGGGAGTTCTGGTTTTCATGGTTCCAGCAAGGGTTGCCAGATTTAGCAAATAAAAACACAGGATTCCTAGTTAACTTTGAATTTCAAATAAATAACTTTTTAGTATAAGTATATTCCATGTAGTATTTGCAACATATATATACTAAAAATGCTTTTTCTACAATTCAAATTTAACTAGACATCCCATATTTATCTGGCAAAACTACTCCCAGCTTTGTCGGTCTCTTGGGGTGGTGGCTAGTATAAATCTTAACAAGCAGTTCGCAGGCAGTTGGCATCAGGCTGGTCCGGCAGCAGGCAGACATTTTGACATTAGGTAGAACATGGCAGGTGGAAAGTATGACAGTAAGTATTAGATAGATGTTCAGGCAGGTAGACAGGCATGATCATGGTGATCCAGCCATAAGGATACTGCCTCAAGCTCTGAAGACCCAAGACCTAGACAAGAACCCAGTGGGAAAGAAATTGAGATATATATACATCATTGGATTAAGGTGCCCACAGGAGTTAGGCAGTAATTGGACAGAGCTCAATTTGTAGAATGGGAATTTATGATAAGGTCTCAGCTACTACAACCAGGGTACAAAGTTAAAGCAAGATCAGAGATGAAGTTATTCATATCCAGTTATTGGCATACAGCTCTTTACATTTCCTGATCAGAATAGATTGTCAAGTATTTGGTCCCAAAGCCTTGGTTGGGACTGAGCTTATATTTAGGATTAAGTAACTATGGCTTCATAGATGAAAGAGATATTAGGGTGTTAGGGGGTTGGGCTGCAGAAGGTTACAAGAGTCATTTACTGACATTCACGTCAATTTTTAACCAAGGGGTATTTATTGAGCCTCCACTAGATGTCCAACACTAGGTTAGGTACTGTGGGCAATATGAGACATCCCGCTTGTCTTTATTTTTTGTAAACACAGTACTGAGTAAATAATTGTATTTGGACTTCAGTCTGAACCAGAAGGTTTCTTCCCGCTCCTCTTTGCTAAGTACAACTGTAATCCCTGGAAATAATGTAAGAGGCAACCAACAGGAACTTGGAAAAGTAGGGCAAAATTGATAAGAAGAACACAAATTGGTGTTTGGACCCCAACATCCCACCTCTTCCCTGACCCAACAGCAGAAGTCAACACAGACCCAGCAGTTACTGACCCCCCCACCCGCCACACACACACAATCTAGCAGCCAAAGGAAATAACCTAGACAACACCAGGTGGGCCAGTACTTCCACTGGGGGATAGACTGATAAGTCCCCCTGTATTAATTTGTGAGGGCTGTCATAACAAAATACCAAAGACTGAAGGAATTCTTGCAGACTGTACATCTTTTTTTCTTTTTTAAGATTTTATTTGAGAGAGTGCAAGTGCAAGCACGTGAGCAGGGCGGGGGGTAGAGTGAAAGGGAAAGAGAGAATCTCAAGCAATTCCAAGCTGAGTGCGGAGCCTGATATGGCACTCCATCCCACAATCCTGAGATCATAACCTGAGCCAAAATCAAGAGTAGGACGCTTAACCAACTGAGCCACCTAGGTGCCCCACAGTCTGTACATCTCTTAAACTCCAGACTCAATTTTCTAATTAATATATTCAAATGGTTGCTAATAAACATCTGAAATTCAAAATGTTCAAACCTGAATTGATTGTTTCCATCACTAAACCTGTTCTTCCAACAGCCTTCCTTTTCTCCATTGAGAGCAATTCCATCTTTGCAATCACTCAAGCCAAAAATTTCGGGACCACTTCTTGAATTTCCTCTCTCATATCCTACATACAGTTTTTTTGGGTTTGTTTTGTTTTGTTTGGGAAATTCTATTGACTTTAAAATATATACAGAATCTCACCATCTTTCACAACCTTCACTTCTGCTATACTTGTTCAAACCAACATCATCTTCCTAGATTACTATAATAGCCTGAATGGTCTCCCTGCTTTCCCCTATTCTTCAATATATCTTAAATGTTAACACTGGAATGGTCATTTAAAAACTTAAGTCTGATCATATCATTCTTCTAACTCAGAACCCTCCAGTAGTTCACTGTGCACTCAGAGTAAAACCTGAAGTCCTTAAAATGGCTTAGAAGACCTTAAGTAATCTGATTCCCATCACCTCTTGTGTCTTATTCCTTCCCACTCCCCCAAGTCACTCTCCTCCAGCCACACCTTGTGCTGTTCAGCTCTGTGTAACTAACTTACCTCCTTCAAATCTTTGTTCCAATGTCACCTTGTCAGTGGGGGCTTCTCAGACCATCCTTTTTTATAATGCAATTGACCCCCAATCTGGCATTCCTCACCCCCTTTATATTCTCTATTTTTTCATAGTATTTATCCCTTATTAATATACTGTATCATTCATTTATTGTTTACACATTGCCTGCTTCTTCCACTAGAATGTAAGCTCCTTGAGTGCAGGGATCATTGTCTATTTTGTCCACCATGGTACCCCATGTGTCTAAAATGGTGCCCCTCGCATAGTTGGTGTTCAATCCGTGCTGAATGAATGAAAGAATGGCCTGTATTCCTGAGAATGAGGTCTGTGGCGCATTTATGCAGGAAGAATTAGGCCTTACACAAGAGTAATAGTATTAATAGATATTATTTGTAATCATTATTGAACATTTGATATGTGCCAAGAATCTTGCTGCACAAGGGTTGTCTGCTCCTGATTAGATGGGGGACTTTTCCTTTGGAGATTGGTGATAAGGACTTAATATTTTTTATTAAGACACAGATAAAGTCTTCTTCATATATAGATAATATTTTAGCTACTACACAGGTAGTATTGAGCCTTCTAGTCAATTTAATACTTTGTAGGACAAATTTATGCTTGAATTTGATTCTGTATTCATAGTTCCTAGTCAGGTGCATAGTAGGTATTTAGTAATTGTTGGTCAATTGAGGGAGTTGACTGAATGAATGAATAGAAAAATCTCCTGATTTATGTTCCCATGTACCTTCTCCTCCATTCACACTGGATTATTTGCCTTTCTTCATGTACTATTTATCCTTACACCCTTAACACCTAACATTTTGCCTGTCACATAGTAAGTACTCACAGTACTTTGGATGGGTGGGTGAAAGAATAATGAGTCACTAATGTACTGGAAATGTTCATTAAATTCAGTCAAATCATTCCTTTGTCAACTTCACTTGACCATGTAGTATAGACATAAGTTAAACCCATCTACATTGTTGAAGGACTCATGCTGTATCCTTCACTGATTTTGGCCTTTTCATCTATGAAGAAAGAGAATATAACTTTTCTGAGTTTAACTTGGTCATAGTCTCAGCATTAAATAATTCAAAAACTCCCTAACCCTGGCTTTTCCATTCATTCATTGTCATTGGTGCAAACTATATTGCCTCCTCGAGAGGGTTGCCAGCATATTAAAAATAAGAATATAATATTTCCATGGAAGAACCTTTTAATATTAACATAAAATGTGTAAGCATTGACAGAACAATTAGATTAATTCAACTGTTAGGGCTAGCTTGTTGGGAGCTGACTCATCTAAAATGGTGTTAAATGATTAAGTTATACAATGAATCTATAAAGAGCTGACATAAAATATTAGCTTCATTTTTATATTTACCTTTGCATTTTAACATTATTAAAGTAAAAAATGAAAACATTCTTCATAAGAAGCATTTGTATTAATTTAGGTTTATCATTCATGTAACAGCAGCATTAAACT
This sequence comes from Eumetopias jubatus, assembly GCF_037043125.1. Lineage (NCBI taxonomy): Eukaryota > Metazoa > Chordata > Mammalia > Carnivora > Otariidae > Eumetopias > Eumetopias jubatus. Next base: position 5,036,893 of record NW_028274817.1, read on the forward strand.
TACAAAAAGATTTGTAACGGCTCAAAGACTATTAGGCACTCGTCTTCTAGTTTCAGGATGGTATTAGGCTGTGTATTCACTGAGAAGAGGCTATTAGGATTTTTAATTCAAGTGAAATAAGGTGTACTCATTAAGGACATCTTTTGCATCAATTAGGATTATAGGTTTGACTGTGAGTAGCAAATATGTGAAAATTAGTGCCTTAAACAAGGTGTAGATTTATTTCAGTCTGGAGAGAAGCAGTTCAGGGTGGGGATGGCAGCTCCGTGGTGTTAGGGATGCAAGCTTCTCTTATTTTGTTGCTCAGCCACGCTTAGACTTAGATTCCCAGTGTCGCCTCAGAGACCAAGAAGACTCCGGCCATTGCATACACATTCCCTATAGCAGAAAAGGGGAAGAGGGAACAAGAAGGGTGCCACCTCCATTTTTCTTGGAAGTACCATGCCGGACTTCCAGTTGTCTTGAACTCAGTTTACATGGCTATTCCAAACTGCAAAGAGGTCTTGGAAATGTAGTTTTCTTAGTGAAGGGGCAATGTATCCAGCTTAAAAATTGGGGTTCTTTTTGTAAGAAAGAAGGGGAGAATGGATATTGGGCAGGCAAATGGGGAAGAATGCTTGCCTCCTGTTGTCTTTACCTGATGATTTTATTAATCTTTGTCAGAGCTGCAATGAATTCTATTGAATTCCAACAATGCCTCTGGGGTGACGGGACTTTTTTCCTGTTTCATGAACTTGTGACGTTTGTTTCACATCCTGGGCATAAATATTTCTCAGCAGTATTCTTCATGATCAGCTGGCTGGCTTATGATTGATTTTGGAGAGAATTAACTGGTTATTCTGATTTTGGTTAAAAGTCTCTTAAGAGGGGAGGGGGAGGGAGGATGGGGTAACAGGGTGATGGGCATTAAGGAGGGCATGTGATGTAATGAGCACTGGGTGTTCTATATAACTGAAGAATCACTGAGCTCTACCTCTGAAACTAATAATACGCTATATGTTAATTAACTGAATTTAAATAAAAAATAAAAATAAAAAAATAAAAGTCTCTTAAGAGAAATTTAATCTATTTCTACTTTTTAATTGACCCACTGACTACACAGGACTTTCAAATCACCAAGAATTGATAGAGATTGAGTCTGTTATAGCCAGAATATTTTTAAAAATTTTGGCTTTCTCTCCAGCTCCTCTCAGATAAGCAACAGACAAAAAAGTTAGAGAAATATCATTTGTTTTGATATTAAGCATTTTTCCAATGGTATAATAAAAAGTATATTCATGCTAAAATGCGGGATTGTTTGGCTTGATGTAATATGACTGATATTATCAGATCATTGTTTTAGTGGACTTTACTGTGGTAAGAATACTTAAAAATTTAAGTGAACAGATCCCATGTTAAGTGTACAGTATAACATACTGTTGACTGTAAGTATAATGTTGTATAGCATATCACTAGAGCTTCTTCATCTTGCTTGACTGCAACTTTATGCCTGTTGATTAGTAACTCCTCCTCCCCTCCCCAGCCCCTGACAACCACCATTCCACTCTTTGATTCAGTGAATTTGACTACTTTAGATACCTCATGTAATTGGAACCTCTGTAATTGTCTTTCTGTGACTGGGTTATTTCACTTCGTATAATGTCCTGAAGTTTTGTCCTTTTCTTTTTAAGGCTAAATAATTTTCCACTGTATGTATATACCAAATTTTCTTTATCCATTCATCTGATGATGGGCCTTTAGATGGTTTCCACATCTTGGCTGTTTTGAATAATGCTATAGTGAACATGGGAGTGCTATTACCTTTTGATATTCTAACTTCAATTCTTTTGGATAAAAACCCAGAAGTGGGCTTTCTGGATCATATGGTAGTTCTATTTTTAATTTATAAAGGAACCTTCACCTTATTTTCCATAGCAGCCACACCGTTTCGCATCCAATTTTTTTCACATGTTTCCAATACTTGTCTTTTGTTTGCACATTTATTATTTATCTCTTTTCAGCAACCTGTCCCACCTTCCTTTGGGGAGTTTTTTTCCTGCCCTGATTGCAGTTTACAGGTGGGTAGATAAAGCCAAGGCAATCATAATACTCCATCCTCCTGGCTATATCAATTGGTCTAGGGCTAAGCTGGAAGGATTAGAATTGAGGGCTAATTGTAGCCATAATTTCTGTAACAAGGAGGATTTCTTACTGCTATAGAACAGAATGGATGGAGTCAAGCAAAAATCTGTGATCACTGGCAGAAATGGGAGAGGGAGAGAGCCCATGCACCTCAGTAGCACGAAGTCTCCAGTCCAAGCCCTTCAGGCTCATTCTTTGATTCTGAGAACCAAACTGTCACCGTTATGCTTAGGCTGGTTTGGGTTGGGTTTTTGTCACCTTCAACCAAAGGAATCTCAATCTGTACAATTTTACTTTTTAGAGCATCTAGCCATGATCTCCCCTGGATTCTAGTTATTTGTGTTTTCGTTTTATCTCTCTTACCCCCAGATGTGAACTTCTTGAGAAACAGCACCACAGCTGACTTGTCCTGTGTCTTAGATAATTCCTGTTTCATACTAAGTGGGTCTTAATAAGCATTTGCGTTTGGTAAAGAAGTTAAATAAATATGTATTTTTTTTAATCTATAGAGTCATACTAGCTACTTTTTGTTGAGTGTTTGCTATGTAGTAGGTACCTTCCAGGGTGATGAATATGTTATTTAATCTTTACAACCCATTTGGGAGGCACTGTTACTGATTTTACAGATGAGTGAACTGAGTTTTAAAGAGGTTATATCCACTTGCCCAAGGTCTCCTAGTAAATGGTGAATTTTAGACTTGAGCTAGGACTCTCGACTACAAAGCCCATGCCTCCAGTTATTGCCTATCAGTACTGGTCCTTTCTACCCTAAAAGTTAGATTAGGCATGACTCCCAGATACCTATCCACAATGGAAGAATTTTGTTGGCTTTAAAGAAAGTTCTGATGTTTGTTACTTTTTACATGATTATAATCAAATTGAATCTAGTCTTCAAAGGTAAAATTATTCTGTCTTTCCCCCATATTAGATTGAATTTAGACAAGTGGGCTTTATATATCAAAAAGTCCTGCTTTCTGAAGGAAGAGATATTTGAATACTTAGTGTGCTAGAGATCAGGACTAATTTGACCACTAATATTTAGGCTTACAGTATACTTTTAGGGGTAGAGTTTCATGTTCACCTCATACCATAATAGTAAGTTTTGATTAAAAGGTGTAGAAATTATAACTACTTATGAGAAACATGCTTGTTCAAAATGCCTCAGCTGAATATAGAAGTACTACAAAAGGCAAACTTCACTATTTATGTTTATTCAAGTTGCCTATATCATGTGGTAGTCAATGAATTCAAGGTGTTTCCAATGCTATGACTAATTTAAAGTAAAAGAGGGAACTGACTGCATTCACACTGATAATGCTAATAAGTCTCAGGCTTAAACCCTGTGTAGGTTAGTTAGTGCTTTTCAATGCCATAGACTTTACAGGCTCCCCTGTGCTGTTGCTATGAGAGATAGCATAAGAGAGCATGGATCATTCAGTACAATCCAAAGTACATGTTTTCTCATGGCTCATTTAGTTCAAACCCTTTACTTCACACCATTACTCCTATCTTTCATTCCATTACTGACTACCTAATGTGTGTGAGGTACTATGGTAGGTGCTGGGCAGTCTCATGATGAACAAGACACATACAGTCTCTGTCTTCATGCAGCTTAGTTAAGGAAACAGACAATAAATAATTAAAGAAATAAGAAAATATCAGGTGGTGATAAGTGTTATGTTGAAAATAGGGTAGGGTAATCTGATTGGAAGTGATTAAGTTCTAATATGAGGAAGTTGGGTAAGGGAAGATTCTTCTGAAGGAGCAGAAACCTGAAATACCAAGAAGGAACCAGCTTGAGAAGGCATAAGAGAAGTACTCCAGGCAGGAAGAATGGCTAGTGCAAAGGTCCTGAGGCAGAAATAAACTTGGTGTCATCAGGTATTGGAAAGATGATCAGGTAAGTATCATTTTTCATTAGAATAGGGTACAACGATCTAATGGCCCTGCCACTGTTAACTAGAGGAAAGCCCTTATAATGATTCAAATTATCCTCAGAAAACTCTGCAAGTGTTAGTGGCAATTCCAGAGGTGGTGGGATTAGGAATTATTTTTATTTTTGCTTCTCTATATTTTTTGTTTTCTTGCTTAATAATAAACATAATTCTTTTTGCTGAACAAGACAAACATATCCCATGGAAGGCATAGAAATGCACTTGAGGACATGAGTAAAGGTAGATTTTGGGCAGTGCTTGGGTGGCTCAGCCGGTTAAGTGTCCGACTCTTGATTTCAGCTCAGGTCATGATCTCAGGGTTGTGAGACTGAGCCCTGTGTCAGGCTCCATGCTAGGCATGGAGCCTGCTTAAGATTCTCTCTCTCTCTCTCTGCCCCTCCCTTCCTCTCTCTCTGTAATGAAAAAAAAAGGTAGATTTTGGAATGAAAATAAAACAAAATTTATTGCAAACTAAAATGTAATTTACTGGAAACCCTAAATATGATTTTGGTAGACTTGGAGAGGGAAGGTTTCAGGAGAGCTTGGGCAACCTGTCAGGAAAGGGGAAATTAAAATGAGTAAATGGCCATATTCTGTCACCTAAACTGGAGTGAAATCTCAGCCTTTCATAAAAAAGAGAGTGATAGTGTCCTTCTGGATTTATGTGCTCAGGCACTAGTCACTCTCATTTTCTTGGTCATTGGATTCATATAGGTGAGCTGAGACCCTGAGATCAAGACCTGAGCTGAGATCAAGAGTCGGACACCTAACCGACTGAGCCGCCCAGGTGCCCTAAGGGCTCTATTATTTATTAATGGCTATTCAGACTGGGGCTCAGCCTCCTAATTTTTCCTTAAGATGGATCTGCAGCAGTCCCCAGAGCCTCAGCTGGCCAGTGACCAAGCCCTAGAGAAACTCTGACTTGAGCTATAAGTCAGAGTAGGTAGGGTAGAAGAGCAAGCCTGGGTCACCTGAATACTGTCTATTCCCTGTCATTTACTAGGCTATGTGTGGGCAAGCTACTCTCTATCTTGGGAATCTCACATTTTCTCATCTCTAAAATGAAGAGGCTGGACTAGAACATCTTTACAATCATTTCTAGCTCTAAATTTCTATTTCTATTCTAAACCTCTTACTATGAAAATTCTTGTGGCTATATTTCTCCCTGAGAGGAGCATAGCACTGACTGATAAGCAAAATTTGGGCCACTGAAGCATTCAAGCGTGCACAGACCAGAGAGAGAAAAATAGTTGATATGCTAATTTTTACTTTCCCTTTCCTTAGCCCTTTATACAGAAATGTTAATATTGGTGACATTCTTCGGGAATAGGAGCTGGTCAGTAGGCCTTGGATTCTGACTTATATATTTGAAGAGTAGTTCCTCATAAGCCAAGGCTGAAAGAGCCTTTCCAGAACATCTCTATTCTCCCCCAAAATATTTAATATCAGGTCCTCTTCTGTTTTGGTGGAAGGAGGGTTTGGAACAGGAGGCACAGGGTACCTAAAGGGGAGGAGGGGTGTCACTGAGATGCAATGGAGAGACTTGCCAGTGTCCTCACATTTCCACTGAGGACTGACCGTGTACGCCTTCTGTTGTTTGAGAATGGGTGGAAGCTGTGGAGGACATGGCTTCATTGTATAAACACACATCGCAATGCAACATAGTAAGAACATTGTCACTGAGTTGCACTGTTCATACCAATATATGATCTCGTTTTTTTCTTTGTTATTGTATTAATATTGATAATATTATAAGGAGAGCTTTATTCCAGGAGGGCTTATTAACTGACTGAGGTGGGATGAGGAACTGAAAACCTCTTCTCATCCTTCTATCAGAAGATCGTTTGGAATTAAAAAAAGAATCTAAGATGAGCTGATGCCATTCCAGGCTGTGAGTTATTGAGTTACTGGTAATAGCAGTGAGCACTGCTCCGGTACAAAAGATATTAAAAACATTAACAAATGGGAGAAATTACTTCACCAATTCTCTGTACCTTGATTTCCTCATCTCTAAAATGGGAATAGATTTTGTAAATTGTAAAGCCTTTAAAGATATGTATAATAATAGTTTGAACATTAATAAATGTTCATATATAATGATTTTGGTAGACTTGGAGAGGGAAGGTTTCAGGAGAGCACAGGGTACCTAAAGGGGAGGAGGGGTGTCACTGAGATGCAGTGGAGAGACTTGCCAGTGTCCTCACATTTCCACTGAGGACTGACCGTGTACGCCTTCTGTTCTACCACAAACATTAATAAATATGACATGGAAACTTAGTGGAATGAAAGAGTTAAGACAGTTCTTCAAATAATTAATCCCCTCCTGGGAGCTCATTTATTCAGTGCGAGAGTCTCACTAATTATTTGACTAATGCCAACTATATTATACCTACTATGTGTAGGATATTTGGATATAAACAGGCATATATACAGTTTTATATTGAAAACAGTCATAAGAACAGGGTGCATCAATTCATAGGAAACTCAAAGCTCTCAGATGAATTTTGGCTGCCATGGATTGAATTTCTCTTGAGCACTGTCTAGGTTTAGGGAATTGCTGGTTAGGGGGAGACTAAGGAAGGATTTCTCCAATTTATTGTCATTAAACTTTCAATTGGAAATAAGTGTTCATGTAAATTGGTATCGTGTACAAGCCTAGGGAATAACATTTCATTAACTGTTAGTTGTGGTTCTGTATCTTACAATGAAATTGCTCAATTCAGGGAGGGGATAAAGAGTTAAAATGTATGAATGGCAAAATAAGGTCTCTTCATATGTGAGTGGTGCCTGGTGACCATTTGAGAATGAAGTGAGGATGGGGGCAGAAGATATTTGCAGCAATTTGTCTTTGCCATGTATGAATTAGTGATTGAGATGTGAGTCACAAAGAAAGTAAGACTGTCCCCAAAAGAGGTAACTGAGGGGACTCCCAGGGAAGGGGAATGTGGAAGGCATTGTGAAATAAGATATTCTTAATCTTTTCATAAAATCCATCAGAACGATTGGACATGTCCATTAAAAGTTGGCATGTTACCAGCCACATCTAGACATCCAGAGAGCCTGCTGCCATCAGTCACAAAGGACATTCTGTCCTAGACACCCTAAGCCAACACCAGGTAATAATGGTAGCGTTAGTGACTGAGAGTGTGTCATTGGGATCATGGCTCAAGTTCTATTTAATATTAGTCGTGAGGGTTTTTGTGCATTATATCCTAGATGTTATTAGAACCATAACAAGAGACACAGAAAGGTTATTTTATCAAGTCTCCTCATTTATGGAAGGGGATACTGGCACGCTGACTTACCCGAAGATGCACAATAAATATCCTGTTTCTTAATCTGATAATCTTCCTACTACAAGAAATAACTCACTTCGACTGTTGTATGTATTCCTTAAACATACCACATAAGGCATTTGAACTGTATGTTCAATATATATAAGGAAAATCAATATGGAAGGAAAATCATTGCAACCACTACAGCCATATAATAGCACTTTTTGTAGGCTGTTGTGGTGGTCAATTGTCGTGGCTCATTATGTGCCAACACCCTCCTACCAAGCACATTTTTTTCTGTTTATGTCACACCACCTGAGAAGTTTTGAAATATAAGTCTAGCAAAAGAAAAATGCCAAGTTCTGCTGCCTGTTGCTTCTAATCTGGGTCATATCAAAGTTTGCATAATAATGCCTACATGTTCAGCATACTCCCAGTGGGAAAGAATAATAAGTCCTGTCTGATGCATATTTTGTTTCTTGAACATATTCCTTTTATGCCAATAGCTGTGGTGGTCTGGTGGGCTCCCGGGCTAAAGGCAAGGACACACAATGATTTCTTCTTGGCAAAGAAGTTGCTATTAGTTTCCCTGTGTATTCTTTTCCATTCCCAAGTGGTCTCCCTCGTGGACATCCCATGATTACCCCCATTCCCTTCCCTCCCCGCCCCGTGCACCCCCAGCCTTAAAAGGTGTCTGTTGTATTACACAAGTCAACAGTGTTACAGCAATCTGGACCCAGCTCCCAGACAGATGCTTTGATTCAGGAAATACTTGTGAGAACACAGACTCAGCTTATACCCGTATGGGATGAATGAATTACAAGAGCAAGTAAGTCTTCTGTTCATTAGCCAAGTTCACAGTCCGTAGGCACAGAATACTTTCAAGCGTGTGTTGACTGGAGATATATGTTAGTTATATGTTGTAATTCATGGAAGCATCCTTCCTTCCTTGTAACACCTCATTTGTCATTCTTTGGTGGGAAATGAGCTATTTCACATATGTGATATTCAGGTAGTTGGATATTAGCTTTTAGGTATAAAGCTTGGTTTATTTTAGCCTCTTTTATGGACAGTTTGCTTAAATGAATTGTATACTCCTCTGCCCTATACACTGAATATCAGAAGAAAGCATACTGGCCTTGTCGTAAAACCTTAAGTGTGAATATGAGCATCACTGACTTTATTGTGTCCTGACACAGTGCTCTCCACAGGAAGTGTTAAGGGGTGTGGGACAACTCATCCCTAGACTCAGTGGCCCCAGCCTGTCACACCAGAATATGTAAATTCTGGTTCCTGCTTTGGAAAGTTCTCTATCTTGCTTTAACTCCTCCGAGCTACCAGTTGCGAGAATCTCTTCCTTCTTTCCTCCATCTCCCCCTCCCCCTCCCAACTGCACAACACCCATCTTTCAGTTGCCTACAGCTGATATTCTGTGCACTGGGAAACAATAACCAAGCATGTTCGAATTGTATATGCAAGAAGAGGGAGTGAACAGATTCTGTAAGGTCACAGAGGGCACTAATAGGAGGGAAGCATGGGAACAGAAGCATCTGAAATTTGACACATCTCACTTGAATGCTCAGGGGTTCTTTTTGTTTTCTTCCCAATTCTAGGCTGTGTTGTAGAGAAGTGTTTTTTACACTATCTATTATGGCAGGGCTCTAGGATTCTGCTGAGATGCCAGAGGTGGGAGAGGTGTGTGTGTATGTGGAGGGGGACGGTTGCAGTGTTAAGGTTATGGCCTGTTGAAGAGGGAGGCCAGTGATCACTCTCTGCCTCCATTCTAAACGGAGCAATATCCATTTACATATCTTGTATATTGAAGGTAAGATTTCATCAACAGACATGCAAATGACAACAAAACAAAAGCAACAACTACAAAAATAAGATAATTTCTGTTCTTAAAAAAAAAAGACAAATTGGGATAACTAATGTGGTAGTATAATCAGGTAAATAAATGCTCAGTTACCCTCTTCTGGAACATGTGTTATAACCTGATGTTATCATGGGTAGGAAAGGCATTTAACATTTTTAGGTATTAGGAAGCCATCTAGTCCAAAGAGTTTTAACTCACTCTTGAGGATAAATAACACAACATTTAAAAATTCAAGTACCATTTTACCTGAACTGTACACTTCTTTTTCCTCTCTGAGTTGAACAGTAGAACATGTTTTAAAACAGTGAAGGCCAATAGAAGTATGATGTTAACTACATATGGAATTTAATATTTTCTAATGGCCATGTTAAAAAAGTAAAAAATAAATATGCAAAAATAATGTCAATAATTTTAATATTTTATTTAACTCAATATATCCAAAATATCTTCGTTTTAACATATAATCAATATAAAAATTATACTGCTTCAGTTTTTAAATTTAAACTACTTAAAATGATGTAAAATTAAAGATGCAATTCCTCATTCACACTAGCCACATTTCCAGTGTTCTGCCACATGTTTCTAAGTGTGTACTATATTAACCAGTATGATTTTGGAACATTTTTGATACATCTAAAATGTTCAACAAAGATTGGTTGGTCCTTTCATAGGAAGAACTTAAAGCAAAATCTCATTAATTCGGGCTCCACTAGTTTGGAATTATGATAATTTTATCAGAGTTCAGCTGAAGTTTACAGTCTGATTGCTCTGTGGAGAAAGGTTTTACTTGGCACATTCACCATATAAATCAGATCACAGGAGGCATGCTTAATCCACTTAAGAGTATTAAGCATTTTGTGGGACTTTAGCACATTTATAAATGCAAAAATATTCTGTATGTGTAGCAGAGTGTCCTATATTCATTAAAGGACATCTAAGAGGAACCTTTCCTTTGGGACACTTTGTTAGCAGTTAGTTATGGTTACACGATTTTTGAAAGATTTTTATAAGTCAAATTTACTTTCAAGTTGTCTAAAGACCTGATTTGTTAATATTTCAGATAATTATCACTTAAATAAAACTTCACAAATGTAGTCTATGTCAACTTAAATGTAACAATAACATGGTGCTTTGTTTCAAGGTGATACTATCTCGTAGGGTGGTGAAGTTAAAATGTGATAAGGCACTTCGTAACTTGCAAAATGTCTCGTGCATGTTATTCATTCATCCAGTATTTCTTTCCTGGCTTTTGTAAGCCAAACTTTGTGGTAGATAGTAGGGATATAGCTGTGAACCAGATGGACAGACATGATCCCAGCCTTCAGGGAGCTTACAAGCTGGTGGGGAGAGACAGGCAAATAAGTAAGCAATGAAAGTGGAGGGTGGTAAGCAATATGATAGGGGAAGTGCCAGTTGCTAAGAAAACATATAGGAGAGCCATATAACTCAGACTAGTTGGAGAGGATCGTCAGGAAAGCCTTCCTGGAAGAAATGGCATCTAGGCTGAAACCTGCAAGTTGACTTGGAGTTAGCTAGGTGAAGGAGTACACTGAATGCTTCAGAAAGAGGAAATAGCATGCATGAAATGTAAGAGGTAAAAAGGTGAGCATGAAGCAGTCCTGGAACTGAAAGTAGTTCTGCACAACTGCAGCAGGGAGTCCACCTGAAGGACGGAACCATGACGAAGTTTGGGAAGGCCAGTAGGAACCGGATCACAAAGGACCTAAGAAAGTTGGACTTTATTTATTTGTTGGTTGGTTTATTTATTGGTTTATTTTTTTAAGTTTTATATAAATCCCAGTTAGCTAATACAGTGTAATATTAGTTTCAGATGTGCAATATAGTGATTCAACACTTCCGTACAATACCCGTTGCTCATCACAACAAGTACACTCTTTAATCCCCATCACCTACTTCACCCATCCATCCACCCCCCTCCCCTCTGGTCACCATCAGTTTGTTCTATATAGTTAAGAATCTGTTTCTTGGTTTGCCCCCCCATTTTTTCCCCTTTGCTCATTTGTTTTGTTTCTTAAATTCCACATGTGAGTGAAATCATGCCTTTTGAGTGAAATTTGCCTTTCTCTGACTAATTTTGCTTAGCATTAGAATCTCTAGTTCCATCCATGTCACTGCAAATGGCAAAATTTCATTCTTTTTTATGGCTGAGTAATATTCTAATATCTATCTATCTATCTATCTATCTATCTATCATCTATCTATCGATATATATCACCTCTTCTTCATCCATTCATTAGTCCATGGACATTTGGGCTCTTTCCATAATCTGGCTATTGTAGATAATGCTGCTATAAACATAGCTGCACATGTATCCTTTTGAATTAGTGTTCTGTCCTTTGGATAAATACCCAGTAGTGTGATGACTGGATCATAGGGTAGTTCTGTTTTTAACTGTTTGAGGAAACTCCATACTGTTTTCCAGAGTGCCTGCACCAGTTTACATTCCCATAAACAAGTGTACAAGGGTTTATTTTTCTCCACATCCTTGCCAACACCTGTTGTTTCTTGTGTTGTTGATTTTAGCCATACTAACAGGTGTGAGGTAATATCTCATTGTAGTTTTTAAATTTTTTTTAATTTAAATTCAATTTAGTTAACATATACTGTATTATTAGTTTCAGGGGTAGAATTTAGTGATTCAGTAGTTGCATATAACACCCAGTACTCATTACATCAAGTGTCCTCCTTAATGCCTATCACCCAGTTACCCCATTCCCCCATCCACCTCCCCTCCAGCAACATTCAGTTTGTTTCCTAGAGTTAAGAGTCTCTTATGGGTTGCCTCCCTCTCTGTTTTTATCTTATTTTATTTTTTCTTTCCTTCCCCTATGTTCATCTGTTTTGTTTCTTAAATTCCACATATGAGTGAAATCATATGGCACTCGTCATCTAGAACTGACATATTTTGCTTAGCATAATACCCCCTAGTTCCATCCACATCATTGCAAATGGCAAGATTTCATTCTTTTTGATGGCTGAGTAATATTCCATTACACACACACACACACACACACACACACACACACACACACACACACCACATCTTCTTTATCCGCTAATCCGTCGGTGGACATCTGGGCTCTTTCCGCAGTTTGGCTATTGTGGACATTGCTGCTATAAACATTGGGGTGCACGTGCCCCTTCAGATTACTACATTTGTATCTTTGGGGTAAATACCCAGTAATGCATTTGCTGGGTCATAGTATAGCTCTATTTTCAACTTTCTGAGGAATCTCCATACTGTTTTCCAGAGTGGCTGCACCAGCTTGCATTCCCACCAACAGTGTAAGAGGATTCTGCTTTCTCCACAACCTCTCCAACATCTGTTGTTTCTTGCCTTGTCAATTTTTGCCATTCTAACTGGTGTAAGGTGGTATCTCAATGTGGTTTTGACTTGTATTTCTCTGATCCTGAGTGATGCTGAGCATCTTTTCATGTGTCTGTTGGCCACCTGGATGTCTTCTTTGGAGAATTATCTATTCATGTCTTCTGCCTATTTTTTGTTTTGTTTTGTTTTGTTTTGTTTTTTGGCTTGTTGAGTTTTATAACTTCTTTATATATTTTGGATGAAAATGAAAACACAATGGTTCAAAACCTCTGGGATGTAGCAAAAGTAGTTCTAAGAGGGAATTTTATAGTAATACAGGCCTACCACAGGAAGCAAGGAAAATCTCAAATAAACAACCTAATCTTGCACCTAAACAGACTAATAAAAGAACCATAAAAAAAACCCTAAAACCAGCAGAAGGAAGGAAATAATGAAGTTTAGAGCAGAAATAAATGATATAGAAACTAAAAGAATATAGAACAGACCAACGAAACCAGGAGCTAGTTTGAAAAAAATCAATAAAATTGATAAACCTCCAGCTAGACTTATCAAGAAGAAAAGAGAAAAGAGTCAAATAAAATTACAAATGAGAGAGGAGAGATAATAACCAACTCTGAAGAAATATAAGAAGAGTATTATGAAAAGCTATATGCCAAAATATTTCACAACCTGGAAGAAATAGATAAATTCCTAGAGACATATAAACTACCAGAACTGAAAGATTTAGAAATAGAAAATTTGAACAGACTGATGATAACCAGCAAAGAAATTGAGTCAGTAATCAAAAAACTCTAAACAGCCTCTTCCACAATACCTGTGCTTTTCCTTTCCAACCAGGGCCCAGCAGAATGGTCCCGAAAAAGAAGTGTGGTGAGAAGAAGGACCATTCTGCCATCAATGGGGTAGTGACCAGAGAATACATCATCATCGTTCACAAGTGCATCCATGGACTGGGTTTCAAGAAGTGTGCCTCTCAGGCACTCAAAGAGATCTGGAAATGTGCCATGGAGTAGATGAGAACTCCAGATGTGCACATTGACACCAGGCTCAACAAAGGGGTCTGGGCCAAAGGAATAAGGAATGTTTTATACTGTATCTGTGTGTGGCTGTCCAGAAAATGTAACGAGAATGAAGATTCACCAAACAAGTTCTATATGTTGGTTCCCTATGTACCTGTCACCACTTAACAAAAATCTGGATGTGGATGTGGATGAGAGTTAATTGCTGATTGTCAAATAAATGTATAAAACTGCAAAAACAAACAAATGAAACACCCAAACTCCAAACAAACAAAAGTCCAGGACCAGATGTCTTTATAGGCAAATTCTACTGAACATTTAAAGAAGAATCAATACCTATTCTTCTTAAACTATTTCAAAAAATAGAAAAGGAGGGAAAACTTCCAAATTCATTCTATGAGGCAAGCATTACCTTGATACCAAAACCAGATAAAGACCCCACTAAAAAAGAGAACCACAGGCCAATATCCCTGATGAACATAAATGCAAAAATCCTCAACAAATCACTAGCAAACCGAATTCAACAATGCCTTACAAAAACCATTCACTATGATCAAGTGGGATTTGTTCCTGGGATGCAAGGGTGGTTCACTATTCACAAATCAATCAGTGTGGTATATCACATCAATAAGAGAAAGGATAAGAACCATATGGTCCTTTCAATAGTTGTAGAAAAAGCATTTGACAAAATATAACATCCATTCATGATAAAAACCCTCAACAAATTTGGTTTAGAGGGAAAATACCTCAACATATTCAAGGCCATATATGAAAAACCCACAGCTCACATCATCCTCAATGTTCAAAAACTGAGGGCTTTTCCCCTAAGGTCAGGAACAAGACAAAGATGTCCACTCTCACCACTGTTGTTCAACATAGTACTGGAAGTCCTAGCCACAGCAGTCAGACAACAGAAAGAAATAAAAGGCATCCAAATCAGTAAGGAAGAAGTAAAACTTCCACCATTTGCAGATGACATGATACTCTATATAGAAAAACTGTATGGTGACTAACATAACATAATAAAAAAATTATAATTAAAGAAAAGAAAATCCAAAAGACTCCACAAAAAAACTGCTAGGACTGATCAATGAATTCAATAAAGTGGCAGGATACAAAATCAGTGTTGCATTTCTATGCACTAATAAGCAGCAGAAAGAGAAATTAAAAAGACAATATTGTTTACAATTGCACCAAAAATAATAAGATACATAGGAATAAACCTAACCAAAGAGGTGAAAGACCTGTACTCTGAAAACTATAAAACAGTAATGAAAGAAAGTGATTAAAGATGACACAAAGAAATGGAAAGATATTCCATGCTCATGGATTGGAAGAACAAATATTTTTAAAATGTCTATGCTACCCAAAACAATCTACACATTTAATGTAATCCCTATTAAAATACCAACAGAATTTTTACCAGAACTAGAACAACAATCCTAAAATTTGTATGGAACCACAAAACAAACAAACAAAAAAATAGCCAAAGCAATCTTGAAAATGAAAAGCAAACCTTGGAGGCATCGCATTTCCAGACTTCTAGTTATATTACAAAGCTGTGGTGATCAAAACAGTATGGTACTGGCACAAAAATAAACACATAGATCAATAGAACAGAATAGAAATCCCAGAAATAAACCCATGATTATATGGTCAATTAATCTTCGACAAAGCAGGAGAGACTATCCAGCAGGAAAAAGACTCTCTCTTCAACAAATGGAGTTGGGAATACTGGACAGCAACGTGCCAAAGAATGAAACTGGACCACTTCCTTATACCATACACAAAAATAAATTCCAAATGGATGAAAGACCTAAATGTGAGACAGGAAACCATCAAAATCCTAGAAGAGAACATGGGCAGTAACTTCTTTGTCATTGGCTGTAACAACTTCTTTCATGATATATCTCCTGAGGTAAGGGAAACAAAAGCAAAAATAAACTATTGGGACTACATCAAGATAAACAGCTTCTGTACAGCAAAGGAAACAATCAACAAAACTAAAAGGTGACCTATGGAATGGGAGAAGATATTTGCAAATGGCATATCTGATAAAGGGGAAGTTGGACTTTATTTTATCCCAAGGACAATGCGTTTTATGCAGGGGAGTCTCATGACCTGGTTGCATTTTGTATTGAACACTTTAGCTACTTCAAGGTGAAGGAGCTGTGGGAGGGTGAGAATGGAAGCATTGAAATCAGTGAGGCCTTGGCTGGAGACACTGGGGGCCTGAACCAAGGGAGTGAGGGGAGGAAGTCAGAATTTGATTGATAGTTAGGAGGCAAAAATAATAAACCTTAGAGTTTGATGGGATGTAGTTGGAGAGGGATAAGGAGGGGCGACATGGGCAACTGGGTGAATGGTGGTACCTGCCATTCATTAAAGGTGCAGGTGGAGCAGGTTTGGAGGGGGTGATGAGAGCATGAGATCACTTGTGGCCATTCTGCAGCTGATGTCCCATGGGCAGTCTCCAAGTGGGGATGTCCTGCAGTCAGTTGTATTTGTCCATAACCAAAGTCTGCTGAGATACACTGGCCTTTGATATTCAAATGGGAATGATTCAAACCACATTCCACATGCAGTGGGAGCTCTACATCCTTCCCAAAGTCTCTGGAGATTCTTGAGGGGGTGATTAATGTTTTTCCTCATTGCCTCTAGACCTCAATTCTGGGCTTTGCTGAATTGGTTCAGTTGATGGATCATGTTTCTGCCTGGTTTCATGCCACATTACCTCAGCTGTTGAACTAAGCTACTTCCCCTTAATTTTCACAAAACCCAAACCAAAAACTCAATCACACAAGACCATTGTATATGTGGCAGGTTTGACTCAGTGATTTGTGGAGATGTGAGGGGTTTGGGTGGCAGCTATGCAGAACAATTTTAAAATGAATAACCATCATCCTTGTTCTCGAGAAGCCTTGGGCCAACCTGCCAACCTCAGCTGCCGCCTCCTCCTGAATTGCTTTGCCCTCTCCTTTCTCTCAGTGACCGGTAGTGATGGAAACAAACAAAAACAAAACAAAACCAAACCTCCCATTTTGTAATGCTAAATTTCTTTGTAGTTCTTTTCTTCAAGCCACCTTTGCATATCCAAAGATTCATAAGGTGCTCTGCTAACAATGGTATGTATCTTCTGGGTTCTCCCCATCCTCCCTCCCCTCTTCTTCCAACCACTGCATCTTTGTATAGAGAAGGAGGGGTATGAGTTATTTCACCACTGATAGGAATGATACCCCCTAGAAGAGAAATGCCCGCAGGTAGTTTTTATTTTAAATATCCATTGTTTACCTTCATTATATAAGTCTGGCTGTTGAGAGTGGGCTGGAGGTAGAGGTTTGACAGTCAACAACAGAGAGTGTCTACTTGAAGCAGTATAAGTGAATGTGATCATCCAAAGAGAATGCATACCTAGGACAAAAACCTAGTATCCACAAACATTTAAGCCTTACATTTTAAGGGAGCTACAGAAGCAAAGGGGCCCTCGGAGTGGATTGAGGAGGAGGAAAAGAAGCAGAGTGTTTTGTCGTGAATAACAAGGTAGGAGGGTAGTATTAGAAAGGAGGTGAAATCTTGGTTGTGTGTCTTTGTAACCTAGGTGCCTGTTGGAGTGCCTGGACTCTAATAAATGCTCAATGAGGGGCACCTGGGTGGCTCAGTCGTTAAGCGTCTGCCTTCGGCTCGGGTCACGGTCCCGGGGTCCTGGGATCGAGCCCCGCATCGGGCTCCCTGCTCCGCAGGAAGCCTGCTTCTCCCTCTCCCACTCCCCCTGCTTGTGTTCCCTCTTTCTCTGTGTCTCTGTCAAATAAATAAATAAAATCTTTAAAAAAAAATGCTCAATGAATATTTATTGATTTCAAACAGGCAACCTTGCTAATCTGACTTCTGCTTTTTCATAGTTGAGTGAGCAGCTGTTTCAGTTCTTTTCCATATATTTCCAACGGACTCCTCACACTTTCATCATATGACTTAGCTTGAGGTCCTCTGACAAGTGTTCCCTCAACATCTTTTTCCTCAAGCTTGCAGCTTACACTTGTCTCTACAGGTGCCCTCTCTACCTCAACACTTGTGTCTTAGAGAAAACTAATGGTTTTTTTTTTTTTTCCTCTTTTGGCAAGGCTCACTCTACTATCTACCTGCTCTTCCCTTCAAGGGAGCTCTGATCTGTGATAATGAGAAGCTCTAGTGAGCAACTAGCCTAGATTAAGAAAAATTACGAACTCCATTATCATTAAACACCATTTGATAAACAGTAACTTTCAAAACATTGCCTCCAGGATAGTGGTTCTAGTGAGGGGAGAGAAAAATGAAAAAGCCTCATGGTGATGAAAACCATGGGAACTTCTGGTCTATGTAACCTCTTTCCTTCCTTTCAATTTGAAACTTCTGGAGAGAGGACAATAACTCAGTTCTAGTTCTTCACAACTCACTTGTGCTTAACCCCTTGTAGTCTGACTTCCTCTGTTGCCCAAACTGCTCTCCAGGAGATTTGGCTCACCAAATTAATGGATTTTCCCTCAGGCCTTATCCACCTCATCTGATCTGCGGTAGTATTTGACACTGTCAGCCTCTTCTTTCCTTCCTTTTATTTACTAATATTTCATTCAGTAGCTTCGCAGCTTTTTTCTCCTCTTTCTTATGGAAACTCATCATTCTTTAATGTCCTTTCTAACTACAGACCGCCTTTTGAACGAACTCCAGGCCTGCACTTTGAACTGTCTACTGCACATCTAAATCAGAACAGCAATTTTACACTACATATCTAAAAATAAATTTGTATTTGATTGGATCCTGATTTAAAAACCAGCTATAGAAGTCATGAGTTGTAAAATTGAGTAAATTTGGACATGCACTAACTATGATGTTAGGGGATTATTAAATTTTAAGGTATGATAACAGTATTGGAGATTTGTAAGGAAACAACCTTATTCTTAGGAGATGCATGCTGAAGTATTGAGAAGTAAAGTGTCATGGTATCTGCAGCATACTTTTAAATAGTTTAGAAAAACACACATGCGTACACACAAACATGAGTAGAGACATAAAGCAAACATAACACAATGGTGACACTTGTTGAATCCAGATGGTTGTTATAGAGAAGCTCATTTTCCAGTTTTGTTGTATGTTCAAAAAATTTAATAAAAAAGAGAGTTTGCAGTGAGAGAAGACAGATGAGCGAAGAAGGCCAAAGACAGGGAATAGAGGGTCCTGTTGACATCTTTAATGACCTCTTCTCTGTAAGCCATAAAGTTTTTAATTGAGAAAATTCAATCTCCATGGGTGTGGAGGTATCTGGTATCTGGTGAATTCAGAGCAAATTCTGTTAAATGAAGGATAATCTTAATTCTTATTTTTTCCTATTTAATTTTGTAACTATTTTAATCCAAGCTTTTTAACATGTACTGACTTTTTGTCTCCACTCAGAGATGCTTGCTTAGTTTGTTTGTTTGTTTGTTTCTTTCTTTCTTTTCTTTTTTCTTTTCTTTTCTTTTCTTTTTCTTTTTCTTTTTCTTTTTCCTTTCTTTTCTTCTTTCCTGTAAGCTCCATGTGGAGCCTAAGGCAGGGTTTGAACCCATGACCCTGAGATCAAGACCTGAGCTGAGATCAGGAGTCGGATGCTCAGCCAGCCGAGTAAGCCACCCCCAGGATGGCTTTCCTTAGAGATGCTTTCTTAAACAAATATTTTATAAGGCAAAATTTGTCAAATAAGTTGTCTGAATTTGTGATATTTGTAATTTTAAGGAATTCCTTGCCAATTTTAAATCGTACAAATCATAGGCCTTCTAGATTTCATTCTATTATGGTACAGAATGTCTATCCAATTAAAAAAGGGACTCCTTGAAAAAATGCTGCTCACAAATAGGAATAATCCAAAACACATATAACGTAAAAATCAAAATTTGCCTACCATATGCACTGTCATTGTTTTTGATTTGTTTCAGTCTCTTCCTTGCTTTTGTAGAAATATATTTTAGTATCTTTTGCAAACTTCATTTTCAGTAAACAGAATTCACTAAAAGCTTCAAAAGGTAAAGTTTTTATCAGTCCACTTACTAAAGACTCAGATAAGATTTTTAAATGATTTTTAAATGATTCTGAACAAAATGCAACCAAAATTTCGATAACTAATTTATAAGAAAGTTTGATTTTAGAGGACACTTAGGTTAATTGAAAATGTAGTTCTTCAAAGGCTCACAAGTGACTAAAATGTAATATACGATGGTCATCAAAGTGAAAAAGCACATACCAATATAGTGGAGTAACTTTTGGTGTTCCCATTAGCTTCTTGATGAAAGTGTTGTAATTGACTTATATTACTGTGTATATGTAAAAATATTTGTACATTTTGACAAGTACAGCTTCTATTTCAACTGGGAGACATCCAAGTTCTTTGGGTGTACGTATGAATTATGTATATACCACAAATAAGCCAAAGTACATTTATGATCCATAGGTTTCTTTTTAGATGAGCAAAAACAATGTTTTTACAGTGACATTGTGCCTTGCCTATGTTTTGTATTTGTATTGCCACTCAAAAACAAATATTTTATGTTCAGTGTTGAAACCTCTAATTGAATTTACAATCGAATTCTCAACAAAGTCAGATGTTTCACCAGAATTAACTTCCATAGCTTTAATGTGACTCCGTGAATTGGATGAAAGGAATCAAATAATTATTGGATATTCTTTTTGAAGCATCTGATGGCCCAGATACAGTTCGCATCTTTTAACTCTTTGTGAAATTTTTCTGCTAATAGGACCAATATATTAACAGCTATACTTTACTCTCCCTCAAAGTATTAGGAAATTTGGAATGGAAAAATGATTTAAATTAATTAAGAGCAGTCATTTGATCTAAATGAAAATCACATTTCACGGAGTGTTATGTAAGTCTACCCTCTGCAGCTGCACGTTTTCTTTGGGCAGATTCTTCTTAAAATAACTACTCGTTTTTGAAGGCGATGATGATGCTTGTTCAGCATATTTGTGTCTTCTGGTTGTCATGTGGGCACAGTGATATCACTTTGGCTCCCATGGTGGAAAGTAAATGCTGGCAAGCATTTTGTGCAAGTTTCCCATTCATCAATTTTTTGCGGAAATGGAAATTTGGTACTTAATTTTTCATTAAAGATGCACTTTAATATTTTGAGTTTATTGCTTCCCAGAGGGATTCTTGCAAAATGAAAAAGTATCACCAAACAATCAAAAGTTATATATTTTACATCATACAGTAAAGAACAGATTCACTGTAGCAGAAGCAATCAGACTGCTTTCCATACACTTGTGCAAGGCTATGTCTCTATTCCCTTTTTATATACACCAAACATATCCTGCTCTGAGCAACTTGCAGGTCAAGGCCTGGACCACAGCAGAACTTGCTTGTACATCACGTGTCTGGCTAGGGCAACAGAGGCAAATAATTACCCTGTTCCACCGGAGACCAGGAGGAAGTAGCTGTCCCCAGCACCTTACGCCAGAGAGCACTTCATTTCAGCAGTGAGCGTGCTGCAGTTATATCCTTGAATGGGGAGAGTTCATCATGCATCAGCAGAGATGGTCATCTTTTTACCTGGTTATCTTTTAGATTTAATGGTTTTTTAAAGTGAGCAATCTGTGCACCATACATGCCTCTCACACACTTCTAGAGGAAACCATGGCAGAAGCTGGATCCACAAAGTAGAGGGTACCAAACACACCCCAGCTTATTTTAATGCAACTACTACTAATAATGCTTCATTTAAAAATCACCAGGGCAATTGCTAAACTAAATGGGATTCTGGAACAATAGGCATATACTGGGACTGTCCTGGACAATTGGGATATATAATTATCTTATGTTTGGCTCAATCTAGGAAAACCCATACATTCACGGATAAAGTTCCTTTAAACTTGCATCGCACTTGGACTATATTTGTTTCTGATCGGGGTCCCCATAAGTCTCTCACACCCAGTAAACATGATCACTCCTCTTTGAAAAAGGCAGTTTGACAAAATAGGAAGAGCCTGGTTTTAACTCTATTGCTTTCTAGCTGTGTGACCTTTGAAATCTACTTAGTTTCCTCATCTATAAATAGGGGTCAAGATGCTCATCTTATAAGTGGGTTGGATTGTTGTCAACCTAGCACCACCCTCATTGCTCTCTCAAATTTCTCTGGCTTATGGGGGAGAAACTTAAAGCAACATTTCACATAATCCCTTTCTGGCACCAGTCTGGGTTATAATCTTCCAGTGGAGGGGGGCTTGTGTGAATTTTGAAAGGGGAAAGAGGAAGAGAAGCTGGATCATTTGCAGCTGCTTCCCTTGGTTTTCAGAATTCTTCCGAGATTCGCAGCTGAGATCATCACAGTGGCCTTCTTGAGATTTTTGCACTTTTGGATTTCTGGAAAGTGGCGTTCCTGACTTTCATTCCCTTAGCCCTGCCAAAGGTTGTAAAACTTCTAATTCCCTACATTCAGCCTTTCTATTTAACGTACAGAGTTTCTCGGTTTTCCTGGTAAGCTCTAACAGATACCTGGAGCGATTGCAAGGATGAAATTACAGGTGAGGTGTAAAGCACCTGCCACAGAGTGTGACAGGCACCAAGTAGAGGCTCAATCAACAGTAGCTGTCCTTTTACTCATCAGTAGATATACTCATCAGTAGAATGCCTTAACTGATTCTGTTTCTCATTCAGTTGCTGGGTGAACCGGGGAGACCTCTGGGCCCTGAGGATTTCCCCTAGCCCGTCCCTGGGACTTCGCTGGAGGCTTAGTCTCATGGATGAGAAAAGAATTCAGGGATGGACCATACACAGTGTTTGAATGATGCAAGTGAAGAGTTTTTTAGAGAGAGTACACTCTTGAGATGTGAGAGCAGCGAGCTCAAAGGAGAGCTGTGCCTGGGGTTTGGGTCTCTCTCTTTTATTGACAGTTGTTCACTAGTGGGTGGAATATTTATTATCTGGGGAGGGGATTTCTTTGGGAGCAGGGTTTCAGTGCCTTTCCTCCCTTACTTGGTCAGAGTTTCCAGCCTTCTTTGTCTTGGGCCTGCTGGTTTGATCTGGCTTCTTGTGGCTTTGTTTGTGGAATGCTGCCAGGACAGGTTGCTAACTTTCCTGAGAACGGGCCTTGACCTCCCCGCTTTGCTGGCCTCCAGGTATCTTGTTAAAGCCTAACTAACCGCCTCCTCTAACAATTCTATCTCAGCACAAAAGCCTGTGCTGTATCTTTGTACCTTTGAATCCTTTCTCTGCTCAGAAGCCTCTGAAGTGTGGCCATGGGTTCGAAGATGGCTTTTGCCATCCATGGCTCCCACCTGCTCCATCCCTGACAATTGTTGGCCCATGGTTCTCTTTCCTGACTGCTGGACCAGGCATAGTAGGTCCAGGTAAAGAAGTTTCATAAGGATGATGTCTGAACTTTAGAGGAGGAAATTGGGATAAGGGGAGGAAAGCCTAGGGCCTTCTGCTTAGTCGGTGACTGATAGAGACAGCTAACTAGCCAAGGGATGACTCTACCTTGTCCTGGTGCTACATTCTACCTAATTCTCAAATACTGTTCCAGACTGATTTGTGGTAACACTGCTCTGTCATCAAGGGAGAGTAGATGGCACTGCCCCTCCTTATTCCCATGTACACAATTTGTGACTTAATTTGTCTCAATATTCTGATCTATCCTCACCCATAGGGATGTTGATCAGATAAAGAAGAATAGTATTTGCTCTAAATTCTAACATGCTCCCTTCCCCCTTTCCCATCCACAAATCACCTCTTGGGGTATAACTCTCCTCCCGTCTCTTGAAAACATTAAGTGAAAAATGGGGATTAAGGGAGTTGGTCTCTTTTAGCCTGCTTTTCTGTTTGTCAAATGACGTAAGACAAATTTCTCTTGTAAGACACCCCAGGGATGTGCCATTATCTATGGGGTGGTAGCAGTAGAAATAACATTGATAAGTAAGTAGGAGAGCTGTGTTCTTAGTCTAGCTATGATAGTCTAGACAGTTCATTTTCCATTTTCTGAAACTTTGGTTTCTTCATGTGTAGAATAGGTAGTTATATGATCTATAACCCTTTACCCAAAACTCTTAAATCCAGCTATGAATGAGATTTCAAAGTTTTTCAGAATACTAGAAAGTATATTATGTAACACTTTCAGTAGGGTTAGGGACAATATCCTCTAATTAAATACATTAATATTTCTGCAGCAAAATGTATGAACATTCATAATGAGTGAGATCAACACCATAAATAGCCTACTGTCTGATCAGGTCAGAGCTTTGCTTTTTGGAGGAAGGAACACTTGAGCTGAGATATGAATGACAAGATGGATTCTGCCATGTAAAATCAGGGGGAAGAGAAGTTCGGGTTAGAGGATCAAGCTAGGGCAGAAGTCATGAGATGAGAATGAGCTTGGCACATGGGGAACAAAGGGAAGGTCATTGTAGCAGAAGATAGGCAAGGATGAAAGTGGCACAAGGGACTCAGTGAGGGAGTTAGGACTCAGATAGCAGAAGGCCCTACTGGCCTAGCTAAGGAGTTGGGATTGGGTTCTAAGTATAGTAGGGGGAGTTTTGAGGGCTTCAAGCCGGGGAGTACCATAATCTGAATGAACTTGGAGCAAGTTCCTGCTGACTGGCATGTGAAGAGTAGAGATGAGCCAGGGAGACAGGAGGAGAGGCCAGGCAGGTGAGAGGGAAACCAAGAGCTGAGGAAGTCACAAAAAGAGTTTCAAAAGGAAGCATATGGCCAACTGTGTGGATAGCTAATGAAGGGTTAAGTCAAATGAGAATCAGAAACTGATCTTGGACTTGGCAGTGTGGAAAAAGTCATTGCCCTGGAAGTGGTTTCCGTGGAGGGCTGGGGACGGAGGCCTGATGGGAGCAGGTTGAGGAAAACATACCCTACCATTAAGGGGAGTAGATCAATGAGGCTGCAGTTGAAGAAGGATGTGGGGTGAGGGTCAGTGGGTGCCATAATCCAAACGTGGGGCCAGGATTGAGGGCTGGGACCAATGTTAGGAACATAGAGTGAGGATGGGGTGGAGCTTGATAGCTTGACCCAGTATCACAAAATGCAACCAGCCATAGCGGATGGACTCCAGTCCCAACTGACGCTGCCCAGATTGCCAAGAATAATTCCTGTTAGCTCAGGAGTCTGCTTGAGGCTTTCTCTCGCAAACGTACTGGGAATGATGATAATTAAAAGCGTTTGGGAAAATGTCAGTGCCTGAATACAAATGCTCCAAGCTCATCATTCCCATGAGGTTACCTCTTCCCTTCGCCAGATTTTATCTGCGGTAATTTATCTGTTTCTTAAGAATTTCCAAGCATGTCTTAAACCTGGCTGGTTTTCTGCTTTGCTCATGGTTAAAAGCTCATTCTTACGAAATTAGAACAATCTGGCACTTCTCAAAGTGAACAGCGACTCACTGGAAGCCTCCACAATTGTTTCTCTGTGAAATAGGACGCATCAAAGGCAGTCTGGTCTGCTTGGGTACAGTTTGAAAAGGGCAGTTCCAATTCGTACCCAACTGTTTTGTCTAGCAGGACATCCTGTAAATATTTGCCAACTGTGTGCCCTATGCAAGACTCTGGAGAACATGCCAGTGAACCAGACTGCAGGGTATCTCCTTTCAAGGATTTTTTCATTTACTTGGAGAGATGACTGATCATTGTTATTATGTGCCAAGTACTTCACTTTCATGACCTCGCTGGATCCTTATCTATGAAGTTGATTCTCCTCATAGCTTACTTGACAGACAAGAAAACTGAAGCTCAGAGAGCTAATTTGTCCAAAGATACAGTGAGGAAGTGGCAGGGCTAGGGTTTCAGATTCTAGAGCAGCACCATCCAAAAGAACTTTCTGCAATGATGGAAATGTTCCGTGTCTGCACTATCTTGTGTAGTACTCATTAGCCACTATGGAACAGTAGAAATGTTGCTAGTGCAACTGAGGAACTTCATTTAAAATTTTAATTGAATTTCTTTATATGTAAATAGTTCTTTGTGGCTTGAGAGGCTGTATGCTTTCTACTAGACCATGCTGGGTCACTGTAAGAACAGCAGAACCTTTGTCCTGCCACCTTTGGGTGCACTAGCATTCTCCAGTCCATCCCTCGAGTATGGAATGCAAGCTCCAGCCCATGGCACACATAGCAGCTAAGGGAAACAATGAACACTGCCACCAAAGTATAGAAATGGGGAGGTGTTTTGACTTAGGTGGTGACTGGTGATGGGCTAGCTTTGGCTCCTGCAGCAACCATGGTTGAGAATCATTAGGGTGGTGGACTGCCGAGGCCATGACCCAGGCTGTGATACTGGGGTAGATCTTTTCTTGCTGGCTACTGCTCAGC
Source organism: Eumetopias jubatus (assembly GCF_037043125.1). Lineage (NCBI taxonomy): Eukaryota > Metazoa > Chordata > Mammalia > Carnivora > Otariidae > Eumetopias > Eumetopias jubatus. The sequence goes on from NW_028274817.1 coordinate 5,062,796, forward strand.
ACTCTGCATAGTTCCCTCCCCCAGGTGCTAGCTTCTCCTGGGCCTCAGCCTATAGTGCAGAGCCAGATGCATTCAAGTGCCCATCCTTTATTGGCCGGAGCAACACCCTGCATTCCTTCCTCAGAATCCTAGTACTTCTTAAAAGGTGGGACTCACATTTTTAACCTGTTTGGGTGGGGAAAGAAGGGCAGGGGTGGCTTCTCTATCTCTGCCTATCCCTCTTTTGTTTGTTCAGTGTGATTGTCTTTTGAGATATGACTAAGGTGACTTCCTGGTACCCTTCTCACTAAAGTTGAGGTTAAAAATCTTTTTATATTCATCTCCCTCCTCAGTTTGTCTTCAGGGAATGGAAAGCTTTTTCCCAAGGTCTTGCTAGCTCTGTTTTCCATCCAGATGCTTGGAATGGAAATTTGCACATACAAAGCAGTGCTCTGGTGTGTGGGTGGTATTTTCCCCAGGCTTCCCAAGTCCTGTGTAGCTGAGTCTGGATGCTAGATGATTTTCTTGCTTCCCTTTGCCCCTGGGGCCAGAATTTTAATTTATGTGGTTCTCAGTTTACCTCTATAGGATTCCTATAATTTAAAGGCAGTTTTCCTGCCCTAATCTCCTTACTGATTTACATATTTCACTCCCCTTTCCCACACCCTCTGTCTGGAAGCACACCCTCAAGTTCTGCTTGGGTGGCTGCCCCCAGATTCTTCCCTAACTCTGATTTATCATGTATGGGGGCAACTTCCCCTACTACTTCTCCTTGGGGCAAGAAGCACTTTCTGTGGTTGGCCTTCACCTTTCTTGCTCACTCTTCAGTATTTGAGCACAGGAAGGCTCCCGAGTCTTCCTACCATGGTTTAGGTGTGTTCTTGCCTGGAGTTGGCCAGCATGATTCCTATCATTAGTCTCTAAGGTCCTATGCACCCTGAGTCAGGTTCCTGAAAATCTCTCTATCCTTACTTACTCCAAAGTAGAAATTGATTAGCAGCAACAGATTCCCCCTTACATAACAAGAAATACGAGGCAAATCCTGTGGTGTCAGTCCTGGTAGTTATCAGTCATGTTCCCAGAATGTCATATTGGTTTCTTTATGCTCAGTCTGGGATTATGCCCCCAATTTAATTTGTAGGTTTAAAAAAAAAACAACTTTGTGCTTTGGAGATTTCATGTGTGTGGCAAATAGAGATCTTGGATTTCCATACCCCCACTAGCTGAAGTATTTCTCACAGTGAATGACTCTCAGTGCTTTTCCCTTTATCTTAGTGGCTGAGCAACCTATCTAGACTTTCAAATTTGGTATCTGTGTGCACGCTGGAGGACTTAGTAGAGTCATTAAATGCTAGAACATAGACCTGTATACAACATCCTATCACTATCTTAATATCTGATCACAGACCTCTCTCTCACTCTGAAGAAGTTGGAGAGAGGCTGAGGAGGCTGAGAATCTGGTTCTGGGGACTACTTCATTTATTGGCTTACTGGTCTTGATAACTGGGTTACATCTAGTCAGGAAAACCAATCCACTCTAGGTGTTTTAAATAGCAAGGATTTAATATAGGGAACTGGTTACACTAATGTCAGAGTTCCCAGGTAAGCAGGATGCCTAGAGCCAAAGCTGTTCTCTATTGCTAAAGTCATGCTGGTGGTAAGCACAAACAATAAGGATGTCTGTTCTCCTCTCTTCCTACTTTCTAGTCTCTTGCTAGTTCCTCCCATCAGTAGAACCATTCAGGAACCAGCTGGCATGGGAATCTGGAAACCAGGGTTTGCAAAGTCCCAGCCCCAGAATCACAGAACATAGTACAGAAAGGTAGGCTTAGAGATGAGAGAAAATTGGGAAATAACCAATATAATCATGAAATGGCTTGGCAAATCTGGCCTGATTGTTCATAATTATTCCTTAGAATCCACTGAATCCAAGGGGGTCTTTAGTTCTCTATGGCTAGTGGAATACAACTAGTATCATTTTGAGGTCTGTGGCTTGCCACTTGTTGGGACTCTGTCCAGTGTATTTCACTGAGGTCTTTGGAACTAATATTTATCAAGGGAGAGTTTCAGACATGCCTTCCCTAGACACTAGTATCTTAAGGGGGTGTACTCCTTCAATGTCCACTGAAAAGTCATGTCATTTAAATAACCTAATACTTCACAATACTTTTTGTCCACATTCTCTAGACGCTAAGACAACCTGAGGCATCATTTCAACTGAAAACTTCTCAGAACATATGAAAGCAGTTTTTTCTTTGTTCCTAGTTACCACGCACATTTAAGAGGGAACAGTGGAAGACATTTGATCTCAGAGTACAGTATATATCTGTCATGCCTATTCAGGATATGGTATTTTATACCTATCTGTACCTTGTGTGATATGAGCTATATATGGGCCATAAGACTCTTTTAATATGTTCTCAAAGAATGGAAAGAGTAGTTGAAAAAGAAAATCTAAGCCAGGAATAACATTTTCTCTCTCCATGAATTGGGCCTCAGTTGGGCTTATAGTAAAAAACATAAAATAGATCTGCAAGACCCTCAACCATTTTGGGAAAGGTCTAGAAAATTGGACAGTAGAGCTTAGTCACCCCCCAAGAAAGCCTATATCTATGAAAAATAATAGGATTATGTAATATTTCTGCAGTGACTTATCCTTCCAAATGTGAGTTATCTGGCAACTCTTCTAGTAGGAAAAGTAGAGATAAAATGCAAAACATTCTATTGCACTAGCTATTGTATATGAAGAGAACTATGGGCCAGAGACTGTGTGAGGTTTTAAATATACTTTGTATATAATCAACACCTGTGCAGTAAGAGGGTTGCCCTAGCCTCAAGATGAGAAAATCATCTTGGACCTTCCTCAGACACAGGGGAGCGCTCAGTGAATAACCCAGCAAGCAGTTCAGAGTTCTAGATCCTCACTACCCAAGGGGTGGTCTTTGGACTAGCAGCATTGGCATTATCTGAGAGCTTGTCAGAAATGCAGAATCTCTGGTCCCACCGCAGACCCACTGACTCAGAATCCACATTTCAACAGTATTGCCGAGGTGATTCACAGGCACGTGAAAGTCTGAGAAGCATGGCTCTGGGGCTGAGGTCAGCACTTTCTTTTTTTCCTGTAAAGGGCCAGATAGTAAATATTTGAGGCTTTGCAGGCCATATGGTCTCTGTTGGAGCTACTCAGCGCTGCCCCTGTTGTAGCACAAAAGCAGCCACAGACAACATGTAAATAAATGGGTGTGGCTGTGTTTCAATAAAACTGCATTACAAAACCCAGCAGTGTTGGGCTGTATATTGCCTATGGGCTGTGGTTTGCCAAGCTCTGTCCTAGATGGACTGTAGCTTATTTTTTCCTGCCATATTCGATTGCAAGCTCCTTGAGGGCCATGACTATTGTTTTCTCCAGGGCGGTCTTTGTCTTCGACACATAGCAGTGCTCTATGCATTCTTGCCTGGTAGGTTACTTCGCCCGTGGATAAGATGCTTTATTCATTAAAAATTCAAATGAGAGGAAAAATATGTGTGCCAGAGGCGAGGCTGTTGTTCTAACACCAGAGGCTTCACAGTGTTTGGCATGAGTCCAGCGCCATCTGTCAATCTTGCAAGCACAGGAACATGCTTAGTTAGCCCACTGAGAGCGAATTCAGTTCTCAGAGCTGAATTCATAGTGGCCAAGTTCATAAGAGTGATACATAAAGCCAGAATGAGCAGTTTCTAATATACACTGAGAAATCATTTTCACCAGAGTAAAAATATGCACTGGCATGACCAACATAGTCATTTCCCTTAACTTGACACTTCTTAATCTGGGGTCTTGGGATTCAGATGATCATAGGGCACGTGAAAATTGTGTGCAAAATATGTGTGTATAGCATTTTTCTTGAGGGAGAATCTATAGTTGTAGATTCCGAAGGAGGTCTATGAATGATGAAAAGGTTAAGGATGTACACTGACATGAAAATCCAAATTGTAATTTAAATTCCTCTCTTACTTTAATGAGAACTGTTAATGTTATGACAAGGTGATATTTTTGAAACCTTAACCTCTGCTTATTTCCCTGGCATTTTCAACAGCCCCTCTCCTCTTCATTTCGTCTGCTACAGCTGTACCGTTCTTTGCCTTAGGGGAAGGATGACAGACTAGATTGGAGAAATCAATTCTTGGCTTTTGAGTTTCAAAAGTCTAGCCCTGGGAAAGGTGGTGGGTGGGAAATAAGAACCAGAGCAGTAACAGTTAACACTAAATTTGGCTATGACGAGAGCACAGTTTGTCTGCTCCAGCTAAGGATTCTTTAGACTGAGGGACAGGAAATCGGTGTGAAAACAGAGAGTCTGGATTTTGTTGGGGTCCTTGGGGAAGTGGCCTTATGCTTGTCTCTTTAGGTTGAGCCCTGGAGGTAGAGGAGCCCAATTATAATTGTAAATAGTTTTGGGTTATTGGAGAGCAGAGAAAACCTGCGCTTTCCATTCCCTTTTCCCAGATAGAGTCCAGTGTAGCAGTGACACCCTAGGGTAGAAATGTCTGAGGGGTGTGGCTAGTGGGTGGACTTGAGAAAGCCTTCTAGACTATCCAGAGTCCAAAGTACTGCAGGAGCAGCCAAATATTTCTTGAGTATCTGGGAGCTACATAGGCATGGCACAGAGAAACAGTAAACCTGAAGAAGTCTTGTAGTCAGGGCAAGGAGGATGCGGCAGTGGTCTGCGTGAACAAATGACCAAAGACCAGATGGAAATGAAGACAGCCCAGCGGATGTGAGTGAGGAACGCGGGACCGAGGACAAGCCTGAACCAATCACACTATTCTCGCCAGTTTAGCAACTCAGGAGAAAGGCAGCCAAGATTAAATTTTCCCCATCCGGGATTCAAAATGGCGATTAATCACAGCTATGGGAAAAAATAAAAGCAATTTTTTTTAATCATACTTCTGACTTTGTGGATACTAATTCATGCCCACCCCCTGTTACAGAGTATCCCTAGAGTACCCTGAATCTGTGGAAGCCCATATTCTTTTTTCATAAGTCAGTGATTCAGATCCCTGCTTGCATATTAGATCCACCTGGGGAGTTTCAAAAATCTGCATCCCAGGCCATTTTTCAGATTAATTAAATTAGAATCTCTGGGGTAGGACCCAGACATCTGTATTTTTTTTTTTTTACTTCTCCAGGTGATTCTAATTTGCAAACAAGGCTGAGAATGGCAGCTATAGGCTAATCTCCATGAGAAGGAGATGTTACATGGTAAGAATGGAACTGAAACCTAGTGGAGAAGTTATGTGAATTGAATGCATAATGCTTTCAGGCATTCATCTTCACTACAAGGATGGCCTTGTTGAAGGGGTTAGAAAGTCTTAGCCTATGACAGTTTGGATGGTCCTGCCAACATTTGCCTCACCTACTCTTAATGTTTTCCTGCTTTCCTAGGTAAACAAGCCCTCTTCTGACTAACACATTCTTTAGTCATATTGATGGGTTCAATCTGGTATAGTCCTGCAGGCTTGGGAGATCTTCTCTATCTTAAAGGTGTTTGCATATCTCTGCTCTGATTCATTACATATTGATTTTAAAGTTTAACCCAGAGGGTAGCCTTATTTTCCCCATTTCTAAGTTCTTAGGGATGTTTTACTGTAATTCTACCCCCTCCCAGTCCTGACAACAGTCACATCACAAACTACATTATCTCTTCATAAAGACTGTTAATAAATAATATTGCCAAACATACATCTGTCACTGACTTAAAAGGAAATTCCTGTGAACAATTTCTTTCAAAATGTTGTTCAAATATCATAGTAGACATTCTCCTGTTGTGTTAGCTAACAAAGGTGGAGAAATAGCTTACAAGCATGACTATGTAATCTTACATCAAATCATATGAGCAGTGTTCTTAAATGCCAAGCAGATGAATTTGCTAGCAAGCATTTATTTTCTGTCAAAAACTGTACTTGTGAAAACAAAAATAAGAAAGCTGGTCTAGAAAATAAGAAAATAAGAAAAATGACTGGATCTAGTCTACAACCTATCTGGGCACTATGTTTATTTCAACATGTGCATTGTAATCACTTATGAATCTGGCAAAATGCCTGCATTTTGAAAGAGCTAATGATGAGTTTTGATGATAACATACGTTTGTTATGTATCTCTCTCTCTCTCTCTCTCTCTCTCTCTCACACACACACACACACACACACACACACACACACACACACACACAGCCATTCTTTTTGTCTAAGCCTGGCTGATATAACACAATTCTTAGGTGATGCTTTTTTGATTAGCAAATTTTGGAGTGAGGCCATTTTTGCTTAGCCATTAAAAGGAGGATAGAAATATACATTTTTTCCCTTTCAGAATGTTATTTCTCAAATATACTGTGCTTTTCCCTGCCTTCAATCCACATAGTAGCCAGAGTGATTTAAAAATCATTTTGTCCCACCCCTATTTGAAAGTTTCAATGTTTCCCACTGCCCTTAGAATAAAGTTTAAATTGTTAAACATGTTTAACAACTCCCCTCACCCAGCTCTTACAGGAAGCGTTCCTCAATTTCGCACACCACTCCTATCCCTGGATTAGATGTTCTTTCTGGATTCTCTAATCATAGCAAATATCATGCTTCATTATAATTGCTTGTTAAATTGCTTCTCCATTTCCCCAGTGGACTAGGATCAAGTGTAGATATTTACAGTGGTACCCCAGGCTCCTATCCCGGAGCTTGGCACACAGTAGATGCTCAATAAACATTTATCAAATGAATGAATGAATGACTGTCTCAGTCCATATGGGCTGTTCTAAAAAAATACCATAGACTGGGTGGCTTAAATAACAAACATTTATTTCTTATGCTTCTGGAGACTGGGAAGTCCAAGGTCAAAGTGCTGGTATCTGGTGAGAGCCCTCTTCCTTGTTCATAGATGGCTGTGTTCTTGCTGTGTCCTCACATGGCAGAAGGGGCATGGGAGCTCTCTGGAGTCTTTTTTCATAAGGGCACTAATCCCACTCATGAGGGCTCCCCCTTATGGTGTAATCACCTCCCTAAGGCCCTGTTTCCAAAGACTATCACACTAGAGACTAGGTTTCAACATATGAATTTTGGGGAAAGACAAACTTTCAGTCTATAGTAGCCTTCATATAAGCTTGTGTTTTCCCAGTGTCTTCTCTACTAGACGATAAATTCCTGGAGGGCAAGAGTCGTGTTTTTCATCTTTGGGTCCTCACACTGTCTAGAACAAGGCAGGAGTTAAATATCTGGTAAATGAATGAATACATACTGGTCCCTCTTTGTAGAATGCCTCTCTATTCTCAGGGTCCTCCTCCTTTCTTTCTCTAGAGAAAGCCTCCTCTTCCAGACCCTGCTCACTTATTATCTCCATTGAGCAACCTTCCCTGACACCCACGGGCAGAGCCAAGTCAGTTTTCATTACTCCCTCTCTACACTCTGATAGAGCCCCAGCCAGGGTGTACAACTTTTATGGTCACAAAGTATGCCACACTTAGAGGAGTCCTTCACTAGGTTTAATGCTCTGCTGTTACCATCTTAAAATCCATAATGATTTTGAATCAGGGACCCCGCATTTTCATTTTGCTCTGGGCTCTACAAATTATGTAGGCATTCCTGGTCCCAGTGCAGTATGTGGCTCCTAGCATGGGGTTCATTAAATGATTTTGAATTTGACTGTTGAATTATCCATAGTTTCTCCTGTCCAGAAAAGGAACTATAAATATGTTCCTGTGAAATTCCTTTGCATTATTTCAACACATTTATTAAACCCTCACTACTCTCATAGATCTTTCTCCATTCACACTTGGCATTCCATTCACTGAAACCACAAAGGAAATGTCCTCATCCTAGAACACATCCTACTCCAACTTTGCACTTATTCAAATGATCTGACAGAAAACAGAAGGTACTTTATGGTTTATCTTTAAGAGGTTTCATTTTGATTTGCTGAGGCACTCATGTGAGAAAGCAAGGGCAGGTGATCTAATTGCATACCTAGGAAGTGCATTTTACCACTCTCCATTCTTCACACACTCAGGAGAAGTGCAGGACTTGGCTTTCCAGGAATGGCAGAAGAGCCTTCACTGTGATAACACCTATAAGAGAGGGCTGTCAAGAAATTGCTTTTCAGTTGAAATAGGAAAACATGTGAAACAAATGAATGCCCTCTCAACCTGGTTTGATGTAGAGGTATGATTTAGTAGTTCTGCTTGAGGATTCTATTCATTTGTTGTGATTTGTAGAGAACTTTGGTGTTAGGAGTGTATGGAAGTCATCAAGGTCAGTTACAAGAGTCAAACAGTCTCAATTCTCAGATTTGGATGCAACTGACGGAGTGTAGAGTACACTCTGTGATTAGAAACAGCTTGAGTGGTATACAGCACTGTATTTTCATTGACTTGTTTAAAGTAGTATTGATTCAGTGGTTGTACTGCTTTATTTGTTTTGAAAGCCTTAGTAAGGATGTGATGGACATTGATGAAAGGAAAGCTGAGGTTTTGCAATCAGCACTGATATCAGGACCATGTGGCTGCGGCGCCATCATCATCATCATCATCATCATCACCATCACCAAACACATTATTTTAGGGCTTAACAGTTTCCAAAGCATGTTTGAATCCACTGCCAGTCTGTTATTGCCAAGAGAGCATGCATTTATAGGGAAGGTATGTTTGTCATTTTTGCCTCACATCTACTTACTGGAGATGTTTCTTTGAGAAGTGAAAAGGAAAACTGGAAGAGGCAGGAGAAAAACTGAAAATTCAGACATAAATTCTGTTAGAAAAATAATTGGTTTAGGAGGAAAAAGTCTAAAATAACAGGGAACCATGAATTACAAACATTAGAGGAAGTGATTTGGCCTCTGTGCCTAACAGGTGTCCTCCATGGAGGTGCCCAAGCACCCACAAGCTCAGAGAGTTGGCTTTCATGGGTTGTAGCTGTCCTCTTCTATCAGGAGGAATAGGTTAACTCAACAAACTGCTCTTTATGCAGGCTCCCTGAGTAAATGATAAAGAGAGTGGGGGGTAGAAGTCTTGTTAATTGCTGGTTGGAAACAAATGCACTGTGGAGATGAAAGTAGTCACCTAACAAAAGGACTTCTCTCATCACAAAAGGGATGACAAGTCCTTTAAAATAGGGACCTCTCAAATATTTGTTTATAGGTCATTAATTACTCAACTGAGTAAGAAACTAAAAGCCCCTGCTGAAGAAGTGTCAATCAGAAATTAAGACAAAGCGAATCTAAAATCATACTGGTAAAGGGACTTTAGATGTCAGGTTTTACATGTTTCATTTTACTGGAGAACAAGTTAAAATACCAGAGTATACTTCAATTCCAGGCCCTTGGCAGTGCTTGAGAGAAAGCAAGTGAAAAAGATCAGAGCCTTTAAAAAAAAAAAAACCCTCTATTTAAATTGCAGTTAATATTCATAAGGACAGCATATTTTCTATCCCTGTTAGATTCTAAGTTCTGCAAGAGTAGGGGCCATGTCTGGTTTATCTTGCAGCGCAGGCATAAAATAGAAATGCAGGGAATGCTGCCCGACCGAAGATAAAATTTAGAGGGATCCTGGAGTGATGGGGGCAGCATATTTGCATATTTGGTGTAATGTGTCAGAGATGTAAGTAGTTAAGTCTTGACCAGAGCTTGGCAATTTGAGATACTTAAAAAAATGTGCTTGGTATTCCAGTGTGACACCTTTTGCCCCGAGAAACATTATGGTCTATGTTGTGAATACATGTTTGGCTCTTTGGGGAGGGGCACATATTCCCTTCTGCTACACAGATGATAGCATACAATTTTATAGACTTGATTAGGTAGAAGGACTCTGGACAGTCCCCTCTTTTTATTTCAGTGTGTTGAAAAAGGAGGAAGAAGATTTTTCCTGCCTTCTCTGCCCACCGCCATCACTAAGCCATTAAGCCTAGATTTGGGATGAAGGCCTGCTGCTACTTCTTCCATATGGTACTGCTGCAAGGGTAGATCCTAATAGTCAAGAGGCATAACTCAAGAAATACTTCTTGAATGCGTACGAATTGCAAGGCTGGAAGTAGTGGATTGAAGCTACTGGTTGAGAAGATTGAAAAAGTATTTTCCTCTAGCATCAGCCGAGTGGATATTGGCTTGTCAATTCTACTTTCTAAAAGTATCTTAAATCCATGCCACATCATAACCTTCTTTCAGCCTTCTAAGCCATAGTCATCATCTCATCCATGGTTACTGCAATGGCCTCCCCACTGAACTTCTTTTTTCACATTTGCTCCCCTTCAGTCTATCATGCACACTGGAGCCAAGGGATACTTTAAGAACTTCAGTCATATCATGTTACTTCTCTTCTCAAATCTCTGCAATGGCTGTTGATTTCACTCAGTATTCTTAAAAGCCAAAGTCCCTCAAAAACTCTACATAGTTACCCTGTGGTCATTTTAACTCCCACTCCTTTCCCCCATGCCCACTCTGCTCCATCTAAACTGGCTGCCTCTCAGTTCCTTCAATGGAATATGACAAACTCCTGCCTCCAGGGTTTTGGGGAGAACATATTTTAGAAAAGCTCTTTAACTACTGGCTCTTAACCTATCTTTTAGGCCATAGCTTACTTGTCCATGCCTTAGTCCACTCAGTTCATCTTTCATAGCATTCTGTTGGCTTCCTTCTTGGCATTTATTGTAGTTTCTTATTCTATATTGTAATGGATATGATGTCTACCTCCCCCACTAGAATATAAACTTCATGAAGCAAAGATCATGCAAATTCTTGCTCAATATTGTATCCTTAGAGCCTTGTAGAACATCTGGTGCATAGTGTGTACTCAGTAAATGTAGCCAATAACCCTTTACCCAGTGTGAGGTATAAATAATGTACCCAAAAGTTTGCATGCCACTTACAGGGTATACATTTCATGTAGTGTTTCTTTTATTTCCTATGAGTTATTGTTAAATCAATTATACATCTCAATCATTTGTGCTTTTGAATAAAGGAGATATGGCATGCAAAGTCACCTTAGAGTAATGCAGTGATTCATGGGTCAGTAGGACTTGAATGTAGCCTGATAGTACCTCGTCAAATGAAACAATGTGTTCTTATAAAAGCTGTTCGGGTTGTTAGTGCTAGAGGCTTAAGGAAAGATGTCCTGGTGATAATCATATTGCTCAATTACAAATTAGTATACTGGCCTCTGGCTTTATAAGTTAGTGTCTATGGATTTGCTTAATGTGACTTTGCCCTTGAGAGATGAATCTATTCCATTTTGGGTGGGCTAATAAAAGATAAAATCAGATTTCAGAGTCTATAAAACTGAAGTCCAGACATTTGAATTACTTTGATAGTTCATCAACATAATGTTACTCTGATAGGACTCTTTACATAGGATTCATCCTGGTACTGTGGATTTCAATGCATGGAATGTCCTCAATCCTTGAACTTTAACTGAGGCTGCTGCTGTTTCAGATTTATGGCAAACATGCAGTAGGGTACAGAGAAACACTAGACAGACTTACAAGAGTCTCTGAGGAGGAAAACTCCCTTAAAATTAAGCACAGTTACTGGAAATTATTCCACACTACAGTGAAATGTGTATATTATAGTCAGTTCATATTACTATAAATCAGGCTACTCTAAGATAAAATATACTATCCCTCTTTCTTTCACTCTCCCATTTTGAACTACATAATATGACATTAAATTTCTTTGCTCTTCTTGACTCAATAGGTCATTCCTTCTATGTTTTTTTTTTTAACCTTTCTTCCTCATGAGATTTGTGTGGCAATTCATGAGATCTCTCTCGCCTTTTCTCCCCCACTTTCTTCCTTTTTCTCCTGTTTTCTCTTTTCTTTCTCTTTCCTGTTGCTTGTACCTTAGCTGAGTTTACAAGAAAGCAGTCTAATCAGCTAACTATGAAGTAGTATTAGAAAAATATGAATAGGACCCTCTGTTCCCAAAGAAAACTGCCTGACCCTCCGAAGAAGAGCATTTTGGTGTGGCCATTTGGATGCTATGGATATTTTAGTACATTGTATGATACTGCAGCTTTCCTCTGGGGAAAAAAATTTTTTATTTCCTCTTGAGAAAAATACTGATCTTTGACCTTTGTCAGGAAAAACCTTTAAAGTATAGGATAGTCATTTGTTTGGGAACTGTAGCAAAGATAGCTTAGCTGTGTATTTTAAATTACCTATTACTACACAACAAACCACCCAAATTTAGTGACTTAGCACGATAGTCATCTTATTATTTCACATGATTCTGTGGATTGATTAGGCTCAGTCCAGTGATTTTTCTGCTGGACTTTCTTGGGATCTCTCACATGACTGCAGTCAGATGATGGTTGAGGCTAAAACATACAAGCTGTCTTAACTTACATAGTCGGATACATTGGTTGGTATTGCTCAAGGCTGGGCTTGGCTGGGATGATGGGACAACTGGGTTACCCCTTCTCCGCGTGGCCTTTTCACCTTGTCTCAGTATCATGGTTCCTGGACTTTTTACATGGTGGCTCAGCACACCCAAGGGCACAAAAGCAGAAGCTGTAAGGCATTCTTAAGGTTTTGTTCCAAAACAGGCATAGAGTCATTTCTGTATTCTGTTGATTAAAGCAAGACACAGAGCAACCCAGATTTAGTATGGGTGGGGCCTACTCAAAGGCATGAATAACCTGAGGCATCACTCATTTGCAACCATCTCTGGATTAACTACCACACTGGGGAGTAGATTCATATCCCTTTAACTATTGCTGGATGGTGGCTCATTAGTCAGAAACTATATTTTCCAGAATCCATTGCTTCTTGTTGTGGCCATTGGCTAATTATCACAATGGAATGGGAGTGAAAATGATGTATTTCACTTTAGGGTTAAGGCTTTTATGAATGGTTGTGCCTTTTCTATCCTCTTTGTTTTTCATTGGCTAGATGCAAACAGTGAGATCTTGAGGATGACAGAGACACAACTGAGCAGGAGCCCAAGTCCTTGCAAGATTGTACAGAGGAAAGCTTTCAGTAGAACAGATACTCTCACTTTGCACTATTATATGAATAAGAAATAAACTTAGATTGTGTTGAGTTCCTGAAAATTTGGAGTATATTTGATACCATAGCCTAGTGTTACCATACTAACCACATTAACTAAATGAAGGATGAAAATCATATGATCATTTCAATAGACACACAAAAAAGCATTTGACAAGATTCAACATCCATTCATGATAAAAACTCTCAACAAAGTGGGTTTAGAAGGAACATACCTCAATGTAATAAAGGTCATATATGAAAAAGCCACAGCTAGCATCATACTTAATAGTGAAAAACTGAGAGCTTTTCCTCTAAGATTAGGAATGAGACAAGGGTGTTGACTCTTACCACTTTTATTCAGCATAGTACTGAAAGTCCTAGCTGCAGCAATCACATAAGAAAAAGACATGAGAGGCATCCATATTGGTAAAGCACAAGTTAAACTGTCACTATTTGCAGAAGACATGATAGTATATATAGAAAACCATTGAAGATGCCACCAAAAAATTACTAGAAGTAATAAATGAATTCAGTAAAGTTGCAGGATACAAAATTAATACCCAGAAATCTGTTGCACTTTTATACACTAATAATGAAATAGCAGAAAGAGAAATCAAGAAAAAACCCTCCATTTACAATTGCACCAAAACGAATAAGATACCTAGGAATAAACTTAACCAAGGAAGTGAAAGACCTGTACCCTAAAAACTGTAAAAAACTGATAAAAGAAATTGAAGAGGACACAAACAAAGGGAAAGATATTCCATGCTCATGGATTGGAAGATTAATATTGTAAAAATGTCCATATTACCCAAAGCACTCATTAGAATCAGTGTAATCCCTATCAAAATACTAACCACATTTTTCATAGAACTAGAACAAATTATACCAAAATTTGTATGGAACCACCACAAAAGACCCCGAATAGCCAAAGCAGTCTTGAAAAAAGAAAAAAAATTAAAAACAAAAGACAAAACTGAAGGCATCATAATTCTAGATTATTACAAAGCTATAGTAATCAAAACAGTATGGTACTGGCACAAAAACAGACACATAGATCAATGGAACAGAATAGAGAGCCCAGAAATAAACCCATACTTATATGGTCCATTAATATATGACAAGGAGTCAAGAATATACAATGGGGAAAAGACAGGGTCTCATTAAAAAATGGTGGTTGGGAAAACTGGACAGCTATGTGCAAAAGAATGAAACTAGACCACTTTCTAACTCCAAACACAAAATAAACTGAAAATGGATTAAAGACCTAAATGTGAGACCTAGGACCATAAAAATCCTAGAAGAGAGCACAGGTAATAATTTCTCTGACATCAGCCATAGCAACATTTCTCTAGATCTGTCTCCTAAGGCAAGGGAAACAAAAGCAAAAATAAACTATTGGGACTACATCAAAATAAAAAGCTTTTGCACAGTGAAGGAAACCATCAACAGAACAAAAAGGCAACCTACTGAATAGGAGAAGACCTTCTCATTGAAATCAATCGTCAATTATCATTCCTCATTATGCATGACCTATCTGTAACATTTGATAGAGTTAATCATTTCTTTCTCCTTGAAACACTTCAACCTGGATTCCAGGACCTGTGCTTTCCTGGTTTTCTTTCTACCTTATTGGCCACTCCTAATCAATTTCAACTGCTGATTCCTCTACATCTCTTACCCTTAAGGAGTGGGTTGCCCTGGATTAGGTTCTCAGACTGCTTCTCTCTATATTCTCATTCCCTCTTGGCTTATCCAGTTCCATGGCTTAAAATACCATCTATATGCTAATGATTCCCAAATCTGTATCTCTAGTCCAAAACCTCTTCCCTAATTGCTTGACTCATATATCCAATGGCCTTCTTAACATCTTCACATTAATAGATAACGACATCTTAAACTCAATACATCTGTTATGGACTAAATGTTTATGTCCCCTCAAAATTCATATGTTGAAACAAAATCCCCAGTGTGATGGTATTTGGCAGTGAGGTCCCTGGGACGTGATTAGATTATGAGGGCTGAGCCCTCATGAATGAGATTAATGCCTTATAAAAGAGGCTCTAGAGAGCTCCCTCAGCCCTTCTGCTATGTGAGGACACAGTAAGAAGATGGCCATCTGTGAACCAGGAAGTGGACCCTTACTAGATGCCAAATCTGCTGGCATTTTGATCTTGGACTTCCCAGCCTGCAGAACTGTGAGAAATAAACGTCTGCTGTTATAAGCTACCCAGTCTATGATATTCTGTTATAGCAGCCTGAATGGAGTAAAACAACATCTAAAACAGAACTCCTGATGTTCTGCCCCAAATTTGAGCAATCTGCAGCATTTCTTACAGTCAGGACTTGGTAAGCCCATTATTCTAGTTGCATAGGCCAGAATCTTGGAATTATTCTCCCTCTTCTTTTTCTTCTCTCACATCCCACATCCAATATGTCAGCAAAGCTTGTGTCTCTACTGCCAGTTGAAATACAAAATTCAACCACTTCTTACCCTTGGACCACTCTGGTCCAAACATCCACCACTTTCCTTCTGAATTATTGTAATAGCCTGCTAACTTGTCTCCTTTATTCTACCTTTTCTCTCTACACTCTATTCTCAATGTAGCATCCAGTGATCTTTTTAAACTTTAAATCAGATCATATCAATCTCCTGCTCCAAAGCATCCAGTAGCTTATGATTTTAAACAGGCTACAATGCCTACAAGACATCTGTTACCTCTCCTAAAAACAAATTTTTCATCTCATCACCTACCACTCCCACCTTAGTCCACTCCAGCTTTCTTGATATCTCTCTGACTGTCTTCTCTCCATAGATTTTATCATCATCTGTGATGCTATTTTACCCAATTATTTATTTTTTCTTTTTCCCATTAGACAATGAGCTCTGCAAGGTCAAAGTTCTTGTTGTTGTTAATATTTTAAGTTAACTATTGCATACCCAGTGTCTAGAACAATGCCTGGCACACAGCAACTAATTTGTAAATATAAATATTTGTTAAATGAATGTAGAAACTGCCAAATGGCTGTACTCCCCCCCCCCCAATTTCCATTCTGGGGATGAAGATCTGATTGGTCTAGTGAATTATCATCACACTTTCATACATCACTGGTTAATCTGTATTTATTGGTTGCTTCTGAATCAGGACCTACTCTTCTTCATCTGAACAATGAATAGAGGCTAGGGCTTTCTTTTCCTCCCAGAAGAGGACCATGGCCAAGTTCTGTCTATTGCTGTTCAGTGGAATGAAAATAGTTATATACATTAGGTTGTGGCATGGACTGGATGCTCTGGAGGAAGATGGGCTTAATGTATTGCCCTGTAAGATTTCAGGTTATGACTTCAATTTCTAGGTAGTTTATATGATGGCAACTCCCACTTAAACTTGAGGATGGGTTTTTTAACTGTGCAGATTAGAAAATGAGCAGGTATATTTGGGTTTGGGGATACAAACTATGTGACCTCAGAAAAATCACTTACCCTCTGAGCTTTAGTTACTTCATCTATAACATAAGGGATAATTACAGCATTTCCCTCGTAGGATAGATATGAAGATTAAATGAGAATATATATGTATATCTGAAAGAGAACCAAATAGGAATTCTAGAACAGAAAAAAAAAGTAAGTGAAATCAAGCTCTACCCCTGTTGATTTAACATCTGGAGAGAATTAGTGAGTGAAATAGATGATAATTCAGAAGAAGTTATCCAAAGTTAAACAAAAAGGATGGAAAATAGAAGAGATGATAGGAGACAGAGGATACAGAGAGAAGCTTGAACATATATTTAAAATTGATGTCCAAGAATGAGAATGGGACAGAGCAATATTTGAAGAGATAATGGCTGAGAATTTTTCAAGACATATAAAGAGAATAAATACAAAATAAAGATTTCAGAGTAACAAAAAACAAGGGAATTTCTATAAGCAGATTTAAAGGGTAATATTTACACAGAAGAAAAATAATCCCCAGTGGAGGTGTGGAGATGCAGAAAAGATAAAGAATGATAAAAGTAGAAAATATTGGTAAATCTAAATGAACATTTTAAAGTATAATAACAACAGTATATTGTATGTATATATATGTAGCATATATATTACATGCATACACATATATATTTAATATATATGTAATTGAAATACACAAAACCCTTAGTATAGAATTTATGCCTTGTCTTTGCAGAGATGAAAGTACTCACTTAGCAGCAGAGCATAATTGGAGCAACAAAGGCAAGTTATTGAAGAATGCATATAGTATAGATTTATTTACAGAAAATTCAAAGCATGCAAATTTAACACATTATTTAGAGGACAAACATGTGGCTAACCAATAAAGAAATTCTGAGAATGATGAGCATAACAGTTAGTGTGAGAACAAGGAGGGTCCTGCAGAGAATATCAATATCAGTGACCCTTAAATCAGGTGGTAGACAGTGTTTGTTGAATTCTATTTCATATGTTTTGTAAGAGTTTCGTATTTACTCAGTCTTACTCAAAACAGTGAAAGAGAAAGTAGGTTTATAAAGTCTTAATGAGATTAAGAAGTAATTTAGAAATAATGAAACACCAAGAAAAAAAACCCCTAAAACCTAGCAAAAGTGACAAGAACTCCTTTGAGCCTTACACAGTTAGCAGAAAATAAGTAAGCCCAAAAGATAATGTAGCTATTAAAAAAGATCATAAGACAGTGTAAATACTGAAAAAATAAATTGTATTAACACTAGAAAGCAATTATAAGTATCTAGGAACAGAAACTATTTTACTATCAAAATGTTATATATTATAATTTTATTTTTAAAAATATTTATGTTATGTATTTTTATTTATATATGTATATAACATATTTTACATTTATATCTATAAATTTAAATTTGTATATATTTTATAATATACTGAAATGTTACATATAATATATAAATTTATATATGTAAATTTATAAATAAATAACACTGTTATATATAATACACCTCCATGTATCTATTACTCAGGTGCAAAAATTATCGAGTTCTTGCAACAGGTCTCATTACCTTTCCCCATTGCTTCTTATGTTGCTGAAGCAGGCTGAGTATTAAAATATGAGAATTAAAAAAAAACTCTAAAAGAAATAAAAGAATCTCAAAGAAAATTTGAGCAAAGAAATGTTTGTTATTGCAGTGAAGGATTCTACAACAGTGGTTGGACAGCTGACGTCAGATCTCTAGGAATTTGCATAAAGGATTTAAAACCTGTTAGACTTCAAAAGAGCTTTAGTTAAAGGTACTGGAATGGGGGGCAAAGAGCAGTAAGATGAGATCCTTACCCTGAAGAAGCCTACTGTGGGTGGCAACAACTCTGCTACAGTGTGGCAGTACAGCGTGCACAGTGAGTGGTGGAAATTTAGTGCAATGGCGCCAGAGAGGAAGGTATGGTAAATCATGCCTGAGGGTCAAGAAGGCGGCACAATCTGAAACATATCTTGAAGGATGGGCAGAATCTTGCCAGGCATAGAAAAGGAGAAGAGCACAGATCCATCAAGATCGAACAGGAGGAATCTCTCTGCACTGAACACTGGCAAGTCAAGTTCCACAACCCTTTTCCTCACCAGCTCTAAGCCCTACCATTGGCTCCTACCCTTAGGCTAAGGGCACCCAAAGACTCTGGTAGTAAGTCATATCATGCAAAATGGGAATTAATGGAGCAGGTCAGTTACTGTGACATCACATGTGCCACAAGATAGGTCATTTTGATTAAAGGGGTTGAGGAGTCTAGAAAATGGAAAGTGGATAAATCCTGGGGTATTGCCAGGGGTGGGGGTTCTGGGCTGTGTGTGAGAACCCCTCATAAAGAGATAAGCCACGTGGAAGAAAGGGGTGAAAACAAGATAGAAAGCTTTGATTCTTGACTGTTGCAAGGGCTGTTGTTCTCAATCTTAGCTGTACATTAAAATCGCCCTGGAGCTTTAACATTTGACCCAGCTTTGCCTATAAGGGTTTCACTTAATTGTTTTAGGGCATGGCCCTGGAGCCAGAATTTTACAAGCTTCCCAAGTAATTGGACTGTGCAGCCAGCATTGAGAACCATCACTGTATCTAACATGTCTCTTCTGGAATAGCTGTATTGAGGTAGGACAGGGACCATTTCTTATTCATCTTTATGCCCATTGGTATTCCTAGCACAATGCCTTATAGTTAGCAATTTCTTAGAAAATGCTCCTTAAATACTCAATTTCTAGAGAACATGCTGCACTAAGATATTGGTGTGTCTCGTTTTGATACAATGGAATCACTGTTTTCTTTCACATATATATTGGTTAGATATTTTTTTTAAAGATTTTATTTATTTATTTGACAAAGAGAGAGACAGCGAGAGCAGGAACACAAGCAGGGGGAGTGGGAGAGGGAGAAGCAGGCTTCCCACCGAGTAGGGAGCCCGATGTGGGGCTTGATCCCAGGACCCCAGGATCATCACCTGAGCCAAAGGCAGGTGCTTAACGACCGAGCCACCCAGGCACCCTTGGTTAGACATTTTAGTGAGAATGTCCAAAATAGTGTATTAGTCAGCTCCATACCTTGTTGTGGCAGATATTCTTAATTTTCTTTCCAACAATCCTTTCCCCCACCTTGCTCTTCTTTGCTAACAGAACCCTGGGTCTTGTTCAATGGACAATGTGCCCAGTCTAAACCAATTCCCACTGACCATTGACTGGTCTAGAGAGAAGTATGTGTGACACAGTTTTTGGCCATCTAGATTACAGGGGGCATATGGGAAAGACTTCTTCCTTATAGAGAGTTGTATAAAAAGGGTTTTGGGGAGCCCTCTTCCCTCTTCTTGTGCTTTGAATCTTGTTGTGTGAATGTCTGGAGCTGCAGGAGACATCTTGTGACCAAGCGGTGACAAACCTGAGAATGGTATAATAGAATGATAAAAAGGGCTTGACTTGTGGATCATGTCTTTGAGCACTCAAAGCCTGGGACTGTTTTTCACTAGATTTCTAATTCAGTAAACAGTAAATGTCTTCCTGGAATAATCTGTTGTTGGTTACAATCCTGTTACTTGCAGCCAAAAGCATCATACGTTGAACAACTCCTTTTTTAAAAAAACAAGATATTTCTTTATTTTTAGAATATACTCATCTTCTTTAATGTCATAATTTTCTCATAACAGTAAGGTATTCTTAGTTTCTTTTTTATTGAGATACAGTTTACATACAACGTTACACTGGCTTTTGGAGTATAACATAGCAATTCAACAACTCTATATGTTATGCTATGCTTGCCACAAGTGTAGCTACCAGCTGTCACCATACAGTGCTATTACAATACCACTGACTATATTCTCCACAGTGTAACTTTCATCCCTGTAACTTATTCATTTCACAATTGGAAGCCTGTATCTCCCACTCCCCTTCTCCCATTTTGCCTCTTCACCTACCTCCCTCCCATCTGGCAACCACCATTTGTTCTCTGAATTTATGGGTCTGTTTGCTTTGTTTGTCTGTTCATTTGTTTTGTTTTTTAGATTCCACATATAAGTGAAATAATTACATATTTGTCTTTGTCTGATTTATTTCACTTAGCATAATACCCTCTAGTTCCCTCCATGTTGTCACAAATGACAAGATCTTGTTCTTTTTTTTTATGGCTGCATGATATTCCATTGTGAGAGAGAGAGAGAGAGAGAGAGAGTGTGTGTGTGTGTGTGTGTGTGTGTGTGTGTGTGTGAGTGTGTGACATATTCTTTATCCTTTCATCTATCAGTGGCCATTTAGGTTGCTTCCATATCTTGGCTATTGTAAATAATGCTGCAGTAAACGTAGGTATGCATATATCTTTTTGAATTAGTGTTTTTGTTTTCTTTGGGTTAATACCCAGTAGTGGAATTACTGGATTGTATGGTATTTCTATTTTTAATTTTTTGAGGAACCTCCATACTGTTTTCCACAGTGGCTGCACCAATTTACACTCCCACCAACAGTGCACGAGGGACCCTTTTACTCCACATTGTCACTAACACTTGTTATTTCTTGTCTTTTTGATACTAGCTGTTCTGACAGGTGTGAGGTGATATCTCATTATGGTTTTGATTTGCATTTTCCTGAAGATGAGTGATGTTGAGCATCTTTTCATGTGTCTGTCTGTTGGCTCTCTGTATGTCTCCTTTGGAAAATTGTTCGGGTCCTTTACCTATTTTTTAATTGGATTGTTTGTTTTTTTTGGTGTTAACTTGTATAAGTTCTTTATATATTTTGGATATTAACCCTAATAGTAAGGTATTTTTAATCACAATTGCTGAGTTTCCTCACTTTTTCTCTCAGTTTTTTTTATCTGCTTATAATAGTAATCGTTTCATTAAAGAGAAATTTCATAATACAGAGAAGAATAATGAAGAAAACTCAAAACATTCATAATCTCACCACCTAGATATACTTGCTGTTAACATTTTGGTTATTTTTCATTATTATTTGATATTTCATTTTTTATCAGAGTTTTATGTGTTTATAGTTTAAAATCAAATAGTTCTATAAATTGTACAAAAATAGCAATCAACTGTCCAGTGTTTCCCAAGCCTCATTGCCATTTCCCATGTGTAGTTAATTTAAACTTTTTCTCTCTTTCTTGTCATATTCATCTCCATATATATAAATAAATTATATTTCTTTATATTTTAGCTTCATATGTTCTCTTTCACTTCCAAATATGAACAAAAGGGACTTGACTTTCTTGGCATAGCTTGCAGACTTCTTGGCCTACTTCCTATCTCCTATCCCATCCTTCTAATATGGTTATATTACAATTATATTTAATTTTAGAGTCCCTCTTTACATTATTATATCATAGAAATTTTAATGATGGTTAAATAATGTAGTGTATTATGATTATATTTCCTTTCTTATGTAACTCTCTAATCTCCATGAATTTAAAACAATTAACTTTTTTTCTCTCATGTGCTTATAGTACCTGCCACTGTTACACCATCATATTCCCTTAAAAGATATGTATATTTCCTCTTGGTAGCTTCCTCCAAGATATCGAAGGAGGTAAACTTCTGCAACCTCATATTTCTGAAAAAATGCCTACTTTTTATGTCTTTGCTTTATTGTTCTATATTCCAAGAGATTTCCTCGAGTGTATCTTCCAGTATTTCTTTTTTTTAAAGATTCTGTTTATTTATTCGACAGAGAGAGACACAGCGAGAGAGGGAACACAAGCAGGGGGAGTGGGAGAGGGGGAAGCAGGCTTCCCCGCCAAGCAGGGAGCCCGACGCAGGGCTCGATCCCAGGACCCTGGGATCATGACCTGAGCCGAAGGCAGACACTCAACGGCTGAGCCACGCAGGCGCTCCATCTTCCAGTATTTCTATTGAGTGTTAAACTTTCTGCTACCGTATTTTAATTTCCTAAAGCTATTTTTGGGATATTCCTTATAGGATTCTATTTTTGTTTTATAATTTCATATTGTTTCCTGTATTCACCATTTTATTCATCTTCCTTTTAAATTTGTTATTCTTTTTGTCTGATCTTTTCCTGTTGGAGCTGTTCCTCAAATGTATGGTGCTACTTAGATGTTGTTCATTGCCAGCCATAGTGGGATATCTCTGCTCAGGATGCTGTCTTTCTCTTAATTCTCCTCTTCTTTTCATGTTTCCATCCTTGGCTCTAACTCGTGTTTCAAAATCCAGAGTTCTTATGGATCAGCTTCTCCACAGTCTTATCTCTGTCAGTATATGTAAGGGCTTTTCAATCAGACTGTCAATCAATTCTTCTGGTTTTTAGAACCATCCACACCCTGTCATCAGTGATACCTGCCATCTCTAATTCCTGAGCTTTTCCAGGGTTGTTTTACTAATTTATTATAAAGGATGCATATGAACAGCCAGATGAAGAGGTACATAAGGTGAAGTCTAGAATGATCTCGAGCACAGGAGCTTCTGTCCCCATGGAACTGGGTTGTGTCAAGCTCCCGAACAACTCCATTTTTTAGGTTTACTAGAAACCTCCATGTATATGCACATATGAATGAATATATATTTATATTTATATGTCTATGTATTCATACACACTCATTGTGAATTTTTTGATAATGTAAAAAAGGTGGAAGAAAAATAGAAATCTATCAATAGGGGAATGGCTGAATAAAATATGATATATCTAAATAATAGAATATTATCCAGTCCTTAAGAAAAAAAATATTTGAAGGAGTTCCACACAGTAATATTAAATGAAAATAGCAAGATGCAGAGACTGTTTTTGATGATCTTATCTATGTAAAATAATCATCAACAGAAAAAATTCTTTGTGAAATATATATATAGGCATGTATCTATATAGAACTGTGAGTGTAGAAAAACATGGATGATTGAATTCTAGGTGGCTAAAGTGCTTTATCTTCCTGTGAGGAGGGGTGTGGCTGGGGATCATATGGAGTGAGGGGGAGAGAAGAGGGAGTGGAGAGCCAAGTTATAAAAAAATCATCATCATAATGGAAATATATTTTGTCTGCATCCTACCCGTCTGGCAGATATCAGATTTAGAATTCTCAAGTTTTAATTTCCATTTTGCTATAGCAACAGCCAACTAATGGCAGGACCTTATTGAGTGAGTTAATATTGGTTGATACCTCAAAATATAGCCTTCTGATTGGAAGATATTGGCCACATATTAGATTCTGAATCACATAAATAAGGGCTATAAATAGGAAATAGGATCATGGTTAAGCATATTAGAGAAAAATATGTGGGGTGTGTCAATTATGTTCTTTAAATATCCTGGAACTTTTGTAACTTAAAACTGTTCAGTAGACTAGGTAACTAACAACAGTTTCCTGCAAGTTCTGAAATCCTGCTCTCCTAGGATCTAGTTCTTTACTTAGATTTGCACATTAAGTATTAGGTATGGAAGAAGGAAAATAACATTTAATGGCTTGTGGCAAGCCCTTTCCAGTGGTACTTCTCTTGTGTGGTTTTGGGCACCAATCTCCATAAACCATCCTCAAAGTCACCACACATAAATATATGATCAAAGTAAATATATTGTATTTGCTATGCAAATAGAGCTTCAAGACATATCCCTCACCCCTTTTCCAGACTGCTGTTCCTAAGCCCCTCTCAGAGATTCTGGAGCCTGCCAACAGCACTTTGAGTTAGTATTTAATTTAATCATTACAACTACTCTGGAAGACTAGGTGGCATTTCCATTTTACAGATAAGGAAATCAGAGACTCAGGTCACATAGGATTCAAATTCCTTTACCCTTCCTGTCAAGTCAGAGCCTCCCCTGACTACTCAGTATTCGCAGTACTTTGCCTTATTTGCAAACAACAGAAACCACTTCTGGCTGATGTCAGTGGAGAAAGGATTTAGTCACTAGGAGTGTTGGAATATCAGTGTCAGAACTATGCGACCTTAAGCAATGCTCACTCCAATTCAGACCATAGAGTGGACTGAGTGAGGACCCTACTTTACTGAATGCTGTAGTTTGGCCCACTGACGATGGATGCTATCACTGGCACTGCTGTCCCTACTACCTCAGCAACTCAACTGTCTACAGTCCCCACTGACCCCAGCTCACAACCGCGCGTTCCTTGAGTCACTCCTACAGCAAAGTCCCAGCACCTGTTTGGTGAACTAGGCCTAAAATAGGGGTTTTAAAAACTTCACTGTACAATGGAATCATCTGTGAAGCTTATTTCACTCTCTTTCCACCCCCACTCTCTGCGTCTCTGCCACCTCTTTTCCCTCCCCTCCCTCCACCCCAGAGATGATTTTATTTATTTTTTTAAGATTTTATTTATTTTGGAGAGAGAGCAGAGGGTCGGGGGCAGGTGGCAGGCAAACAGACTCCTCACTGGGTGCGGGGCCTGACGCAGGGCTCAGGGCTCCATCTCACAATCCTGAGATCATGACCTGAGCCAAAATCAAGAGTCAGTTGCTTAACTGACTGTGCCACCCAGGTGCTCCCTTCCCAGAGATGATTTTGATGCAGTTGGTCTGGGTTGGGGTCCAGGAATTCTAGGTTCCAAAAGCTTCACTGGTAGATCTAATGTGCATTGAAGGCAAAGAGCCACTCGTCTATTCCAGGCCAGTGTTTGGTCACCAGCCTTCTTTGATAGGAAGAATCACCTAGATTCTTGTGAAGGTAGACATTCCCTGGCCTAATCCCAGAGCCACTAAGTCAGAATCTCTCTGAGAAGAGCCCATGTCGCTGTTAATAAGAACCTCAGGCGAATCTTATCATCAGGGAAGTTAGAAAAGTACTCCTCTAGGACAGACGAGCGTACTCTAGCAGCAAGGAGCCTGGCAAAGCAAACGTCTGGCATTTTCAGCCTCCCTAAGGGAGAAATGGGCCCTGACTCCCAGCATACATTGGAAAGGGGTTTGTATCCTGGACTGCCAGAAAGAATGACAAATGCCTATTATATTCCCACACAGTTTCACTGGTGACACCTAGGTTTCTTTAAATGGAGTGTGTATTTTCTTCCAGAAGGTCAATTGTGACTAAAACATCAACTCTCAGCATACATCCTTGCCAAGAAAACCGCATTACTACTGCTTCCTAAGTTAGTCTTTGTCTCTGTACACATAAGAAAAAGGAGAGGGTGCTTGACCTGAGCTGGCGATTAGAGAGCCTGTGGACGAGCTCTTGAATGTTATTCTGGTTCTGATCTCATTTCAGTAGAAAGAAGCTGAACCAGAACAAGAAGTATGATAAAATAAATATGTCAAAGACTTGAATATTGCTCAGATAATTAGCATAAAAATATGATTCAGTTGTTTCCTTAGTGTTGCCGTGTCTGGATTATAAATGATATTTAGGAATCAAATACCTCACTGTATTGCATTCTTTACAGATGACTCCTTTGAGGATCTGGTATTGTCTTTTACTTAGAGTTTAATTTATTTTCCTTGTGTTTTCAAGAATGGCCTTTCCATAGAATACAGTCTGTACCTCTCTAACTGAGTGTACTTATTCCTTACACAGAAGTGTCAGCCAGTGTAAACATTCCAATTTCAACTGCATTTATACATCAATATGTTCCTTCAACCCAGAAGAAAAGACCTCCTCATTCCTACTGCCAGTTAATTAACTTTCTTTTATAGCGACATATTTACGGGGAAAGACACCCACCCCACCTATTCCTTACACAATCAACTGCAAGTGTTAGAGTGATGAAGGATGGCCTCATGTACAGCCCAATCACAGGAAGTTCCCGAAATGAAAAGTTTGGAATGGTGACAAGGATATGCTACTCAACCTTCTCTCAGTGACATGTATTACAACTTCAAACACTCAAAGCTGTATGTTCACAGTCAGTGGGCTTATCATAATGACATTTGTTAAAGTTGTTCTCAGTAACTTTATAGATCACTCTTCATAAATTGCTGTCGAGGGCCACTAATGAAGTTCCCAGGCAAAAGATTTGATTGATAAGACGCTTTCTCTATACCAGCTGTGTAAAAGGAAGGGCCAACTCTATTATATACTAAGTAAGGAAACCTCTTTGATGGGAAGAGTGTGGTCTCTTTGGGTTCAAAATGTTTAATTGAATTGTGGCTTCTTGACCTCCAGGTGGGACAGGGCCCTACACTAGTCATCAAAAACATCTTGCGCATCTGAGACTGAGCACCCGGCATCGTTACAACAAATTACAATGCCATTTGTTTCATGCTTTTTTGCTGGGGCCACGTGATGAGTGGTGCCAGCTGGGGTTGCCATTTCAAATTTGCCAGTCCAGGTTCCTGGGATCAAGCAAATGACCACTACTACTGGTATTAAAGGGAATAGAATGAAAAGGGGGAAAATGATGTGGATTTTAGTCTGAAAGTATGTCTGAGAAGGTTCATAGTATGTGGCACTTATGCCTGGGGTCAAAAGGCACCTGCAGTCACCTAGTGCTAGAAACCTTAAGAAGTCTAAATAGAAATCGGCTGCTCTCCCTGTTCAGCATCAAGGAACGCTGGCCACCAAGGATGCTGTCAACATTTTGGCTCTGCTTTTGGGAAAAGGCTGAATTTAGGTGATGATCTGTTTCTAAGACTTCATTTTGTAATTGGTGATTTACAAAATGACTATGTATAGCTAGTTTACAATATATAGATTAGTTCACAGTGCCATTAAATAACTTGTTGAAGAGCAGGGATCTATCCTTTCTGTATAGAGGGCAAGAGAGTAAATATATTAGGCTCTCTGGGATATATAGTCTGTCACAACTACTCAGCTTTGCTGATGTGGCATAAGAGCAGCCATAGGCAATATATAAACAAATGGATATAGCTGTGTGCCAATAAAACTTTATTTATAAAACATCTGTCTTAATATAAACGGTGACACAGTCACACAGTAATCATAATGGCATTGACTCAAGAGTCTTAGGATCTGGGCTCATGTGTAGGCTCTTTCACCTACTAATTGTGTGAATTTTTTAAGTCTCAGTGTCCACATATCTAAAACGGCATTACCTGCCTCTACCTACTTTACACAGCTGTTGAGAGAGTAATGATAATAAAATAATACATAACTAAATAATATTAGTGATCATTACCATCTGTTGAGCACTTACTGAATGCTAGGCATTAGGTTAGGTTAGTGACATTCATCATCTAGTTGCATCTCATGCTGTGAGAAATGTTCCATTTGGTTTACCTATTACCACTATTAATAATCAAAATTATAAATTTTTATTGAGTGCTTGTTATGTACCAACATTGTGCTGTTTTACATGAATTATCTCACTTAATCCCCACAACTTTGGTGGGTTATTATTGTTATTACTAACTCCATCTTACAAATATTAAGGTCAGAAAATGCCACTATATTGTTGCAGAGTATGCATTAAGGAAGTAGAAGCAACATAGATTGACTACTGAGTGAACCTAAACACTTCATTCTTTTGCTTCCTTATTCTAGAAGAGCATTTTTCTCTTGAAATTTAATTGTAATAGGAGTGTGTTCTTCCCTTTACCTCCAGCCTGAGGTTGTCCCAATCTCTCTTTCTCTCTCTCTGTCTCTTCCCATTGTGTCCAGTGGTTTGCTGATTCCAATGGTTTCCAAATGTCCTGAGGCATAAACTGTCCTGATGTGTGTCTAAGCAATCTGGTTGCTCAGGATTTGAAGCACCAACGGGCTGGTAATACTATCAAACTGTGACTGGACAGTTTATAAAGTACAGGTTTGAGATAAAGCAGGGCCTGTGGACTGGGTTTACTGTTGACTGAGAAAGGCTAATAGGGGCTCACTTCAGTTTTTCTACTGATCCACGGGCTCTAGCATTTTTTGTCACAGTCCAAATGTGAGGGCTGGTCTCAGGGATGAAGATAGACTATTTGAATTTGGAATTCAACACCACTCCCCTCTGTCTGCCTTTCCCCAGCATCTTTCCAGGTCGTCATGTGCCCATTCATTCCTTCATTCATTTAAGTATTCAACAAACATTTACTGAGTACCTATAATGGTACTCAGTACCAAGTACTGAGCTAGGTACTGGGAATACAGCAGTGAACAAGTTGGAGAGATACTGACATGAAACAGCTGACAGTCTAGTGGGAGAATCAGAGAACAAAACAAGTGACATAATTATGAATTATCATAAGTTCTAAGGAATTAACAAATAAACAGCTTAGCTCAAGAAGGAAGACTGGAGGGTGGAGGGAAGTTGGAGTCATCAGGGAAGGCCTCCGAGGAGCAAATATTGATGCTGAGAGTTCCAGGGGAGAAGGAGCCATCCAGACAGAGAAAATGGGAAGAGCCTTGCAGGCAGAAGGAATAGTATATACAAAGATTCTGAGACAAGAACGAGATTAGAGTTTCTGAGGAACAGCAAGAATGCTAAGTGTGGCTGGAGTCCAGTGGGCAAGGGGAGGAGAATGAGACTGGGCAGGTAGGAGGGGCCATGGGAAAGACCCTGAATTTTACTCTTATAATGGGGCATCATCAGAAGCCACAGAGCAGGATGGTGACTGGTCTGGCTTGGATTTGAAAAGAAATCCCTAGATGCCAGGCTGAGAATAGACTGTGGGAGCCAGGATGGGAGCAGAGAGACAACTCAGGATGCAATTGAGGTGGGGAGAATGGTGACCTGGGCTAGAGGGGTGGTGGTGAAGAGGGAGAGAAGCTGACAGGATCAACATATATTTTGGGAATAGAGGTGACAAGGCTTGCTAATGGGCCGAACATGGTGGTGAGAGAAAGAGAGCCCTGAAATATGACTGTGGGGGTTGGGGAAGCACCCCAACCTCTAGAGACCTCTGTAGGAGGAGAGCCAGTGGGAAGTGAGCTCGGAGTAGCTTCTGAGGTAAAAGGAAAATCAGCTGTGTGGTTCCCTCTGTCGGGAATTTCTGAGAAGGTATGTAAGATGAGGAGAGAGAAATAGCCCTTGGGTTAGGCAATATGGATGTCACTGGTGATCTTTGGTAGCTGGGATGTCCTTGATGTGGACATCCCGGAGTGAATTAAAGAGAGGTTGGGAGAATAACTGGAGACAGTGAGTATAGACAAATATTTTGAGGAGTTTAGCTGTAAAAAGAAGGTGAGAAGTTGGGGGTGGGTAGTGGAGAAGAATGTGTAATTGTGAGAGGAGATACTAATGCCAGAAGAGTGGGGGGTGGGTGGGTGCAGTGGTGGTGGTGGTGGTTAGGGAAGGAGTGGAGGTCTTAAGAAGCCCAGGAGGGGGACGGGACCGGGGTCCCCAGGGGAAGTGTTGCCTTAGGGAGGAGTAGAGACAGGGCCTCCACTGTAAATGGAAGAGAAAACGATGCCACTGTGGGTGGGTTTGCAGGTTTGGCCAAGAGAAGATGATGGAGTTCAAGGCAAATGCTACCGGCTTCGTGCGTTCACTTAGCATGTTTTTTGAGCACCAGCTATGTGCCAGGCACTGTGTTAAGCTCTGGGGATATAGCAGGGAATAAAATAGGTAAAATCTCTGTCCCTGTGGAATTGAATTTCTAGTGGAGCTAAGATGGAGTGCAGAAGAGTAGGTATGGAAGGTTTGAGGAGCTAGAAGCAGGCTTGAAACAGGCCGGCTAGAGGGAACGAATGGGATCATGGCTGGGCATCTGGTGGTCACTTGGTTACACATCCAGGCCTCTCTCCTGAGAAATGCAGCTCCAGCTTCCCTCCCCTAACCATCCCATGAACCTCCTGCTTCTAAACATGGCTACCTGAAGCATCTACTCACTCTTCCTTGAGCCCAGGCTGCCCTGAGTGGATTAGATGCACAGGAGAGGAGAAGCAAATACAATCTTAATCTCTAGATAATACTCTGCTTTATCAATTTGCAGTTACTTAGGTATGTCTTGGTAATGACAGTTTACATGCTCTCATTAAAAATCTTCTGTCCCTAGAACCTGGGCTCTCTCAGCTTTCACTTTAGAAAAAGTGACTTGAAATGGTCACACCTGAACAGTGTATGAGCATGTCAAACCGCAGGCACTGAGCACATAATATGGGCCAAGAGCTGCCTGACCCTCATTCCGTTCCCAGCGTTTACCTGATTTCAACAAATAACCACTTTACACTATTCATTTCTGTATTTGAATGTTTATGGGCACATATGACTTGTATACCCAGAAAAGGGAAAGATTTAAGAAAATATTATGTCTAAGGTGGTACTCCTATTCTTCTAGACCATCATTATAGAGGAATAACAGTAGGAAATCGAATGTAGTTGTGTGACAGGATGATGTCAATGATGTGTTGGTTTTATTTTTCCTGGTATTTCCCCTCTTCGTCCTTCTCCTCATTCAAGTAGCTAGAACTGCACTATCCAATGTGATAGCCACAAGCCACATGTGGCTCTTAGGCACTTGAAATATGGCTTGTCCAAACTGAGATGTACCATTAGTGTGAAACACATGCTGTATTGTAAAGCCTTAGTATAAAAAGCAAAGTAGTTCATTAATAATTTTTATATTGCTTGCCTGTTAAATATTTTGGATATAGTAGATCAAATAAAATATATTAAAATTAATTTCACCCCCCCTTTTAAAAAATGTCACTACTAGAACATTTACAGTTTCATATCTAGCTCATATTCTACTTCTTTTCGACAGAGCTGAGTGAGACCATACTGTGCTGATGGCCTCCTCCATTGGGCCCTCAGCTACCTCGCTGACCTCATCTAGCCTCCTTGCTGTTCCTGTCTTAGGGGCTTTACTTTGCTGTTTGCTGGTCCTGGAATGCACTTCCACCAGATATTCACATGGGCACACTCCCTCCTTTCCTTCAGGTTTTTATTGAAATGTCACTTTGATAGTGAAGCCTTCCAGCTAATCTAAAGTTACAAAATTGCAGCCTCCCTTCCTACTCCCTCCCCTGCTTGATTTTTCTTTATAGTACTCATCTGCAACTGAATCACTGTGCATTTTATGTAGTCCTGTGCATATTTTCCGTGTGTCCCTAGGAGAGCAAGGATTTATTTTGTCCTGTTTTGTTCACTGCCGGAATGGTGCTTGGAATGTAGTGGAACCTTAGTAAATACTTGCTGAATGAAGGAATCACTTGCCTCAGGGGAGGAATTTGACATGGTGGGCCACAGAAAAAAAGGAGGCTAACTGGCTCTGGTTTACAAAAGCCTGAATCTTAGGGGAACAAAGCTGTCCTGGACAAACAAAGTACTTGGGGAAGATGTTGGTAAAACTAGCAGGACTCAGTATAGTGGAGTGGGAATAGGGGTCCTTATAGAGCCGGAGTGTGACAGGAGCAAAGGAAGATGGACCCATGACCTGACTGAGATTAAATTCCTACCAACCGGGAAGAAGGAAGTTTCAAAGTAGAAATCAACTCGAATTGCAAAAAAGTAAAGTTCTATTTCTCCTAAGCCAGAGTTTGTGGCTGAGATTTCCATACTGAGAGAAATGGTAGACATTTCATGCTAGGATTTCCTGTGCCCTCAGGAACAGAGAATAAGAGACCACATTGGGGTCCAAATAACTTTCCTCATTCCTACCTTCACTCCTGTCCCACTGTCATACATATGATCTATCAATAAAATTCCATGTTCAGGAAGATTTTCAAATAAGTAGTTCCATTAAGACAAGCAGATTGTATCTCTCTGACTGTATCTCAACACCTACATCTATATGTATATCCATATCTATATCTACCCAGAAAATAACTCCATGTGACCATTGTAACTTCAAAGGCAGAATCTGAAAATGTGAGATGCAGACCATTTAAGAAACAATTGTATTCTGAGAAATTGCTAAAATGATAAATGACACTTCATTCAAGGAGTGAATATGGTAAGCATATGATTCCTGGTTATATGTGAGTTATCTACCAGATGATGTCTGCCCCCCATGGCATTTCTATGTACCCTGCCTCACCCCATCTCTGAGATTCAGTCAGTCCTGCATTTGCTCCTCATCTTCCATTCATGCTCTGGGATGGAGGTAGGCCAAAAGGAGAAGCCGAGGGACGAGGTGAGGATATCTGCTTCACACATTTAGTGATTTTTTTTTTTAAGCTGCAAGTTTAATGGTTTGTTCCAGGCATCAAAATCATTGCATGAAAGCAGAAGACAAAAAAAAAAAAAAAAAAAGGCTCATTCAAAACAGCTGCATCTCAATACCACGCGCCTTGCCCATGGTTTGCTCAGACTGCCAGCCCATGGTCTGGAGTCCGATGACGCATGTTCCTTTATGTTGGGTCTATATGATTTCTTAACAAACATTGCTGTTGTTCCCTTGACTTAGAGGATGAAAAAAAACATGAATATTTTAATGAGCGTTCTGTAGGCTTCAGGTTTTTTGTTTGTTTGATTTTCTCCTTTTAGAATTAGGACAGAGATTGTTCTGGCACTCAGTAAATGTTGAATTACACTGTCGGCCTGTTCACATTTGTACCCAGGAAAGAATCTAGGAAAGACCATTTCACTTAGTATTCAAAAAGGGAGAATTCATTTTCTTCTCAGTGCGAGCAGAGACACAGAGGAGTGGCTTTGATGGCTTTCCAGTTGGTCTAAGATTAAACAGATGTTTAATATTCAGTTCAGATCGCACATGTTCTAAAATCAAATATAGTCTGTTAAAGGGTTCAGTCATGGAAAAGGACATTTTTTATAACAAATTCATTCATTTTCAAGAAATTAGTTGGAATAATGAAGTGAACCCATTAGTGCTGCTTTGCTCTAAGTCTTGTTTTCTTTCTTCTCTTTGTTACTCTGGAATATAAAATTGGCTCTCTTTAAATTAAGTCAGTTACATGGGAAGTAAAAACACTTTTGTAACTTAGAGATATATTGCAGAAATTTGAGGGCATATGCACCACACTGAAAATGGGATAATCTGATCACAATGAAAGCAGGCATCCACTAGAATGATGCATTAAACCTTTCAAAAAAAGTATTTTAGTTGATTTATTCTTTGTCTTGGATCTGATGGGAAAGTGTCTAAAGCAGAGAAATGTGTTCTTCATGTGCAAAATGAAAATTACTGAGTTCTATCCTTAACTTTTCCAGATACCTTTATATATTGCATCTTGTTTAGTATAAAATAACTCGGGTGGTCTTGAATAGCAGTTGCAATTGCCTTTTCTGTTGAGTAAATCAGGAGCTGCTCCCTCTTGGCATGAATTCTCTGAATGTTTATGTCCAGTCTGCTTTGATGTCAAAAATAATTCTCATTGGTGATTTTTAAATGTAGTATCCCGGGTGCCTGAGTGGCTCAGTCAGTTAAGCATCTACCTTCGGCTCAGGTCATGATCCCAGGGTCTTAGGATGGAGTCCCACATCAGGCTCCCTGCTCAGCCGGGAGCCTGCTTCTCCCTCTCCCCACTGCTCATGTTCTCTCTCTAGCTAGCCCTCTGTCTCTCTCAAATAAATAAATAAAATCTTTAAAAAATAATAATATTTTCCCCCAGTAGGATTATAGTGAGGATGAAGAAATATATATAAGCTGTAAGTTGCTGTCCACATAATAAGATGGTGGCTTCATGATTATTTCTAAGAAATGTCAAGTTAGCCTCTGTCACATATGATCTCCATGGGCCAGCACCCTTTGTAAAACCAACAGATTTAGAAGATATTGAACTTTAGTTTTTGCAGTTATTTAAAACTGTCAAAACAGTTTACTAGGTTGTATCTTAAATATTTTGAATGAAATTATTCTCACAATGTCTGAAAGATAGAGTATCTTGTTTTCCAGCTTCCAACCCATGGTATAACCACAGACAACTGAGTAGCCTCAGCAGTCAACGGACCTCATTTGAAGGAAGTATACATATTCTGGAGCTGGCTTTCTTTGTTCCAAGCCTTTGGAAAGAATCTGAGGCCCACACACTGACCAGCTTTTCTGAGAGTAGCTATAGGTGATAATGAAGCCAGCATTCAAGAGTCAAGAGTGTCAAAAGGAAATAACAGAATGGATTGTAGTAGTTTCTGATGGTTGTTGTAGCAAATTACCACAAATGTAGAGGCTTAAAACAATGCAAATTTATTGTCTTATGGTTCTGGAGGTCAGAAGTCTGAAATGGGTTTCACTGGTCTAAAGCAAGGCATGGGCAGGGCCACCACACTCACTTTGTAAACTCTAAGGATGAATCTATTTCCTTGCCTTTTTCTGGTTCTTGGAGTTGTCTGTATTCCTTGGCCTCGTGCTTGCATCACTTTAACCTCTTGTTTCCATAGTCACATCTCTTATTTTCTCTTCTGTTGTTAAATATCTCTCTGCTGCCCCCTCTCATAAGGACACTTTTGATTACATTTTGGGCCACTTGTGTGATCTAGGGCAATTTCCCCATCTCAGGGTTCTTAATCATATCTGCAGTGTCCCTTTGCCATATAAAGTAACATGTAAGGGTTCCAGGGATTACAACATTAGATAGCTTTAGGGCCCATTATGCAATCTACTGTGTGAACATATACAGGGCTGGCATGATGGTTATTACTGAGAAATGTCAAATCTGTCAGCCACTGTCACATATGCTCTCAAGGGGGCAACCCCCTGTGTACAACCAACAGAATAGAAGGTATTGAATTTTAGGGTTTTTTCAATTATTCATATAGTTAAAACAGTTTACCAGGTTGTCTCTTAAATATTTTGAGTGAAATATTTTCTCTCCCAGGAAGAAAGTTTCATCTTGTTAAAGCCAGTCATCCTTCCCTATGCTTCTGCTGATCTAACTCTAAAGATCAATTCCTGTTCCATCAGGCTTTGCGCATATCTAAAGAGATTACTCACTTACACTCACCATTCCATAGATCTGATTCATAGGCCTTTAAATTTAATATGGTAGCCTAGAATTTGCTTTAGCCATTCTAAGTTTCTTCTAGCTAGGTTTCCAGTTATCACTCTTTGGTTCTGGATTTCTCTTAATGGTTAAGGGAGAAGTTGAATGGGAATGTTACCAGACTTCTGGCTTCAGACTTAGGAGATCTAAGTAAACACAGTTGATGAGGAACCATGTGGGACATGGAATCTAGGTCTTCTATAATGACTTTGAAGTTTCCCCCCTCAACCACATTGCTCAGGCCTTGAGAATGATTCTGTGAGGGTGACAGAGTTACCATCCTCTTTTTATAACTCAGACACAGATGGGTGAAGAGCTTTGCATACCTAGTAAGGGGCAGACCTTGGACTTGAACTAAAGATTTCTGGTTCTTATCCACAGTGCTGTCCACCACTAAGAGCTGTCTGAGACCTTGAAGTTCAGTCTTATTCCTGCCTTCACGTATTTGAAGCTCCTCTCCAGCATTCTTCTAATCTGTAAAAGCAGGTTTAACATGACTTTGAGTCTGTTCTGTTCACACTTTCTCTTGAAATATCTGGGTAATTGAAGCAAGAGATATGAGTGTATGTATGTGTATAAGAGAACTTGAATGATCTAGATAACTTTCTCCATTTTCTGTTATATGCAGTGGGAAAAACAAATTCTGTCTTCTATAAGACCTGTTGATGTGATTTGTATATGGCAGTGTTAATGATTTGGGAAGACATAGATGGAAAAATTGAATGCACTTGTGGGGGGCTTTAGTCTAGTATGGTTCTTATTTTTGACTATTAATCTGGGTTCATTCTTCTAGAATAAAGATCTTTTGGTGACTTTGGGGAAAAATGAGAAATTATTAAAGAAGAAATATTGACTGCAAGACAGTTTTGTTCTAGGGAGAAATCACAAACTGGAAACTTAGAAAAAGGATAAAAAACACTTTCTTGTAGCATATCACCTTTGTTTTTATTAAAATGTATAGAACCACAAAATTATAGATCTGGAAGGGCCTTTGTAATTACTTAGTCCCAACTTCTCATTTGGTATAAGAAAAAACCAAGGTTATGATGTCAAAGTGGAAGTTCATGGTAAAGTTAAGATGGGCAAACAAGTGTTATGTCTCAGGAGCTAGGGCCTCACCTACCACCCTAGCACATAGTACACAAAGATTTCTGCATTATGCCTTTTACTATACTATTATCTCTTTCACTCAATTCAGAGTAATTTTTTACACATAGAGAGATGGTAATTTAAAGATATACACTGTAAACCGATTTTTATTGATTCTCTGATTTTTGTACCAGCAGAATGTCTTACAGTATATGCCAAAAGTCATAACCAACCTTGAATTCAATCATAGTGACAGGAGTGAGAATCAAAAATGAAAGAATTATATTGGTTGTAATTCAGAATACAGGAAGATTGCCAGTTCATGACTTGAAAATCATTTTAAGAGAATGTCTTTCCAAGAGGCCATTAATCAGATAGTTCAAGTTCTAATCCATAGAAAGAACCATTCCTCATGAATTAGAGAGAATCTGACAGTTTTGCTAATCCCTTATAATAGGAACAGTTAATAGGGACAGAGTTGCAGTCAATAAGCTGTCTCCATAATTGAGTCTTAAGCTTCTGAATTTGTCAACAATAATAAAGAGTGCAATTAGAAAGTAACTGGGGAAATAATAATTGTTGTGCCTTTAATGAAGACTGAGACCCTTTTATAAACTCTGTGTAATTAGTTTCTGTATGCTAGCAAATCTTTTTGAGTCCTGCAAAATTATGGCTATATCATATCTGAATGTTATTGATGCCTCTTTCTCATATATAGAGCAATTAGGAAAGATAGCTTTAAAAAAAGACTGGTGAGGTAGGAATAGAGATAATTGAAAACTGAGAAGAGTAATTTCCATTGTCCAAAAAAGTGATAATGGAATCCAGCATGTAATCTACTATTTTTCATCATGTTGTCATTCTGTGATCTAATATCAGATTAGTCAATGGAAGATTTCATCCATCATAATGGGCTTAATATTCTTCAAAAGCAGAATCACTGCAGGAAGTTAGATTAGGGCTAGTAAGTTCCTGAAAGATTCAAGCATTTCATTGGAAACATTAATGATGTGTATATCCTATCATGCATCTGGCTAGTTACCCACTTTCAGTTTATATGAATAACTCCATCAATGCTGCACAATATTGTGCTGAGAAGGGAAAATCATAATTTATAAAGTGTGGAGAGAACATGTGATTTTCCTAAGTTTGGGAGGTAGGCAGGTTAGAGATCCCTAAATGCCCCCCCATTTTTTTATGAAGAATTTGAAACTCAAAGAGGTGAATGCTTGTCCAAGTGGGAGTTAAAGACCAAGTCTCAGGTCCAGGTCTTTCCATGCCACATCTTCAATTTTCTTTGGTTGTTCGATTTCACCTCATACCAAACATATACTTTTGACTCTAAATTGAGTTATAAATTTTATTAAATGTCAAATTCTGCACTCTTACATACAGAATCACAGTTAAATTTATCTCGTGATGTATGCAACATAGTTGTACCTTTCTGAATTTAAATAACCTCTGCATTCATTATACATTAGATACCTGGGGATATTCTGATTTATAAGATTCATGGTTGAAGAATGGCATATTCTTTACTTAGTGAGCATCCTTCATGGCTTTCAGAAGGTTGTTCCTCAGATTTATGATTCAATTAGAAAGGACTTAGAAAAACTTTTCTTTCAATTCAATGGCAATCTAAAAGAAAATTATTTTAGTGAATTGACACCTAGAGTTTTAATGGAAATAGATTTCTCTGCCACAAACAACCCTCCTGGGATTGTGACATTAACAACCATCCAAGATTCAAGCAAATCGATACTGAGGTCCAAAGTGTTGATTGTTGAGTATATGAATTACCAGAGTAAGAGAACATTATTTAAATAACTTCATCCCCAGAGGAAAAACATGCCACAAAAATGGGCTGTATTACAGCATTCGCACATCTTTCGTTTAAGTAATGAAGATAATTTTTTGGCAGAGTAGATTGTGGGTTGAGAAAAGGAAGCAAAGAGAAACATAAATAACACTCCTTATCTTTGAAGATTCCTTGAAGCTTCTCAGAGTTTTCCTAAAAATGCCACCTGCCTCCATACGTTAGATCTACTCAGTCTGACCTGGTACTAAAGAACAGACTGGTTACAACCAGTTTTCCTGATGGGGGAAAAATCTGTCCGCTTTAATTTTGTGAGGAAATAGCTTGGGGAGTGAAGTTTTCCCTCCCTATCTCAAAGAAAATGTATAGCTGTGATGTGTGATTTCTGGGAACATGGTGATGTCTTGGGAACATTGGTCCCAATTCAGAGAGCCTAGGTGTCTGAAGGGAATTTTTGGTCTTCTTGAGGCAGACTATTCAAGAGTTTTCTTTGGATTTTAAATATTGATATTCAATTTATTAAATGTATAAATCCCCAAACCTAGTTTTTCTTCACTTTTGAGTTCTACATACAAATTTTGTTATTCTCTTTATAAATCTAATAGATTTTAATAATCCTTCAAAGTGCTTCTAAATAGTGTATACTAGCATTTACCAACATAGTTAATTAAACATCTTCAACTATTTTAAACTTCATTTATATACTTAATATATAGTATCCATTTTCCTTTTTTAAGTCTTTTAATTGGTAAACAAATCCTCTGAATACTAAATTAATTCTTATAATAAATTGAATTTATATATACACTGAACTGAAAATTCTCTTAGATGCTCCAGTAATATTAAAGAATGCAGGAAAATTCCACTTAAAATCATAAGTATAATCAGTTCTTCAGCTTCACATTTTAAATTGGAGTTATATGGTTGTCACTCTAAAAGTTCAAATTATCTCAAAAGTATCACGTGCATTGATATCAAATATGTACAAAAATATAATAGTATAGTCTGATTCTCTCAGACATTTATTTTATTCATTCCAAGTCTTCTCACACGTAGAAGATCTGTACTCACTAAGGAAAATAGTTACTGTTCTAAATTCTCATTACTTACAACCAGAGATGTTGGCCAGGTATGAGACCTGGAGCTATAGGTCTTTGGACCACCCATGCTGTCATTCTGAGCCCTTTTTATACAGTTGCTGTGTCTTAAATGACTCTACTTAAAAGGGAATAGGTCTTTTAACTCTCATTACCTAATTTTTTATTTCTCAAACAAGTCCTCCACTGCCTACTCAAGTTGATCGCTTACAATTTGGTGCTTCTTGAGATATGTTATAGTGCTCAGTGCCCAAGCATGGATTCTGGAGCCAGATTGCCTAGGTTTAAATCCTGGCTCTACCAGTTATTAGCTGTGTGATCTTGGACAAGGAGCTTAAACTCTTTGTGCCTCAGTTTCCTAATCTGTAAAATGTGGATAATACCAGAAACTAACTCATAGGATTGTCGTGAGAATTAAATGTGTTAGTAAATGTAAACCTCTTTGAATAGTCCCTGGCTTATGTTGGTGTTAAGTGTTATTATCATCATGTGTATTTTCCTTCTGACTCTAAAGATCTTTGATTTGGAGGTATCCTAAGATTGTCTTTTCCATCTAATTTTGAAGATCTTTGAATTCAGGGGAATCTTGCTATCCTTAATAATTATCAAATTGTATACTTTCCTTATATACTAAAATTATATCCAATTTAATTTTGCATATTACTTTGGATTTGCCCTTTCTGTGGTGTTGGCTTATTAAGTCATTCTCCTGAATGGTTTTAGATTCAGCTGTATGCACTTAGTAAATGACTTGCCTGAGTCACTTAACCTCTCTCTATGCTTCAATTTCCTTATCTAAAAAAATGGGGATAATAACCCTTGATATACCCTTTATACCTTGATCAATAAATACTAAATATTTATTGAGGACCCAGTATGTCTTAGATACTATTCCAGGTTCTTCAAATAAATTAGTGAACAAAACAGACAAATATTCCTTTTTGGAGATTGCATTCTAGCCAGGGTGGGAGTGGCAGGGAGAAACTGGAGGGGAGAGGAGACATAATGAATGAGTAAATTACATGGTATATTAGATGGTGATATGTGCTAAAGAAAAAAAAAATAGAACAGGCTAAGAGGAATCAGACATTTGCAGCAGGGGTATGGGGGCCTATCACAATATTAAAAATGATGATCAGTGTAGGCCTTATGGAGAACATGAGATCTGAGTAAAGACTTGAAGGAGATGAGGGAATGCGCCAAGACATATCAGGGGGAAGAACATTTTGGACAGAAGGAACAGTGTATTAGCCAGCTTCTGCTGTAGCAACAAACAACCCTAACATAGCAGGCTCTGACAAGCACACAGGTTTTGCTAATATTATGTGCTCAATAGCCACTCCCACAATTGTTTTAAATATTTTCCTCTCTCTAGATATAAGTATTTAAGCTTGGTAGAGGCTGAGGAATAAATTCCACTATAGGGAATCATGGCAAGATTAGGGAGCGTGAAGAAAGAGTTAACACAGCCAGGTCTGGTTGCTCACTCTTTGAATGTCTCCAAGTGTCTTGGATTTACTCTGAGCCAAACCCCTGGGAATATAGCCCTCAGAATGTTCTCTCTATCGCCGATGGATTGATTATTTTGTTGTGTATACTTGGGAGAAATAAACCATACCATAATAGCTTGTCAGGATTGCTTTGTACAATTTATCAAGGTTGATAATGTACACCTGGCTTCGTTGTTTTGGTCCTGCGTTTCAGTTACCATAGCTGATGGCTAGCAAGATGTGCCTAGTGACCAACTTCCTATGGAAGCCTCGGGCCCTGAGATTCAAATGGGTTTCCTTGGTAGAGACATTCCACACTTGTCCCTGTAGTTTGCTCCCAGAGGAAAAAAGCCCATCTTGTGTGGCCTTGGATGAGGAAGGACATCAGAAACCTATGCTGGATCTCTCTGGACTCTGTCAATATGTATCTTTT
Organism: Eumetopias jubatus; assembly: GCF_037043125.1. Classification (NCBI taxonomy): domain Eukaryota; kingdom Metazoa; phylum Chordata; class Mammalia; order Carnivora; family Otariidae; genus Eumetopias; species Eumetopias jubatus. The sequence goes on from NW_028274817.1 coordinate 5,103,895, forward strand.
TTCTTGCTAGTTTCGCTCTATCTTCTGCTGTGATTAACCTTAGCCAAGAGTATAAACCTGCTATTGAAGTGTGATTCTTTCTGGTGGATCACTGAAGTTAAGGAAAAGGTTGTGGGATTTCTTACACAGGAAGAGAATTGATAATTGCTAACACTAACAACTAGAACAAGGGCTTAAAAGCAGGAACCTACTTTAATGATCAAGAAACAATGGAAGCCATTGTTTGTGGAGTAAAGGGTATGAGACAGAGAGGACTAGGAGGTAAAGTCAAGGAGTAATGGGGGTGGAGCTGGATCATGGAACGCTTTGTAGGTCATGGTGAAACAGGAAGCCACTGGTGGTTTTGAATAGAAAAGTGGTGTAATCTAAGTTTTAAAAGAGATCACTGGGGCAACGGTTTTGAGAATGGATGGTAGATGGACCGGGGAAGAAGTGGGGAAACCCATTGGGAGGCTATTGCAATAATCCAAATGAGAAATGTTGGTGACCTGGACCAGGTAGCCACAGTAGAGATGGTTAGAAGGGGTCAGAGTTTAGATATTTTGAAGATGATTTTTATGGGTCAAGTGGAAGAATGGGGTGTGGGAAAGTTTGCCAGACATAAGCAGCATATACGGGTAAATGATTCTTTTGGGGTTTGGAATATTATTTTGGCCATCGGGACGAATACGCCTGAGAATCCATGCCATGGTCTCAGAGGGGGCTTTCTCAGGCCATTTGTGAAGCTACACACAGAACTTTTTTTTTTTTGAAAGATTTTATTTATTTGAGAGAGAGCACGAGAGAGAGAGCACACAAGCAGGGAGAGGGGCAAAGGGAGAGGGAGAAGCAGACACTCCACTGAGCAGGGAGCCTGAAAGGGGTGACCCCAGGACCCTGGGATCATGACCGGAGCTGAAGGCAGATGCTTAACCAGCTGAGCCTCCCAGGCGCCCCCACACAGACCTTTTTTGATGAAAATCCCAAGAAACAGGATTTGATAGTGCTGTTATTTTAGATTGTCTGTGCTCCAGCTTAACTCACCAGCCTGGGCACATCAACATGGAGGAAAATCCCTTGCTGTCCCCATTTGCAAAGGGGACCTTGCATAATTAAAATTTTTTCCTGAAGACTGTGTCTGCATATTGGGAGAGGATTTGCTCTGTCTTTACTCACTGGCAGGCATGTAACCAGGGTGGTTTCAAAGTGTGGGTGATTTCTGTCACCTCATATCATTGCAAATACATGCTGATGTCACATGCATTCTGGAGCCAGCTTCTGGGTTGAGGTCATCAGTAAGGATTTTTGCCTGAGCTCCCCTTTCTGGTGTCCTTGTGTGTATTTTCCCTTTACCCGGTTCCCCACCCCACAACACACACCCATATAGCCGTATTTCAGAAGACATGATTCCCTTTTGTGCCCAGAGATTATACTGCTAACTCTGATGCAAAGGAGAAATTTGAGCTGAATTATTTCTATTGCTTCTGTTCTAAAAATATCACCTCCTTTTTGCCTAATGTGTACAGGAAGTATGTGGCTTTATTTCTGTATAACAGATGCAAAAGCAGCTCAGGTAAGGCGGTAAAGCCCAGGTGTGAATGCCTTTTGATGTGCTTAGAATTGCCACAATTAGAAAGCTAAGCCCTGAAAGAAGACCCAGAGCTAATTATACCGGGAAGAGTCAAGAAATTGGTTTAACAAAGAGAATTTGTGATATTATCCCTATTGACAATTGGATTAGGGGATGTTCCCAGCTCTGTGGTTTACAGGATATTTTTCTACAAATCATTAGCAAAAAATGTCAAACAAACTCTTTTGTTCTTCACCTTGGAAGAAAGCCAGATTCTTTAGGGGATCTGAGTGCAGTTCAGCAAAGCAAGCCAGCATATTTAGAAAGTTGCCCAGCCAACAAGTTGCTTTGCTACCTGACCCATGAGAGGGCAACTGACTGAGCCTGGATAAGGCAACTTGCATAATGGTGTGCTACTTGGGGCGCTTCAAAGGGAGAGAGTGCAGTTTTCTGAAAATGTCATTTACCATACTTAGGAAGCTTTCCATTTGGAACCATATGAAGGCATTTTTCTTGTTTGATGCATGATAGCACTACCCAAGCCTTTAGGATATAGGAAGAATGAAACCTTTGAGTTCTATTACCCGTCAAAGGTCAAGCACATGTGGGAAGGAGAGAGGTGGGGGCAAAATGGGGGTCACTTAAACTGATTTCCATTCCTTTGTTTTAGAACTATAGTGTCAAAGTGAACTAGACCTGGATTCTAGCCATACCTCCGTTGTTGACAAGCTGTTAAGAACTAAACTTGTTAGGAACTTGGTTTCCTCCACTGTAAAAAGGGAGGCTTTTAGTTGGGTTTGATTCATTCAACAGATCCTTGTTGAGTAGCTGATATGTGTCACGTACTGTTGTAAGTGATTGGGCTATATCAGTGAACCAAACAGCCTAAGACCCTGTCCTCATGGGGTTTCCACTCTAGTTGCTGGTGGGAGGCAAATGACAAACAATAAGCATAATAAATAAATAAGATATTTATACTATGTTAGATGGTGGTAAGTGCTATGGGAAGGAGAAAACAGTAGAGTCGGGGGAGAAGTTTTGGAGTGCCGGCAAAGGTAGGGGTGGTGAGGGTTGCAATTTTACATAATCTCTAAGATGCTTACTAGTTCATAAAATCCGTAATTCTATGGTGTTTGTTCATTTAATCATCATGATCTTAGTAACTTTATATTAAAATATTTATCTACAAAGAGACTTTAAAGTCCATCATGTCTACTAAGATATCCTTTGAGCATGCTAACTCTTTGATGTCTTTTATTCTTTCTTCAGGATCTAAGGCACTGTACAGTTTATTTTCTCTTTCCTGTCCTGGTTTCAGGAAGATGTGTCTAATCTCCCTCTCTTCTGTTTCCCTGGCTTTTTGGTTCTGTCTCTATTATGGTACTTTTTCGAGTCTAGTTTCATGTTCACTAGGCTGTGGGCCAGGACAGAGGTCAGGTTGGACCTTGGTTATATGTTCTGTTCATATTTATTAATTTCATGAGTGAACTTTCCAAGCATCCAGGCTTATTATTCCATGACTTCATACTAATTGGTTGCCAGGCTAGTGCTAACACCCAAAACCTTGCAGTGAACAGAACAAGCAGTAGTTAAGAACTACTCATTCATGTATCCACAAATTTTGTGACTGCGGAGTGTGTGTGTGTGTGTGTATGTCTGTATGTTTTAAATGCCATTTGAGGATAAGAAGTACAAGTACTTTATAATCAATGATAATCCTTCATATTGCTTAGAGGCCACAGAGGCCAGAAGACTACTTTTGGAAGTCAAAAGACCCAGTGGACCATTAGCCACATTTGTTCTTATTCATTCATTTTGTCATTTCTTTCTTTTTTTATTAAAAGATTTTATTTATTTATTTGAGAGAGAGCACAAGCAGGGGGAGGGGCACAGGGAGAGGGAGAAGCCCGCTCCCCGCTTGAGCAGGGAGCCTGATGCGGGGCTCGATCCCAGCACCCTGGGATCATGATCTGAGCTGAAGGCAGACGCTTAACCGACTGAGCCACCCAGGCGCCCCTGTCATTGTTTCTTTATCAAATATTATTGAGCATTAGGAGCTGTCAGTGACTACTTTTCATAATATATGCATCAGAGAAGAATTATATTACTTTTGAAAATCTAATGGGGAGCATCATAATACAAATATTACTACTTCATTTTTTCTTTTTGTTATATTTTTATTGTTACGTTAGTATTGCTACTTCAAATGAAAATCAAATAGAAAAAATACTGCACTATTAGAGAGATTTATACTATTCAAGAGAAGATGACTTTGAAGAGCGTTATGGATTGCTAATCATCTATTCACTATATGGGACAGCTTACTTGAGGCCAATGAATAGTCAGATAGTGGTATGATTGAATCAAATTCCCACCGATTCCTATTGTCTGATAATGTGCCTGGCTCAGTTACATATTATCTGTCTGTATGTGCAGACTTCTAGAAAATATATCTTAAATATGGAAGATCATTCCAAATGGAAAAGGACAGGGGCGCCTGGGTGGCTCAGTAAGTGTCTGCCTTCGGCTGAGGTCATGATCCCAGAGTCCTGGGATCAAGCCCCTCATCGGGCTTCCTGCTCAGCGGAGAGCCTGCTTCTCTCGCTCCCTCTGCTGCTTCTCTTTGCTTGTGTGCTCTCTCTCTCTGGCAAATAAATAAATAAAATCTTAAAAAAAAAAAAAAAAAACAAATGGCAAAGGACAGACAGGAAACTAGTATTTTTTGGCAGCGTCCAAATGGAAACCTGTAAATGTGTTATCTATCCAAAGATCAGATGTGGCAGGCAATTGGCAGAAGTCCAATTTTTAGTCATTTGTTGGAGAGGTATGGCAAATATCAGAGACTTAGCTATAAGAGGACTGGGGTATAAGACACACATTTTATCTATTAAGGTTCCAGGTTAAAGCCAGGATTCATAGTCTTTGGGAGACATGGTTATGAGGCAGAGAACCCAGGTAATAAAAGGTTGGGGCTTCAAGGTCACAGTGGAACCAGTAGCTGAGTGGGCAAGCACTCTAGGACCTCCATACCTAGGACCAGGATTTGTCCCAGCGTCAGCGGCAGAATTGAAGTGACATGTGAGAATTAAATATATTCACTTTATTGGTTAGAAGGATTTAGAATCAGGGTACTAGAAATGCTATTATGCATCTAATATATAGAACAGAAAGACGTGGTTATATGAAGCATAGTGGTTAATGGCATACATTATACATGAGGACTTACAACAAATCCAATCAATCAATACAGATTTGTTGGCCACCTAATATATGCCAGGCACTGGATACTCAGTGAAGAAGAAAACGTTGTTCTGAGATGGTCACTATATGTACTATATACCACAAATTATGACACAACACGTATATGCTATTACAGAGATATGTACGAGCTATTACAAAGATAAGTACAATAGGACCAAGTAACTTTGCCTGGGGAAGTAAAGAAAGATACCAATTACGAGGTAATGTTTGAAACAGATTTTACATGATGAGTAGGAGTTATCCAGGATAGGAAGGTAAGGAAGATTTTTTTTTTAGGAGACTAGAACAATATGCACAAATGCATGGAGTTAGAAAAGGGCCCATTGTGTCAATTGAGGTAGAAATACAAAGTACATAGTGAGGAATGTTTAAAGAGATAAATGGAAAGGTAAGTTGGGCAAGATTGTGAAGGGACTTTGTATATTAAGAAGTTCAGAATTTTAAGTTCCAGGAGAGCTGAACTCTAACACCGCCTGCTCTAATGAACTTCAAAACGTACGCTGGTCTAAGCACAATATACAAAAGTTTATTTTTTGCTCACATACAATCCAAAGTTGTAGTTCTGATTGAGATGTGACTCTACTCTAAGTGTTGATTTAGGAACCCAAGTTCCCGGGGCGCCTGGGTGGCTCAGTTGTTAAGTATCTGCCTTCGGCTCACACCCTGATCCCAGGGTCCTGGGATCGAGCCCGGCATCAGGCTCCCTGCTCAGTGGGAAGCCTGCTTCTCCCTCTCCCACTCCCCCTGCTTGTGTTCCCTATCTCGTTGTGTCTCTCTCTGTCAAATAAATAAATAAAATCTTTAAAAAAAAAAAGAATCCGAGTTCCTTTCTTCTTGATGCTCCATAATCTTTAACACATGGCTTCCAATATTGCTGTGCTCTTTTGTATCAACCTGGCAGAAGGGCAAAGAGCAAGGAAAATGGCTTATGGGAAGATAGATGATGAGACTAGGCCTGGAAGTGACATATGGCATTTCTGCTCACATTTCACTGAGCAGAAGGTGCTCATATAGCTGCACCTAACTGCAAGGGAGGCTGGGAAATGTAATCTGTGAGCCTAGTGGTAGAGGAAATGGTTTTAATGAATAGCCAGTTTCTACCACTCTCTCTCTCTCTCTCTCTCTCTCTCTCTCTTTTTAGAGAGGGGTGGGGGTGGGGAGGGGCAGAGGGAGAGAAAGAATCTTAAGCAGGCTCCATGCCCAGTGTGGAGCCCGACATGGGGCTCAATCTCATGACCCTGAGATCATGACCTGAGCCAAAATCAAGAGTTGGATGCTTAACTGACTGAGCCACTCAGGCACTCCACTACCACTCTCTTATTGTGTTTTCTAGTGCCTAACATTTAATAGACACTCATTAAATGTTTGCCAAATGAATAAATGAACAGGGTTTTGTTTTGCTTTTTGGTTTATTTTTTCCTGGCAGAGTTAGTGTTGTGAGTTTATTATTTTTTAATTACAAAGGAGACATATTCTTCTTGTAAATATATAAATAAATAGTTCAGAAATGTGCCATGTCAATACTCTATTGGGATAACTGATGGATGTGGAGCAGTTTGACAAGTGTTGGGAGAGACAGGATAAGAGGCTATTCCAGCAGCCCAAGAGAAAAATTTCTGACCCAGGGCAGTAGGAATGAATATAGGAAAGGCTGAATGTGAGATCCATTCCCCAGGGAGCATTAAAAGGACTTGATGGTGAATTTATTTGGGGGGGGGGTGGTGAGGAAGAAAGAGTAGTAGAAGGTGATACTACGCAGTCGAGCTCAGCAGTGGGATGGAGAATGCATCAGTATTCTATTGTTGCCATAACAAATTATGGCAAACTTAGCAGCTTAAAACAACATCCATTTATTATCAACACAATTCTACAAGTTTGGAAATCTAAGCAGTCTTAACGAGGCATTCTTTTAAAGGTATCACAAGGGCAAAATCAAGATGGTGGCTGGCCTGAGTTTTTATCATGAGGCTCTTGGGTGGGGAGAATCAGCTCTGAAGCTCATTGAGGCAGTTGGCAAGAATTCAGTTCCTTCTTAATGTTTCCACATGGTCTCCTTCATTTTCTAGTCAGCAATGTGGGTCGAGTGCTTCTATGGCTTTAAATCTCTCTAAAATCTTCTTCTGGCACATCTTTCTACTTTCTTCTGCTTTCAGCGCTCATGTCATTACATTGGGCCCACCCAGATAATTCAGGACCATCTCCTTTCCTTGAGGTCATCTGTAAAGTCCCCTTTGCCATGTAATGAAACATATCCACAGGCAAGATACCAGTGAGCAAATGTCATGGGGTCAAAATTTGGCTTACCACGTGGAATGTGCAGGAATCTGTGTGTTGATTTAACAGCCATGCTAGCCTCTTTGGAGTATGTTTCTCTGTACTGCAGAGGCTGGATCCTCTTCTGCAGCTGCGGTTCTGGATGTGATTTAGGTTCTGTGAATCAGATGTACTCACAGGAGATTTGAACTTGAGATTGAGGTAAGGGGGAAAGAGGAGTGTGTGAGACATCTATTTCGGCTGGTAAGAATTGGAGCTCCACTGGCATGGTTCTGATACCAGCAGCTGTCCTAGTAACTTCTGGATTCAGCAGGCAGCTATAACTTGAACCAGCCAACCACCGGATTCTTGTTGATCGTTTTGCTGATACACAAATATCCTACTGAATGTCTTTATATGGGCCTGCTGATTTGCAAAGGTTACCTGCTTTAGTGGAGGCAACTCTATCCCAACTCCACAACTGAAGAAATGGAAAATCAGATGTTAAAGGGACTTGTCCATGGTTACGCAGTGATTAGAGCTGAGATTCAACTTCGAAGTTCTCTCCATTGTGTGAGTGAAGCTTGCTCTTTTTGTTGTTGTTGCTGTTGTAGAAGATTAGAATTATTTCCCCAGAAATGTATAAGTTGTTTTTTAGCCATGTTCTGGATTCTGACCTTGACCTTATATGGAACTCAGCTGTTTTCAAAGAGCTTTCACAGTCATCACTTCATTGAATGTCAGGAGTCATAACTGGGGACTCAGGGATTCTGGAAGTTGGGGGGAGAGGGGAGGGAAATGAGAATATCCCCACCGAAGTGGTCAGTGATAACCAGCACTGAAACCTGCAATGTGTACTTTAAACTGATTGTGAAGAGAGCCTCACTTTTCTACTCCCTGCCCAGAGACCATGTAATTTCAAGAAGACTGCTCCAGAAGCACACAAAGAACTCAGATTCCATAGATACAGCTGCACCTGCTGCCACAGGAGATAAATGAGGTGCTCTGGCAGGTCAGCCAGAAGACACAAGCTGGGCTGTCACATTGGTGCAGTGACAGATGCCTGTGCTCATGTAATGTGAGAGAGAATCTCTGGAGCTGGAAGAGATAAAGAAATGCCACATTTTCATAATTTCTTTAAAAATGCAAAGGATGTTGCAGGGTTGTTATGTAAAAGTTGCTGCTTTGTGAAGATAGGGAATTGCGTCTTTTAGGAAAGGGCAACATGAATGGGAAAAGGAGCTCTGAGTCTACTCCTGGCAAAGGTAAAAACAGTCTCAGGATGGGCCCACTTGACTAAGTTTGGATGTGGCTGGGAGGTGCTGGAGGAGTAAAGAAGAGGCTCAGATAGTGAGGGCTAGTATTTTACCTTGGAGCTCTATGTCATGCTTCTAGACCTAAGGTGGAAGCTCTTGGAAGCAGAACTTCTGTTTTCTCATTCAGCACTATATTCATAACAATTATAAAAGTACATGCCATATTTTAAGGACTTAATACATATTTGCAGATTGACCATTGTAAATAATTACCGGAGCTAGACTGTGTAAAGAAGAGGTCAGCAAACTATAGCTTGTGGGCCAAATCTGGGCCACTGCCTGATTTCACAAATAAAGTTTTATTGGCACACAGCATGCTCACTCACTTATGTATTGTCTGTGTACTGCAATGGCAGACCTGAGAAGTCATGACAGAGACCATATGACTCACAAAGCTGAAAAAATTTACTATCTGGTTCTTTACAGGGAAAGTTTCTCGACCACTGGAGTAAAACACCATTTAAAGAGTTACCCCATAGCAGATGGGAAAAGGTAACTTTGACTCCACATAGCCCTTCAGCTATCAGGACATTTCTTTGCTCTCATTTGAAGAAAATCTCTTCAAGACAGTTTTCTGTACTGCCTGTAATTCCTCTCCTCACATTTTCTTTTAAATCCACTCCACTGAAGCTTTTCCCTTCCTTGGAAATGCTCTTGTCATGATCATCAGTGTTGTGAAATCTGAGGTCACATTTGTTGTCATATCCTTTGACTTGGCAACAGTATCAGACATGGTTGGGCAGACTTGGAACATTTTCTTATCTTGGCTTCTGGGTCACCACATTTCTTCTAGTTTCACTGTTTGCTCCTTCTCAGTATACTTTGCTTGTATACTCATCTTATTGGGCTCTTAATGTTGAGTGTCCTAGGTTCAGTTCTTGGCCTTCACTTAATCCATCTAAATTGCCTTGGTAATTCCATCTAATTTCATAACATTAAGTATCATCTATACAACTATGACTTGCAAGTTTCAATCTTTAGCCTAGATCTGTCCTCTTATTGGCCTCTTATTGTTGAGTGTCCTAGGGTTCAGTTCTTGGCCTTTACTTAGTCCATCTAAATTGCATTGGTAATTCCATCTAGTTTCATAACATTAAGTACCATCTATGCAACCATGACTTTCAGGGTTCAATCTTTAGCCTGGATCTCTCCTCTGACCCATATATCTAACTTGGCCTCTCTATTTGAACATCTCCAGTTTAACCTATTCCAACAGAAAATCTGATAATTCTTCCTCAAACCTGCTCCTCCCACCATCTTCTTTATCTCTGTTGATGGAAACTTCCTTTTCCCAGTTGCTCAGGCCAAAACCCTTTGAATCATTCTTGACTCCTCTTGTTCACACTTCACATCCAATCCATAAGCAAATCCTGTTGACTGTACTTTATTTTCTTTGTTTTAAAGATACATTTATTGAAATATAATTCATATGCTATTCAGTTGTACTTTAAATTATATATCTAGGCTCCACCCCCTTCTCACCACTTCTTTTGCTAAAGTCATAGTCTGTCACCACTGTGTCTCACCTGAATTAATGAGATAGCTTTTTTTAAAAACATTTTATTTATTTATTTGGCAGAGAGACACACAGCCAGAGAGGGAACACAAGCAGGGGGAGTGGGAGAGGGAGAAGCAGGCTTCCTGCGGACCAGGGAGCCCGATGTGGGGCTCGATCCCAGGATCCCGGGATCACAACCTGAGCCGAAGGAAATCACTTAATGACTGAGCCACCCAGGTACCCCGAGATAGCTTTTGATTTGTCTCCCTGCTTTGTCTCTTCATCCCCTTTATCTATTCTCAACATGACAGAATATTCCTGTTAATTTAAATCACATAAATCCCCTAAATGAGCTAAATAAAATTTAACTCATTACTGGTTAATTTAAATGCCTAACTACTCTGTTCAAAACCCTCCAATGTTTCCCTTGTCACTGAGAGTAAAAGCCAAAGTCCTTACAATAGCCTACATGGACCTACAAGATCTGGTCCTCTTATCTCTCTGCCCTTACATGCCACCACTTTGGGAGCCATGAAAATGCACTTCAGAGATCTCCTACTGCAGAGAGAAGAGTATAGAGATAGTTCCAGCTGCTGTGCCCTGAAATCCATTACTAAGTTTATTCCAAGGCCGTGCTTCTCATGGTTGTTCTCTGCCAATGACGGAGCATGGCCAAGATACCGAGGGAGGTCCATTCTTAAAAGATGCAGGATTCCTGTAATGGAAGGCTTTGGCAAGAGGACTTCGTTAGCCTGGTCAGAATTTTCTTAGATTCTTCCTACCTCTCTTTCCTTCCCTCTCTCCTTTACAAGGTTCAGACCTGTGTCACGGTGGGTGGCTCTCCCTACCTCCTCCAGTTCCTTCTCTCTTTTCCCTCACAGGTGTTTTTCCCATCAAATAAGTTTCAAAAGTATGTAAAATGATGGCATATAATTTGTTGTTTTCATGAAGACATTGACTAATTTGACATTTGTCAGTTATTTCTAATGATGTGGGCAGTGGGTTCCAGAATTTATTTTTCATGCTGAAGTTGCTTGGCTGTATTGAGCCAAGGGTATGAATATTTCATATTCATTCAAAATATAAACAAGCCCCCCCCCAAAAAAACCCAGAGAACCAAAACCCTCCCCTTTTGAAAAGTAACTCCATTAAATGAATCTTTCTCAGATAGGAAATGGTTGCTTCAACTTGTATTTTTTTGCATGTGAAACTTCTAATGGAAGTTTGGAGTGGAATGGAGTGGAATAACTTCAACTTGGCAAGGTAGGGTTGAAGAATTATTGTGTTTATAACTGCAAATGAAGTGTCATTGTTGAAACTGATGTCAAGTTTTATTCAATATGCAAAATCAAAATAAATGAATTAGATTATTTTGAAGCTTTGAAGAACTATTTAATAAAGACAACCACTGAGGAATATGAAATTTTATCAAGTGGCATTGTTAAACATCTAAGAGTATTTGAAGACATTTGAAAAAGATTTGCTGTTAAACAACGAAGATTTAGACTGGTTGAGGACCTATTCATTGACTTTCTTCAAAGAAAACCATTTGTAATTAGAGATTCTGAGTTATTGTTAGATATTGTTGATGAGTCACTTTCAAAACAATTGTCTACCACTCTTTTTTTCTAGCTTCTGGATCAATTTAATAGGAAGGTATCCTGGATGGCAAAGCAGGCTATAAAAATAAAGAAACCATCAGAAGTATTAATTTATGTAACTACTTATCTTTGTGAATTAAAGCTTTCTTGATTCCTTAAAATGAAAACAAAATATACTGGATGCTCAGGTTGATTTAGTTATTGTTTGTAATCTCAATTTCACATTGTTACATTTATTAAAATAGCTTTATTTTTACACTTAAAGTGAATATTTTCATGTAGTAAAATCTAGTGCTGACTTTCCTTCTGTGATTTTTATACCTGCTTAGAAGGAATCTTTTCATCCCAATATATAACATTTCACCCATATTTACTTTTAATACTTTTTCTGATTTCCTTTTTTCATTTGTATGGAGAAGCTATTAATTTTTGAATATGCATTTTGAAACTGAAACTGTCCTAAATTCTCTTGCATATTACAGTCATGATTATGTAAAAATTATGTATAGAATATAATATGGAAACCAAAAATACTGTAATTGTGTTAGATGATGGGATTATGGGAAGCTTTCTCATTTATTAGGAAACTTTTTAAGAATGATTATATTTTCCCTAAAAAACAAAAAAGAGGCAAGAATTTATGGATCCAGGCTCAAACCCTAGTTCTACCCTTTTCTAGCTGGGTGATCTTTGGCAAGTCCCCTCTCAATTTCCTCCCCCAGGGAGATGAAGTCATTTGAGCAAATGACCCCTAAGGTCTCTGGTAACTCTAGTATTCTGGATTATGCATTTTGACAGAACAGATCTTGTTAATTACTTGCCAATTCAGATCAAAACAGAAAACTGTTTTGTAGTTCTTGTAGACATATTTTTAAAATGTCTTTTGAAGTTTTAAACAAAGAAGTGATAATCCCCAGTCTTACTTCCAAAGTGGGTCACTATAAAGCCAGACATTGGGAAAGGTAACTGTAATGATGTGATTGGTTATTTGATGTTTTCTGGGAATATTAACCACGTTGCAGAATTCGCATAGTGGTTACAGTTTGCGGAATGTGCTCTGGAGAAATAAGGCTGAGCAAGCATGGGGACTAAAGTGCATGCACTGCTACCCACGCTGTCCTCAGTACTGGTTCACAGGCCTTAGACATGAGTGTTCATTCTGTTTACTCAAAGTACATTACCTTCCAGTTCTCTGGGTTCTCATCTGTAACTGGTCACTATGTCTACTCGCTTCTTCAATTAAAATGTACAAAAGTGAAGTTGTCAAAAACACTACGGTACTCTTACAGTAACTGGATTTTCTGCTCTGAGTTGGGAACATAAGACATATTAAATGGAACATGCCAGAATGCTAAGGCAGCATGAGGGACACCATCTGTCACAATATTTTTCTAGTTAATTTTAAGTGAGCAAAAGATTAAAAATATGTTTTCTTAGTCCTTGCATCTTCACTGAGGAGGAAATCTATTAAAGCAGGACCTGTGCCGTTTGCCATTCCCTTATCTGTCTCCCTAAGTTACCAGCATTTAAATGAGGTTATGAATCATGTAGGAAGGGAAAGGGGCTTTGGAGGAGGAAGGATGTTGGAGACTGTTTTAGTTTCCTATTGCTGCTCTAACAAATTGCCATAAACTTAGTGGTTTAAACAACACAAATTTATATTATAGTTCTATAGGATAGAAATCTGAAATGGGTCTTACTGGGCTAAATTTAAGTGATTGCAACGCTGCATTCTTTTTAGAGGCTCTAGGGAAGAATCTGTTTCCTTGCCTTTGCAGCTTCTAGAGGCCACCTACATTCTTTGGCTCATGACTCCTTTGTCCATCATCAAAACCAGCAAGGTTGCATCTAACAGAAAGTAATTGTTTAAATACATAACAGGTGACAAGTAGAGACGGAGAGCCAGAATAGAATTTGTTGGATGAGAATGAACTATAGTGGAAAGTAAGACTTTATATATAATAAGCTCAGCACAGTTCATATCTCATTGGCCCATTTCAAAAGTGGTTGGCCAGTTCAGCATTCATTTTGTTGATTGAGATATACTTGACATGTAACATTGTGTAAGTTTAAGGTGTACAGTATTTTGATTTACAGGTACACACACTGCAATATGATTACCACTATGATATTAGTTAACACCTCCATCATGTCACATAATTACCATTTTATTTTTGTGGTGGAAACATTTAAGACCTCATCATGTCACATAATTACCATTTTATTTTTGTGGTGGAAACATTTAAGACCTAATCTCTTAGCAACTTTGAAGTATATAATATACAGTATTATTGATTACAGTCACAATGCTGTGCATTAGATGTCCAGAACTTATTCATCTTCTAATTGCAAGTTTGTACCCTTTGACCAACATTTCTGCAATTTCCCTAACTCCCAGCCCCTGGTAACCACCATTCTACTTGGTTTCCACAAATTTGGCCTTTTTAGATTCCACATATAAGTGAGATCATACAGTATTTGTCTTTCTCTGTCCAGTTCCTCTCACACAGCATCATGCTCTCAAGGTCTATCCATGATGTTGCAAATGGAAGGATTCCTTTCTTTTCCATGGCTGAATAATATTTTGCTGTCTGCATGTATACGCCACATCTTCTTTATCTATTCATCCATTGATGGGCACTTAGGTTGTTGCCATGTCTTGGTTATTGTGGATAATGCTGTAATAAACATGGGAATGCAGATATCTTCTTTTTTTTTATTAAGTTTTAACTTTTTAAAAAAAGATTTATTTATTTATTTATTTGACAGAGAGAGACACAGCAAGAGAGGGAACACAAGCAGGGGTAGCAGGAGAGGGAGAAGCAGGCTCCTGGCTGAGCAGGGAGCCCAATGCGGGGCTCAATCCTAGGACCCTGGGATCATGATCTGAGCTGAAGGCAGACGCTTAACGACTGAGCCACCCAGGTGCCCCTATTAAGTTTTAACTTTTAATTCCAGTATAACTAATGTACAGTGTTATATTAGTTTCAGGTGTACAATACAGTGATTCAATACTCCCATACATCCCCTGTGTTCGTCACAATAAGAGCACTCCTTAATCCCCATCACCAATTTCACCCATCCCCCTACCCTTTCTCCCTTCTGGTAACCATCAGTTTGTTCTCTGTAGTTAAGAGTCTGATTCTTGGTTTGTCTCTCTCTTTTTTTCCTTTGTTCATTTGTTCTGGTTCTTAAATTCCACATATGAGTGAAATCATATGGTATTTGGCTTTCTCTGACTAATTTTGCTTAGCATTGTACTCTAACTTTATCCATGTTGTTGCAAATGGCAAAGTTTCATTCGTTTTAATGGCTGAATAATATTTCATTGTATACACACACACACACACACACACACACACACACATACACACACACACACACACACCCTGCATCTTCTTTACCCATCCATCTATTGATGGACACTTGGGCTACTTCCATATCTTGGCTATTGTAAATAATGCTATATTAAACATAGGGATGCATGTCAGATATTTTTTGATATCCTGTTTCCATTTCCTTTGGATATATACCCAGAAGTGGGATTGCTGGATCATATGGTAGATTTGCTTTTTTGAGAAACCTCCATGCTGTTTTCCATAGTGGCTGTACCAGTTTATATTCCCACCAAAAGTACTCAAGGGTTTCTTTTTCCTACACCCTTGCCAATACTTATTATTGCTTGTCCTCTTGATGATAGCCATTCAGATAGCTGTGAGGTGATATCACATTAGCATCCATTTTTGAGTTTCTCTTGGGCTGCGAGTATAAGTGACTAATAAAATGCTATTGATCTCATCTGTCCAGAATCAAGTGTTATATATTTAACCCTAGTGCTGGGTCCCTTCTTCATCAATGGGGTGAAGAGGAGTCAATGAAATCACTCAGTCTTCAGAGAAATTGAATTTATTTTATGATGGTTTTTCTGAAGCATTGGGGATCATGCATCCTATACAAATTTTATGAAAGTTAAGAATCCTATTCCCAGAAAGAATGAGCTGGTGATCAAAACTCACACATTTTACACAGAATATCAGGGGACTCAAGGCATCTTCTGATGCACCCAGAATGACAGTCCTCGTGAGTTCATGAGTTTTTTCTATGACATAAAAAACCGGGTATCAATTTTTTTTTTGCACAATTTAAAAAGTGAGTCAGTTTGATTCCTTTCTGTGTGAAATGTGCTTCTAGTAGCTTACATTCTAAGATATTTTTGTAACAATGTTACTACATATATTACTGTACAGATGGACTCAATGTTAGATATGTAGAAAGAACATTAGATATGTGGGAAGAATAGAGGCCTTGCAGCTCCTGTTATTCAATCAAAAGAATTATGTCTTATTTGTTTTGTGCGGTAGATTGCGTTTTGGCAATAGAGAGACCTGGACTCGAATCTTGATTTTTCTACAACATATCCTTAGGCAATTTACGTAACATCTTTGAGTTTCAAATTTCTCGTGTAAAATGGAAACAACAATAATACTTATCTTTTATGGTGTATGGGTATTAAAAGTGTTAATCTATGTTAATCACCTGCTTTAGTACCCAGTATTAGTAGGCCTCCATAAGTTTTCAGTATTACCACCCCTCTTTTACAGATGTGGAAACAGGTCTTGAAAGGTACTTGCCTGAATGTCACAAAACTAGTAACTTACCAAGGTCATAGAACTGATATCATGATCTGAGTCAAGTGACAGATGATTGGACACATTTTAATTAGATTAATTTTCAGAATGTGTGCAATTTTCTACAGTTTCTATTAGCATATCAGTATCTATCAACAGAATGAAAGCTTGGGGCAGGGGAATAGGGATATCATATTTGATGAGAAATAGAGGAACAGCTGTAGCTATAACATCTCGAGAGTGCTCAAAGAGCAAAGAAAGGGTCAATGGGAAACCGTTTAGGAACTCTGAGTTGAGAACTTGCCACCTAAGCTTCTGCTATGGTGTTCTACCATAGAGGGCTCCTCACTGTGATTCAACTGCGCCTGGGAGGTATCTGCTATATTTCAGATGCCGAGAGTTTGCTTACATTTTTTTCATTTGAGTCCTGTGGCTAAAGAGATAGATCTATCCCCATTTTACATACATTGAAATGTATGCAAAAGCTTTCAGAAGTTAAAGAACTTGGGGCGCCTGGGCGGCTCAGTTGGTTAAGCGACTGCCTTCGGCTCAGGTCATGATCCTGGAGTCCCGGGATCGAGTCCCGCATCGGGCTCCCTGCTGAGCGGGGAGTCTGCTTCTCCCTCTGACCCTCTTCCCTCTCGTGCTCTCTCTCTCTCATTCTCTCTCTCTCAAATAAATAAATAAAATCTTAAAAAAAAAAAAAGAAGTTAAAGAACTTGTTCTGATCACCAACTGCTAAGTAGGAAAGGCCAAAATGCAATCCAGGACTTGCTGAGTGTTCTTACCCAAATTGGTTGGGGAGTAAGATGATAATTATATAATGATAATAGTAGCTATTATAATTACCATGTATTGAGTGTTTACTGTGTGCTAGGCATGTCACTAGCACTCTACACAAAGTAGCTCATTTAATCCTCACCAGAATCAGAAGACATAGATGCAATTACTACATAAGGGTTCAAGAGGAAAAGTCACTTCTTCAGCCAGGATCTCACAGCTAGAAAGTACTTGAGCTAGATTACAAACACGTATTTTTACTCCAAGAATTAAGTGTGGGTGAAAACACAAGTGATTTGAACTGGACTAGGAAGAAAACTTTAAAAAAATTTAAAAATTGTTAAAAATTGTTTTTTTTTATCACCAGCGATTTAGAACAATGCAACTTTTACCCCCTTCTTAAGATAAACACCTGTTATAAATAAAGCTAAGGACAATTTACCATCCTATCTATTTTTGCTAGGAAATGTTATAAAATAATTGGCTATAAATATATTTTATTTTTATCTTTTTGTTATGAAATATAAGATGTACATCCAGAAACATAAATATACAGAATCATGAATAATTATAAATCAAACATCTGTGTAATCCATCAAGTTAATAAAGAACACTGCCACCACCTAGATGCCCTGAGAGACCCTTCTGATAATTGCACCTTCTTCCGTATATACATTCACTATTTGAACTTCACGTCTATTGCTTATTTTTTTCTTATTTTTTGGAGCTCTTTATATTCTAGATATGAGTCCTTTACTAATTATATATGTTGCAAATGTCTTTTTACATTCTGTAGGTTGTCTGTTGTGTCTTTTGGTGCATGGACCTTTTTCATTTTAAGGTCGTTTTATGGAAAAGTTCTATGGAACTTTGGTATAAGTTAAACTTGAAATAATTTATCAAGCATTTATTTATGCTTAATGCCTTTTGTGTCTCTCTTAAGAAATCTTTCCATATATGATGTTCTTCTGTATTATTCTGAAAAAGCTTTATACTTTTGCCTTTTCATGTGTAAGTCTATAGCCCACTTGGAGTTGATTATGCATGGGGTGAGTTAGAGGGTTATTCATTGAGTAACACTAGAGTATCACCTGATACTCAATTGTCCCAGCACCATTTACAGAAAAGATTATTCTTTCACCACCTTTATTGTAAATCCAGTTATATGTGTATATACATATGATTCATTCCATATTATTGCCAAGTAGCATTCAATTGTATGGATGTACCACAATGTGTTTATCCTTTCACTCATCAAAGGGCTTATGGGTGGTTCCAGTTTTTGAAGATTATGTATTATGTTGCTATAAGCTTCCATGTACAGGATTTTGTGTGAACAAATATTTTCATTTCTCGGGAGTATGATTGCGGGGTGTTGATCCTATGTAAGTGTATGTTTAACATTACAAGAGACCGCCCAACATTTTTTTCCAGAATGGCTTTACCATTTTGCATTCCCACTAGCAATGTAGTGGGACTCTTAACAAAGTTCCAGTTGTTCTGAATCCTCACCAGCATTTGCTATTCCTTTTTAAAATTATTATTAGCCATTCTAATATGTGTATAGTAGTATCTCATTGAGGTTTTATCTTACATTTCTCTAAAGGTGAATGATGTTGAGCATCTTTTTGTGTGCTTATTTGCCATCTGTATATCTTCTTTGGTGAAGGGTCTGTTAAACCTTTCCCCATTTTTATTTAGATTTTTTGTTATTGTTGCATTTTGAGGGTTTTGATATGTATCCGCAATAGAACTCTCTTGTCAGATATGTAACTAGCAAACATTTCTTTCCGGTCTGTGGTTCATCTTTTTATTCTCTTAGCTGTGTTTCATGCAGAAAAGTTTTTTTTTTAATGTTGAAGAAGTTCAATTTATCAGTGTTTTCTTTTATGTATCATGCATAAAAGAATGTGCATGCATGTCACAAAGATTTTTCTTGGGAACTTTTCCATTTTCCTTTTAAGCTGGTAATCCATTTTGAGTTAATTTTTGGATAAGTTGTGAGATGAGAGATGGGGTTCTTTTTTGCATAACAATATCCGATATTTCCTGCAATATTTGTTGAAAAGACTACCCTTTCAGCATTGAATTGGGTCTATTTTTATACTCTCTCTTTTGAAATTTCTTTATTATTCCATTTTAATATATCTCTGCTTTTTGGCTACATATTTTTGTATTTTTAGTGGTTTTTATAGAAATTACAACATGCCTACCTAACTCTTTACAGTCTCCTTAGAATTAATATTTTACTACTTCAAGTAAAATGTAAAAGGTTCACAGTTGTCCTTCCCACTTTATATTAATGTTTTCATGTGTATGACATTTATATACATTGAAAACTAGACAAAGTCAGCTTTGGCTTTCAATAGTTATACACATTTAAAATAAATTAAAAGGAGCAAAAGAGTCTCTTATATTTAAACAGACTTAATCATTTTTGTTGCTATTCCTTCATTCCTGAATTTTCAAGTTTTCCTCTGGTATCATTTCCTTTCAGACTGAAGATGTCCCTTTAGCTCCAAAGCAGACCTCTTGGTGAGGAATACTTAGTTTTCCTTCATATTTTTATTTCACCTTAATTACTGAAAGACATTTTTCTTGGTTACTGAATTTGGGGATAATAGTTTTCTACTCTCAACACTTTAAGATGGTATTCTACTCTCTGTGGTGAAAATTTTCACCATTTGAGTCAGCGTTCCCCTATCTGTAATGTCTCAGTTTTTTTCTGAGTGCCTTTAAAATTTTTTCTATCTTTGATGTTTAGCAGTTATGAGACACATCACAGTTATGATGTGTCTCTGCATGGTTTTGTTGAGTTTATCTTGCTTTGAGTTAACTGAGCTTCATGAAAATTGATATTTATCTATCTCACCAAATTGAGGAAATTTTCAGGCATTGTTTCTTCAAAATATTTCCTTTGCACCAATTTCTTTCTCTTCTCATGGAACTCCAGTGACATGAATGCTAGATCATTTGAGATATTTATACAGGTTTTTGAGCTTCTGGGTTTTTTTTTTTTTTCTTTAAACTTCACTCTTTTTCAGTTTGAATGATTTCTATTGAAAGAGATCAAAATTATTGAGGATTCCCTCTACATTCTTTGGACCAAAGGATTCCTTTTTTCTGTTTTTCTTTATTCCTGGTGAGAAATATTGGATTCTCCCATAGTTTTAGTTATAGTTATGCAGAGAGAGAAAAAGAAACAGAAAAATTAAGATTTTTCTCTCATTCTCCATTGGCTCCTTTTCTGAGTTTTGTGGCCAGGAAGACAAGACTGAGCCTGGGACTTGTGCCAGTCTGCGCATGGAATTATGAGATCCCTTCTCCAGCTCTGGGCTCCTCTCACACACCCTATCTCCCCAGCCCCTTTTCCTGGTTCTCTGACTGAAAAGACAGACATTCTCTCAGATTTTTGGCTACCTCCTCCGTGTACAGGTCCATGACTGAGCCATAATTCATGTAAAAGCCAGAAGATAAAAGAGGAAATAAATCTGAGGAAATCAATTCTGTATCAGTTGCTTTTCTAAGTTTGAATCACCTCTTCAATCTGCCTGCTGTTTACTTTTCAGGACCCTCAGGTAGTTGTTTTTGTATTTTGTCCAGAGTGCTTAGTTGTAATCAGTAGGACAGATAGGCTGTGAGGGGTTTACTCCATTTTGGCTGGCACTCAGAATCCTCCTGTTGTGACTTTGATTGGGCCTGTCTTAAATCTAGGTCATTCTGTGGAGAAATGTGGACGTGTAAAAAAAAAAAATCGAATCTTCAAATCCTCAACTATGGTATAATTCTTCATTTATTTATATCTTCTAAATGTCTTTAAGTTTTATGATCTTCCTCATTAGAGATGTTGATCATGTTTTTGTTAGATTTATTCCTAGGTATTTGATATTTTTATGTTATTCATGGTACTTTAAAAAAGTTTTGAAATTGTTATTGCTCATATAGAGAAATACACTTGATAATTTTATATTGATATTTAACAGGAAAATTGCTAAACTTATTTTTTAATGACTCAGTGTTGAAATTTATCAAGCACTTTTTCTGCATCTATCAACATGGTAAGTTTTGTTTTTTCTTCTCTAACCTACAAATGTGATGAATTTTTTTTTATTATTCAATATTAAACCAACCTTGGATTCCTGAAATAAACCTGACTTGAGCAAAATGTATAATTTTTTTTCATTTACTTTTGGATTTGGTTTATCACAGTTTTGCTTAGGACTATATATCTCTACCTATTAGTAAGAGTGGCTTATAATTTTTCTTTTCCAAATCATCTTTTCAGGTTTACATATCAAAGTTATATTAACCTCATAAAATGAGTGGGGGAGTGTACCCTCTTTTTACATTTTCTGGAACAGTAGTCTAAGATGGGAATTTTTCCTTTGCTAACAATTAATGTCTCTCACTATTTGCATGTGTGTGTCTATGTGGGTGTGTGTGCACATGCATGTGGGGGTAGTTATAGGACTGTTCATATGTTCTATTTCTTCTTGAGGCCATTCTGGTAAGTTAAAATCTTTCAGGAACTTGCCCATTTTGTCTATATTTTCAGACTTCTTAGAATATAGTTATTTTTAATATCTATAAGATATGTCATATTTGTAGTCATGTCCCTTTTTCATTTCTTACATTTGATAAATGCTTTATCGTTTAATCACTCTCACCTTAAGAGTATACAATTTTTTTTTCATTTTTTAAGAACCAACTTTTGATTTTTGATCCTCTGTGTTTTTATGTTTGTTTTCTATGTTATTATTATTTCCTTGCTTCCATTAATTTGGGGGATTTATTTTGCTCTTTCATTTTAACCTCATTTATTTTTAAATTGTCTTATTTTCTAACATATGCTGTTAAGAATATATAGGTTTTTTCTTAGTACTGATTTAGCTGCATTTAGTCTTGATCTGTAGTATTGTTATTACAGTTTAGTTCAAAATAAAATTTCCATTATCATTTATTCTTCATGGATTATTTGAAACATACGGGAATTTCTCCTATTTTTTAAATTGAGTTCTCTCTTAGTTGTCCTGTAGTCAGAGAATATACTCTGTAAGATTTCAGTGCTCCAAAATTCTCTGAGACTTGCTTTATGGCCCACAATATCACAGTATTTTTGGTGAATATTCTATATTCAAGTGATGTATTTTTTTTTTAAGATTTTATTTATTTGAAAGAGAGAGAGAATGAGAGATGGAGGGCACGAGAGGGAAGAGGGTCAGAGGGAGAAGCAGACTCCCTGCTGAGCAGAGAGCCCGATGTGGGACTCGATCCCGGGACTCCAGGATCATGACCCGAGCCGAAGGCAGTCGCTTAACCAACTGAGCCACCCAGGTGCCCCCAAGTGATGTATTTTTTCCAGTTTTTTGTACAGTGATCTAAATATTTCTACTAGGTCAATGTTGTTTATGAGGTTGTTAATATTTTTGTGTTCTTGTTGATCATTCTGTCAATTACTGAGAATTATATGTTAAAATATTCCAATATAATTATAGATCTGTCTAGTTTTCCCTATAATTATGCTAAATTTTGGTTTATGTATTTTTAGTTTGTTAGTTATATGTACGTTTGGGATTGTTTAAGCTTACTGGTTATTTAAACCTTTTATCGTTAGGTAGTGATCCTCCTTATCTCTGTAATGGTTTTGCCTTAAAGTAAAATTTGTGCAGTATTAATACAGCTATACCAGCTGTCTCTTGTGTTTGCATGATGTATTTCTCTATCCTTGTATTTTCAATCTTTAAATGTCATTATGCTTTAGATTTGTTTCTTACAAATAGCCAATGCTTTTTTTTTTTAAACCTAGTCATATAATCCTCTTCTTATAACTAGAGCAGTTCATCCATTTGCATTGATTATAACTCCAGATATACTTAGGCCAAATTCACCATCTTATTTTGAGCTCTGTATTTGTCTTGCCTGTTCCATATTTTGTTTTTTCCCTCTCTGTCTTGGTTTCAACTGGACTGATTATTAATCTCATTCCATTTTTTCCCTCAACTGGTTTTGAAATTATCCATTCTCTTTCTTGAGGTTGAGTTTCCCTGAACATCCCAGATGTTACAACACTGGACAGCAACTTACCAAGAGAGGCTGTTTTTGTTTCACCCTGACTTTGGGAGTGAGGTCTTTCAGTGTTTTAGCCTAAAAGGGATCAGAGTCCCTGACTTTGGTAGGCCCTGGGTTTGACTTTTATTGCTTTAAGCCTGCAAAGCCACCAACAGTGCAGCTCAATTCTTCACCTTTTCCTTTTGGATTGGTGTATATCCTTAGAGCTAAGATGGCTTTGAGTTCTTCTCCAGGTTCTATTCATCCCTGAGATTTGGTTGCTGTCAATTTCTCACTATATTCATTAGCCCTTCAGTTCTTTTAAAAGATGGTCTTAATATTTTCACAGCATTTAACTTATTATCCTCAGTGGTAGAGATGGCTAAATTGCTTAGTTTGCCTTTTGTGAAAGCCAAAGTCCTAAATACCCATTTGATGTTAGCAATCCTTTGATCCTTATAACAACCTCCAAATAGGTTTAATTATCCTTATTTGGAAGACAGCAGAACCCAGACTGAGTTAGGTCAGACAGTTTGTGTATGGTGGAGCTGAGCTGGGAGAGCTGGTCTATTGGATTATAAACCTGGTGCTCATGATATTATACCATGCAGTCTGTTTTAAAATAATTTGAATCAGGTAGTAGTGGTAGTCACATGATATTTTTAATTTTTTTTGCTAGGCAAAAGCATTTTTTCCCTTTGTCTCTGAGACAATATTAGTAGGATGTGAATTATATAGACATGGCACTTCTAAAAATTGTACCTTAGAACTATTGTAAAGAATAATGGTTAAAAATGGTGGCGGTATGGTAAAATCCATCTATTACAAAGAAAAATGAACCAATGATAAATCCGTGCGTGCAAAACAGGGCTGTTTGCTTACACAGTTAATTTATAGTTGGTTGCTTTATTTTATGAGCTGAAAAGCAAACTCCTGGTTTGAGCCAATTTTGTTGAAAAGCAATAGTGTTTTAATGGGAATAAGACATATGAGATTTGAATATCAGATTTTTACCTTGATAAAACATTATGGTAGATGTTGAGTGACTGAGTGAATCCACCCTGAGTATGTGGAGTGGCTTTCTTCCAGGCATACGAGCAAAATCACTGTTTAATCATGCTCAGTTTTGAATGTTAAAATCAGAATGTTTTTGACTGCAAACAATAGTCACAGATATTGTTTCAAACAGTAGCTAGTGAGATTACGATACAGATCTCTAGCAGTTATGAGTTGAGAATGTTTCTTTTGTGCTATTTAAAATATCTCTTCTTGAAAATGTTCAAATATTACATAGCAAACCAAGCTGTTTCTCACTTCTGTTGCTATGCATAAATCTACCTAACCAGCTTCACTGCATGTTTCTGGCTTCTTGGATTGAATGGATCTTCATTGTGGCATTGCCTCAAAGCTTGGATCTTAAGACTCTTGGAGACTTTTTCTGATGCCAATTCATGTTAAATTAAAACACCTTTTTGGGGTATGAATTGGAGATGTCAGGATGAGCTTGAGCTGATCTGGCTGACGCAGGGCTAAGTGGGACATTTGCCCTCAGTTAAGGTAAATCAATCTTTTCCCATTGGTCACATACCAGCAGAAAGCATGAGAAACTGACTACTTATGGATCAGGGTGGAAAATGAAGCTAGTTATTTCTACAGCTAAATTCACTGTTTGTTGAAAAATGAGGTGGGAAGACATTAAAGCTCATATCTATTGCACCTGGGAGTCATCTGCTCCAGGTCTAGTCCACTTTGCTCCTTAAGTTCCTGACCCAACAGGTAGTGGGCAAAAAAAAAAAAAAAAATACCCAAACTAAACAAAATGAAAAACCCCTAGACCAGGGTAAAAGTTACTGTTATGACTTTCATGTTGAAACCTGACCCTATTTTTGGGCTGTCATTTAAACACAACCAGGATATTGCCCACGTAAGCATATGGCTCCTCCTCAAGGATTTCATTGCTAATTAGAGATTTCTTTATTAACTAGCTGTGTTTTGTTTCAGTTTGAACAAACTGGAAGACAAGACCTTTTTGAAAAATACAACTTCATTTTTAATTAAAATGAATCTATGCTTATTATCAAAACTTAGCAAATACATAAAAAAGAGAAAAATAATTGACGATTTCATAACCCAGAGGAAACAGTTAATATGTTTGTGCATTTTCATTTAGTCTTTTATTTATGTATATAAGTATGTGTGTGTACATGTTTGGGATAATAGTGCATATGCAGTTTTATTTCTTGCTTCCTTTCACTTTGTATTATATGTGTGTCATCATGTCACTAAATATGCTGTAATTTAATTATTTACCCATTATTGAATTTTTATACTTTTCTAATCTTTTGTTATTATTAACATATATTTCAGATACTAATTATCTAATTGTTCTGTCTCTGAGTATTTCCTTTAGAGCCCTAGAGATGGAGTTACTGGATCAAAGAGTACAGCACATTTTTAAATAAGCACATTTGGTACATATTGCTGAAATGCCATTCAGAAATCCTGCTGTGGTGATTTGTACTCCCGCAGCAGTGTATGATAGTGACTATTTCTTTGCCCCACCAAGTCCCATATAGCAGCACTGTCCACTAGAAATATAATGTAAGCCATACCTGTACTTTGAAATTTCTTTAAAAAAAAATGGTGGCTCTGTGAGGAGATGATGTGCTCATTAACTTGACCATGGTAATCATTTCACTGTGTATAAGTATATCAGATCAGCATGTCGTAGACCTTAAGTCATATATAATTTATGTTAAAAATAGAAATAAATTTCCTAGTAACCATGTTAAAAGAGCAAAAAGAAATGTGAATTAATTTTAGTAGTATATTTTATTTAACCCAATATATCCAAAATATATCATTTCAACATGAAATCAATATAAAATTATTAATGGCATATTTTACTTCTTTTGTGCTAAGCCTCTGAATTCCATTGTATAGTTTATGCTTTACAGCACATCTCAATTTGGACTAGCCATATTTCAAGTGGCTAGTAGTGACCATAATGGATAGCGTAGACAGAGTATTGCATTAAAAAATCCCTGGCCAATTTTATAGGAGGAAAAGTAATGTTCCTGTGTTAATTTGAATTGCAGTTCCAATTATTTAACAAAGGTGAATATTTCCTCACATGTTGTATTTGGGGAAATATTAACAAATGAGTTATCTCTATATTTAGAATGATAACCCTTTTATGTCAGAGTTGTAGAAAACATTCTTCCTTTCATCAGACATTTTCCCCAATTTTTGGTACTGAATTTTAAAGTTTCCATGTAATCAAATTTATGTATTTTTTCTTTGTGATGTCTTTCACTGATCATATGCCTAGCAAGTCTTTTCTCATTCCAAGACAGTTAAATATTCACCTATGCTTTTTGTGGTTTCAGTTTTTTCTAAGCTCAACTCTTTTATCCATCTGGGTTTTATTTTGGCTCATGGCATGAGGTAAGGATGAAAAGTTACTTTTGTTTGTTCCAAAAAAGCTGATTTCCATAATACCATTTATTGAATAATCCATTTCTTCTTCTTGGATTTAATTCCTTCATATTATGTTAAGACTATCTGGGTATTAGGGTCCATTTTCTCTGATCTGTCCCCTTGATATTTCGTTGATTTCCATGTTTATTACTCCAATATTTTAATTATTATAATTTAATAATAGATTTTAACATCTTGCAGGGTGAGTTTCCTTTTTCTCCCCTTTTGGTTTTTTTTTCTTTCTAATATTTCGTACTTCCTCTTGCTTAATTTTTCTTCCAGATAAAATTCAGAATAATGTGGGAAAGCTCCAAACAAATCTGCTGGTATTTTTTCCATTGGTGGTATTATTAGAAATATTTTAAAACTACATATCATCTTGGGAACTGTTGCCTTCTCCCTAACAGCCACTCTTTCCATTCAGATACACTCTTTCTGTCTCCATTATTCACATCATTCCTGTTGTTCAGCAGTGTCTTCTGGTTTTCATCATATAATTTCCTCATGTTTCCTGTTAATACAATTAGCAGGTTATTGAGATTTTCTAGTTGGTTATTTTTGGTCCATAAGAAAGTATTAATTTCAGAACACTTCTATCTAAGCATTATATAGAACTTGTACTATTGCAGGGGATGGGGGCTGTTTGTGAAAAGAAACTGTTATAGAAAGAAAACCACTAAGAGACTTATTAGTTAACAAAGGATATAAAAGAGATATGTTATTAGGCTTTAAATCAAGGCTGTGACTCCTAAATATACATCTATATGTTCTTCCACCTCGGGGCTCTGAGGAAACACCCTGAGCTGTAGCACACTTTGCTTTGAAACCTCCTTTCTAATCAGAAGCTTTCCGACATTCCTGTGCCTGCCCCTCTGCCCCCTGCTTCCCGGAGCTGCTGAGATTTAAGTCTCTCAGGAACCACAGCTGCCTTTTTATTTCACTAACTGACTACTCCGTTTGTTTGAAGCCTGGTTTTTCCTGCTATGGCAGTCATGAGCTCTTCCTGTGCCTTCTCACCACCTGATTCAATTTAGACTAAATTCAAAAGGCAGAACGTGGCATTGGTCCAGCTGCCCACCCTGTATTTTTCTGCCTCAGCAAAAGGGCGTGATCAAGAGGTAGAAAAGTGGGGCTGCTGGTCTGCATTCAGCCCACGCCATCCCTCCTGTCTGTCCTTCTTAGATACTGCCTTCCTGATCGCTCCCTGCCCTCCTCTGCTCCCGCATCCCTCTGCCTGGGCTCCTAATGGTTCTCTCACCACAAGACGGGTTTACCGAATCCTTCAGCTTCTTTTAAAGCAATCAAGCAAATCTGCTGCGGACACTGTTTTCAATATTTTTTTTTCTTTAGTACAAAGTCTTTTTAAATATAAATGATTTTGAACTGTTAAAGCAGCAATCTTTTCTACGTTGACCTCATTAAATTCCGCCATTCTCTCAGCTCTGGGACCCGTATGTGACAGTTGATTCCAATCACTGAGTAATTTATCTTGAAAAAATGTGTTCTATGCCATCTTGGTAGAGGAGGTAGTAAATAAAAGTAAATTATATTAAATGGAAATACAGAATGTGAGTATACTTAGAGACACATTACACAAGAGCTTCTTGATAAGTTTGCATTGACACTTTGTGAGAAAACAGTATTTAGTAACAGAAGCGTGGTTCCATTCCGTATTTGTTGTAATGCCTTATGTGAGTTTAACATTTTATTAAATGTCTACTCTATTTCACAAGAATCTATGATTTGCTAAGAGTTTGGTTGAACCGTGGGAAATATTTTGGAAATGGTGTATGAGCTCAGAGATTTTGTCATTACCGTCCCAAAGTATTAATATTGTCCCGACTTTACATGAATGTACATGTACCCAAGCCCATGGGGAATTCAAACCTAAAATTAAGAGCAAAGTTACATTTTCACACATTCATAACAAAACACACTTCTTTCAGCTTTTTTTATTGCCATCTCCATTATTTACCAAATACTAAAATTGGTGCAGCATTGTGCACATCAGATTTAAACAACGGATCTTGACTTTTCTACCCTGAAGGGTGCCCAACCGTTTAAAAATTAAACCAGTGACCTGGTCACACAAATGGGTATCTCTATACTTTCTCTGCTGGGACCCTAACATCACATTCCCTCAGGTCTATAGTAGAATACAGTATCGAGGCAACTTGAAAGTGAGAAACTACCTTTACTGTAGCAAATAGTTCAGTCTTTAGATATAAATTACAAAGCAGCCTCTATATTCTTCACGCAAAGGAAACTGACCATTTTTCATTTCATACATCATTTACAGCATGATGCAGTGACTCCACAAAATCACTAGACTTTAAAAAGAACAAATGAGACAGAAATATTCCTTTCCTAGTTCTAAATGTTCTATAGTGTGTAAAGGTGGACGTGTTGCTGCACATTTTATTTCGTTTGTCCTATACTGAAGGCAAAGATAACCTTTGTAAGAAAGAAGAGTGTGTTAGAGACACACATTTTGTTACACTGTCTGAAGTATGAAGTTCCCTTTATTGGGAGAGCTGAAGATACACCTTAAATCTATATAAATTCAATCATGTGAGAGAGAGCATCTAGGGCATTCATTCAAACTACATTAATAAAAGTATGGCTGATTATTTCAGTAGGTACCTTTCACAGTATTTAATCTGCTTAATCCTCAAAAGTTAGGAATACGTCAGAAATTTTACCCAGATCTGGTATTTCATACTATTAAACTTTTGCTTAAAAAATAACTAATACACCCAAGAGATTTCAGTAAAATTTGATGGATCATGATTATCCAGTGGGATTAAATTTGGGGGCTTTCTATTGGTTGTCTGGTGGCATGTCAGCATCCATTCAGTTAAACAATGTCACTGATATTTTTTCTCATTAGACTCTTTAGTATGCAATATATTCACACGGCAAAAAAAATAAAAGGAAAGATAATATATTTCACCAAACTTGAGTCATGGACAGATGGTTGGTATAGGTGAGATTTGAGGAGAAAAATGGTGGAATTGGAATTGGAGAGTAGGAATGAGAGCTTTTGAATGAACAGAGAAGTTAATTTCGATAAACAATGGATAAGATAATGTCAGGCAAGCAGTTAATAAATATGGTGCTTAGTAACCCATTGTGTTGGTTGACTTTTCATCTATTAAAGAGACTTCACAGTTACTTATGATAGTGTTATGCACACAAAGTTGGAGTTGGTTTTAAAAGCTTTCTTTTTCTCCCCCTTTGTGCGTTCAGAAAATACTTTTGCCAGCATTTTTCATTTGTAAGTTGGCGGCTTTAATGCTGGCTTTGTTTTGGACAAGTGCTTTCTCTGGACATCCTGCTTTCTCTGAAATTATTTTCCCTGCAAGAGGGAGCTGGGAGAATCATTTGAACTAAATAGTATGGCTTTTATGTTGACTTTATCTGGTTTTGTGTGACACTGAGCGACACTGACAATGGGGAAAGAAGTGTTAGAAATTGGCTATTACAACTTCATTTTACTAATGAGGGGACCCAAGACCCACGTGTGGTGAGGGCTTGGCCTCGTCACTTACACAGCTAGCTCTTCCTCCTGGGTCATAGGTGGGTATATAGCTGTCTTTCTCCCCACTAGACTGTGGGCAACTTGAGAACTGGTACTAAGGTTTGCTTGCCTTTATACTCCCTGTGACACCTTGTGCGGGGGGCTTGCGTGCAGTAGACAATAAATATTTGTTGAATGAATATTAAGTGAATACTTAGTAGAGATGAATTTTACAGGCCACTAAACTTAGACTTTGAAGTAGTATAACAATTTTTTGTATAACCCAATTTAGCCTCTATTTTGAACTCCTTCTCAGCTCCAAAGAAGAAAACTTAATTTTGCCAATTCAAGTTAATTTTGTAGCCTCAGGTTTTTGTAGCTGATTTGGAATGAATACACAGTCAATTTAGGGTTCTTTTCCTCACCATCTGTCCACAATGGCACTTAGGTCTGATGTGCTCACTTAAGTGTATCTGACACCTTTTATGCCTCCCTTTAGATCCTTTTGCTATTTCAGCCACCAGTGAGGAGACCAGTTTGTCACCAGCTTGGCCTTATTGAAGCTAAAGCATGAGATGTTTCAGAAATCACTCAGAGCCCGTGCATGCACAGCATGGAAGTGGGGAGGAGTTCATGCCCAGTGGGGCAAAACTTTGAAGCAAGGGGCATGGGGGCTAGCTGATAATTGCTTCTCAGTTTTATCCCCAGGAAGATGCATTTCATATGGTCTCTCAGACAGTCCATTAGATCAAGCAGTCATTTACCTTTTGCAGTGGCTAACTCAATAATGCATTCTTATTTTGCTTCTGCCCCTTCCCTGCTTTATTTCCCTTTACCTCATCCTTAATCCCTGGGATCACACTCCCAAGAAAAGTCTTTGTGTCAGGCTTTCCTTCCAGGGAGCTTGGGCTAAGACACAGTGGGGTGGAGAGTGGGCCCTAGGATGGCATCTACCCATGCTGCCCTGCCCTGAAATGTACTTATTCCTGTCCTGTTTGAGTCATCCTCACCCCTCCGTACTGCTACCTGCTGAAATGTTTCATTCCCATCAATTCCCATTCCCAGCCTCAAAGTTCCTCTTGTATCTGCCGAATGGCTTTTCATTCAAGTTCTGAGGCCCTTCCACATCCATGACACTGTGGGCCACAGGGGATATGCGAAATGTTTCCCACGTGCCATGATTCTGTGAGGCCTATCTGCCTAGGATGAATCATCTTTCCTTTCCTCTCCTAAGGCGTGATGGTTTAAAAATGTCTCTCAGTCTTTTTGCCTCCCAGAGCAATAGAGGAAGTAGTGTATGGGATCTTCTTAATCTTGATTCCAAAATTTATCTGGGAGCTTTATTACCTCCTGCTCCTGATTGGTCTGGGAGACCTCACCAATACCTATCTGGCATTTTTCTTGGACCATCTCTCCCCTCCTCTATGTCATTCTGAGAGATGATATTGTTCTTTTCCTATTGTTTATACCAAGGCTTTGTCTTCTGAGACTCAAAAGACATAGGCTCTTGTAACTCAAAGACAGTATTTCCTCTAAAGACAATTGTCTCTGTCTCAAATTCAGAAATTCTACCGGGAAATTCAGAAACTCAGCACTGGTCACTTTTTTGCTTTTATATTTCTGTCCTAACAGCCTGCCCATTGGGCAGTTAAGTCTGCGATGCCCTAGCTGCGGGTACTAGGAGAGGATCTTGGGGAACCATGAAGTGGCAAATCAGTTAACAATAGTTTCATCTTTCATAATATTGCCATATCACTAATGTAAGACTGGACATGGCTGAAACGAAGGCTAATCTTAGGTAAAGTTTTTCTTTGGCATCACCATCATTCCCTGGCTCAATACCCTTCTTTCCTCTTTGTGCTCAGACCTCCATGTCCTTCTTCATTAAGCTGATCTAAGTCGTCACTAAGGTAAATTTTATGGCATTCCTGAAAGCAAAATATGCTTTTTTATAGGGGCATTGACTTCCAGTTCTGTTGACCTGGGCTTAGAGCTGAACTACCAGTTCGATTTTTATTGTGGGTTACTCCTTTTGGGGAGGCAAGAGGATTGATTAACCAGACCCTGCTATGCCCTAGGATGGAGCATTTCCTTTATTAGATTCAGAGACCTTTCTCTCTTTTCCTTTCTATTTATTCTCTTTTTAAAATTGAAATATGCACAAACCACAAATTCACCCTTTTAAAGTATACAGTTGAGTGGTTTTTAGTATATTTATAGATTTGTGCAACTATCTCTACCATCTAATTCCAGTATGTTTTCATCACCACCAAAAAGAACCTCATACCCATTAATAGTCATTCCCTGTTCTCGCTCTATCACCTCTTAACACAGCAGTAATCTATTCTCTGTCTCTATAGATTTGCCTATTCTGGACATTTTATATTAATGGAATCATACAATATGTGCTTTATTGTGTCTGGCTTCTTTCAATTAGCATAATGTTTTCAAGTTCTATACATATTGTAGTATCTAGCAGTATGTCATTTCTTTTTTTTCAGCTTTATTAAGGCATAATTGACAAGTAAAATCACATATATTTAAAGTATACATGATGATTTGATATACATATACATATGAAATTATTGCCAAAATCAAATTCATTAACACATTCATTACCTCACACAGTTACCATTGTGTTTGTGTGTGTGTGTGTGTGTGTGTGTGTGTATGGTAAGAACACTTAAGATCTACTCTCAGCAAATTTCAGGTATACCATACAGTATTATTAACTATAGTCACTATGCTGTATGTTAGATCTCCAGAACTTATTCATCATTTTCCCCACCTCTTTAAATTAAATTTTTTTGAGTTCTATTGACATATAACTGACATAAGAGATTGTATAATTTTAAGGTGTACAATGCATTGATTTGCTACACTTGCATATTGCAAAATGATTACCACTGTGGCATTAGCTAATGCCTCCACTGTGTCACATAATTACCATTTCTTTTTTGTAGTGAGAACATTTAAAATCTATTCTCTTAGTAAATTTCAAGTATATAATATAGTATTATTAGCAATAATCACCATGCTGTACACTAGATACCTAGAACTTACTAATTTTATAACAGTTTGTACCTCTGATATCCACTATTCTACTCCCTGTTCCTATGAGTTCAGCTCTTTTAGATTCCATATATAAGTGATACAATATTTGTCTTTGTCTGACTTATTTCACTTAGCATTATGCCCCCCAGGTTTATCCAATAGATTACAAATGGCAGGATTTTTTTCTTTCTTGTGGCCAAATAATATTCCGTTGTATGTATACACCACATTTTCTTGATCCATTCTTCTGTCTATGGACACTTGGGTTTTTTTCCATGTCTTGGCTATTGTAGATAATGCTGCAATGAACATGGGAGTACACATATCTCTTCAAGATACAGATTTCATTTCCTTCAGATATATACCTAGAAGTGGGATGGTTGTCATGTGGGGAACAAAGGCAAAAGGAATTGTAGATAAAATTAAATCTCCTGATAACTTGCAGCCCATTGACAAATACTAGAGGCAGGCTGACTGTGACATTCCTCTAGGAACTCCCAACTGTCTTAACGTTAATGCTTTGCTAGAGGGACAAACTACCTTAACTTGACAATACGCAGACCTCAGGGATCCTGTGAGTCTTTAGCATATGAAAGTCCTTTTGGAAAATTCCCTTTGTCTTTACCTTCCGGACTCCAAAGTATATGATCAATTGCTCCTCACAACCCCAGGGCAGCTCTTTCTGCCCTTGGGTCCTGTCCCTGCGCTGTAATAAAAACACCTTTGTGCAACAAAGATGTCTCAAGAATTCTTTCTTGACCTTCCGCTCCGAACCCGAACATATCCACATCAGCTGAATCATGTCATAGTTCTATTTTTTTTTTTTTTTGAGGGACTGCAGTACCGTTTTCCATAATGACTGTACCAATGTAGATTTCCACCAACAGTAACAAGGGTTCCTTTTCTCCACGTCCTCACCAACACTTGTTATCTCTCATCTTTTTCATAGTAGCCATTATAAAACAGGTGTGAGGTGATATCTCACTGTAGTTGTGATTTACATTTCCCTGATGATTAAGGAATTTGAGTACCTTTTCATGTACCTGTTGACAATTTGTATGTCTTCTTTAGAAGAAAGTCTATTCAGGTCCTTTGCCTTTTTAAAAAACTGGATTGTTTTTAATTTTTAATTTAATTTGTGCTACTGAGTTGTATAAATTTCTTATATATTTTGGATATTAACTCCTTATCACATATGTTGTTTGCAGATATTTTCTCCCATTCCATAGATTGCCTTTTCATCTTGTTGATTATTTTCCATGCTATACAGTTGCTTTTTCTTTTGATGTAGTCTCACTTGCTTATTTTTGCTTTTGTTGCCTGTGTTTTTGGTGTCATATGCAACGAATCATTATCAAGACCGATGTCAAGAAGGTTTCCCCCTACGTTTCCTTCTAGGAGTTTTAAGGTTTCACATCTTACATTTAAGTCATAATTAATTTTGAGTTTATTTTTCTGCTTGGTGTAAGATGTGGATCAATTTCATTCTTTTGCAGTTTTCCCTTACACCATTCTTGCCCATTGTGTATTCTTGGCACAGTTGTCAAAGATTAGTTGAACATATATAGGGGTTTATTTCTGCATTCTCTATTTTTTCCATTGGTCTATGTGTGTGTTTTTATGCCAGTACCATACTGTGTTGATCACTATATCATTGAAATATAGTTTGAAATCAGGAATTGTGATACCTCCAGCTTTGTTCTTTTTGCTCAAGATTGCTTTCACTATTTGGGGTATTTTGTGGCTCCGTATGAATTTTCGAATTGTTTTTTCTATTTCTGGGAAAAATGCCATTGGAATTTTGATAGGGATTGCATTGAATCTGTAGATCACTTTAGATAGTATGGTTGTTTTAACAATATTAATTATTCAAATCCATGGACACATGATATTTTTCTATTTGTGTCTTCTTCAATTTCTTTCATCATTGTCTTATAGTTTTCACTGTATAGGTCTTTCACATCCTTGGTTAAATTTA
Organism: Eumetopias jubatus; assembly: GCF_037043125.1. Taxonomy (NCBI): domain Eukaryota; kingdom Metazoa; phylum Chordata; class Mammalia; order Carnivora; family Otariidae; genus Eumetopias; species Eumetopias jubatus. Next base: position 5,138,861 of record NW_028274817.1, read on the forward strand.
TTTCTAAGTATTAGTTGTTTTGGTGCAATTGTGAATGGGATTATTTTCTCAATTTTTTTTCAGATAGTTCATTGTTAGTGAAACACAACTGATTGTTGTATGTTGATTTTGTAACCTGAAACTTTACTGAATTTGTTTATTAGTTCTAACAACTTTCTGTTTGAATCTTTAGGGTTTTCTATGTATCATCTGCAAATAAACATGTTTGCTTCTTGTTTTCTAATTTGGATGCCTTTTTTCTGCCAAATTGCCCTGGCTAGGACTTCCAGTACTATACTGAATAGGAGTGGTGAGAGTGGGCAGTATTTTCTTGTTTCTGATCTTAGAGGGAAAGCTTTCAGTATTTTACTATTGAGTATGATATTAGCGGTGGGTTTGTCATATATGGCCTTTATTACATTGAAATACATCCCTTCCATATCCAGTTTGAGTTTTTGTCGTGAAAGGATATTGAACTTTTTCAAATGCTTTTTCTTCATCTATTTAGATGATCATTTGATTTTTATCCATCATCCTACTAATGTAGTGCATCACATTTATTGATTTTTATGTTTTTTAAAGATTTTTATTTATTTATTTGACAGAGAGAGAAACAGTGAGAGAGGGAACACAAGCAGGGGGAGTGGGAGAGGGAGAAGCCGACTTCCCACTGAGCAGGGAGCCCGATGCGAGGCCAATCCCAGGACCCTGGGATCATGACCTGAGCCGAAGGCAGACTCTTAATGACTGAGCCACCCAGGCACCCCTGATTTTTATAAGTTGAAACACCCTTGCAACCCAGGAATAAATCCTACTTGATCATGGTGTATGGTTCTATTAATGTGCTGTTGACGTTGGATTGCTAGTAGTTTTTTGAGAATTTTTGCATCTGTGTTTCTCAGGGTTATTGTCCTGTAGTTTCCTTTTCTTGTAGTGTCCTTATCTGGCTTTGGTATCAGGGTAATGCAGACCTCATAAGATGAGTTTGGAAGTGTTCTCTCTTCTTCAAATTTTTGGAAGATTTTGAGAAGTTTGCATTAATTCTTTAAGTGTTTGGTAGAATTCACCTGTGAAGCCATCTGGTCCTGGGCTTATCTTTGTTGGGAGGCCCACAGTTGGGTAGGGTCACTGTCCTTTGTGATCAGATGGGGCCTTAGGCTGGCCTCCACAGCTGGTCTGCTGGGCAGGACATCTTACTGTGTTTCTGGCCAGATGGATCTGTCAACTTGGCTTCATGAATGGACAAAGCTGATGGCTGGGCTCTCTGGCCAGGTGAAGCTGCTGGCAGGGAAGTGGTATCGCCACCAAGATCTGTGCACTGATTGCTGTGAGCCCCAGCCCCATTCTTTGTTCCCGGATGACTCCAGGTGGTCTAGCCCTGCCAACTACCCCAGTGTTCCCCATAAAATGAGACTAAAGTGCACCTTGTGGGTTGTGCCCTGGAATCCTGGGAAAGCTAGATATGTGACTCAAGCTCTCTTTTCTCCGTTGGAGAAATCATAGGCCCAGAGGATCCCTCTAGATATGGTGCTGTGTTGACCTGGGGTAGAGACAATGTGGTCAGAGTAAAATGGTTCCACTTACCCTTCTAATGTGGCTTTTCCTAGGTTTTTGTTCTAAGGGAGTGCTTCAGCCTCACACTCAAGTTCTGGGATTTTCACAAAGGTGTTCTTGTCTGTTGATAGTTGATAATCAGTATTTCTATGAGGATGACTAGAGCCAGGGACCTCCTATTTCACCATCTTGTTGCTGTCATTCCTTCGTCCCTTTTTATAGCTATATATGGCACCATCTACTATTCCATTGCATGGCTGTACCACATTTTTGTTTATCCATTCACCAGTTAGATATTTGAGTTGTTTCTACCTTTTGGTGATTGCCAGTAATGCCACTGTGAATATTTATATGCAAGTATTTATTTGAGTATCTATTTTCAATTCTTTGGGATATACCTAGGTGTGGAATTGCTGGGTCATATGATAACTCTATAGTTAACTTTTGAGGAACTGCCCAACTGTTTTCCAAAGAGGCTATACAACTTTACTTTCCCATTAGCAGTCTCTGAGGGCTCCAATTTCTCCACATCCTCACCAACACTTGTTATTCCTATATATTCACAATTTTTCATAATATGTCTCTGATTATTTGGAACCACAAGGATGCTCTGTGCTTTTAATAAAAATCACATCTTATCACTTACTGCATTAATTGAAGTTTTTATGAGGTTCAAGAGCATATGCATTCTTCCTTATGGATAACACTTTGTAAGAGTTCCTGTGTGCTAGTGAGGGTTTTCTCCTGCTACCATGCAAAAGGGTTTATCAAAGTGTTGACTTACATATGGAAAAGGACCTGTGTCTTGATTATCCTCAAACATATTCTGCTGAGGAGTCATCTTCACTCTCTCACATTCAACTCCTTGAATTAATGCAGCTGAGATCTTGGATAAATATAGAAAATTTACATGGTTCTAGCAATTGCATGCCAGCTTTTTATTGTGATCTAAACAAAGACAAAATATCATGTGCAAAAACAAACAAAAAATAGTTAGTCAGGCATTGTTGTTTCTAAAGATGGAACCCAACCTCCAAAGCTAGAGATTCTTCCTCTATTTATAAACCTGTGTGGAAATGTCATTGCTAATTTTAAAGAATTGAAGCCTGAGTTGTTGGGTAGTGCTGAGTGTTGGGCAGTTGTTGGGTAGTTTTAGATAAGCATTTGAATTTGGATTTCTAAAACAAATCCAAACTCTGAAGCTGAAAATAGTTTCTTATTATGTATAATGTACAGTGCTTGGGATATAAAAATGTTTGAAATTAAAGCTTTATATAACAGTGATTTTAATTTCTTTATTTGCCAGTTTAACGGGGCTATTTTGGAAATACTAATCTATCATGTCGCCCCCCACCACCTCCAAATCATGTCTCCAGTAGCCATTACACTGTTAAGCACTTGGGAATGATGGGGGGCATCTTTTCCCCCGTTATAACACCTAGCCATTTCACCACCTCAGAAGGAAAAGGGTTAACAAGATAGAGGAAGTAGAAAGCCCACACTGCATTGGACAGTTAGCATGCCTTTTGCTGTGTAGCATCTAGATTATTTTCCTATGTTTGGGGCTGTCCCTACTGTATGAGCTTTCTTTGCAGCAGAGAAGCTGGAAAAGCCTGATACTTGCTTGCCCGTGGTCCTTTGAATCCCCTTGAGTCCTTGATCCCAGTCACATTGCTCTGGACCTTAAGTGACAAATTAAAGATACAAAGTAGGGATTCTGTGAAATCCGTTCTGACATGCATAGTATTGATGTGGTAGCAGCTGCATTCATTGGCCAGCATCAGTGGCAGGGGCAGTATGTCTTCCAGGACCCATTTCTGTGATGTTGCTCTTGGCCATGATACCTCTCTGCTTGGTTCTTCAGCCCTTCTGGAATCTGTGAGCTACCCATTATCTAGAACTCAGGTCATTTTATGTTCAATTTAGGGAAACTGTTTTCTATTGCTTCAAGTTAAGACCCCTAATGGGAGCACTCACCTTTCCCTGTACCTGGTGAATTGAGGAAAAGAGAAGAGATTAGAGGAATGGGAGTCAGGTAGTGTTTCATTTGTGTTTTGGATTCACATTTCCATCCTGGGGTTGGGAGGAAAGCCTAAACAAGAAAAACCGTTTACTCTGCTGCTCAAATTTGGGAGGTCTTACAAGATGTTTCTATAGCCACATGGAACAGCCACCTCAGAGTGAAATGAGCAGCACAGCATGGTTAGGCAGAAAGAAGGCCTAAGTTTTGCTCCTCAGAGTTTCCTGGTCTTCCGTGTAGTAGAGAAAATATCTAGAGGTCCCCATGTGTCCTGGGGAGGAGAGTGGAATATAACTGATAGTGCTTAATGGTGAAATTATGAAGGGGATCACAAAAAATGGGACAAGGTGATCTCATGGTTGAGGACTGCAGGGAAGACTGACTGGGTCAGGGATGCAGTAAGAGATGCAGCCAGATCTCAGGGTGGTAAACTATGCCAATGAAGTGAGGCCAAGTTAAAAGGATCATTGGGCCCTTTCTGAGCTGAGAGATAACAGGCCATTAGTTTCCATCCATAGGCTGTATGGTTGAACAGTGACAAGGGACAACTATTCTCACCACAGAAGCCGCTGGAGACCCAGGGACATAGTTATTATGGGACAAGATAGAAAATACTATTGTTCCATCTTATTAATAGGGAATAGACATTCCTTCTGTGATATTGAAGTGAAACTTGAATAGAGCTCTATGATCATTTTTGTGAAACTCATTTCAGCTCAGATAAAACAGGTATGCTAGTTGACTTGTGGCCTTTTAGGGAGTTCACTTATGAAAATGAACTTCTTGTTCACTGAAATGTGGCTTGTAGGTGTTGAGATCTTTGTCCAAAGAACGTTTTTGTTCTGCCTCTACATAAGGTCAGAGTTTTATAGAAATATTTGTCATTAGTCAATATTTGCATTTTTCATTCCTGTAAATTGCTGTACTTTTTTTTAACAAACTGAAATGTACTTCATTTGAATATAGAACCTTAAAGTAAATTGCCTAGCATATACACAATATTCTTATTTCCCAGTGTTCAATCCAGGAAATGAGTATTTCCCTTACTCACTTGAACCAGAGAGCATGGTTTATTTCAAGCATTCAAATCCTATGTGGCATCCAGATTCCCTGACCATACTGACCAAGCAGGCATCATATGAACCATATGGACGATAATAATCAATTAACACATTTTGATTGATATGACTCACCCATTTATATCCATTCATACTGCCTGGTTTTATTGAGTGATCATCGATTTCCTTGGGCATTTAGAGACACAGCTAATTCTTTTTTTTTTTTTTTTTTTAAGTATGCTCCATGCCCCACATGGGCTCCATGAACTTCTTGAACTCAGGAATCTGACATCAAGACCTGAGCTGAGATCAAGAGTCAGACGCTTAACTGACTGAGCCAGCTATCCAGGCGCCCCGAGACATGGCTAATTCTTATAGTTAAAGGAATTGATGTAGAGAGGGATGCCAAGGACTTTGCCTAAGGCAGAAGTTGAGTTAAAACTTATCAACAACTTATTTACTTGTTCGGAGTGAACTTGTATTTGTTGGAGATAATATCCATCATCACTTTAATTTCATGCCTGTGGGACTAGGTAGTCCACATATGTAATTAGTGGTGGTGTTACCATGCTACAGTTCTACAATGACATTTTACCAAGAAGGACCCCATATAAGTTATTTGGTTCAGTTGATTATATAATTTGAAAGACCCTTTGCTATACTGTCATCTAAATGAGATTTTGTATTTTCCCAGAGGACCAAAATGTATTAAGGTGTATATGCATGTATAATATATATTCTTTCAATTCTCATTGTCTGGGGACAATGGTATTTAATCAGCTTGATGTAAAGATAGCTCTAGGATAGTGATAAAAATGATATTTTCAAAGATTTACTTTTTTAAAAACTCCCTGCTATTGCCAAGAAAAACATAAATAAGCTGACTGGATTCTCCTAAACACATGAATGTGAACTTGCCATTTATAAGAGGAAAGTATATGAAAGAGTGACATACTATTAATGGTTGAGTTGTCATGAGTAGCCATGATTAAAATTTTATTAGAGATTGTATGAAGACAATCTGAAATTAGCATGACCCTAATTTGTGAAGTATGATCAATTTAAATGTCACTGTAGAACATTAAAGATTCTTCTCTTTGTATCTGTTATGATTATGAGAAAGTAATTGAAAATCATAATACTTTAAGTTCCATTTTATAATAGTTAAATTTATACAGTAATTATATCACTTTTTTCTTATATGTATAATGACTCAAATATTATTTAACAGGCACTGTGCTAAGTAATGCTAATATGAACTTAGATGTATTCAGAGTGCTTGCCTATACAGATAACTAAACACTATTGCTGCAAAGTTGATTCATTTACTACCTTAGATTATTGTTTATAAGATAGGCTACAAGTCATTTATGAAAATGATTTATAAAAAAAGGTCTAGACTAGTAGGAATATAATAAAATCCAATCATTGTTATGGGCTGAATTGTGCCCCTCCCCCAAATCATGTGTTGAAATCCTAACTCCCAGTATCAGAATGTGACTGTATTTGGAGATAGTTTTTAAAGAGGTAATTATGTTAAAATGGGGTCACTAGGATGAACCCTAATCCAATATGACTGGCATCATTATAAGAAGAGGAGTTTAGGACACAAAGCCACGGAGGGAAGACCATGTGAAAATACAGAGGTAAGATGACCATCTGAAAGCCAAAGAGAGAAGCCAACCCTGCCGACACCTTGATCTCAGACTTCTAGCCTCTAGAATTACAAGGGAATAAATTTTTGTTGTTTGATCCACCCAGTCTGTTTTACTTTATTATAGCAGCCCTAGCAAACTAATACAGATAGACATACAGAGTTGTCATTTGCATATATTCAATTTGCATGGAACCCCATTACTGATGGTGTATATGACCTGGTAGCTGCTAAATTTGGTTGAAGAAGCAAAACAACTTGGTGTTTGCAATTATTCTCAAATGGAATACCATAGGTTATTTGTATATGTTATTTTGCTATTGTGGCATAATCCTGGGGTGTAAAAGGGCAGTGACAAGGAATAATCTATCTGTTTTCTCTAACTCTGATAGTCCACTGCCTATGAGGAGAGTGTCATCAAATTCTGCCCTTAGTGCTTGCGCACTCTCTCTCACACACATATTGTGCGTGTGTGCGTGTGTGTGTGTGTGGAGTGTCAGCAGTTTTCAACCTCAATTCTATACTAGCCAAATCACCAGTTGAATATGTGAAAGAATATAAACACTTCAGAAATTCTAGGTCTTGAAAACTTTGACCTCACACATACCCTTTCTGAAGAAGCTATTAGAGGCTATTTTCTACCAAATGAGAAAGAAAATCAAGAGAGAGAAAAACACAGGCTAAAGAAAACAGGCAGCATCAGAAAGGGGTGAAGAGAATGATAGGAGGCTGGTGAGTAGAACCCCAGGATGACAGCTGTGCCCTAGGTCCTGATTATAGCAGTTTGATTCAAGATACGCTGCCGCCATCCCATCTTCTTCTTTCTGAAGACAGAGTGCCCCAGGTGAGCCTTGTCCAGATTCTTACCTGTTCTTGGCTTCACATTTGCTGGTAAATTTCTTGCTCTGCTGTCCAGGGCCTTCTGCCTGGATCAGCCAGCAACACCATTTCATCCCGCAGAGGTGCTCTCTTCTCTACCTGGGAGGAACCTCAAAGCAAAAACTTCAGAGCAGCCTACCTTTCAGTACCAGACCACCTCGCAGCCCTGCCAGATGTCCCAAGTGCGGTGAGCTTTGTGTTTCCCAGTTCTCACTCAACCTCGTTCCCATTACCCCAGAAAGGGCTCTGGTAAACGCTCAGTGGAGTCAACAATTACACTTCTATAAATTAAGTGTTATTGGGACACAATACATCCAGCTGTTTCTGTATTGGCTGTGGCAATTTTGTGCCACAGTGGTAGAATCGAGTAGTTGAGACAGAGACTACATGCCCCTCAGCACACCTTCTCTTGAGTTGCTTCATCTCATGATGGCAACATTGCCTATTCTTTAAATGAGGTTTGTGCTTCATACTTGGCTTTTCAAACAAAGTAGTGAATGGGAGGGAAAAGGAGGTTGTTATAAGGGAGGGGCTCACAGATTGTTTAAAACAAAGTATTGGTAAGCGTCAATTTCTTCACCTGGATGTTGGGTGCGTGGGAGTGCAAGCTTGGTATTGGTATTACTAGCATGAATATATTTTGTTAGTATTTATTAGTACTCTTTAAAGTTGGTGTCTGTAAACTTTTTCTGTAAAGGGCCAGATAGTAAAGTCAATATTTTTGACTTTGTGGGTCATGCAGTGTCTGTCACAGAAAATACACAAACAGTCCGATGTATTATGTTCAATAACACTTAATTTACAGAAACAGGCAGTGGGTTAGATTTGGCCCGTGATCTATAATTACACATACATGTTTTATATACTCTTATAAATGTATGATCCCCTTAAAAATATATAAACAAACAAGCACACCCCCCCAACCCCCAAAACCTGGGATGCCAATATTCATTCCATGGTTGCTATGGTCTGAATATTTGTGTCCTCATCCCCCCACCCAATTCATATTTGAAAATCTAACATCCAAGGTGATGATACTAGGATGTGGGATCTTTGGGAGGCGATTAGGTCATGAGGGTGAAGCCCTCAGGAATAGGATTAGTGCCCTTATATGAGGCCTCTGAGAGCTTCCTTGCCCCTTCCACCATGCTAAGATACAAGGAGAAGTCTACAACCCAGAAGAGGGCCCTGACTTGACAATGCTGATACCCCGATGTTGGGCTTCCAGCCTTCAGAACTGTGAGAAATGAATTTCTGCTGCTTATAAGCTACCCAACCTGTGGTATTTTGTTATAGCCATCCAAGTCGACTAAGACAATAGTAAATTTAAAAATGGCTTTTTAGCTCTTTCCTCTTTCTATGTGCTTCCTTCCATTCTTTTATATTTTAGTCTGATGTGTGGTCATAGTTCCATACTATTGTGATTTCTGGCATATGCCCTTAGAGTAGGATGGATACTGGATTGAGAATCAGGAAAACTCGGTCCTACTCCACACCTCTTCAACTGACCGGTAGTTAAATAGTTAAGTGAAAAATGCCTTCCCATCCTCTGGCCTCAGTTTCTTCCAATGTGGAATGAGAGATTTGGACTAAGTGGTTTCAGAGGCCAATTTACAACTCAAATAGTTTGCTTTTTCACATGTCTTACCATGATTCAATTTCACACATTTACTCATGTACTTCCTTCCTCCCTTGCCCCCTCCCAAATCCCACAAAGTGCAGCTTAAGTCATGCATGAATATTTTCCTGGTTATTTCCATCTCGGTGTTCTAGGTTAGAGGATTTGTATACTAATCAGTGTTTTAGATCTCAACATTCTGTGTTTGTCGGGAAGACAGTTGTTTTTTTAACTGCACAGATGAACTCCCAAATGAAGAATAGAGACTTAGTAATTGTACTGTCTTGAGAGAAGAATTACAAAATCTATCCAGAATCTGTCATAATATCCTAATGGTGTTGGTTGGATTATAAATTAAAGGCTTGTCAAGTAATCTATTATAGAAATGCAATATTTTAGGTGTTTATAAATCCCATGGTGCTGATACTTTTCATACAGGTTGTCAACTGCAGTATAAAATTTTATTTCTATAGGTTTAGATTTATAGATGAGTATCAGAAATGAGAAGATAAAGCCCATGGTTCATTGGTAGATGGCTGGACCAAACGCAGGGAAGAGTGAGTGGTCCTTGATGATGATTCATCTCTAAAGATGAAGACATCCTGACCAGGCTACCTGGGTAGTAGCTTGGAGGCAGCACATTTAAAATAAAATGTACAACACTCTTAGAAAGGGAGGAATGATAGTCAAATTTTTCTTCCAATAAATGAAAATAAAAAATATATCAAATGAGAAGATAGAGTGTGATTAGATTTCTATGCTTTCAAGTCTTTCGGGTGATTGTCTCACTAAGAGAAATCCTAATGTAATCAGTTCCACATATGTGCATCAATTGACTTCCATTTCTCAGTTCCAGCAAATGCATAGGAAATGAGTGCAAATTCACATTATACTTTAAGTAGTACCGATGGGGTCTGGACTAGGAAAGTGAAGGTGTTTTCAGAGAAGAAAAGCAATTCATCCCAATGGGCTGGACTTGCCAATAGTGGCCTGGGAAATTACCAATTGCTTAGGGAGGTTGCAGGTATTATGATGTCCTCATTTCTACCCTTTTCCTCCCTCAAACTCCATGATCTTCCAGTAAGCCTGGAACAGGGCCTCGCACATATTAGCTGCTCAGTGAAGATTTGTTGACCTGAATTCTCTTTAGACAGGCCTTTTTTCTTCAGAGGAGCATCTCCTCAGCTTGAGTAACAGTCGTAAAACAAGTTAACAAGAGTATGGCTGTCTAGGTCAGAAGGTAATCCTAAACACTTTATTTCAGCTTGGCTATTCAATTTCAATGTACTGATTACAGAGCTCCTACTATGTGTCAGAAATGGGAGAAGAGTAAGTGAATCTCCAGGTTTTGAGGTTGTGAGAGGGATATTTCAGCTCAATTCTTTTTTATTCCATTCTAATAAATAGAAATGTATTAAGTATATACTCAGAGCTGGACCGTGCTGGACATTTATTGTCAATTACTCTTCAAAATAGCATGACACAAATGGTGTTATCATTTTCCCTATTTTGCGGTTGAATTTAGAGGGTCTACAGTGGTTACAACCCCTACCAAGGTGATCCTGCAAATAGTAATGTGGAGGTTGCGAGTGAAATGTTTTTTGCCTTCAAATTCCATATTTTTTCCCACCACACCAAACTGCTTTGTAACAAGCCCTACTGCTTGGACACAATTAAAAAGGAGCTCTTTGATCTGGTTGTTCACCTACTTTCAGACCTGGGAAGGCCCCTCAAACACTGATCAGTCATTGACCTCCCCGTTGCTGAGCCTAAGTAATTAGACCTGAGACTTAGGAAACACAGGACAAGGTAGCTAATTTGCTTACTTTTCTTCCTTTGGAACAATTTCTCTGGGCTTTTTAAAAAATTTCTGTAATAGGTTTAACAAAATCACCCTCATCACAGGGGTGCTATGTGTATTCAGCTTTCCAGTTTCTTTGGATAAACCTGGTTTGACCACTAGCCCTGCCTAATCTAGGCCACACCCCTGCTCACTTGTTTCTTTGTTTGTTTGTTAATTGATTCATTCACTCAACATTTATTAAGCATTTATTTATGTTGGGCAACATGCTTCATACAAGGGATTCAACTGTGAATGACACAGACACAGTTCTTTTGCCTTTATAAACTTCTGGTCTAGAGGGCAATTATGATGAAATATGACCACAGTATGTGGTGCTATGGGACTAGTCTAGGTGGCCCAGAAAGACCACTCCCTAGAAGAGGTGATGTGTAAGCTAGTTGAGAAATGAAATACGAATGGAAGTTGCCAGGCTAAAGAGGAGGAATATAGGAGCAGGTGAAACATGTTGCTGGATGTCTCTGCAGAATTGTTGATGTTTTTAGCCATTTCCTCCCCACTTCTCCAGCCCCTGCTGCAGAAAAGCGCACTACCCAAGCTTCCTTCCCAGTTACAAAGCCTTCATAAGTCATCTAAACCTATCCTACTGGGCCACAGGGGAGCAGTTGTAAGGATTAATGACCCTGTAGGAAAAAGCTCCTGCTCTAATTAATCAAGGAAGACTCACCATTGGTCATATTCATTCAGGGCCTTACACAACTTATGCTCACTTGGTTCTCATATACTGTTAAAACTATCCACATCTCTCTCAGATGTTTAAAGACCTTGCTAGGGAACAAGTTCAAGAGAACTGTGCATAGGATGGAAGAGATAGTTGGCTATAGAGCTGTTTACTAAAGAAGGCAACCTTTCTCCTGAGGTTTTTGATCTATGTGAATGTGAATGGTGTGGGTAATGTGTGAATGGATCTTTTCATCTCTCTTATGTGAGCCAGTATTCATTTACCTCAACTGTCACACTTCGTCTTTGTTTTTCTTCTCTTTTCTTTTCTTTTGATTCAGATATTATCTTTGTCCCAAAGAGCAAAAGAAACTAACGATTACTACAAGGGTAGCCTAGTCAGCAAACAGTCTCCTGTCTAGTTAGCGATTTTCCAGAAGCTTGAAATTGCACTACCTGTGTTGGGGGCTGACGATGGTTTAAAAAAAATTATAAATCATTTCTGAAATCTTTGACTAGTCTTGAAAAACACCATGGTCTCTCTGTTAAAATGTTACTAGGTTTCTTACTTGATCTCTGCATTCTTTCCCTTCTGTTCTGTCAGTTGAGTATTTATCATCTGTAGCTTAATGGGCCTATGTTGCCTTCATTGTCTAGGTCACTGTACACAAAAGAAGACTTTTCATTTCTCTGTACCCTTTGGCTTTGATTGGTCTCTGTACATTTATGCACTTATTCAGTTGTCCATCAAATATTTCTTGATCAAGGCTCTGGGGAGGTATTGGGGAAGATCCAAGAAGAAAAAGACATGATCCATTTGCCTAAGGGAGTCAAGGGAAAAAGCGTACACAAGCAGATAACACATGAGGCAGTGTGAGACACAGTGTGACATTGAGGTAAACAAATTGCTGTGGGATACTGTGTCTCAAGTTGGCAAAAGTTTCTAGAGGGAATGAGAGTGTTTGACTCATATTCATTACATCACAGTATCTAAGATTTTTTTTTATTGAAGTGTGGTTGATACACAATGTTACATTAGGTTCAGGTGTATACATAGTGATTCAACAACTCCATATGCTGTGCTCACCATAAAGTGTAGCTACATTTGGCATCTGTATCTAAGATTTTTGAGTTAACATTGTGTCTGATGGTTGTAGCTCATCTAGTGAGAATATGGCCTCTGAGCACTGAAGTGTTACTTTTGTGTATTCTGTATCCTAATCTCATGGTCACAAGCATGTTACAAAACAGTGGTCTTCAACTCAGGGCCCACTAGCAAAATCTCTGTAACCCAGACACCCCTTCTCCCATTTTCCCCTCTCATTCAGCAAATGCCTCTAAGGGGAACCTGCATCCATACCTCTTCTGTACTTTTGGATGCATTTATTATAGTCTCAGCAAGTTTAGCTTTTTTTTATAATTAAAGTATAATTGACCTATGACATTATATTAATTTCAGGTGTTTAACATAAATGATTCAACATTTGTATACATTGCAAAATGATCACCACAAGTTACACATTTCTTTCTTGTGATGGGAATTTTAAGATTTACTTTCTTAGCATCTTTTAAATATGTAATACCATATATTGACTGTAGTCACCATGTTGCACCTGACATGACATCCCCATGACTTATTTATTTTGTAACTGGAAGTTTGTACCTCTTGATCCCCCTCACCCATTTCACACATCCCCCTCCCCTCTGGCAGCCACTGTACAGAGAACCAATCTATTCTAAGTTTTATTTTGTTTGTTTGTTTTGGTTTTTAGATTCCACGTATAAGTGGAATCATATGGTATTTATCTTTCTCTGACTTATTTCACTTAGCATAATACTCTCAAGGTCCATCCATGTTGTTGCAATTGCCAAGAGTTCATTCTTTTTGATGGCTGAGTAGTATTCCATATATATATATATATAAAAGTAGTATTCCATTTATATATATATATATATAAAAATCACAGATATATATCTCACATCTTTCATTCATTTGTCCACCCATGGACACTTAAGTTGTTTACATATCGTGGCTATTGTAAATATAATGCTGCAATGAACGTAGAGGTGAATATATTTTTTCAAGTTAACATTTTGGTTTTCTTTGCTAGACTATATGGTAGTTTTATTTTTAATTTTTTGAGGAACCTCCGTACTGTTTTCCATAGAGGCTGCACCAGTTTACATTCCCACCAACAGTGCACAAGCATTCCTTCTTCACATCCTCGCCAACACTTGTTATTTCTTGTCCTTTTGAGAATAGCCATTCTGACAGGTTTGAGGTGGTATCTCATTGTGGTTTTGACCTGTATGTCCCGGATGACTACTAACATTGAGCATCTTTTCATGTGCGCATTAGCCATCTGTATGTCTTCTTTGGAAAAATGTTTATTAAGATCCTTTGCCCATTTTTTAATTTGATTGCTTGGGATTGCTGTTGCTGTTCTTATTGAGTTGTGTAAGTTCTTTATATATTTTAGATATTAACCCCTTATTGGATATATAGTTTGCAAATATCTTCCTTCATTCAGAAGGTTGCCCTTTCATTTTGTTGATAGCTTCCTTCACTATGCAGGAGCTTTTTAGTTCGATGTAGTCCCACTTGTTTATTTTTGCTTTTGTTGCCATTGCCTTTGGAGTCCAAAACAATATCCCCAAGAGTCAAGGAGCTTACTGCCTGTGTTTTATTCCAGGAGTTTTATGGTTTCTGGTCTTTGATTCAATTCTTTAATTCATTTTGAGTTAATTTTTGTGTCTGGTGTGAGATGGTGGTCCAGTTTCATTCTTTCAAATGTGTCTGTCCAGTTTCCCCAGCACCATTTATTGGAGAGACTGTCCTTTCTCCATTGTATATTCTTGCCTCCTTTGTTGTAAGTCAGTTGACCACATTTATACATGGGTTTATTTCTGGACTCTATATTCTGTTTCATTGGTCTTTGTGTCTGTTTTTATGCCAATATCATACTGTTTTGACTACTGTAGCTTTGCAGTATAATTTTAAAAAGTTTTTATTTAAATTCCAGTTAGTTCACATACAGAGTAATGTTTCAGGTGTACAATATAGTGATTCAACACTTCCATACAACACCTGCTGCTCATCACAAGTGCACTTCTTCATCCTCATCCCCTCTTTCACCCATTCCTCCACTTACCTCCCCTCTGGTAACCATCAGTTTGTTCTCTATAGTTAAGAGTCTGTTTCTTGGTTTGACCCTTCCCTCTTTTTTCCCCTTTACTCATTTGTTTTGTTTCTTTAATTCCACATACGAGTGAAATCCTGTGGTGTTTGTCTTCCTCTGACTGACTTATTTTGCTTAGAATAATACTCTCTAGCTCCATCCATGTCTTTGCCAATGACAAGATTTCATTCTTTTTTATGGCCGGGTAATTTATACACACACACACACCCCACAATATATATCACATCTTCTTTATCCTTTCATCTATTGATGGACACTTGGGCTGTTTTCATAATTTGGCTATTGTAGATAATGCTGCTATAAACATCGGGGTGCATGTATCCCTTTGAATCTGTATTTTTGTATTCTTTGGGTAAATACCTAGAAGTGCAATTCCTGGATCATAGGGTAGCTCTATTTTTAACTTTTTGAGGAACCCCCGTACTGTTTTCGAGTGGCTGCACCAGCTTGCATTCCCACCAACAGTGTAAGAGGGTTCCCCTTTCTCCGCATCCCTGCCAACATCTGTCGTACAGTGCCAAGAGAGTTTTTCTCCACCTTCTTGTCGACACCTGTTGTTTCTTGTGTTGTTGATTTTAGCCATTCTGACAGCTGTGAGGTGGTATCTCATCATGGTTTTGATTCGCATTTCCTTGATGGTAAGTGATGATGAACATCTTTTCATGTGTTGGTCAGTGATCTGTATGTCTTCTTTGGAGAAATGTCTGTTCATGTCTTCTGCCCATTTTTAAATTGGATTATTTGTTTTTTGGTGTTGAATTTTATAAGTTCCTTATATGTTTTAGATACTAACCCTTTATTCAATATGTCATTTGCAAATATCTTTTCCCTCTTTGGGTTCATCTTGTTTGGAACTCTCTGGGCTTTTTGGGTCTGGATGTCTGTTTACTTACCCAGGCCATGGAAGTTTTTAGCCATTATTTTTTCAAACAAGTTTTCTGCCCATTTGTCTTTCTCTTCTCCTTCTGGGATTCCTATAAGACAAATCTTATTTGGCTTGATGTTATCCTTTTTAAAATTCTTCTTTCTTTTTCCTGCTCTGTTTGGGTGAGGCTAAGGGAGAGCAAATAGACGGCATCCTCCAGGCTGTGTTCCCGAGAGCACTTCC
Organism: Eumetopias jubatus; assembly: GCF_037043125.1. Lineage (NCBI taxonomy): Eukaryota > Metazoa > Chordata > Mammalia > Carnivora > Otariidae > Eumetopias > Eumetopias jubatus. Next base: position 5,154,452 of record NW_028274817.1, read on the forward strand.
GTAGCCTCTAGATGTGTGGCAATCCTGAAGCATGCCTTTTAAACTGTAGCTCCAGAACAAATAAACAGACCTTTTTCATAGGAGAGGGGGTGTGTTTTGGTCTGCTGTTTGTACAATGCCCAGGGGATGGTAGCCTGCCAAGAAACCTTCTTTCTGTTTCAGATCTATAGGGCCCAGGAATGCAATCCGCCCTGGCCACCAGAACCAGGCCCTCAAGGGCCGTCCTTTGTGTGGGTTACATGTGCCTACCAGCTCTGGCAGAGCTATAGGGATGATGCAAATGTGGAGTACCCAGTTGCCTGGCTCTGGTGGGGCCAGAAGGGTGGGATGTGGGCAGGGTGTGCCCACTAGTACTAGCAAAAATGGTGGGAAAATGGCGCCTCCCACTGCCAAGACTAGCAAGGTAGAATGAGAACATAAAAATTACACTCACCAGTCCCTGCATGCAAGCCCTTCAAGAGCAGAATGTCTACCCCCTACAGCAGCCCTATGGTTCTCCTGGGTATAAGTCCACTGGTTTTCAAAGCCAGGCATTTTGGGAACTCATATCTCTATTACTGGTCCCAAACATTGAAGTGCCAGATGTGGGGCATAAAGCTCTTATGCCTCACTGAGAAGCTCCATATTTCTGAGACTCCTGATTATGAGTCACTGTGTTGGGGGTAGGGTTTTTGGAAAGACTGCATCTCTCCATCCTACCTTTCTCAGTGTGGCCCTTTTATCCTTTGTTGTGGAGGAGCTGTTCAGCTAATTTTCAGGTCTTTTTCAGAGGTAATTATTTCATATGTATCTATAGATTTGTTGTGTCTGTGGGAGAAGGTGAGTTCAGATTTTCTTATGTCGCCATCTTGAACTGCCTCCTCTAATTGTAGAGAGTGCCTCTCACCACCCCTATGGCCCCACCAGGGCATTTATTTATGCTAGTTACCTTTTCTTTCCTTTTTGGTTCATCTTGTTATTTGTTGTTTTTCTAGTTTCTTAGCTGAATACTTAGCTCATTTATACTAAATCTTTCTCTTTTTTAAACAAATATTTAAACTCTAAATTTTCCCAAGTACAGCTTTAGTTATATCCCATTAGGTTTTGGTATGAGTTATTTTCCTTTGTGTTAAGTTCTAGAAAATTTATACCTTCAAGGTTGTTTTTTTTTTTTTTCAATTTGGCATTTATCAGAATGTTCCTTAATTTTTTTTTAAGATTTATTTATTTATTTTGGAGAGGCCGCAAGCAGGAGGGGCAGAGGGAAAGGGAGAGAGAATCTCAAGCAGACTCTGCTGAGTGTGGAGCCTGACACACAGGGCTCAATCCACAACCCTGAGATCATGACCTGAGCTGAAACCAAGAGTCAGATGCTTAACTGACTGCACCACGCAGGTGCTCCAAGAATGTTCCTTAATTTTTAAATGCTGAAGTTATGGGGTCATCTCTGAGTTGTTAATTTCTCTTTTTATTAGACTGTGGTCAGAGTATGTAAACTATATTATCTTTAAATTTGAGAATGTAGTTAGCTTTCCCCTTGGCCAGGTATGTGAGCAATTTTTATTAGTGTTGCAATAACATGAGAAGAATGTGTTGTTGCTGTTTGTAGGGTTGCTATCTGTCTCTCTCTCTCTCTCTCTCTCTCTCTCTCTGTATCTTTGTGTGGTGGGTGGTATGTGTGTATATACACAGACGGTCCCTGACTTGTGATGGCTTGACTTATGATTTTTTGACGTTACAATGGTGTGAAAGTGATACGCATTCAGTAGAAACTATACTTTGAATTTTGAATTTTGATCTTTTCCCAGGCTAGTGATATATGATCCAGTAGTCTCTCATGATGCTGGGCAATGGCTGCAAGCTGCTGCTCCCAGTCAGCTCTGCGATCTCAAGGGTAAACAACCAATACACTTACAACCATCCTATAACCATACAATCATTCTGTTTTTCACTTTCAGTGTAGTACTGAATAAATTACATGAGATATTCAGCACTTTATTATAAAATAAGTTTTGTATTAGATGATTTTTTCCAACTGTAGGCTAATGTAAGTGTTCTGAGCATGTTTAAGGTAGGCTAGGCTAAACTATGATGTTTGATAGGTTGTGTATTAAATGCATGTTATTTTATTGTATTAAAATATTTTCAGAATAATGATGGGTTTATTGGGACATAACCCCATGGTAAGTCAAGGAAGATTAAATTAAATTGAGCTTTTAATAAGCTTAATTAATTAACTAGTTAATTAAGTTAAATTGAGGTTTTAATATATATTATTAAAATATTTTATAAGGTTTTTTTTTTTTGGTATGGCCTCCTCCTACTTCTCTCCCCATCAGTGATCCTGTTTTTTTTTTTGTTTTTGCTGTCTTCCTAGAAGGTTTTGCTTAATGTATTTCATTGTTATGCTGTTTTTTTGCATGATAATTTAGTCTAGTTTTATTAACTTTGTGGGTTCTAGCTTTTACCATCACAAAATTTCTTTCTGTCTGATTGAATACTTTAGATCTTGGGGTAACCCTATAACTGATAGTATATTGTCACTCTTTTCATTTGCATTTGCTTGATATAACAACACATCCTTTTATTTATTTTCTTTCTATTCTTTAAAAACATTAAGTTTTTGTAAATAGGTAATTGGAGCAGAGTCTGACTAGATACCCAAACTGGCCCTTTCTGTGTCAATAGCTAAATGACAGTTTTCAGTACTCTTGCTTGAAGATAGGGACACAGGACTGGTCTTCTCAGTAAAATGTGGACAGAAGTAATGTGTATCACTTAAAAGTCTTGCCTTGAAAAGATCCCCGAAAATCCTCTGTATTCTCACTCTGTCTTTGTTCATGGACTAACTAAACTCAGACGACCCAGCAGAGGATTTTGAGGCCCTAGCACAAGGCAGATATAAGGATGGAAGCTTATATGGAAAACTTCAAGGAGACCACCCAAGTGGATTGTGACATGAGGGGATCTATTTTGTTTTGTTTTTTGGTCATAGTATTTAGCCTACCATAATATGGAAGTAAATCTAAAATGCTTCAAATTCAAAAGGTACATGCATAGATAGAGTGGAAAGGAATTCATCTATCCACTCTGGTCTGCCAGCCGCCATGTTCTCTTCTCCAGAGGCAGCCATAGTCAATAATAGTTTTTGTGTATCCCCCAAGAGAATTCTGTTCAGCTCCTTTTACTTATTTACTATTTGAATCATTGATCTTTTCCTATCAATTTAAATTTTCCATTGATATATAAAGGAAATTAGGGCTTTTTGGTGTTATAAGTGGCTAATCTTTTTCTCAGTCTGTCTTTTTTTACCATGTAGAAAGTTTTGATTTATATGTAGTTGAACTTGTCAGTTTTTTTAATGGAATCTCGTTTTGTGTAGTGGTATACACAATTTCTCTACATTTATCTATCAATATATCAAATTTAAATAGACCTATGCTTTTTCCTCCCTAAGCCATTTACTTCTCCACTCTCCCATTTCTGTCAACACCTTTAGAAGTCATTTACTGTCCTGATTCTGAACACTCTCCAACTCCCCCACCTTCACCCCATATCTCTTGGGTTTTTGCTGAGGTAGTTGGGAATTTTAGGTCCAGGCTCTACATATTTTTAATTAGAAAATGTCCTTTCTGTTTCAGCAAAAATCCTTGCAAAACCCTTTTATTAGTTTTTAGTATCATTATCCTCATTCATTTAGACATAATTATAAAAATGATATGATTTATTGTTCAGTGCTGTTTCTGTACTTTGTTCAGAAGATTTCTGTTCTGATTTGATTTTCATTTAGCTAGAATACTTCCTTGAATGAGTTCTTCAGAAGTGCCTTCTCAGCCCTTGCAAGTCTTAAAATACCTTTTCCTTGGTTTCTCATATAAGTGAGACCTTGGCCAACAGACATTATTTAGCTACAGGTCTTCTATCTCAGCAAACTGTAGATGTTGCTGCACTGTATTCTAGCTTCTAGTATCACACATAAGTTGCCTGATGCAACTCTGTTTATTTTTCTTTAACAAGACATCTTTCCTTTCTTTAGAAGCTTTTAAGAATGTTTTTTTAAACTTGGGGTTCAGGAAGTTAATCAGGGTAGGTCCTCAGGGTAGGTCCAACTATGTCTTTATCTCATTAACCATGTCTGGGTTTCAGCAAGCTCTTAAGAGTCTCAAAACTCAGGTTATTTTTTAGCTGAAGAAAGTTGTTGCTATTATATTGTTGATGATTTACTTCTTTTCTACTATTGTTGATGATCTACTTCTTTACTCTTTCCTTCCTGGAGGTCTTAGTAATCATGTTAGGTTTCCTGGATCTTTCCTCAGTGTCTCTTATTTTTTTATTAATTAGATCCATTCCTTTGTATTTTTGCTCTCCAATATGGAATTGTTCCCCTTTTTTATCTTGCAGAAAACCAATTTGAATTTTAGTAGAGACTATTCCTTTTTTAAAACTTCTTTTTGACTTTAATAATTTAGATATCATATTTGTCAGTTCCTGAGTGCATAAGTTGTATCATCTTAAGACCCCATTAAATTTATTAATTTAATAAACTTAATTAATTGATGAATTTTATAAATTTATTAATCCTTCCTATTTTCTGTTTCTTTTATTGATTCTCTCTCCATAAGAGATACCCTGTTCAGGTCTTTTACCTTTAAACAGCTTGGGATCTCATTTTTATTCTATTAATGTCAAAGCTTTCCCGATATACTGGAAGTTAATTAAGGCTACAGTCTTTTGGTACTTACTCCTGCATCAACAGATGATAGGAAATATGGTGAGAGTTTATCCTCCAAAAGACAAGCAGTCCACAGTTTGGCAGACTGGAACTCTGATGCAAGTCTGGTGTGAGGAGGCCCCTTGGTGTCAGGAAGGAATTGCGGATTATATTCAACCTGCTGATATTGGCAGGTACAGCTGGCTGCTTCCCAGAGATGCAAACAGATGTTTTTCACTATCGTGAGGGAACCTGCTCCTCTAAACTGAACTCCACCCTATCCTCATCCTTCAACCTCCCAGGCCGCCCTTGGAGTCTTCTTTTTTTTTATTGTTATGTTAATCACCATACATTACATCATTAGTTTTTGATGTAGGCTTCCATGATTCATTGTTTGCGTATAACACCCAGTACTCCACGCAGAACGTGCCCTCTTTAATACCCATCACCAGGCTAACCCATCCCCCCACCCTCCTCCCCTCTAGAACCCTCAGTTTGTTTCTCAGAGTCCATCGTCTCTCATGGTTCATCTCCCCCTCTGACTTACTCCCCTTCATTCTTCCCCTCCTGCTATCTTCTTCTTTTTCTTTTTTCTTAACATATCTTGCATTATTTGTTTCAGAAGTACAGATCTGTGATTCAACAGTCTTGTGCAATTCACAGCGCTCACCATAGCACATACTCTCCCCAATGCCTATCACCCAACCACCCCATCCCTCCCACCCCCCCACCACCCCAGCAACCCTCAGTTTGTTTCCTGAGATTAAGAATTCCTCATATCAGTGAGGTCATATGATACATGTCTTTCTCTGATTGACTCATTTCACTCAGCATAACACCCTCCAGTTCCATCCACGTCGTGGCAAATGGCAAGATCTCATTCTTTTTGATGGCTGCATAATATTCCATTGTGTATATATACCACCTCTTCTTTATCCATTCATCTGTCGATGGACATCTTGGCTCTTTCCACAGTTTGGCTATTGTGGACATTGCTGCTATAAACATCGGGGTGCGCGTACCCCTTCGGACCCCTACATTTGTATCTTTGTGGTAAATACCCAGTAGTGCAATTGCTGGATCGTATGGTAGCTCTATTTTCAACTGTTTGAGGAACCTCCCTACTGTTTTCCAGAGTGGTTGCAGCAGCTTGCATTCCCACCCACAGTGTAGGAGGGTTCCCCTTTCTCCGCATCCCCGCCAACATCTGTCGTTTCCTGACTTGTTAATTTTCGCCATTCTGACAGGTGTGAGATGGTATCTCATTGAGGTTATGATTTGGATTTTCCTGATGCTGAGAGATGTTGAGCACTTTTTCATGTGTCTGTTGGCCATTTGGATGTCTTCTTTGGAAAAATGTCTGTTCATGTCTTCTGCCCATTTCTTGATTGGATTATTTGTTCTTTGGGTGTTGAGTTTGATAAGTTCTTTATAGATTTTGGATACTAGCCCTTTATCTGATATGTCATTTGCAAATATTTTCTCCCATTCTGTCGGTTGTCTTTTGGTTTTGTGGACTGTTTCTTTTGCTGTGCAAAAGCTTTTTATCTTGATGAAATCTGGAGTCTTCTTTGCTCCATATTCCACTGGAAAGGCAAGCCTGTTCTGGGTTCCAGGTAACTAACTTCCCAGCAGTACAACCAATAACTTCTACCACCACTGAATTTTCTGCCCAAGTGAGTCTATATGTCACATGTCATCATGGATCTTGTCTAGGCCCCAGCATGTTGTCAGGGTTACTTTTAGTTGTTTAGTTGGTCTTGCTAAAAGTTGTCAGGAAGAGAGAATCAAGGACTGATGTCAGGATACTCTCTTCCCAGAATCTCCCTCTCCCTTACCTGCATTCCCAATAGTCATCTTACTGAAGAGGTAGGAGGGATCATGAGGTTGTAGATCTAAGGCCTTGCACTTCCTCTTTTGTGTGTCCACAAGTACTATGGCCTTATGCTGTCATGGTCTCAGTACTTCTGTCATCAGCAGTGGCATGATTCTTTGGATTTATTCTTTATGATAGCCCATGATTCCGAGAGGCTTGACAGAGTATCCTTGGAGTACTAAGTAGCCTGACACCATGGGGTACTCAAAATCATCTATTTCTTCTGTCCCCCACTGAGCTCCCAACAGTGTGCTTGTTCCAGCCTGGGCCCTCACTCACATACACAGTCTTCACTGCTTGGGAAGTTGACCAGGTTGCTTTTGTTATCTGCTCGGGAGCCAACTCTCTTAACCTAGTCGGTCAAGATCTCCTCAGTGTGCCTCTGGGGCTATCAGGTAAGCAAATCCTGGCTGGTGCATCCTTCTGGATCTCCCAGGTATACCTTAATTGGGAGTGAATACTTTGCTTACGAAGTCCTTGCTCTGGGGAACTGACTACCTACCACTTCTCTTACCTAATAGTGTTGGCATCAGGTTGAAATGAGACAATGTTTGCAAAACTGTCATGTACAGAGACCCCCACTTAATGTAACTGTCCTGACTTCCGTGTGTGTGACATTTGAGCTTGCATCCTCTATAGGGCACATTAGTGTGCTTACTCTCCTCCAGGGTTAATTTATTCCTTTTGCTCTTTCATGCAAGACATTCCAGCGGGTTTAAATGATATGCCATCTCCTTGCTACCACACCACCCTTTGCCTGTTTCAAAACTTCTTGAGTTTCATGGATTTTGATACTAACCCTTCCAGGAAACCCACTCTTCTCGTGTATATATCCTTACATCACTTTATTCAGCTCGCTAAGTGCATATTTGAATTCTATGGTTTGGGACTTTTCCATGTATCTTTATTGTGACTCCTGTTTTGTTTTACATTTCGTTAAAAACACAGGCCTAACTTACTTTGTCTTTTATACCCTCAACACTTGGTATAATACAGCAAGCGTTCAAGAAACAGAACTAAAGCAATTTAAGCAGCCGCACTGCTCCTCCCACCACCACTAAATCTAAAATTTACCTTTCTCTTTCCTAGAAATGTTTATCTGGGGACACATATATGCAAATATTTCACTTGTCACTGATTTTCCCTATACCTATATGTAAAACTGTGCATGCCATTAGACCCACCTTTTGGAATTGGAGTTAGTTTTAAAAATGAAAAAATATATTAGTACATTACCCTTGCCGCTTGTGTGGGTGGTGATGCTGGGATAGGTGGAGAGATAGATAGATAGATAGATAGATAGATAGATAGACAGATATTTTGTGCTTAGGTTTTGGAAACCACCTTTAATATCCAAAAGTTCTTTTTTCTCAAGAGGCTTTTTGAAATCAGGGCTAGGGTAACTGACAAAAGACAAGCTCTAAGAAGCCTTGGATTTGGCACTTTGCCCACATGATTGCTATCTGAATACCGAATCTAATCCTTCCTTGCACTCATTCTGTTTAACTTGCAAGAAATGATGAGCAGAGGAGCTGTGTCTCAGAGAGAGGGAGGGAGAGAGAAAGATTTGGTAGTATGAATTCATTACCTGAATTTCAACATTCTATTTTATTGGAGACATTTTAGTCCAGAGCACTCACAGCTAGTTTTGCAGCACATGGGTTAAAATAAAATACTAAGGGTCATGAGAAAAATGTAACTCCTTGAGTGCTGCCATAAAGGGGACCTGCCTGCTCCTTTGAATTTGCAGGGCTAATTAAAGCCAGCATCTTAGGATATACAGTGCTAGAGAGAGAACATAGTCAGTTGTTATCATTGAATATGTCACTAGAGATTACTGTTATATTTATGGCTAAAAGGCATTTGAAAGTGCAAAAAAATACTGTTCTGCAAACAGCACAGAAAAATTTAATCTATGGTCAGTCTCACTGTGGGATGTATAATTCTAGTCATGAGTGCTGAAATGGGCTAATGGGAGCCTGACTTAAAAATGTACTAAATACAGGAAAAAAAAAAAAAGGTTTGACGCATGAAATAAGCCTGTTGGTTAACCTAGGGGAGTTGAAACTTTCAGGTTCAGTGTTATTTTCAAACCCTTAGTTGAGAAGGTGCTCTGGAGGCTGAACATTTCTGCTGGCTTTCATAGTCTGTTGTGAGGACTCAATTTCTGTCTTTAGGAATCTGTTCTGTTTTTCAATTCATCCTGTCATATCAATTTGGACCTGCCCTCTTATGGGAACCTGCATTACCATGTAACTAGGAAACTATTAATTAGAAATTGTATTTAAAATTGTATGCTCCAGGACAGTCTTAGGAGTAAAATAATTTATTTTAATAAGGGGTCCTCTGGGAGTCAATCTATAACCATCTGACTGCAGCAGTAGCTTGATTAGAAAATACAATGTTTCCACGGCATACAAAACTGAAACCTGCGTGACACTACCAATAAACTCTCTCTTCTCTAAGAATGCAAATCAAGCTATGGTAGAAAGTGTCTTAAATCCAGAATTATTATTTTTCTCTAAATGTTTTGGAAAAATACCATCTGGAAATTAGATTTAGAAAGCATGAAGTTATTGTGGTATTTATATCAATAAACTGATCTTATTCCAAGAAATTGAAAGAGTTAAAAACCTAGTTATTTGCAAACATTTGGTTTAAGCAAATGAGGGTTGTTTTTGTTTTGTTTTGTTTTGTTTTGCATGGGCCTGGGATGTCTGGAAATCAGGAGTTCTTACTCCTCTGGATGTCTCTTTGTTTCATAACTAAAGTATGAGAACACCTCCCTTGGAATGTTTGCTTTGGAAACTGGAAGAACCTAAACTTGTGCTCAAGTATTTCCTTAAATAATCAATTTTCAGTTTTGTAACTGTGTTTTGAGATCACTCGTACCTGTTTCACTCATTTGAGGATGTGCACAATTATTTTAACACATCAAGCATTAAAGTCATTCTACAAGTGCTGCAGTAATTGTTCATAGAACAGTGTTTCTCAAAATGCACTTAATGACTTGAGTCTTACATTTGGAAGTGTGGAAATGTATCATGCTATTTCTGGGGAGTAGAATGAGATGAATGATTCACCAATATTTAATTTTTTTTCTAAAATCAATTTTGCTCCCTCATTACATTGTAGTGGCTAGAGTATAAAAGTCAAGAATTACTGTCCTACACAAAGTATGATGCATTCAGCAGTGTTGGTAGGGAAAGAAAGCAGAGTTGGCATAAATACACCTGCCTTATTAATGCAAAAAAGCTCATGGGACTTCCTTATTCCAATTCAAGTTTCCAGGGGCAGGCTTTTGGAGAGCAGGAGCCTCTTTGTTTCTCCACACCGTGTAGTGCATTGTCTTGTACATGGCAGGTGCTCCATAAATATTTGTTGAAAGAGATTAACCCACATCATGTTGAAAGAGTTAAACCCACTACTCATTGGCTGAACACTCTGTGCCAGGTGCCCCACTAAACAGTTTACTTTCAACATCTCCTTTAGTCTTACGTCTTTGTATCACTACCATTTAAAAAAATGGAAAAAAATAATGTACAATTAAGTGTTTCGCTTGATGCCAGAAAAGTAGGAGGTAGATGACATCAAACCCATGTAGGCCTGATTCCAAAGCCTGTGCTCATTGGGGTAGACTGCTTGCCCAGAAGAATGTATGAATGAATAAATGGATTCCTATTTTATCATCCCATGATTTTGAAACTACTTAAGTATAATTTCCTTGAATTTTTTACCCGCCTATTGCAGTCTCCCTCTGAATTGATATCAGGATAAAACAAACAAGCAGTCAGAATATTGTCTTCTAACACACCATTTTGGAATGCAGTCTTCAGCAGTGTTTTGCACTTACATGTAAAGATGGCCTTTAGTAGGCTTTCTGAAGAGACAGAGGCGTGAAAGGGAGAGGAGAACAGTTTTGAATATCCAGTGTTCAAAAGTTTTTCCCTTTTCCACGCTGTTCAGAAACTGGCAAGTTTTCAAGATTTTGCCCTCATCTGGTCTCCTGATTGTTGATATGAAAGGAAATCATGACGATGACTGCACGGCATCTTGGTTCCTGTTAAAGGATCCTCTGAAACCTCTCTGGAAAGTGGCCATGGGCCGAATCTATTAACTATTAACTTGCCGCGCTCTGAGCCCAGTTCCTAGTTCTTGGACTCCTAAACATCAGAGGACATTGACCAGAAGAATCTCTACTTTCTCAGATGTAATTGTCTGATAGGCACGCCATTCTCCCAGGCACCAGAGTGCTAAGCTAGGAGACCTCTTTATTTCTCTTGCTTAGTTGTCTTCTGGATCAAGTCCCTAAGATCAAATGAATTTTGCATGCATAATATCGTTAGCCTTTCTTACTTTCCATCTCTGCAGTACAGGTCTAGATCACCATTATTGCTCCCATAGACTACAGCAGCCTTCTGAAAAGTCTCCTTATTCACATTCTTATATTCCTGCAGCCCATTTTCCACACCGAGGAATGATCTTTCCAAAGTGAAAATCAGGTGTTGTTGCTGCTCTGCTTAAAGACCTTCAAAGTCCCCTGATTGTTCATGGCATACAGTGACAACTCCTTGCTAGAGCATTCCAAGTACCTGCCATCTGGTTCTCACCCACCTTGGGGTTGTATTTCTTGATGTTGCCCCTTCCACAGTATACACTCCAGCAGTAGATGAGATGGCTAGGTGTAGTAGATGGAGCAAGAATTGTGGAGCCCTAAAACCTACCTTATTTGGAATCCTGGCTTTGCCATTTACCAGCTGTGTGACTGTTGGTGAGTTAGCTAACAACGTCCCCAAGCCTCTCTGTTCCCATCTGTAACAGTGGGGATAATGGAATGTGCCTCAAAAGTTGTCAGGAAGATTAAATGAGACAGTGTATGCACATAACATCTGGTGAGTCTATTTCACTGTGATCCTGTTTTGCCTTGTGTCGTAAGTGTTGTTGACATTCCTATTTTCTGTGTGTTCTAAGTGCTGTGGCAGCCACAGTGGTGTCTCGTTCATCTCTCTATCTCATACGCCACTTAGCACAGTGTCTTACACATAATAATTGCTCAAAAACGTGTTGAATTGATTTGAAATAAAATGACAGCCTAGCCATTCAATAGCTGAATTTCATACCAACTTTCTGAAGAACACAATGTGAGTCACCCATCGGAGTGTTCATCTGTATATATATGAATACCAAACATTTTTGCCCAGGAACCAAAATGCAGTATCATAGATGATTTCTAAACTCTCCCTTATATCCTGTGCCCCTAATTCTGGCCCTAGTTTTCTGAGATCTCATGGCTTTGCATTTGCAAGTGGAACGACTCTAAAAATACAGTTAGCAAGAATGACTGCTTCCATTTTCTCCTCTAGTGCAACTGTTGTATTCCTCGCTGCAGGAGTACCGCCTTTTCTGCAACACAAGTATTTATGAACAATCTGCAAATATTTATAGATTGATTCAAATTTTAACTGCAGAGAGCCTGTTGTAAATGCTTTTTGCAGAGTTAATGAATTTTTAAAAACTAATTTATGTATTTTGGGTGGGCAGTTTGGGGTCATCCATACTATATTTGTTTTTCTTAAAGTGGAGCATCATTCCCATGTGTCGAAAGCACTTAGCTTCATGCCTTGGGTGTTCTTACCCACAATGATCAGGGCTAAAAAGGACTTGGTGGTTAGAGGGGACCCGGAAAAATAGGTCAAAGTGAGGGAGAGAGCCTGAGCTGGCTGCTTAGTTGTGTGCAGAGCTCACAAAACACTTGTCAGATGGATGCTCTGGGATTGGGGGCGGGGGTTGTCTCTGCAAAGTGATGACCGAGTCCTAATACATGTTGAGGCTTGCAGTTAGAAATCTCCCAGTCATGGGCCTTTGTTTAATGGGGCTAAGTAGAAACAAGGAAATCCTGCCTTTGGTCATTATTGAAACATCTAATGTTCAGAAGGGCAACATCTGTTTCCAGTGCTACTTCAGGAAAGATACTAATCTGAAAGAAGGTAATCTGGTCTACAAACACCAAGAGCCACACAGTCATCACAGTCCTAAATGGTTTAATCTGAACAATATTTAGCTCACAAGATCAATGCCCACTTTCAGAGCCCATCATATTTTGGCCTTCTAGTGTCTCTTGGATAAAAACTGGGCCTTGTAGAAGGAAAAATAAAATAAGATGAAAACAGAGAGGGAGGCAAACCATGAGAGACTCTTAACTCTAAGGGAACAAACTGAGGGTTGCTGGAGGGGAGATGGGTGGCGGGATGGAGTAATTGGATGATGGGCATTAAGGAGGGAGCTTTATGTGATGAGCACTGGGTATTATATGCAACTGATGAATCACTAAATTCTAACCCTGAAACTAATAATATGCTATATGTTAAATAACTAGAATTTAAATAAAATCTTGAAAGAAAAAAAAGTGGGCCTTGTAAACAAACCATTGAAAAAATTTAGACACTTTTTAAAAATTTAATTTAATTTTATTATGTGATATTAGTCACCATATAGTACATCATTAGTTTTTGATGTAGTGTTCCATGATTCATTGTTTTCGTATAACACCCGGTGCTCCATGCAATATGTGCCCTCCTTAGTTGTCCCATCACTGTGCTAACCCATTCCCCCCCCCCACCCCGCGCCCCTCTAAAACCCTCAGTTTGCTTCCCATAGTCCATAGTCTCTCATGGTTCGTCTCCCACTCTGATCCCCCGCTTCATTTTTCCCTTCCTTCTCCTAATGTCCTCCATGCTGTTCCTTACGTTCCACAAATAAGTGAGACCATAAGATAATTGACTTTCTCTGTCTGACTTATTTCACTTAGCATCATCTCCTCTAGTCCCATCCATGTGGATGTAAAAGTTGGGTATTCATCCTTTCTGACAGCTGAGTAATATTCCATTGTAGATATGGACCCCATCTTCTTTATCCATTCATCTGCTGAAGGGCATCTTGGCTCTTTCCACAGTTTGGCTATTGTGGACATTGCTGCTATGAACATTGGGGTGCATGTGGCCCTTCTTTTCACTACATCTGTGTCTTTGGGGTCAATACCCAGGAGGGCAATTGCTGGGTCATAGGGTAGCTCTGTTTTTAATTTTTTTGAGGCATCTCCACACTGTTTTCCAAAGTGGCTGTACCAACTTGCATTCCCACCAACAGTGTAAGAGGGTTCTCCTTTCTCCACAAGCTCTCCAACATTTGTTGTTTCTTGCCTTGTCCATTTTTGCCATTCTAACTGGTGTAAGGTGATATCTCAATGTGGTTTTGATTTGAATTTCCCTGATGGCTAATGATGATGAACATTTTTTTCATGTGTCTGTTAGCCATTTGTATGTCTTCTTTGGAGAAGTGTCTCTTCATGTCTTCTGCCCATTTTTTGACTTGATTATTTGTTTTTTGGGTGTTGAGTTTGAGAAGTTCTTTATAGATCTTGGATATCAGCCCTTTGTCTGTAATTTGAACCACAATCAGCAGACCTTTCCCCATCATGGGAAGCCAAAACAGGAGACACAGATTTACTACCTTTTAAATCATCTGGATGATTTATAATGTCAACATCTAGGTTTCTGAAGCTATGGCCATTGCAGCTGTCCATTTTAAAACACAAAACTTTTTGGTTTAATGCTAACAATTATGTCTCATCATTTGATTAGATTTTTGCTGCAGGTTACAACCTTATCCCTGGCATCTCCCCTGCCTTGTGCTTTATGCTTTTTGTTATGAACTGGATGTTTGTGCCCTCCCCAAATTCATATGTTGAAATCCTCACCTCCAATGTGATGATATTAGGTGGTGGGGCCTTTGGGAGGTAATTAGGTCATGAGGATGGAGCCCTTATAAATGGGATTAGTCCCTTTATAAGAAGAGATGCTAGAGAGATGATCTCTCTCTCTCAGTTACGTGAAGATACAATGAGAATTGGTTATCTGCAAACCGGGAAGTGGTTCCTCACCAGACATGAGATCTTTTAGCGCTTTGATCTTGGACTTAACCCCCAGAACTGTGAGAAATAAATGTTTAAACCACCCAGTTTATTGTACTTTGTTGTAGCAGCCTGAGGAGACTAAGACACTCTAAAAATCTGCTTTTGGGGGATGCTTTATCTCTTTCTTACCCCATTCACTTGGCTAACTTACACTCTTTAAGTTTAAATATCACTGCCTCTTGGGAGCCTCCCCAGGTGGCTCCTCCTGAACGCCCCCATATTTTCCTGTACTTATGTCTCTCAGTCTACTCACCACATTACATCATAATTCCTGATTTATATATGTAGCAGTGCACATTGCAGTCTTATTCTCTGAGTTGTATTTCTCCCTTGAGCCTCCCTTTCCCCTAGGTGACAGAAAAAAAAATTTTTAAAGATTTTATTTATTTATTTGTCAGAGAGAAAGAGAGTGGCAGGCAGAGGGAGAGGCAGGCTCCCAGCTAAGCAGGGACCCTGATACAGGACTCAATCCCAGGCCCCTGGGATCATGACCTGAGCTGAAGGCAGTCGCTTAACTGACTGAGCCACCCAGGCATCCCAACAGAAAAAGTTTGAATTATTTCAGATGCATGGCTCTCTTCTCTAATTCTTGAGGGCTGGATCTAAATTCTTGGGCTAATGTATTGTTCAGGCATCACGGGAGGATTGCTGTTAGTCCTGGATCATCATCTAGCTCTGTGGCATCTGCCATATGGTATGGTATCCCAGGTGGTTATAAGCTGTAGGTCCATGCAGGGCATTGCTTTCTCTGACTTTGTTTCCAACCAAAAACACTTCTCCTGGGCCAGCTCAATCTCTGCTACTTCCGTGTCCTTCCTCAAGAAATGATTTTTCTCCTGTGTCACCTAAGGGTCATTGGAGAACTCTAAGTTTCCTTCAAGGCAATCTTCTACCTTGTCTACTTCTCTTGGTCATTTAGGAAATCATTTTACTGCTCTTCACACCAGGCTGGGCAGGGAGAAACTAGGGAGTCTTGCTGTTTTCCCAAGTCTTTCCCAGGAAAAGGACAAAGATTCCCTGTGTTCTTAAAGGCACACTAGGTTCTCCTTGAGCTATTATTTTCTTTCTCTCTTTCCTCCCCAACCATTAATAAGGCTTTATGTAGACTCTGGAGGCGGTAGGAGTTCGGGCTCGCTTTTTCCATAGTTTATCCTCCAGATGTTTTTACTTATCGTTGAACCTTGATTATTGAAACTCAAAGGTCAAAATGTGATTCTTTTATCTTCCTTGTGATTTCTTTCCTGAGACAATGAGTGCTGCAAGTCTAATGGCCCCAATATTTTTGGCAATGGAGTGTCAAGAAATACAGAAGCAACTGTTAATATCTCAAAATGTGATCACATCAAACATTTGCCTCCCTCACTAATCTGTCACTTGCTCAAAGGGAAGGATTGTCACCAGCCCCTACCATAGTGTTGGCCATGTATTAGGTATATGGGATATGAATAGATTGGTGCACTGCAAGAGATCACATATGACTTTGTTCATTCACTTACTCATTAGTGCAACAAATGTTTCTGAGAATCTCTTCTATTCCAGACCCTAGGCTAAGCACGACAGATAAATGGATAAGTCAGGCACAATCCCTGGCCTCAAGGAACTTAGCTACAAGTAAATTCTTGATAGTTTAAGGTCACAATATGTCAAAGATACAAAGTATTGGTGGAGTAAATTTAAAATAATTGGAGAATATTTGTAAGCCTAGGGGTGGGAGAGAGGTTCTTAAGCAAGACTGAGAATCCAGAAACCATGAAGAAAAAACATAAACATATTTGATTACATATGTATTTGAAACTATTTCTATGGAAAAATACACCATAAATATAAAAAAGTAAACCCTTATAGACTAGGAGAAAATATTTGTGACATATGATAAGAGGCTAATAGTTTCAATGGGCAAACAGTTTCTACAAGTTACTAAGAGATAAAGAATCCAGTAGGAAAAATAGGTCCAGGGTATGAACTGTCAATTCACAGATGAGAATATATGTTGCCAATAAACATATAAAAACATTTTCTAATAGTCAGGGAATATAGTGTTTATAGTAGCAAAAAGGAAATCCCCACAAGCACCCTGAATGTCCATCCATATAGGAATGGTTGCATAAATTATAGTAGATCTTTGGTATAATAGAGCAATGAGTTAAGTCTGTATAGAGCCAGGGGGACTAAGGGAAGCTTACTAATTTTTCCTTGTACATCTCTATACCATCTGACTTGTTATGAAGAGCAATTATCTTTTGTAATTAAAAATCCAATAAAGTAAAAAATATAATTTTAAAACTTAGTAGTTCTAGCATAACACATAACATGTTATGCTAGGGGTCAGTCAGGTGCTGGGGGGCCTCACCAGTGGAGACGCCTAACCCAGTTGTAGTGCATCTAGACAGGTTTCCTGGAGGATATGACATCTGTGTTTACTCTTGAAGGTTGAGTGGGAGTTAGCTTAGCAGGCTGGAGTGGAGAGTATTCTAAAGCATAGGAAGCAGCAGATATGGAGGCTGTGGAAGACAGTTTGGTGGGTTCTTATAAAACTAAACATACTCTTACCATATGATCCAGCAGTTGTACTCCTTGGTATTTACCCAAATGTGCTAGAAACCTATGTTCACACAGAAACCTGCCCTCAAATGATTATAGCAACTTTCCTCATAATGCCAAAACTTGGAAGCAACCAAGATGTCCCTCAGTAGGTGACTGGATTAATAAACTGTGGTACCCCTAGATAATGGAATATTATTCAGCACAAAAAAGAAAGGAGTTGTCAAGCTGAACACACAGGAAACTGTGATGCATATTGCGAAGTGAAGGAAGCTAGTCTTAAGAAGCTGCATACTGTATGAGTCCAACTATCTGACATTCTTGAAAAGGTGAAACTGTGGAGACAGCAAAAAGATGGGTGGTTTCCGGGGGTTCAGAGGAGGAAGGAGGGATGAAGAGGTGGAGAACAGAAGATTTTTAGGGCAGTGAAACTATTCTGTATGGTACTGTGATGGTGGACACATAAATTGGTTGTGTGGCAAAGTTCATAGAAATGCATCACAAAGAGTGAACCCTAATATAAATTATGGATTTTAGTTAATAATGACGTATCGATATTGGTTCATCAACGATAATGAATGTACCACACAAATGCAAGACCTTACTAATAGAGGAAACTGAGGGAGTATATGGGAACTCTGTACTGTTGGCTCAATTTTTGTTCAAACCTGAAACTGCTCTAAAAATAATCTACTAATTTAAAATAAGATAATTCAGTGTCTCTGCTAACATGGTTCATCAAAATTTGATTTTACTACCGATAACTGGGTGTATACAGCATGAAAGTTCTGACACCACAGTTTATGGTCCAGTTATACAGCTATTCTGATAAATTCTATTTCACGTGATTTCATGAAAATGAAAAAAGATGTCACATTTATAGATGAATACATTGACTCATCCCAAGAGGATACATCTCTCTTTTTGACTGGGCACAGATGAGAATCTCATGCTCCTTTATAAAGTAGAATGGATACACTACCTCCCTGCATTCTGAAGACAAGCCATGTCTAAACACGTATTTGCAATAAAACCCAGGTTTGACCCCACCTCACCTTCACCTAACTTCCTCTCCTGGGTGGCAAGTTCGCATCCATTGGCCCTGAAAATCAGGGTCAAGGCCACGGGCCTGGGGATAAACTATGGCATTGCCAGTGGGCTGGGGTTCCAGGCTGAGCAACAAACTAGAACTGAAAAGTAGAGACCAAAACACAAGTGTAGCTTATAAATGTGGCAACTTGGGAATGGAGTGGGTGTGGAATAGAGAAAACTGTGACTCAGGGTATCTTGCTGGGAGTCCAGAGTTTCACCCTGGGAGAGACTCTGGGCCCTGAGCCTCACTGGTAAGGAGGAGACCTGAGACTTGGGGCTGACATTGGGGTCTTGTCTCCTACTTGGATTTGGAACAAACTCCTTGCACCTCAAACTTCTCTCATTTTCTTGTTGCATCTTTCAGTCTTTCCTTCACTTCCCTGTATCTCCCACCTTCCAGCCATATCCAACTTGGGCACCTCTCGTTCAAGACTGTTGTGTTGGGTCCCTTGTCAGCTGCCTCATAGACTCTCAGGATCCTTGGGAAGCTTTGGGATTAACTCAGCTTCTCCAGAAGGCTGGAACGGAACAGTGAACTCCATACCTATCTCTACTGGACTGTCTCTGGTGAGAAGGCATCGACTTCACAAAGCAGTTCCTATCATAGGGAAATGATTTTAAATGGGAGATGTCCTTGTTCAAGGCCAAATCTGTCTCCCTGGGACTTTTCTAAGTTCTCAGTATTTGTTGAATGAAGCCATTCAGAATAAGGAACAGAAGAAATCTGTTTCTTCTCTCAGGTGACAGCCCTGCAGAGATTTGAAGACCGTGTCTTGTCTGTGTGCACCTTTTCAAGTTAAATATCCTGAGGCCTTTAAATTGCTTCTCATATGTCTGTCATCCCTTCGAGGTCTGAGTGACTACTGTCCAGGCATGTCCCCTTAAAGGGTGTTGCCCAGAAGTGAGCCCACTGCTTCTGCTGTAGGGAGGAGGGTGGAGCCAGCCTACCTCCTGTCCCAAACAAACACCGTGCTTTTATTCATGGGGTTCAAGGTCAGATTAGCCCTCACACAGCATTCCTCATTTCTGCTGAACTTAGAGTTGACTAAAATCTCTGTGGTCTTTGCACATTCTGTTGCTAAGCCACATCGCCTTCCTCCATTCTTATGTATTTTGAGATTTTGGACTGAAACATGGTATTTATCCTTCATAATGGGAACATGGACCTAGCATTCCTGCTTGGGGAGATCTTTTGGCACCCTGATTCTACCATTTGCTGTTATTCCTTCGTGCTGTTTCTGATTTTGGTGTGCAGGCCACTTATGTCTTCATTTTGTAAATGTGCAGAGTGTAGGATCTAGCTGCTTTGACTACATTCTTTATGGAACTTCTATGTGCCCGGCCTCTGCTAGGAACAAGCCTTGTTATCAGTCAATTCTTGCCACAACTTTCCAAATAGGTTTTTAGCATCATTTCCATTTATTAGATGAGGATACTGAGATTCAGGGAGATTGAGTACTCAAGGCCACACAGCTAGTGTGGGGTGGATCCAACACTTGGCCAGTGTGTGTTTGACACCGGTGCCCAGGTGCTTAAGCACTCTACTATACCATCTTCAGCTTCTGAAAATCTAGTCTTCCCAGGTCCGGATTTCTGTTACATATACGATGTGGCAAGAGAGTGAGGGGGAGGGAGAGATTTCAGAGAGGTAATCGGGGACCATATTATATTGGGACTTGTAAGGCTTTTGACTTGTACTTTGAGTGAAATGAGGAACTATGGAAGGGTTTTGAGCAGAGGAATGACATGACCTGGCTCTTATTTTAATTTTTTTTTTACTAAAGTATAATTGGCGTGCAGTGTTATACTAGTTTTAGGTGTGCAACATATTGATTGAACAAGTCTATACATCACTCAGTGCTCACCACAAAAAATATACTCACCATACAAAGTTATTACAATATTATTGACTCTTCCCTATGCTGTACTTCATCTCTGTGACTTATTTATTTTATAACCAGAAGTTTATACCTTTTAATCTCTTTTATCTATTTTGCCCACCCCCTCGCTTACATTTTTTTTCCTTTTTAGAAAAATATTTAAATTCAATTAGCCAACATATAGTAAAAACCTCATCTTGTTGCTGTCTGTGTTGAGAGTAGAGCGTGGAAGACATGGACAAAGTGCCAGGGAGCTCAGTGGAGAAGGTCATATCTTAGAGGATGAGGGGTGGAGGGAGAGTCAGACAAGGCCAAGCTTTCTCTTAGCTAAACCCAAAGGGCATTCATTATAATTCACTCAACATTGGAAATGCGACTTAATTCCTATCTTTGGGAAATTGCAATTAAACTTGTTCTGTCATTACCAGATTAGCTGTAGCTCACAAAGGACTTCAGTTGAATTCCTTGATCCTGAGAGTACTTTTTCCCTTTGTCACTAGATGGCACTGGTGAGTACGTTGCCTTTTGAGAGCATTTACTCCGACAGCATTTACACTAGATGGCGCTCTGGCCATTTCCCCCTGAGGCTGGCTCGCTCCCAGTGCGTGTTGATACATAATCCGAGTTACCGCTTGTGTACAAAGATTCTAAGAAATTCGTCAATACTCAGTTCTGGTAAAACTATCAATTGTATTATGACTACTTTTCTGTGCATTGTTGAATTATACACGCCCCAATGCAGTGATTCTGAGTCAAATTCAGAATTCAACTTAGATCCAAGGTGAGTTCTGGTTTATTTTACCAATTTGAGAAGTCCCATCCTCAGTCTACCCTTTGCCATTGAAATTGGAGATCATGTCTAATCTGCAGCACGAGGTAGTTTTTTCCTGCCTTTGGTCAGCTTTGTGATCTTCGGTTAGTTGCCTGCTATCATATTGTTTAAAAATCTCCTTGATGAAATGTCTCTTAAAGCCAGAAAACTGAAAGAGATTCCCTCGCTTCCCAGCTAACATTCATCTTTTCATTTTTTAGGGATGGTCATTCCTTTAAAAAAAAATTAGAGGCTTCTGGCATCCCCTCTCCCCTGTGCTTAGTTCTAACTTTATTATCTCTTCCCAGTTGAGATATATGACCTTAACTGGTCCTTGAGATAGGAATGCATTTCCTTTTCACAGTTTATCTTTCAAAGCTAAGCTGACCAAAAGATTTTATACTTGTTCTGAAAGCTTTCCTCATCTTTTTAGCACTCAGATCTCCTCCAGATTTCCTGGGGAATTCTTTTAGTGGAAAAAAGACCAGACTAAAAATCCTAAAACCTGGATTTAGGTTGGATCTTGCCCCTTACTAATTGTGCATCCTTGGACTTGAAACAACATTTATCTTAGTTTCACTTTCCTCATCTGTAAAATGGGAGAATCTGACTTTATATTGATGAGAGTGCTTTTTTTTTCTTTTAGGCCTGACTATAAACTAGAAGTGACTCCAGAAGCATTTCATCTTTGGTGGAAAAGAAACATAATATCTGTTCTGAGAAAAACCAACATCTATAACCACACATTAAGAGTGCAGAAATTCACACACATACACATACATACAACAACTTTCTTTGCAAGAGAGCAATGCAATTATAATCTCTCACTTTTGGAGAGTTTCCAAAGCATATTCACATCTTCTGTCTCATTTAATCCTCCCCCAAATTCGGGATGGAAGAGGCATGCAGCCATTCTAAGTCTTATTTTACAGATGAAGTATATGAGGTTTAGAAAAGTGAAGGGGCAAGCTCAAGGTCACAAGTTATGGGTAATGGGACAGGGATGTAAGCCCAGGTCTTTGTGAGTCCTGTGCCATTGGGGACTCACATGACTAATGCTGGCTATTCGAGTTAACAGGGTAAGGGGTCTCGAAACATTTGCCCATTTTTTGGAAGCATCTGATATAAACCAAAGTAAAGGGGGAAACTAGTCACCTAAGGTCACACAAAGAATCACATAAACAGAAAATTGAAGAAAGAATGAAGTCAATCCAACTTTAGTCCATGCTTACAACAAAACCTCCTTTTATTTAGTTATGAGCCAATCCCTTAAAGAAAAAGGAATCTTTGTTCTTTTCAAAAGAACAAAATGTATTTCTAAATGTTATTCCCTTTATTAAAATCCTAGGTATAAAAAGTAAGAAATGTTTATGCTTAAAAAACAAATGTTCCCCTTTGTGCTGAGCAAATGGGAATCCTTTGATTGGATCCCAAATTTTCTATTCTAGGTATGGTTACGTGATTTTTTTTTTTAAAGAAATAAAAATGGAAAACATCCAATGCTTTTACATACCATCTTTCTCTTTCTCATTTTGCTTGCTTATTATTAATACAGTTTGAATGGTTTCTTGCTTTGACATGGAAGTTTATTTTTAAAAGAACCGTGGATAATCTGTTACTATAGCAATAATTTCTCACTCTGAAGCTATTTAATCTTAAAGCAACATGGGACTTTAAATGTCAAGGTGGTCCATATATAGAATGAATGCAACACTTGACTATACCAATAATTAAGGTGTTCATGATGAAGAGAAATGGAGTTTTGGGGTCTTGTTGTTTGTTTTTAATTCTCTTACTGTGTCCCTCACCTATTAGCCACTCTCAGCAGGGAGGAAACCATTTGCATGTAATGTCAGCATAGATGCCTATGCAACACTTGAAAAGTGATTAGCCATGTGCAAGCCACATCTGTTTGTGCACTGGGGATCTATGAAAGAGCACAGAGATGCCCATGTTCCACATTCTAATGCAAATATGCACCAGAAAATAGAACAGTAAATTTGTGGCAAAATATGCTTGTGGGTCAATCACTTCACCTCTGGTTTAGCAGGTTCTGAATCCAGCATCTGGGAAAAGACTATCTTTAGTTACCAATAGACATTGTACTGTTTGCACATGGCTTCTGGAGAGTAACCACTATTGTAAGAGGCAGTTCATGCAATTTGATGCAGCTGCTACCAGGTGGTGCTTAGGTTCAGAGCCAGTTTAGGAGCTCTTTCTGCTATGATCTACCTATAACTTGGCCTTCATTTCCAGGGATCCAGTTGCCTATTCTGAAACACACCCATAAATATAGAAATATATGTATGTGTGTGTATATATATATATATTTATGTATATATATGTAAACATACATATTTTTTCAGCTGATATGAGAACCACAAAGAAATACAACAAATTAAATCTGTCATAGAATCATAGATCTGTATGGCATTCTTCCTTCCTGTTTACTTCCTATTGACTTGACTGGTCCTGAGAAAAACTGCTAGCATGAACTACAGGGACCTGCAGACCTGATCATCTACCCTGTGACCCATCTACCTTTTTCCTCTTACTTTCTCTGCTCTAACCACACCACAATTTGTAAAATTCCTAACAGTGTTCTTTCTTGCTTAGGGACCTTTACACATGCTGATCCATTGCCTGAAAGCTAGCCCACTTTATTGTACCCCACTGCTGTTTTCACCCAGCTAATTCCTATTTATTGCTCAGATCTCTGTTCAAGGTCATTTCTTTAGAGAAGCTTTCCCTAAACCCCAAGATTAGATAAGAATCCTTGTTATACATTCCCGTAGCACTTCGTATTCCCCATGACATAAAACTCTTGATCATTGAGACTGCTTATTCAATGTCTATCTCCTCAGCTAGACTGTAAGTTCAGTGATGTCAGGAATCTGTCTTGTTTACCATGCTGTTTCCATTGCCTAGCTCAGAGTGGGCACTTAAATGTTTGTTGAATTAATGAGTGACTTACAGACAGCTTTGATGGTAGAAAATCAAGGCTGCTTTGTTTGGATTCAGAAGCCTGCTTTAAGATAAGCCACCTCTGGAACTGGCAAGAGTCCATTTTAAATGTGCCACTGAATTACTCCTGATGAGCTAGGATAAGGAATGCAACTGATTTTTAACACATAGATCAAATGTACACATAAAAACATCTGCTGTATCCTCCAAATCTCTTTGAGAAGGGCCTTTAGATCCTGTGGCATATTTCTTGTCCTCAAGTGAAGATTTTTTTAGAAGATTTTTTTATTTTGGAAATTGTTAAAAGGTTTTTAGGCACATTAAATTCATTAATTGATTCATTACACAAATTCCTTTTTCTCAGAGATAAGGTGTGACTAGTAAACAATGGGACCCGTTTTCTTGTGCGACTCATAAACTGACTCAGTGATTCAAAAAGTTACGTCCGTAATGGGAAGCATGGAGATTTTATTTTGCTCATTTTTGAAGTCACTGTACAACCCAGACTTGACTGAGTTTGTGAACAAGCCAAGTATATAATGGATATTATACATATCACTCAAATATCTCATGCATGGGTTACATTTTTTCACAAAAGGCATGTCAGGCTCGAGGACCACACCTACCCCCAGGCAGGTAGGACCTAAGGAGCAAACAGGATTTCACCAGTTAAGGCTTGTCTGCTGCCCTCCATCCCAGATCTGTGACTCGGTTGTCTATTTCTATCTAGTTCTTTAGAGCCTATGTCTTACTTGCTGAGCTTCTTCCTGGCATCTGCAGGTGGGCAAATCATGGTGTATGTTTCACCCCTTCTAGACCTCATTGGTGTGTTCCATTAATTCAATTCTGTTTAATTCACATGTGTTGAGCACAATGACAAGTCTTTTGTTAAGCACTGAGATTAAGGAGATTGATGATATATATAGGAAAATGACAGGGAAGTTACAGTCTAAGGGGAAAGCTGGATAGACAAATAATGACCATAAACTATTGTGAGTGGTGCAACAATCCATGTACACGCAAGATTTAAAGGAAGGCAGCTCCAGGAGGGGCTCACTTCCCTAAGGACTTCACACCATGACACGTGCGCATGCTGTGAAGGACTGTGACAGACATGAGTGCAAAGCAGGGTGCCATGTCATCTTGAAATGCAAGGGAGAGGGGTTGCCTGCGGCCTGCCATGTCACCTTGGGGTGATAGCGTTCTCCTATAGCTCACGATGGTGTTCAGGGACTGCATTAGTTTCTTGTCGCCTCTGTAACAAATTGTCACAGACTTAGTGGCTTTCAACAACACAAATGTACACTCTTTCACTTTTGGAGGTTGGAAGCCTAAAATGGGTATCAGTAGGGCTGCCTTTTCTCCAAACGCTTCAGAGCAGAATCTCTCCTGTGGCCTTTTTCAGCTTCTGGAGGCCACCTGTGTTCTGGGGCTCATGACCCCTTTCTCATATCATTCCAACCTCTTGCTTCTGTCAGCTCATCTACTACTCTGATCTTCCTGTCTCCCTCTTGTGAGGACCCTTGTGATTACACTGGACCCACATGGAAAATCCAGGATAGTCACTCCATCTCAAGGTCCTTAACTTAATCTCATCTGCAGAGTCCCTTTTGCCATGTAAGGTAACATCCAGGTTCCAGGGATTACAGCATGGACATTTTTGAGAATAGCCTCTAAGGCAATGAGAATAGCAACAACAGAAAAGAATTCAATGCTATGTTAATCTTTCTTCAGCCCATTAACCCCTTGAAACAAAAATCACTGACAGTGACTCTTCCAAATATTTTCTCTTTTTATTTTCCCTTCAAAATTCTCTACTTCTTTGAAACATATGTCATAAAACCATACTACCCACTACATCTCCTTGTTGATGTTAACTGTCTACATCCTGGTTCACTGTGTTCCTCTCTATTCTTATCATCATTTTTGCTGGCATTACCTGTCTAACACTCTGGTCTTCCTGTTGGTGACCTTATTTTTTTTAAGATTTTATTTCTTTATTTGACAGAGAGAGAGACAGCGAGAGAGGGAACACAAGCAGGGGGAGTGGGAGAGGGAGAAGCAGGGCTCTCGCTGAGCAGGGAGCCCGATGCGGGGCTCGATTCCAGGACCCTGGGACCGTGACCTGAGCCGAAGGCAGATGTTTAACGGCTGAGCCACTCAGGCGCCCCTGTTGGTGACCTTTTATCACTGATCATTTTCCTCAAGCCCACATCAGCCCATAGTTCCTTGTTTACAATTCTGAAATTCCAATTTCAAGCATGCTACTCTCTAATCATTTCCTCTTATCTATTTTGCTTACTTACTGCAGTACTTGCACCAATAAAATTTGATTTAGCTTTTCTCTTTATCTTCTCTGTTCTGACCTCAAGTATCTCTTTCCCATGATATTTTATGATCTGTCTTTATATTCATTCAGTTACTCAGATATTAATGGAGCAACTGCTACATGCTTGTGTGGGATACTGTGGGGAGAAAAATAAATGTCTTGCCCTCATAAGACTTACATTTTAGTTAAAATATAATCACTTCCATATAATTGTTCATAATTCCCTTGCACCACTTCTGAAATTTCAATTTCAAACATTCTTTTTTTTTTTGTCTTCTATAAGAAACTCACCTTATTTTTTTAAATTTAATTTTATTATGTTAGTCACCATACAGTCCATCATTAGTTTTTGATGTAGCAGTCCACGGTCCATTGTTTGTGTGTAACAACACCCAGTGCTCCATGGAATACGGGCCCTCCTTAATACCCATCACCGGGCTAACCCATCCCCCCCAGCCCCCTCCCCTCTAGAACCCTCAGTTTGTTTCTTGGAGTCCATAGTCTCTCATGGTTCGTCTCTCCCTCCGATTCCCCCCCTTCATTTCTCCCTTCCTTCTCCCGATGTCCTCCATGCTAACCTTATGTTCCACAAATAAGTGAAACCATATGATAATTGACTTTCTCTGCTTGACTTATTTCACTGAGCATCATCTCCTCCAGTCCCATCCATGTGGATGTAAAGGGTGGGTATTCATCCTTTCTGATGGCTGAGTCATATTCCATCGTATATATGGACCCATCTTCTTGATCCATTCATCTGTTGAAGGGCATCTCGGCTCTTTCCAGTTTGGCTATTTCAAACATTCTTTTCTAGAGGTGCCTGGGTGGGTCAATCATTAAGCGTCTGCCTTCGGCTCAGGTCATGATCCCAGGGTCCTGGGATGGAGCCCCACGTTGAGCTCCCTGCTCCGCGGGGAGTCTGCTTCTCCCTCTGCCTGCCGCTCCCCCTTGCTTGTGTTCCTTGTCTTGCTGTCTCTCTCTCTTTCAAATAAATAATAAAATCTTTAAACAAAACAAAACATTATTTTCTAAAATTGAGACCTCCAGTCCATTAAACTCACCACTTTCTCTGTATCACTACTCTTTTCTTCACCTTCATTGTTTTGTTCTTCAAACTTCCCCTTTCACCAAGTCTTCAGCTGATGACTATGCTTCATTAAAAAAGAGAATTCGTAAAATGAGAACTCCCTCATCTTTCCACTACTATGTTTCAAAATTTTCCTGCATCTCCTGTGTCCTGTATCTCTGCCATTCCATCCATTACAGTGAAAGGGTGTCCTTGTGCATATCAAAGGTGGACACTTTCTCTTTTGCCTACTAAGGACATCATTCCATCAATTGTTCCCTGTCTCTTCTGTGTCATCAGTTTCTCTCTGTTGCATCATCTTATCAGCATATGAACATGCTTTAGTATTTTTGGTTTTAAAACAAAGAAACACATCACGTGCCCCACTCAATGCACTTGATGTGACGAGCACTGGGTGTTATGTGTAACTGATAAATTATTGAACACTACATCTGAAACTAATGATGTACTATGTGTTGGATAATTGTATTTAAATTAAAAATTTAAAAAATAAAACCTGCTATAGGTTAAAAAAAAACACAACAAAGAAACAACAAAAACCTCTTTTAATCACATATCCCCTTCCAAGTACTGCCCCATTTCTGGGCTCTACTTCACATGAAAACATCTTGAAAGAGTAGGGTGACTTCTGGGATACCACTTCCTCATCCCCTGTTCACTCCTCAAGTCACTATGATCTGACTTTTGCGATAACATGTACATCGTACCCTTGAACGACACAGGTTTGAACTGCACATGTCTACTTACATGCATGTGTTTTTTGATACGGTATAGTACTGTAAATGTATTTTCCTTATGGTTTTCTTAGTGACATTTTTTTCTCTAGCTTACTGTATTGTAATAATATGGCAGATAATACATATGACATACAGAATATATGTTAATTGTTTATGTTGTTAGTAAGGCTTCTGGTCAACAGTAGGCTATTAGTGGTTAGGTCTTTGGGGACTCAAAAGTTGTATGTGACTTTTCGACTGCACTGGGGTCGGTGCCCCTCACCCCTACATTGTTCAAGGATCAACTATACTCTTGTGAAAGTCAACATTAATGACACCAATGTGATATTGATATTCTTGTCATCAAATCTAGTGACTACTGCTTATACATGTGTGTGTGTGTGTGTGTGTGTGTGTGTGTGTGTGTGTGTGTATACACATACAGTGGGATGCTCAGTATCTGCACGTGGATGTATATAAGGTATCTCAGTATTAATATGTCCAACATGGAATTTCAACTCCTAGCCCCAAAACTGTTATTTCTCCAATCTTTACTCCTCAAATCTTATTCCATGAACAAATGCATCACAAAATTATATATTGAAAATGTCTCCAATCTGTCCACTCCTTTCTAGCCCAGTCATCTCCAGTCTAGTCTCCTACCTGATCTCCTGCTCCTACTCTTGCCCCATTCTTATGCATTCGCCACCCAGATGCCAGAGTAATTTGAAACTCATTCATACTTTTCCTCCAGTTTTCATTTGGCATTACAAACTCATCTGCCTACCAGGGCCAGGAAGATAAATGAGTGAAGTAAACCAGGTATAGTTTCTCCTTAAAAAAAAAAGAAAAAAAAAAAAAAAGAAAAACTACCAGAAAGCTAAATCAAAGTTTTTAAAATTTTTACTGAATTAAAATAGTGTAAACATGTAATGTAATAACATGTGTGATACTGTAGATTATATTTGAAAATTAAATTATAAGAAAGAGATAGATTAAAACCAGCAAGGTTTAATTATGCAGGCTTTGTTTTCTTATCTTTTCTAGATTTGTCTACAGATTATTATCTCTACTATAAGAAAAACGGGCAACAGTGATGATAAATGGTGATGAGCACACCCTCAGACTCAGAGTGGGGAAAACAACCACACGTCTGTTAACCATCTTTATGGTTTTGCCTTTTCTAGAATGTCATAGAGTTGGAATCATACAATGTGTAGCCTTTTCAAATTGGTTTCTTTCACTAAGTGATACACATTTAAGGTTCCTCCATGTCTTTTCATGGGCTGATAGCTCATTTCTTTTTAGTGCTGAATGATATTTCATTGTCTGGATGTATCACAGTTTATTTATCTATTCACCTACTGAAGGACATTCTGGTTGCTTCCAAGTTTTGGCAACTATGAATTAAGCTGCTATAAACATCCATGTACAGGTTTTTGTGTGGACATAAATTTTTAACTCATTTGGGTAAATACCCAAGGAACAGGAATTCCATATTGTATAGTAAGAGTATATTTAGTTTAGTAAAAAACTGCCAAATTCTCTTCCAAAGTGACTGTACCATTTTGTATTCCTACCAGCAACAAAGGAGGCTCACTGTTGCTCCACATTCTTGTCAGCATTTGGTGTTGTCACTGTTTGGGATTTTAGACATTCTTAGAGGTGTGTAGTGGTAGCTCATTGTTTTACTTTGAAATTTCCTAATGACATATGATGTTGAACATCTTTACATATGCTTATTTGCCATTGTTCTTTGGCAAGGTATGTGTTCAGGTCTTTTGTCAGTTTTTTTAACTTGGATGGTTTATTTTCTTCTTGTTGATTTTTAAGAGTTTTTTTAGGGGGGATGTTATAGATACCAGTCCTTTATCAGGTATGTGTTTTGTTAAGATTTTCTCCCAATCTGTAGCTTGTTATTTCACTCTCTTAACAGTGTCCTTCACCAAACAGAAACCTTTAATTTTAATGAAGTCCAATTTATCAATTTTTTTCATGGATCATGCTTTTGGTGTTATACCTAAAAAGTTATTGCCAAACCCAAGGTCGCCCAGGTTTTCTCCTATGGAATCCTTCATAGTTTTGCTTTTTGTACTTACTTACTTCTATAATCCACCTTGAGCTAATTTTTGTGTTGGGTGTAAGGTCTGTGGCTCGATTCTTTTTTTGCATGTGGATATCCAGTTGTTCCAGCACCACTTGTTGAAAAGACTATCCATTCTCCCTTGATTTGCTTTTGCCTCTTTGTCAAGAATCAGTTGACTATATTTCTGTGGTTCCATTTCTGGGTTCTCTATTATGTTCCATTGATCTATTTGTCTATTCTCTTATCAGGTGTCTATTCTTTTGCTGATGAATGCAGATTTATAGTAAGTCTTACAGTTGGATAGTGTCAATCCTCCAACTTCATTCTTCTCTTTCAATATTGTGTTGGCTATTGTGGATTTTTTGCCTTTCCAAATAATCTTTAGAATCAGTTTCTTGCCATCCACAAAATAACTTGCTGAGATTTGTTTGGGATTGTATGAATTTATAGTTTAATTTGGGAAAACTGATACCTTAGCAATATTGAGTCTTCCTATTCATGAATGTGGATTCTCTCTCCGTTTATTTAGATCTCTTTTGATTTCATTCATCAGTATTGCAGTTTTCCCATTATAGATCTTGCACATATTTTGTTAGAGATATACCCTATTATTTGATTTTTTGGTGTCAATATTGGTTCAGTATTTGTAAAAAAAATGTATCCTGCTAATGTATGATGTTAATGATAGAGAAAACTGGGCAGGAGAAAAAGAGTAGATTTAGAGGGGAAGATGGTGAGAATAAGGAGTGCAGTTACAGCTTACACTGTATAGGATATTTTTTAAGGTTTAAGACCCCAATAACTTACAATTTGTTTTGTGGTCAAATAGATGATTTTATGTAATTTTTGCAATTACGTTATAAGATGAGAATTACTATCCCTATATGAAGAGGAAGCTTGATGGTAGATAACTTACACTGTGTATTCCTAAGGGTGGACCTGCTACCTTTTTTGTGAAGGAGCACCTGAGCAGACTGTCATTTACCATGGCTGATTAAAAAAACCCAAAGAAGGAACCAACAACATGAAAGATAAAATCGATTTTGAGGTGGCAGGGCAGGATGATACTGTGCTGAAGTTTAGTATTAAATTTTAAACATTGTTTTCCGGCTAATGATCACTTAACTGTGGATGGAAATATATACCTACTGAGTCACATTAGAGTCCTTTGTGATGGACAGCCAACATACAAAATAGGGAAATCTGCCTCAATAGAAATAAGATATATGTTGTTTTTTTTTTTTTTTTTCCTGGAGCAGGTAGGCAATGTCTACTGAAAAGGGAACTGGCTATATTTTACATGAGAAATTCTGTTCCTCTAGTCCATACTCTGTTCCTAAAGACAAGGATACAATCTTGATGGAAAACTACTATTTTTTCACTTTATTTTGACTACTGAATTAATGTTTTTTTTCTATTCTTGTATTTTCTCCACTATTTTTTAATCACCCAAAGTGTTTATCTGTTGTTCACAAATACTATAAATATAAAATTTACTCCAGGAACCAAAGCATACCATTAGCATACTACATTTTGGCTGATGGAAGAAGTTATTTTGTTTGTACTCTTTAGCAACAACAACAGGAACAAACTTTTTTGCAGAACTTATTTGCTATAGAATTTCATTGTGTTTCATTTACCATCATTGAATATAGGACAGTTTTATAACCTTTTTATATATAACTATTACATGTAGGACAATCTGTCTTTAAGTAGGGATGACTTACTCTCAAATTAATATTGGGTAGTTGTCTATTAATGAAAAGTGTCTTATAATTTAAATAAGTGTCATAGTTATTTATTTTTTGCATTTCTGTTTAAATTCCAGTTAGTTAACAGACAGTGTAATATTAGTTTCAAGTGTACAATATAGTGATTCAACACTTCCATATAACACCTGGTGCTCATCACAAGTGCACTCCTTCATCCCCATCACCTATTTCACCCATTCCCCCCTCCCACCTCCCTTCTGGTAACCATCAGTGCCTTCTCTGTAGTTAAAATGAAAATTACATATGTGGCAAACAGCAATACTTGGACTTGACACAGGTCCTGAGACTCATGATTATAGAATCTTAGACCTGACAGCAACATCAGGGATGGTCTAGTCCAACTTTATTTTTTTACGGTCAAGGGAAGGGAACAGTACAGAGAATAAGTAGCTTAAGGCCTGCCACATCTAGTTAGTGTCAAAATCAAAACTAAGAGTCAGGATCGCCAGTCTAGATGGACCTTGGGGTCATGGGAAGATCTTAGCCTTTGAAGTTGGATAGGCATGTCTTACTAGTTTTACAAACTTGGGAAAATCCCTTAATCTACTTCAACATCATTTTCCTCAGCTTCAAATTAAGGAATCCATTCATTCATTCATTCTGGTATCTTTATGTCCTAGGCAATAATAACAACAGAAGAATGGTTGTTAAGATCTGAAAAAAGAGTTTGTAAATGTCTAAATGAGCTGTAAATGCTAACTTACTATTAATGCTCTTTCTTTACTCCACATGAGATAGTTGCATATAAATCACAGTAGACTTGAGAAAAGTAACACAGGGTTATATATTATCCTCATTTTGTAGTCAGGAAATTCATCAAAAGATCAGGAAACTCATCTATAACCAGGGTAAATGAAAAGCAACCATGTAAAGAGTCTCTGTGAATGGTTCTGAACCTTGGGTTTGCATGGATCCATTGGAGAGCTTTTCTGTTTTCTTCCCTTCTTTCATGCTAATGCCTAGATCTCACAGCTGGAGGTTCTGATTGAATTGTTGGAGGTGTGGGGTGCGGGGAAAGGACATTTTTACAAAAAGCTTGCAGGGGATTCTCACGTGCAGATGGGATAGAGATCCTGTGGGCTAGACTGCACGGTGTGAGTTTTCAGTGGGCTGCATCAGTTGACAAGTTTTCTGAGGGTTACATGGTTGGGTAGCATGAAGAGGCTAAAGGTCTCAGCAGGGAAGCTCCTCTGTAGCCAGTGCAGTTCCATTAACGTCTTCCTAAGCTCAGCTGTGATCTTAACTAGCCCTAGCCGAGCTTCTTCATTTTTATTGCATTTTATTCCCAGCATAATAGGAGTTATAGTTGGGTGGGGTTGGCATGAAACACAGAAAAAAGGTGTTTGTCAAATTGAATATGGTGCCCAGCCATTTCCTTGGTATTTTGAGTTTGGTTTTGAAAATGACATCCCTCCGGGGGTGGGGGATGTCTGAAGAATACTATGACAAGTTGAAATCTCAGTGTGTCACAGCGTTGTCTCTTCTTGTTCAAGTGTTTTCTTGGTAACGACTTAGCCTAGGATTATCTTTATTTTTCTGTCTTAATTAATCCATGAGGAAGGTGGGGGCCCAGGCATGGTCCTTGGAAACCTATTCTGGCATCTTTAGCTAAGTTTTCACCATGTTATGCCCAGGAAATGTCTAATAAGAATATTAATGTAAATGTCTATTGGTCAGAAAGTTGAATACTGGGGGAGAGGAGATAGAAGGTACATGCCTTGAGCTATGAACAGCAGAATAAGCAGAATGAAGAGGGTGTTTTATCAGGATACTTTATTGTAATCGTGGAACATCAACCTGGCCTTATTTCCTTTGTATTCACCAGCTCTCTTAACATCACCACCAGCACACACACACACACACGCACACACACACACACGCACACGCACACACGCACACGCACACACACACGCACACACACGCACATTCTCCTTGGCTTTCCTAGTACTGTTAGATCCATCCCAGTTCTCTATGAAGTCTTGGCGATCAAGGTGTTTCCCAAAACTAGGGTTAGGGATCCAGTCAGCAGTGTATTCTTGGCCTCTCTCTTACCTCCTTTATTAGCTTTTGCTGCCAAGCAGATTTGGACCAGGGAAACCCCTGAATCATGTACCCTGCCCTCCATGGTTTGGTCCTCTTTGGGACTAGTCTGGTTTTGGGCAATCCCTTTCCTCAGAAATGAATCCTGCCTTCCCCACTCTGGCCTTTTGGCTGGTATACTGTTGTGTGTAAACAGGTCTCCAGATAATACTGCCCCTGCGTGAGGCGTCTGGGTGGCTCAGTCAGTTGGCTGTCTGACTCTTAGTTTCAGCTCAGGTCATGATCTCAGGATTGTGAGGTCAAGCCCCACATGGGGCTCCATGCTCAGTGCAGAGTCTGCTTGTCCCTCTCCCTCTGCTCCTCCCCACGAATCCCCCCACCCCGTTCACGTGTGTGCTCTCTCTCTCTCTAAAAAATAAATAAATAAACAAAATCTTTTACAAAACATACTGCCCCTGCATGTGAGATGTCTGAGCACAGACTGCTTCATGAATACCCTGCTTTTGTCCCCACTCTTGCACCTGAATGCAAGCTGTGGAGTCTGCTAGTGGCTGCATTATGACAAAGCTTGCCACAGCCCATCAGATAGAGAAGGCAGCCCCAGCTCCTTTGTATATCACTTGTATCTCATTTGTCTCGGTCTCTGTTATCTGTCTCTCCACACTCTGCCAGCTGTATTGGTGCCATTAAGCCCAAGTGTTTCGGAGTTCCCTGCATGATGCCAGGGAAGGACTAGACGGCCTGGCTTACTTGGGATAACCTCTGTTATCCAGTACTCCTTAAGCTTACCACACTTTGAGCTTGCTACACTCCTTTAGCCTACAGAAAACCTTGTGCTATTAGGTTTGAGCATTTTAGACCTTTGGTTTTCTATTTGGTTTGGGATCTTTCGAACTGGCTTTCAGTCCTAGGGAAGACTCTCTTGTCCCAATCTCCCTGTTTTTTCCTGGGTCTGGTATTTGGATATGTTGACATTATATATGAACATATATAAATCTCTCCTTGTTATTCTTTCCCTTTGATCCATGTGGTTTTTATTCTTAAACTGTTTTTCCTCATAATACCCATAGGTTGTAATACATGTTTTTTTCTGTTTTCATATTTTAGCAAAATACCAAAAATGCTTTTGGCTTCTACATGCTATATAAGGAAAACATGCGATGTTATGACTGTTCATTTTCATCCCTTCCTTGCTAAAGCTATTTTTCCTTTAGAAATTCTCAGCAAAAGTGGACAGCTGGGGAAGGAGGAAAAATGACATTGCTAAAGAATATTCTCAAGACTTTTCTGATACTATTTATTTGATTTAAAATAAATCTGCAAATCAATTGCATTTAACTAATAAAGAAGTGGCTAGAAATCCATGATTTCATGTTGGGTTGAGTCATCTGCTATACACCAAGCCTGTTCTCTTCTCAGGCCCATGTAAATAGTTGGGAGTGATCCCAGGATGATATCTGAAGGAGGAGGACACTTTATCAGAGAAGGTGGTTTGTAGAAGTTATTTCTGAACCATGATAGACTTAACCAAAAAGAAAAAAAGAGAGAGAGAGAGAGAGAGAGAGAAAAGGGAAGGAGAGGTGAAATCTTATTTGCAGTATTTGTAATTAGGTTAAGTCCAGAGGAGAGGGTTGAGGCAGTGCCAGCCAATGTGTTCTGTGGGGGTGCGAATGTTCTGGATCTGTGTTGTGCAGTATGGTAGCTACTAGCCACATGTGGCTACTGAGCACCTGAGATGTGGCTAGTGTGCCTGAGGGACTCATTTGTATTTTAATTTTAAATAGCTACATGTGACTTGTAACTGTGGGATTGGGCAGCTAAGAATTTGAGGATTGGATTCCAGAGAGAGTGGCTCTTTGATTGCAATGTTGAGCTTCTCACATACTTCAAAGTGGGGATTTTCTGCATCATCATCCTCCCACATAGATTCCTATGTACCATATTTGTTCAACAAATCTGTTCTAATGCATAGAGTGTGGTCACATGTACGCTTTCTGAAGTTATGCAACTTTCATTCAAAATGACATTCATACACATTTGATTAAATATATTTCATTTCCTCCTACAAAGTCACACGTTTGGTGTGAGCAAGTAATTCTCATATCACTGAGAATATAGATTTGAGGAAGAAAAACAGAGGGAGGAGATGAAGTTTTTTTTTTTTAAAGATTTTATTTATTTATTTGAGAGAGAGAGAATGAGAGATAGAGAGCACGAGAGGAAAGAGGGTCAGAGGGAGAAGCAGACTCCCTGCTGAGCAGGGAGCCCAATGTGGGACTCGATCCCGGGACTCCAGGATCATGACCTGAGCCGAAGGCAGTCGCTTAACCAACTGAGACACCCAGGCGCCCGAGGAGATAAAGTTTTTTAATTTACCAAGTTCTAACTATCGGTATCTCATTTAGTACTTTATTTTTTTTAATTTAATTTTATTATGTTATGTTAGTCACCATATGGTCCATCATTAGTTTTTGATGTAGTGTTCCATGATTCATTGTGTATAACAACACCCAGTGCTCCATGCAGTACGTGCCCTCCTTAACACCCATTACCGGGCTAACCCGTCCCCTACCCCCCTCCCCTCTAGAACCCTCAGTTTGTTTCTCAGAGTCCATAGTCTCTCATGGTTCGTCTCCCCCTCCGATTCCCCCCCTTCATTTTTCCCTTCCTTCTCCTGATGTACTCCACGCTATTCCTCATGTTCCACAAATAAGTGAAACCATATGATAAGTGACTTCCTCTGCTTGACTTGTTTCACTTAGCATCATCTCCTCCGGTCCCATCCATGTGGATGCAAAAGTTGGGTATTCATCCTTTCTGATGGCTGAATGGAATATACAATATTCCCTTGTATATGTGGACCACATTGTCTTCATCCATCCATCCATTGAAGGACATCTCGGCTCTTTCCACAGTTTGGCTCTTGTGGACATTGCTGCTATGAACATTGGGGTGCATATGGCCCTTCTTTTCACTACATCTGTATTTTTGGTATAAATACCCAGGAGTGCAATTGCTGGGTCATAGGTAGCTCTATTTTTAATTCCAATGACATTTTTCAAAGTGCTGGAACAAACAATCCTAAAATTTGTATGGAGTCAGAAAAGACCTTGAATCATCAAGGAAAAGTTGAAAAAGAAAAACAAAGCTGGGGGCATCACATTGCCTGATTTCAAGTTATATTACAAAGCCATGATCACCAATGCAGCATGGTACTGGCACAAAAACAGACAAATAGATAATTTAGTACTTTAAAAAAATCACTCCTCAGTTAAGATAGATCAACAAATCTGAGGCCTGCAGTGGATCATGGAGATTTCTATCTAGTACAACCTTCTATCGAATTGCTGCTTTTCTCCTTGCCACTGCCCTTCCTTACCTCTTTCCCCACAGTTGACTCCTCAGCCTAGTCCAGGAGTTTCAGTGAAAGGAACTCTTTCTCTCTACTTCCTGATGCAGTTCATTCCATTGTTGGGTGACTTCCATCCCTAGAAATCACCTCCTTATGGTGTGATGGAGTCTGTTTTCAGCCATGGTTACTACTCGTGAGATAACACAAGCATATATAATTCTGTTTCTATTTTTGGTCCTCCAAATCTTTGAAGATAAAACTCTTTTTTTATATATATAGGATTTTCTGGATTGATATCGAATTAATTTATTCATGGCAGACTTTGAAATCTCTTTGATTTGTTTGTCCTGTCTTGTTTATCTTGATCCAGACGTATACTAGTTTGTTAATGGGTCCACTTGAGGTAGTACCCAAAACTGAAACTGACACTTTAGGTGAGGTTTTATTAGTAACAGAGTTGAGCAGAATGCTCCCTTCCTGAGTTCTGGATGCTACACCTTTATTGATAGAGTTTAAGATTAAAAAAAAAAAAAAAAAGGGATTACTTTAACTTTTTTTTCCTTTTTCTAAAGCAGAGCCACACCAATATTCATATTGATCTTACCATCAGCTAAAGGATCATAGTATTTTCACAAGTGTTAAGTCATGCCTCTCCCTGCATTGGAACAGCTGTATTTGGGTGACCAAGTGCAGCACTTTAGATGAGCCCGCGTTACATTTCGTCTCGGTAACTTTGGTACCCACGGTGGAGACTGATACATTGTTAGATCTCTGTCTTCCGACACGAATAACTTGTTTCTCCTGCAGCTGCGAGTGCTGTTGTCAATAACTAGCTGTCGGCAGTATTTCTCAGCTAAAGAAAACTACCTTGCCAAGACCGCGCTTACTTTTAGGGGCAGCCTCCATTTACTGACTGACCATTCAGGGATATAAAGTCTCCCGCCCATTTTGGGCCATTTTTTAGAACCATCTCAGGTCTAGTATTCCCTGCGGGGAGTAAGCTGGGCCTTCTTTATCGGGACTCAGTCTCTTCCTCTGCTTATCTCTGGTTTCTTTCCCTGCCTTTCGCATGTGTTGATTCCAAGAGCCCTCCCTAATGTCCTATATGCTACTCTCTAGCTCAAAGTCTCCTTCATAGAGAGCCTCATTAGCACTCGCAGATTACTCCAGTCTAAGCAGCAAATTCATTAGGAGTCCTGCATCTGTCATCAAAGGTATCAGCCTTTCTCATTTTCAGATATGATTCCTTTCCTGAGCTCCAGAGCCATACTTGAAACTTTTCATCAGATAGCTCTACCTTGATTTATCATAGGGGTCTCAAAGTCAACATACCCATAACCACGCCCATTATTCTCACCAGCTTCACCTCTAAACCACTCTTCTTATTACAACAACTCAGTCACCCACACTAGGAATCTTATCTTCTCCCTCAGCCTAACATTCAAAGCTTCCTTTCTTATTACTTTAAGCTCTTAGCATCCACGACTTATACTATTGCAATAGCATCCTCCCTGGCCTTCTGGGCCACCAATCTTTACTCATGACACTCCACATTTCTTCATATGGCCTCCAGAGAATCTTTCAATAACATAGGTCTGATCATGTTACCCTCTGATTTAAAAGCTTTGATGCCCTTTCCCACACCCTTCTTTTAAAGGATCAAGTTCATACTTTATTGGCCTTAAAGCCTCTTACTCAACCTTTCTCTTTTTCTGGTTTTATTTGCTTTTCCTCTCTTCCTGTGTACCCTAGTCTCGATCCATACTATCTCCCAACGTGAACATTCTCCTATGTATAATGTGTCTTTAAAGGTGTTTTTCTCTCCACTGCCCTTCATGCCTAGTGAATTGTCCCTGTTTTCCAGTAGATTATGAGATTCTTGAAGGCAGGGAGTTCATGCTTGCTTTCAAGCTTGCTTTCCAACACATAATGCAGTGCCTGAAACACTGTGGTTCTACCAGGTCACCTGTATGGTGCACAGGTACTAGGGTGTATGTCCCTTCCATAGAATTGAACATGGGATTCAACGTTAGAAGCTGAAAAACGAAAGGCACTGAAAACTTAACATGACCAAGGCAAGACACAAGGATGGATTTATAGGCCTATTTTAAGTACTTTGAAAAGGGTTTGATATTACACTACTTTTCTTAGTATTAATCAATCCTATAAGTTTGAACTTTTTATATCTTGTTGATGATTAAACTGGTACACCCCAGATTAAGATGTCATGGTGGATTAAAAGTACATTTCTGTAGAGAATATAGTTTTAGAATTCTCAGAATTGCTGAGGGGGGAAAAGAAAAAAATAACAAGTTACACAGGTGGTTTAATGAAATGCTAAACATAGTTTCCCTACAAGAGACATTTTTTAAAATAATTTTATTGTTATGTTAATCACCATACATTACATCATTAGTTTTTGATGTAGTGTTCCATGATTCATTGTTTGTGCATAACACCCAGTGCTCCACGCAGAATGTGCCCTCTTTAATACCCATCACCGGGCTAGCCCATCCCCCCACCCCCCTCCCCTCTAGAACCTTCAGTTTGTTTCTCAGAGTCCGTAGTCTCTCATGGTTCGTCTCCCCCTTTGACTTACTCCCCTTCATTCTTCCCCTCCTGCTATCTTCTTCTTCTTTTTTTTTTCTTAACATATGTTGCATTATTTGGTTCAGAAGTACAGATACGTGATTCATCAGTCTTGTACAATTCACAGGGCTCACCATAGTACATACCCTCCCCAATACCTATCACCCAGCCACCCCATCCCTCCCACCCCCCCACCACCCCAGCAACCCTCAGTTTGTTTCCTGAGATTAAGAATTCCTCATATCAGTGAGGTCATATGATACATGTCTTCCTCTGATTGACTCATTTCACTCAGCATAACACCCTCCAGTTCCACCCACGTCGTTGCAAATGGCAAGATCTCATTCGTTTTGATGGCTGCATAATATTCCATGGTGTATATATACCACATCTTCTTTATCCATTCATCTGTCGATGGAAATCTTGGCTCTTTCCACAGTTTGGCTATTGTGGACATTGCTGCTATAAACATCGGGGTGCACGTACCCCTTCAGAGCCCTACATTTGTATCTTTGTGGTAAATACCCAGTAGTGCAATTGCTGGATCGTATGGTAGCTCTATTTTCAACTGTTTGAGGAACCTCCCTACTGTTTTCCAGAGTGGCTGCACCAGCTTGCATTCCCACCAACAGTGTAGGAGGGTTCCCCTTTCTCCGCATCCCCGCCAACATCTGTCGTTCCCTGACTTGTTAATTTTAGCCATTCTGACGGGTGTGAGGTGGTATCTCGTTGAGGTTTTGATTTGGATTTCCATGATGCCGAGCGATGTTGAGCACTTTTTCATGTGTCTGTTGGCCATTTGGATGTCTTCTTTGGAAAAATGTCTGTTCATGTCTTCTGCCCATTTCTTGATTGGATTATTTGTTCTTTGGGTGTTGAGTTTGATCAGTTCTTTATAGATTTTGGATACTAGCCCTTTATCTGATATGTCATTTGCAAATATTTTCTCCCATTCTGTCGGTTGTCTTTTGGTTTTGTGGACTGTTTCTTTTGCTGTGCAAAAGCTTTTGATCTTGATGAAATCCCAATAGTTCATTTTTGCCCTTGCTTCCCTTGCCTTTGGCGATGTTTCTAGGAAGAAGGTGCTGCAGCTGAGGTCGAAGAGGTTGCTGCCTGTGTTCTCCTTTAGGATTTTGATGGACTGCTGTCTCACGTTTAGGTCTTTCAACCATTTGGAGTCTATTTTTGTCTGTGGTGTAAGGAAATGGTCCAGTTTCCTTTTTCTGCATGTGGCTGTCCAATTTTCCCAACACCATTTGTTGAAGAGACTGTCTTTTTTCCACTGGACATTCTTTCCTCCTTTGTCAAAGATGAGTTGATCATAGAGTTGACGGTCCATTTCTGGGCTCTCTATTCTGTTCCATTGATCTATGTGTCTGTTTTTGTGCCAGTACCATACTATTTTGATGATGACAGCTTTGTAATAGAGCTGGAAGTCCGGAATTGTGATGCCACCAGCTTTGCTTTTCTTTTTCAATATTCCTGTGGCTATTCCTGGTCTCTTCTGGTTCCATACAAATTTTAGGATTATTTGTTCCATTTCTTTGAAAAAGGTGGATGGTATTTTGATGGGGATTGCATTGAATGTGTAGATTGCTCTAGGTAGCATTGACATCTTCACAATGTTTGTTCTTCCAATCCATGAGCATGGAACGTTTTTCCATTTCTTTGTGTCTTCTTCAATTTCTTCCATGAGTATTTTGTAGTTTTCTAAGTACAGATCCTTTGCCTCTTTGGTTAAATTTATTCCTAGGTATCTTATGGTTTTGGGTGCAATTGTAAATGGGCTCGACTCCTTGATTTGTCTCTCTTCTGTCTTGTTGTTGGTGTATAGGAATGCCACTGATTTCTGTGCATTGATTTTATATCCTGCCACTTTAGTGAATTCCTGCATGAGTTCTAGCAGTTTTGGGGTGGAGTCTTTTGGGTTTTCCACATACAGTATCATATCATCTGCAAAGAGTGAGAGTTTGACTTCCTCTTTGCCGATTTGGATGTCTTTGCTTTCTTTTCGTTCTCTGATTGCTGTGGCTAGGACTTCTAATATTATGTTGAATAGCAGTGGTGAGAGTGGACATCCCTGCCACGTTCCCGACCTTAGGGGAAAAGCTCTCAGCTTTTCCCCATTGAGAATGATATTCGCTGTAGGTTTTTCATAGATGGCTTTTATGATATTGAGGTATGTACCCTCTATCCCTATACTCTGAAGAGTTCTGATCAAGAAAGAATGCTGTTTTTGTCAAATGCTTTTTCTGCATCTATTGAGAGGATCATATGATTCTTGTTCTTTCTTTTGTTAATGTATTGTATCACGTTGATTGATTTGCAGATGTTGAACCAAACTTGCAGCCCAGGGATAAATCCCACTTGGTCATGGTGAATAATCCTTTTAATGTACTGTTGGAGCCTATTGGCTAGTATTTTGGTGAGAATTTTTGCATCCATGTTCATCAAGGATATTGGTCCGTAATTCTCCTTTTTGATGGGGTCTTTGTCTGGTTTGGGGATCAAGGTAATGGTGGCCTCATAAAATGAGTTTGGAAGTTTTCCTTCCATTTCTATTTTTTGGAACAGTTTCAGGACAATAGGTATTAATTCTTCTTGAAATGTCTGATAGAATTCCCCTGGGAAGCCATCTGGCCCTGGGCTTTTGTTTGTTGGGAGATTTTTGATGACTGCTTCAATTTCCTTAGTGGTTCTAGGTCTGTTCAGGTTTTCTATTTCTTCCTGGTTCAATTTTGGTAGTTGATACATCTCTAGGAATGCACCCATTTCTTCCAGGTTATCTAATTTGCTGGCATAGAGTTGCTCATAATATGTTCTTATAATTGTTTGTATCTCTTTGGTGTTGGTTGTGATCTCTCTTCTTTCATTCATGATTTTGTTGAGTTGGGTCATTTCTCTTTTCTTTTTGATAAGTCTGGCCAGGGGTTTATCAATCTTGTTAATTCTTTCAAAGAACCAGCTCTTAATTTCGTTGATCTGTTCTACTGTTCTTTTGGTTTCTATTTCATTGATTTCTGCTCTGCTCTTTATGATTTCTCTTCTCCTGCTGGGTTTAGGCTTTATTTGCTGTTTTTTCTCTAGCTCCTTTAGGTGTAGGGTTAGG
Organism: Eumetopias jubatus; assembly: GCF_037043125.1. NCBI lineage: Eukaryota > Metazoa > Chordata > Mammalia > Carnivora > Otariidae > Eumetopias > Eumetopias jubatus. The sequence goes on from NW_028274817.1 coordinate 5,197,358, forward strand.
TTGTGTATTTGAGACCTTTCTTGTTTCTTGAGAAAGGCTTGTATTGCTATATACTTTCCTCTTAGGACTGCCTTTGCTGTATCCCAAAGATTTTGAACAGTTGTATTTTCATTTTCATTGGTTTCCATGAATTTTTTTAATTCTTCTTTAATTTCCCGGTTGACCCATTCATTCTTTAGTAGGATGCTCTTTAGCCTCCATGTATTTGAGTGCTTTCCGACTCTCCTCTTGCGACTGAGTTCTAGTTTCAAAGCATTGTGGTCTGAAAATATGCAGGGAATGATCCCAATCTTTTGGTACCGGTTGAGACCTGATTTGTGGCCTAGGATGTGATCAATTCTGGAGAGTGTTCCATGGGCACTAGAGAAGAATGTGTATTCCATTGCTTTGGGATGGAATGTTCTGATTTTGTGCTCCGCAGGTCTATCACTTGCCAGAAGTGGCCGACGGAGGCCCCCTCTCCCGCCGTCTATCCTCCCGAATATCGCCTCTGATTCCCTTCTCCACACGTCCTACTTTCCAGAAAGTGGTCGCTTTTCTGTTCAGAGTGTTGTTACTCTTCTTATCTTCGATCTCCTGTTGAGTTCCTAGGGGGTCAGAATGGTTTGATCCCTATTCCGCTGAATTCCTGAGACCAGATGAAATCCAGGTCTCCTACTCCTCCGCCATCTTGCTCCGCCCCCAATCAAGAGACATGTTTATGCATATTTTTCTGAGAAGGCAAATGTCAGATTTATGTAGTGTTTCTTGGTCTTGAATTTAGCATGAGGTCTGAGTTCCAAAGTAGTGATTCTGTGGTCTACTGATTCTATGGAATTACTGGAACAAGTTGAGTAGTTTAGTAGCTTCAACCTGGTAAGCAAATTTACAGAGTCAAAATCCTCCAATATGACCCAAATGGGAATGATAGGTTGAAATCAGCAAGAGGAAACTTATAAAAAATAATTGTTTCATCCTGAATTTAACTTTAAAAATGTTATCACAAGGTAGAGGAGACCTGACTTAGAAGTGGTTTATGTGAAAAAGAACTGTATGCTTTTGTAAGCCAGCAGTTTGATGTGACTCTTAAAAAGGGGAGACTATCTTGTACTATCACAACTACAATGTCCGGATCACAGTATACATTGTATTGATTCAAATATGTCAGGAATATTGTATTTAAATTTAGAGGGAGTGATGCCAAATTAGGATGCCTCAAAAAAGGGTACGCTGGGTGGGGAAGGCTCTGTTTTCAACTAGGAAAGGTTGAAACAGCATAAATGCTAAACTGGAGAAGAGGTGATGATCAGATATGTTTGTGGGGGTCATACTGGAAGAATGATCATGTACAAACGACCAAGCATTGGGTTATAGCAATTGTGAATATGAATGGCTAAAAGTTAAAAGAATGACAATTTTGTCTCAAAATAAGACTTTATATTCTAATGCATCAAAATATGTCTAAAAGTAAAATGTCCTGCCTTTTATGGTAATGAATTTCATGTCATTAAGTAGCAAGCAAATCAAAGCTATATGGAAAATATCAGATGGGAGGTTGGACCAGATGGCTACCAAAGTTTTTGGTTTCAGTTTAAGATGGTATGAACTCACCTAGTGTCAGAGTGCATCATCATATACTGAGGTGTTGTTGATGAAGGCCATTTTGACTTTTAGGCTATTTTTTTTTTCATCAAGGTGCTATTAAATTGTATTATGTAGTATCTCTTCATTTTTTTAAACATGGGAGTTATGTTCTTACAAGGAAGGTAACATTGTGAATTCCCATATCATAGAAGTTAAGAGAAGAATGTTTGTTCTTGTCCTGGTTCTACCACTTTCTATCTATGTGACCCTGGGTAGGTCACTTGCTTCTCTGAACATTAGTTGTTTTGTCCATCATTGTTAAATATGACTAATAATGGCACCTACATCATGGGTAGTTGTCAGGATGAAATGAAACATGTAAAGCATTCAGGTCTTATTCAGTAAATGGTTATCATTGTTCTTGTTGTTATTATTATTACTTGTTTCTCTGTAATTATTAGAGGTTAACCCAAACATGTTCCTTCCCTATTGAAACAATGCAGACATTCTACTCTGCCGGGAATGGCCAGCAATCCCTGCACCAAAGGATGAAAAGATTACTCCAAATTTTCTCGTGAAAGAGAGGAGAAGGCAAGGGGGTCAATGCTCAGAGACGAAGACCCTTTGCTCTTCTTTGCTCCCACTTTTATTGGTCCTGTAGGATATCCTGGACACTGTTTCTCAAGCAAGGGATGTGTGACAAGGGGTCTTACTGAAACTGAGAGGATTTACTGGAAAGATAAGATATGTTAATCTTCGTGGTCTACTAAACATAGCCTAAGGGACAATGCGTACATCTCTTAGATCACAGGGCGGCTGTTTGGGCTAAGAGAGCTTGGGGAAGGTAACTCCCCGAGGCATTCCAACAGCACAGTGGTCACGCTGCCGCCTCAGGCATTCCAAAGGCCCACGCCCTTCTCTGAAACCTTCCATCGCCCCCAGTGGCCTCTGTGTTACATTTTAGCAAGCCAGGTATTATGGCTGATTTCATGCTCTACATTAACCCCAACATTACTCTTTGCTCATAATAAGGTTCCCTTTGTGGTTGCATTTTGTAATTATTTGATAACTTATCCCTATTAAGTCTATAGAAGTTTCAAACTTTTAATTCTTTCACCTTTATTTGTAACATAAAAAATAACAGAATTCATGAGGCAACAGATGAAAAATATAACTTTTTGAATAATACATTCAGTTGAAAATTAAATGATTTAAAATATAATTGCTCCTGGAAATGACTTTATGAGCAGTGGAAAGATTTAGTGGAGGAATGAAAAATGAAGCAACTGCACAAAGCATGATTTGATTTTTTACCATGGTTTCATGCGAGAGTCACTTGTTGCCCTGTTTTCCAGAAACAGGTCACTTTGATATTAGTAAACAGCAATGTTCCGTTCTCTAGTCACATATTTTGAAATATGGTTAGTGAATGTTTATGTTGGTGGAGTTAAGATTCAAATGCAAGTTATATATTTTCTCAAATGGAAACACAAACCGAATTGGATAAAATAATTGTTCTTATTTGCTTAGTGATCTTGTTAATAGTAAAAATGTTATCTGTAGAGTAATGATGCTTTGTTCATGGGGTAATAGTGATATTGAAGGTAGTATATAGGACATCAAAAGCAGTACAAACTGAGAAACTTTAGATGAAGTAGTTTTAAACATAATTACTTCAGGAGCACTTGAATTCTTTTTTTTTAATTTAAATTTTGTTAGTTACCACGCAGTGCAATATTGGTTTCTGGAGTAGAATTCAGTGATTCATCACTGACACACAGCACCCAGTGCTCATCACAACATGTGCCCTCTTTAATATCCACCACCCATCCCCTCCCTCAACCCTCACTTTGTTCTCTATCATTAAGACTCACTTATGGCTTGTTTCTCTCTCTCCTTTTTTTCTTTTCCCCCTTCCCATATGTTCATCTGTGTTCTTTCTCAAATTCCACACATAAGTGAGATCATATGGTATTTGCCTTTCTCTGACTTATTTCACTTAGCATAATGCATTCTAGCTCCATCCATGTCATTGCAAATGGCAAGATTTCATTCTTTTTGATGGCTGAGTAATATTCTAGTGTGTGTGTGTGTGTGTGTGTGTGTGTGTGTGTGTGTGTGTGTGTGTACCATATCTTCTTTATCCGTTTGTCAGTCAATGGACATTTGGGCTCTCACCATAGTTTGGCTATTGTTGATAATTCTGCTATAAACATTGGGGTGCATGTACCCCTTCGGATCTGTATTTTTGTATCCTTTGGCTAAATACCTAGTAGTGTAATTGCTGGGTCATAGGGTAGTTCTATATTTAACTTCAAAAAAAATATGTTACTTATTTATTTATTTGAGCTAGAGGGAGCTAGAGCAGGAGCAAGAGAGAGAGCACACAAGCAGGGGGAGTGGGAGAGGGAGAACAGACTCCCCGCTGAGCAGGGAGCCCAACACGGGGCTCGGTCCCAGGACCCCAGGATTATGACCTGAGCCAAAGGCAGATGCTTAACCAACTGAGCCACCCAGGCACCTCATGGTTAACTTTATGAGGAACCTCCAAACTGTTCTCTAAAGTGGCTATACCAGTTTGCATTCCCATCAAGAGTAGCACTTGACTTTTTAAATATAATAATGTTCATTGGGAAACTCTAGAAGAGGCATTGTATTTGGCATTTTCCAAACTCTCTTGACCGTGATGCTTTTTCTTTCCTGGATTATCTTGAACGACTATTTCTGTGGATGACTTTGTCTAAGAATCTCATTTTGTAGAAAGGGATCCAGACTCTACCAAGACCACAGAGCAATTTAGTGGTAGAGACATAACTAGAATACAAATATTTCCTATTCATAGTCCAGCCTTTTTCCTCTCTAAAAGCTGGATCCTTGATTTGACTATTTTGTTGGATGACTAGTTACAATTAATTTATCTTTATTTCTGCCAAAGAGGGAATGAATTGTACATCAGTATCTTAATCCGTAAAACAAAGGCAGTGACCAAGGGCTCTCTTTTGAAGCATCACTGACTGAAACTCTTGGTGTTGAAATATTTTCGTGGTGATTTTCCTTTTTGAAACATTTCCTGTAGGTATTCTTAGCCATACATTGTTTTTCGTTTTGTTTTGTTTTAAAGATTTTATTTATTTATTTATTTGACAGAGAGAGAGCGAGAGCCCAAGCAGGGGGAGCGGCAGGCAGAGGGAGAAGCAGGCTCCCCACTGAGCAAGGAGCCTGATGTAGGCTCCCAGGACCCTGGGATCATGACCTTAGCTGAAGGCAGTTGCTTAACCGACTGAGCCACCCAGGTGCCCTAGCCATACATTGTTGATAAAACAATTGTCTGCTTCATTTTGACACACTTATTAATAAACATAATTATATATGTTGATCTATGCATTTTATAACTAGATAAGTAGACAGGTAAAATTTTACTAACTGAGATCATAGTACACTGGCTACTTAAAAAATTTTTTTTAAGATTTTATTTTTTTATTTGTCAGAGAGAGAGAGCACAAGCAAAAAAATTTTTTTTAAGATTTTATTTTTTTATTTGTCAGAGAGAGAGAGCACAAGCAGAGAGAGTGGCAGGCAGAGGGAGAAGCAGGCTTCCCGCTAGCAAGGAGCCTGGGACTTGATCCCAGGATCCTGGGATCATGACCTGAGCCAAAGGCAGTTGCTTAACCAACTAAGCCACCCAGGTGCCCCTTGGCTATTTTAAATAATAGGAATTAAATTCAATTTTAGTTGTTCTAACAAAAAAAAAGAGGCCATATAACTGAAGAAAGCTTTAAATTTCAAGTAAATATTGCTTCTCCAAAAGAGAGATTAGATCCTGTAACTTTTATCTCAAGATAATAAAAATAAAGTCTTATTTTTTAAAATACCTTTGTGATAGGCTACCTCTACAATGGCTCCCAATGATTTTATTTATTATTTATTTATTTATTTATTTATTTATTTATTTTTAAAGATCTTATTTATTTATATGACACAGAGAGAGACAGTGAGAGAGGGAACAGAAGCAGGGGGAGTGGAGGAGGGAGAAGCAGGCTTCCAGCGGAGCAGGGAGCCCGATGTGGGGCTTGATCCCAGGACCCTGGGATCATGACCCGAGTGGAAGGCAGACGCTTAACAACTGAGCCACCCAGGCGCCCCCTCTAATGATTTTATTTTTACATTGTCAAAGTTTTTAGCATTTTTACAATGTCATAGGTTTTTTTTTTTAAATCATTTTCATTCTGTTCTGTAACCATAATTCACTCTGATATCTTCTGTGCCAGAAGAATGTTTCTACTCTTTTTTTTTTTTTGTAACTACCTTTTCTCCATGGTTCTTGTGCACTGATGCCCTCTCTGTTATTCCAGAGGGTACAGTAAGAACATACCTCTCAAAACCAAAAGACATGCGGATTTGCTTGCAGAAATTGAAAGAAACTCTATCAGGGAAGACTCCACTCTTATCTATAGGCTGTCTTAGAGGAGAGAAACCCACAGAACTACTTAGGTGATGGCAACTCTGAACTGGTAGGGAGAGAAGGCCACAGCAAGGAAGTGAACACAGAAGGGGAGTGACATGTCGATGGCTTACATGGCTAGTGGATGGTAAAATTGGGGTTAGAACTAAGGTAGTTTACACTTCAGTGTAAGTTTGTGTCCTTGACCACCATTCTCTACTATCTTGTGAGGGAACGAGAATGCAATAAATGGTGGTCAGCATTATGACTGTTGCTTTGGCTCTCCAATGTGAGGGGGGAATTGGCTTGGTTCAGTATTGATGTTCAATAGTAGAGGTAATGTATGCTCTTTCCTTTCCATTCCAGGATGTATCAAAAGGAAAGCTTGGTAACCAGGGCTTTACTTGCTACCAAGTGGCACTTGCTCAAAGGGAAATAAACCACTTGCTAAGAGTAAATCTACCAAGGGGCGCCTGGGTGGCTCAGTAGTTAAGCGTCTGCCTTCGGCTCAGGTCATGATCCCCGGGGTCCTGGGATCGAGCCCCGCATCAGGCTCCCTGCTCCGTGGGAAGCCTGCTTCTCCCACTCTCACTCCCCCTGCTTGTGTTCCCTCTCTTGCTGTGTCTCTCTCTGTCAAATAAATAAATAAAATCTTTAAAAAATAACTTGAAAAAAAAGAGTAAATCTACCAAGAGCTCTCACTGTGAATAAACACACCTTTTCATCAGTTCCTTGTCCACTCACCCTTAAAAGTACTACTTAACCTCACTGTGAGTGCTAAAGGTTTTTTTTTCCAGACACTGCAGAGGCTAGCAGGGTAGCCGATACTCATTGCTTTCTTTCTTGTTCCTTTCTTGGCTTTGATACTCTTGACTTCCCACCCTTACTCTGTAAAAATATCCTCTTGCACAAGCTAGATATGGCTTGTAGGAGTAATACTGTACTTCACTGTGCCGCATACAGATCCTGGGATCCAGATAGACTGTTGAGTGGTGAGGGTAGATTTACCCGCCTGCTGCATGTTGCACAGGGTTCTAGGCTGCCACAGCTGAACAAAGCCCTCCCAGCTCCAGCTGTCTTGTGGACTTACCAATTACATGTCTAGCTTTAAATCAGATTTAATTGACATCAATACTGGAGTCGTGCTGGGCTTTTTGTAATTTAGGAAAATGGAGCCGTCTTGAGCTTAGTCAAAATTTGACCCATTTAAGGTGAAAAGAAAGCAACTTGTTGAGGATTTTAGTCTACTTAAGAATCTGACCACAATGTGCAGTGTGTCAAAGAGGCTTCATACAATAATACAAGTGGGGTGTTTCTGATCAAAATGGAAATATAGCTCAATTTGAAAAATTCTGACACAAGAGCTGTTACTCACACACATTTCTAAACTTTCTTAAATTGTTAAATTTTAGAGATTTTTATATATATATTAGAATGTTGGTGTTCCATTTGTTTCTGAGTCATAAATGAATCATTGAACATGAATCATAATAATCTGTTTATTTATGTTGGTGTTTTATGTTTGTTTCTTATTCTCAATGTTGCTTTGGAAATTACTGGAATATAATTATTATAAAAATCCTTAGGAAAGGAGCTGGATTTGTTTTTGAGATTTCCTTTTGTCTCTAACAATAGGTATTAATTAGTCCCTTACATTTTTATAGTGCTGTAAAGAACTTTCATGTGTGCTGTCTCTTTTGATTATTACTGTAAAACTGGGAGGCATGTACATCAGATATTCTTATTTTATAGATGTACAAATTGAGGTTCTAAGAAATTGCACTGTTCAGAAAACATGTAGTTGCAAATCCAACACATATGCATAATTGCTGAAAAGGAATTTGTTGGTTCAGTTATCTGGGAAGGACAGACCCGGCATCAGGATCTAGTGAGTCTAGGGCTCATGTGGCAATTGGACTCTTTTTTGTTCCTTGGTCTCTTTCTTGCTCTTTCCCCAGCTCCTAGCACAGCTCCTATCTGTATGTTGCCCTTTTTCTTTTGGGTTCCTCCAGGTAGCTAGGGAAATGGTTACTGGCAGATATCGGAGTCATATCTTTGCTTTTTTGAAATCCAGTGGGGATGAGAAAGCCTCCCCCTTCCTGCTCATTACCAACTCTGGAAAACCCACGGGAAGATTCTGGATGGCCTGGCTTGGGTTATATGCCATTTCATGCATCAAAATCCACACTCATAGAGATACAGGATTGTGGCTGACCTGGCCTAGGTCAGATAGGCACATAAGTATGTGGTTAGGGGAGCAAGGTCTGTAACTAGAAGATAAAACCGTGGAAACCACAGAGGGCAAATAATGGCCTAAGTTATTCTCATTCTTGGTCCAGTCCTTCTTGCCAACATGTCATGCTGTTGTATGCTGTTTTTGTTCTCCAGAATGTCTCATCTTAGAAGGAATTCTGTTTAGAAGTGCATAAAGCTCCCATTCATTTACTTTTTAAAAATTTTAATTTTGGGGCACCTGGGTGGCTCAGTCTATTAAGCATCTGACTTCTAGTTTCAGCTCAGGTCATGATCTCACAGTTGTGGGGTTGAGCCCCATGTTGGGCTCTGCACTCAGTGTGGAGTCTGCTGCGGATTCTCTCTCCCTCCCCCTTTGCTTCTCCCCCCACTCCTAAGCACTCTCTCTCTCAAATAAATAAAATCTTTAAAAATATTTTAATTTTGGAACGGTTATGGATTTTCAGGAAATTGCAAAAATAGTACATAGAAGCCCCATATAGTATCCCCATTACTCAGCTTCTCCCAATGTTAACATCTTACATAATAATAGTACAATATAAAAACCAAAATATTGACATTGCTATAGTCCAAAGAACTTATTCAGATTTTACCAGTTTTACACATTCATTTGTGTATGTGTGTGTGTGTGTGTGTAGTTTTATGCAACTTCATCACATGCATAGATTCATGTAACTGCCACCACAATCAAGATATAGAACTGTACTATCACCACAAAGATTTTCTTTATGTTAATTAACCATTTACATTCACACCCACATCCCTCAACCCCATCACTAATACTTGGCAACCACTAATGATGTTTTCTCCATCTCTGTACTTGGTCATTTTGATAACACCATGTCCATGTAAATCATACAGTATGTGACCTTTGAAACTGGCTCTTTGCACTCAGCATTGTGTCTTTCAGGTACATCCAAGTTGTTGAGTATATCGATAATCTGTTACGTTTTTATGGCTCAGTAGTATTCCATGATATGGATATACCACATTTTGTTCAACCATTCATCTGTTGAAGGACATCTGGGCTTTATTTGCAGTTTTCAGCTGTTACAAATAAAGCTGTTAAAAACATTTGTTTACACATTTTTATGTGGGCCTGAGTTATCATTTCTCTGGGGCAATTACTCCAGACTGCAAACACTGGGTCATACAGTAAGCACCTCTTTTGTTTTGAAAGAGACCGCTGAACTGTTTTCCAGAGTGACTGTATCATTTTACACTCTAACCAGCAGTGGAAGCATGATCTGGTGTCTTCACATCCTCATCAGCATTTACTGGTGTCACTATTCTTTTTTAGCCATTTTGAAGGTGTGTGGTGATATGTCATTGTGGTTTTAATTTGCATTTCTGTGATGATATTGAACAACTTTCACTTGTTTATTTGCCATCTCTATATTTTCTTTGGTGAAATGTTTGTTTTTGTCTTTTGTCCATTTTCTAAATGGATTTTTTTTTGTTATTGAGGTTTGTAAATTCTCTATATATTCTAGAAAGGTATGACATCTAGATATGTGGTCTGTAAATATTTTTTCCCAATCTGTAAGCTTGTATCTTCATCTCTTTATTGGGGTCTTTTGCAGAGTAAACATTTTATATCTTGATGAAGTCTAATTTATCCATTTTTTATTTTATGTAAAATGATTTTGGCACTATATCTAAGACTCTTCATGTAGCCCTAGGTCCTGAAGATTTTCTCCTATGGATTTCTCTTAAGATTTTATAGTTTTGCATTTTACATGTAGATCTGTGGTCCATTTTGAGTTAACTTTGTATAAAGTGTGAGGTTTAGGTAGAGGTTCCTCCCCCCCATGGATTCTGGTTAACTTTTAATTCAAAAGAATGATATTCAACAGTAGTTTATATGTTTATAAAGTTAGTGATGGCCCAGGAATTTATACAAGCAAGCATAGTTCTTGATTTCTACATCTTGTTGCTACTCCAAACAGTGCTGGGCTGAAGGGGGAAGCTCAGTAAATGCTTGGTTAAGGAGACAAAGTTTTGGATTCAAATTCTCCACTTACTTGGTGCCAGCACTTTATTATTATTTCTTTTAACTTTGGATCACTTGGGGGGCTTTGAATAAGTCATTTAGTGTCTCAATTTCCTCATATGCAAAACTGGATAACAATTCCTGCCTTGTCTCTCTCATGGAAGATCAAGTGAAATAATGTATGTAAAAGTTGCTTTAAACAATTAAATACTTTTTTTTTTTTTTAAAGAGAGGGAGGTGGGAGAGGCCAAGGGAGAGGGAGAGAGAGAATTGTAAGCAGGCTCCATGCCCAGCACAGAGCCCAGTGCGGGGCTCGATCTTACAACCCTGAGATCATGACCTGAGCTGAAATCAAGAACCGAACGCTTAACTGACTGAGCCACCCAGGGGCCCCCAGTTAAAAACTTTTTAAACTGTAAAGTACTTAAATACTTCTGGGATGATAATGGATTTTATTAGTAAGCATAATAGAATAGTGCTATAACCCAAATGTTTGTGGCTGCCTCCATAGAGGGCAGCATTCTCTGCCTACAGGAGTAATCAGAAGGTTTGGTCTTACTCTTTTCCTTTCCTACCTCTCGTGCCTTTTTGAAGTGGCTGTCTGACAGTTACCACCTGCAACTCTGACATGCTATTCCCTTGTGCATTCAATAAGCTGGGGTCTGCTCCACTGGAGCCTGGGAAAAGATGGTGTGGAATAGTCCTGCTTTCCATTGTCTGACATGATCCCTTCATTCTACCTTCAAGACTAACACACCCGATGATACAGATTTGGAAGTCCATGATGCTACCACGGAAATTTTACATGGAATGAGCAGGTTCTTCATAATGTCCAGCATGGTACAAACATAGCCTTCAATTTTTTCATGCAGAGTCCATCTTCACTGAGCATCTGGAAATTTCCTCCCCCTTCCCCATGATCCTGTGGTCTTTTTCTCACCCTCCCTTTCCCTTGAGTCTTGACTTCATCCACAAGGGGGAAGCAGCAAATCCTTCAAGTCCTATAAGAACTTCTGATTGTCCGAACCTGTTTAAAAAGCCTGCCCTGACCATACTGCCTCAAGCAATGCGCTCGACACCATCTATTCTGTTATCCTGTTTTATTTTACTTAACACTGATCACTGTTTAATGATACATACATATTTGTTGTCTCTCCTACAAAAAATATCTGCTTCATTAAAGGGAAGGATTTAGTCTGCTTTGTTCACAGCCAAATCCTCAAAACTCTGAACATAGAATATGCTAAATAAATATTTTTGAAGGAATAAATGAATTTTTCAGAGTGGACTCTCTATAAGGCAAATATTGGATCATCTTTTATAACATAGTCGTATCTCATAGTTTAATTAGTTTAGTTTATATGCTAACAAAGTTCCTTTCTGTTTTATTTTTTATTTTTATTTTTTATTTATTTTTATTTATTTTTTAAAGTCCCTCTCTTTTTATATGCCCTAAATCCCCCTATCCTTAGAAGGTGTGCGGGGGGATAGGAAGGAAGAAGTGACGAGGAAGGATACTTTTGGAAGAAGTGAAATGGAAGGCAAGGACCCAGTGATCGGGAGACCTGGGTATAATAATGAGATAATAGATTTCTATACTTGCTATGCAAGACAGCTGAGAACATAATAAACAAATATAAAACTATGCAGCAGAAAATGATTATAAGTAATTAGTGGTGAATGGTTTATTAGTCAAGGAAAAAGACAAATGAAAGGGAGGTTTGAGGATATTATTGGGGGAAGAACAGATAGCAAATCTGTGACCTTTGCGGTCAGGCTTTGGAACCTGCCGTACAGGGAGGGGCAGGTTTATGAAAGGGAAATTCAGCTCCTCTCTCAAAAATGCATTGCTCTTCCTCATAAATGCCTAATGCCACCGATAACTATAATGATTGCATAAGTGAACACTGAGCATTTTCTGTGTGCCACGCATTGTGCTAAGTGCATCATGTGTATTTGGTTTAAGCCTCACTATAACCCTATGAGGGAAGTGCTACTATAATATCTATTTTACAGTTGAGGAAACTGAGGCAAAGTAACATGCCAGAGATAATAATAAGCCTCCTTCCAGGCAGTTAGGTTCACTATGCTTTATTTTGGTTGGAAAGATGGAATGTATTTTGATATTTAGAATGATGTGACTGTGACTTTATTTTTTTAAAGATTTTATTTATTTATTTGACAGAGAGGGAGAGAAAGAGAGAGCACAAGTAGGCAGAGTGGCAGACAGAGGGGGAGGGAGAAGCAGGCTTCCCACCGGGTAGAGAGCCTGACGTGGGACTTGATCCCAGGACCCTGGGATCATGACCTGAGCCGAAGGCAGATGCTTCACCAACTGAGCCACCCAGGTGCCCCTGTGATTGTGACTTTGATTCATAAAATCCTCTAAGTCATTAGAGCTGCTATAAATGCAAGCTAATAGGGGAGATTTTCCCAGGGACTGAGGTCCCCCAGTAGTTAGGTAAGTCCGGAGACCTGGATGGGCATACAGAATTTTAAAGCCACTAAGGAACCTTGCAAACAGACTGCTAATTTTTTTTTTTTTTTTTTTTTTTTTTTTTTTTTTAGTTAGACACCACATCTTTCTTTCTTGCCTCTTTATTTGTTGGATACCTTGCCACTGTCAACACAGTATCCCCTATTTATTTCAAGGTGGGGTCACTAATAAAGCAGGCCCAGTCAAAGAGGTGTCACAAAGATGGTTGTGAGCCCAGGCTTTGCAGACAGCCATTCATTTATGCAACCAATATTTACTGAACACTTACTATGTGGTAGGTACTGTCCTAGGTGATGGGAGTACAACAATCAACCACGCTGTCAAGACCTCACCTCTCCTGAAACTTAGGTTCTAATGAGGAGAGGGAGGAAAAAGCCCTTTCTTTAGGTAAAGGGCAAGAAATCCTGAAGGATGATAAAGGAAGAGGGTGGAGAGAAAGTATTCCAGAAAGAGGGATTATCTCACAGTTCTGTTTGAAACATTGCAATGGTGTTAACCCAATAGGGTAAGTCTAAATTTCTTGGTGTGAGACACAGATGTCTTCATGATCAGACTCCCACGTGCCTACATCTGCAGCCTTGTGTCTGATCAGTCTCCCCCTGCTGCATGACGTCTCTACCTCCTTACCATTGAACACATTGTGTCCACAGCCCTGAATTCCTTTCCCGCCTTTGTTTCCTGGTAAATGGCTGTTGGTCCTTCAAGACTCAGATCAAAAGCCGGCTTCTTTTTTTTTTAAATTTTTTATTGTTATGTTAATCACCATACATTACATCATTAGTTCTTGATGTAGTGTTCCATGATTCATTGTTTGTGCATAACACCCAGTGCTCCACGCACAACGTGCCCTCCTTAATACCCATCACCAGGCTAACGCATCCCCCCACCCCCCTCCCCTCTAGAACCCTCAGTTTGTTTTTCAGAGTCCATCGTCTCTCATGGTTCGTCTCCCCCTCCGACATACTCCCCTTCATTCTTCCCCTCCTGCTATCTTCTTCTTTTTCTTTTTTCTTAACATATTTTGTATTATTTGTTTCAGAAGTACAGATCTGTGATTCAACAGTCTTGCACAATTCACAGCACTCACCATAGCACATACCCTCCCCAATGTCTATCAGCCAGCCACCCCATCCCTCCCACCCCCCACCACTCAGCAACACTCAGTTTGTTTCCTGAGATTAAGAATTCCTCATATCAGCGAGGTCGTATGATACATGTCTTTCTCTGATTGACTCATTTCACTCAGCATAACACCCTCCAGTTCCATCCACGTCGTTGCAAATGGCAAGATCTCATTCGTTTTGATGGCTGCATAATATTCCATGGTGTATATATACCACATCTTCTTTATCCATTCATCTGTCGATGGACATCTTGGCTCTTTCCACAGTTTGGCTATTGTGGACATTGCTGCTATAAACATCGGGGTGCACGTACCCCTTCGGATCCCTACATTTGTATCTTTGGGGTAAATACCCAGTAGTGCAATTGCTGGATCGTATGGTAGCTCTATTTTCAACTGTTTGAGGAACCTCCCTACTGTTTTCCAGAGTAAAAGCCGGCTTCTCTTACTTCTTCAGGAAGAACTGATCCTATTCCCTTGGGATCCTACTACATTTGGTAGCTCAAGCTATTTTAGCACTTGTCACACTGTAGTGCATTTACCTATTATCATATCAGACTTGTGTTCAAAACCTAGCTTTGCTACTTGACCTTTATGATCATCCGCTTCTCAGCAATATATCTCAACAAATTACTACTTTGTTTTATATTACAATTACATTGCAATTATTACTAATATTGACAATCTGTTACAAATCTCCAAGCCTCTGCTTCATATACCTATAGATTATGGGGGCTGAACAGTAGCTTAGATTTCTTCTATTTTAAACCGGAATAGAATTCTATAATACTGAAAGGGGCCTTGCTAATGATTTTCAAATTGTGCTTAAACACTCAGAGGTGTTTCTGGGGCTAAGTCGGCCAGTATGGGGGTTACCACCTTGCTTTACCCAGAACATCTGCTTATATATATTTAATCTCATTTGCTAAGTGAGTTTTCATAACATTTCATTTGCATTTTTAAAAACTTCAACTGTTTGGAAGTCATTTATCTCATTCAACTCCTCATTTTATAGAACTCTCACTTTTTCAAGGGAACAAAACTAGTTGCTGGTAGTCCCAGGTCTCTCAGCTCCCACTAAGCCTTCAAGGTAGGACTCAATCCCATGATTTTGAGATTCCAGGTCTTGCTTTGCGCCTAGCTATAGAATTCACCAGAATCCCGAGACTCCAGGATTTTGTTTTGTTTTTTAGAATTTGGAATTCCTGATTATCTACTAACAAGTCCCCTAACATTCTTGATTGGTTTTTCTCCACGTGCAAAGATATTTACAATGCAGAGGAGACCAATGAACCAGGAGATAGAAAATGCTGTCTCATGGGTACTCTCTGAGTGAAAATGTGAATAAAGTTGTCCAAGGCACACATATCTGGTACATGCCTTTACAAAGAGAAGTGGGTTCTTCCCGTCTTTGTTTTCCATATTAATCACCCTAGTCACTAATGTTTTGTGTGAGTTGTGTTTGAATATGAACGCATCACCTCATATTTCTCACATTTGTAAACTTTCACCGTCCTCTTTCTTTTTCTCAAGCTAGAGGTTATTTTTATTTCCCAGTGTTGGACACTGTAAGTGTCCTAGTAGCAGGTTTTATTGAGCCTGTGTTTTAATTTCAGATTTGAATGTTTAACTCCTAGTACCTTTTGCCTTAAAGTCCATATGTTTGCTCTAAGTAGCATGAAGTGATAATTGAGTCATTAAGACAACTGTTGCCTTAATAGGGATCCAGGAGAGCTGAATGGAATGCTGCAAGTGAAAACTAACCACATTTATTTAGCTTTCACTGCACATGTGCATGTGTGTTTTCCAAGCAAATGCTTCTGCAGTGCAAATTTGCAAATGGTATGAGACTCGAAGAGATTGCTAAGGCTTTAGAGAGGGCTAATGCCTTAGGATCCAAAGAGATCTTGACAGCTTAGAAGGAGTGGCCAATTCAAAGAAAATAATAAAGAAAAAATGTCCACTGTGCCCCTGGCTCCAAAAAGCCCACTTGACAGGAGAGATAGTCTTTAAATTGAAAATTTCCGTTGGTCATAAATTCAGTAAGAGTCAATCTTTGCTACAGTAATAGAAGGATAGAATCTAGAACAGAATAAGTGATAATGTTGGTATTCTCATTGCAGACTGGATCTTCTCCTTCAGTCCTGTGTGTCACCAACCCAGGAATGGCCTATTTTATTTTGTTGTTGTTGTATGTTTTTTTGGTTTTGGCTCCTATAATATTCATCACCTTCAATGGCCCCCTTTCCCCACATTTCCCTGAAACCTTTGTTTTGGAGACTTGATGTTTTCTCAGTCTTCCATAAAGAGGTTATAGACCAATCTGAGCACATTTGGAGGAGGCTGCTGAAACCCTTGTCCAGCGAGGAGCAATCTGGAGATTCAGTAATGGTAACCTGGGGGGGAATGGTTTGTGAGTGGGGGCATTGGAGAGGCATAGATATTTGAGAGGCTCCCTTCAGCAGGGCGGCCCTGTTGGGGCACTGGGTCCACCCACGGACACGTATCACCCAGCCGATACTTGAGAGGGCCTGGGACAGAGACTGCAGAGTACTGCATAGGCTGGGTGCATCTCTTCCCAGTTTAACGGTGATATATACTGATGACGACTTTAACTTAGGATTGCATATATCCTGCTATGGAAGGGAGGTGGCTGGAGCCACACATAACTAAAAGAATATAATTCCAATGGGAAGTAGCTGAAATCTGGAGAGAGTAGTACACTTTCCACAAACAGGGGAATGGGTTCCAGGCGCTCTCACCTATATCTTAAGGATTTAGCATTACATAAAATGATTCTGCTGATAAATGTAGAATTGAAAAGGACTGATAAGCATAAAGAATACTTGGCACAATTCTGGCTGTGCAATACATTCCAAAAACGTCATCATTATGGTTATTATTATTACTAAGAGTCAACTTATGTTTAAGGTATTTTGAGCAATTGCACTTGTGATCTTCATTTCTGGCTGTGCCTCTGTCACTCTTCTGATCTGGATTTTAGACTTTCATGGTCCTGTCTCTGACCTTTGGCATCTATGTCTGCATCTCACCCAGGTCCTGCCAGACAGGATGGTATCAGTGTGGATACATTCTCACTCTGTCTATTCGCATTTGCTCCAAGTTCTGTCCTTAAAGTATACAAGTTTTTTTGTCTCCATTTTACAGAGTTTGGTGATTGCATTTCTAGTGCTCTCCTCTTGCTAATTTTTATCCTTAATTGCAAGTGCATACATCCATGGGATGCTTCTCTGCTGTGATAACTCCCTTCTAAAGCTCTAGAATGACTTATGTGAATGTACTGGAATGTTTATTGCTCTTGTGCAGAGTAAGGTTTTGTAGTCAGAACTTCATGGTTTTAGGCAAGAAAAAAGAACTTCCCCCAGGAAGCTGAAAGCTTCCTGGAGCATGTTCACTCATTACTCACTCTTTTCTCTGGGTACTTCCTGCTATTAGGACAAATATGCCCACAGCCAACATAACATCAAAGGAACTGTCTGGTCCAGTGTTTAACTGTTTTATATCCACCACGTGTACAACACAGTTATTCCTAAGGAAATCCTGTGGCTGCCTGTCATTTTTAAGTAAATTGGATGCTTTTTCCTCTGACCTAAAAATAGAAAGACAATTATCTGTCTATAAGCCAACAGCAGATTTTATTATAATGAGCCAGGCCATAAGAGACAAATGACCCTGTTATCTATGTGTTTGTAGAAGCTATTTAACATTAACTAGGACAAAATAAATCATGTAAGCCCTTCATCTAAAAAGTTGCATGTCCACATTTGTTCAATTCCACTGACTGTACTTTGTTGCTATCTTATCCTACAAAAATAGTCAAAAGTAATTTTGCTTAGAACTAGGTTACCTACAAGAATATCATTGATTTTTCCTTCTCATTAAAACATTATTTTCTTTTTAACTCTTTTCTTTATATACAATTTAGAAGTGCAGAAAAAAATCCAAAAAAGGGAGAAAAATCACCCACAAATCCCATAATCCCATTACTCACTAATAACAATTATGGATATTTTAAGTCCTTCTAGTCATCTCCCTGTCTATTTATCTGTTTGTCATAATATATATGTTTGTCAGATATATCAAAATTCTCACAATACTTTATCTATATTTATAGTTTTACATCTTTGGGATAATACTATACATACTTATGGTGTGATTTTTTCATTTAATATTCTATTGTGAATATTTCTCTTTTTTAAAGATTTTATTTATTCATTTGAGAGACAGAGACAGAGACAGAGAGAGCAAAAGCAGGGGGAGCAGCAGAGGGATAGGGAGAAGCAGACTCTTCACTGAGCTGGGAGACCAACATGGGGCTCGATCCCAGGACCTGGAGATCATGACCTGAGCGGAAGGCAGACACTTAATGGATTGAGCCACCCAGGTGCCCTGAATGTTTCTCAGTATCATTTTATAATGATACTATTTTATTCTATTTGAGTATAGTTGACACATAGGGTTACATGAGTTTCAGGTGTGCAACATAGTGATTCAACAAGTTTATGCTATATTTACCACAAGTGTATCTACCATCTGTCCTGATACATCAATGCATTGTTATTACAATATCATCCACTATATTCCCTATGCTGTGCCTTTTATTCCTGTGATTTATTCATTACATAACTGGGAGTCTGTATCTCCCACTCGCCTTCACCCATTTTGTCCACCCTGCCCAGCAACCATCAGTTTGTTCTTTTTATTTATAAGTCTGAATTCTGCTTTTTGTTTCTTATCAATTTGTTGTTTTTTTTTAGATTCCACTTATGAGTGAAATCATATGGTCTTTCTCAGTGTGACTTATTTCACTTAGCAAATACCCTCTAAGTCTGTCCATGGTGTCTCAAATGGCACGATCTCATCCTTTTTAATGGTTGTGTAATATTTCATTGTGTGTGTGTGTGTGTGTGTGTGTGTGTGTGTGTGTGTGTACCACATCTTTATCCATTCCTCTGTTGATGGACACAGGTTGCTTCCATACCTTGGCTGTTGTAAACAATGCTGTAATAAACATAGGAATGCATATATCTTTTGAAATTAGTGTTTTCACTTTCTTTGGGTGAATGCCTACTAGTGGAATTATTGGATCATATGGTATTTCTATTTTTAATTTTACAAGGAAACTCCATACTGTTTTTCACAGTGGCAATACCAATTTACATTCTCACCAACAGTGTGAAAGGGTTCCTTTTTCTTCATGTCCTCACCAACACTTGTTATTTCTTGTCTTTTTGATTTTAGCCATTCTAATAGATGTAAGGTGATACCTCATTGTGGTTTTGCTGATGATAATTAGTCTTGTTGAGCATCTTTGCAGGTGTCCATTGGCCATCCATATGTCTTCTTTGGAAAAATGTCTATTTAGGTCCTCTACTAATTTTTAATAGTATTTGGTTTGTGGTGTTGAGTTGTATGAGTTCTTTATATATTTTGGGTATTAACTCCCTATCAGATATGTCATTTGCATATATCTTCTCCCATTCAGTAGGTTGTCTTTTTTTTTAATGGTTTCCTTTGCTGTGCAAAAGCTTTCTATTTTGATGTAGTCCTGATAGCTTATTTCTGCTTTTGTTTCCCTCACCTCAGTAGACACGTCTAGAAAAATATTGCTATGGATGATGTCAGAGAAATTACTGCCTGTGTCCTTTTCTAGGAGTTGTATGGTTTTAGGTTTCACATTTAGATCTTTAATTCATTTAGAGTTTATTTTCGTGTATGGTGTTAAAAGGTGGTCCAGTTTCATTCTTTTGCGTGGTGCTGTCCACTTTTCCCAGGACCATTTATTAAAGAGACTGTATTTTCCTCATTGTATATTCTTGCCTCCTTTCTCATAGATTATTGGACCATATAATCGTGGGCTTACTTCTGGGCTATCTACTCTGTTCCATTGATCTAAGTGCCTATTTTTGTGCTAGCACCATACTGTTGTGATTACTACAGCTTTGTAGTATATCTTAAAATTTTGAATTATGATACTTCTAGATTTTTTGTTCTTTCTCAAGATTGCTTTGGCTATTCAGGTTTTGTGGTTCCATACAAATTTTAGTATTATTGTTCTAGTTTTGTGAAAAAGGCCATTGGTATTTTGATTGTGATTGCATTGAATCTGTAGATTGCTTTAGGTCATACAGACATTTTAACAATATTTATTCTTCCAATCCATGAACATGGAATATTTTCCCATTTGTTCATGTCATCTTGAATTTCTTTCATCAGTGTTTTATAATTTTCAGAGTAGAGGTCTTTCACCTCCTTGGGTGAAAGTTAAGTTTATTCCTGGGTATTTTATTATTATATTATTTTATTTTTATTATTTTTAATTTTATTATATTATATTTTATTTATATTTATTTTATTATTATTATTTTATTATTTTTGATGCAATTATAAATGGTGTTCTTTTGTTAATTTCTCTTTCCGCTACTTTATTATTGGAGTATAAAAATGCTACCAATTCCTGGGTATTAATTTTATATCTTGCAAATTTACTGAATTCATTTGTTACTTCTGGTAGTTTTTTGGTGGAGTCTTTAGGATTTTTTTAAGGATTTTCTATGTATACTATCATGTCTTCTGCAAATAGTGACAGTGTAACTTTTTCTTTACCAGTAGGGGTGCCTTGTATTTCTTTTTTGGTCTGATTGCTGTGGCGAGGATTTCTAGTACTATGTTGAATAAAAGTTGCGAGAGTGGACATCCTTGTCATGTTCCTGATCTTAGAAGAAAAGCTCTAAGTTTTTCACCATCGACTATGATGCTAGCTACAGGTTTGTTCTATATGGCCTTTATTATGTCAAGGTATGTACCCTCTGAAACTACTTTGTTGAGAGTTTTTATTATGAACAGATGTTGAATTTTTGCCACATGATTTTTCTACATCTATTGGGATGATCATATGATTTTTACCCCTTGTTTTGTTGATGTGTAGTATCACATTGATTGATTTGCAAATATCAAAGCATCCTTGCATCCCCAGGATAAATTCCAATTGATTATGGTGAATGATCTTTTTAATGTATGCAGTTTGCTAATATTTTTTTTTCAAAAGATTTTATTTATTTATTTGACAGAGCGAGAGAGTACAAGAAGGGGGAGCAGGAGAAGGAGAGGGAGAAGCAGGCTCCCCGCTGAGCAGGGAGCCTGATGCAGAGCTTGATCCCAGGACCCTGGGATCATGACCTGAGCTGAAGGCAGACGCTTAACCATCTGACCCACCCAGGCACCCCAGTTGCTAATATTTTGTTGTGGATTTTGCATCTGTGTTCATGAGGGATTTTGGCCTAGTTTTCTTTTTTTGTGTTATCTTTGTCTGGTTTTTGTATCTGGGTAATGCTGGCCTCATAGGATATATTTGGAAGCTTTCCTTTTTCTTCTATGTTTTGGAATAGTTTGAGAAAAATAGGTCTAAACTCTTTAAATGTTTGGCAGAATTCACTGATGAATCCATTTGGTCCTGGACTTTTATTTTTTGGTGGATTTTGATTACTGATTCAATTTTGTTACTTGTAATCAGCCTGTTCAGATTTTCTATTTCTTCCTGGTTCAGCTTTTGAAGACTGTCTGTTTCTAGGAATTTATCCATTTCTCCTAGGTTGTCCAGTTCATTGGCATATAATTTTTCACAGTATTCTCTTATAATCATTTTTATTTCTGTGGTGTCAGTTACTTTACTTTTCTCATTTCTGATTTTATTTGTGTTCTTTCTATTTTTTCTTGATGAGTCTGGCTAAGGGTTTATCAATTTTATTTATATTTTCAAAGAACTAGCTCTTGGATTTTTTTTTTTATAGTCCCTGTGTCATTTATTTCTGCTATGATCTTTATTATTTTTTCTTTTACTCACCTTAGGTTTTGTTCATTCTTCTTTTTCTAGTTCCTTTAAGTATAAGATTAGATTGTTTATCTCAGCTTTTTCTTATTTCTTGAGGTTAGGCCTGTATCACTATATATTTTTCTCTTAGAACTGCCTTTGCTATGTCCCAAAGATTTTGGACCATTGTGTTTTCATTTTCATTTGTCTCCATGTATTTTTTATTTATTCTTTGATTGCTTCATCAACCCATTTGCTATTTAATATCATGTTGTTTATTCCACATATTTGTGTTTTTTTTTTTTCTTGTGATTTATTTCTAGTTTCATGCTGTTTTGATCAGAAAAGATACATGGCATGATTTCAGTCTTCTTAAATGTATTGAGGCTTGTTTTGGGGCCTGATATGTGATCTCTTCTGAAGACTGTCCCATGTGGACTTGAAAAGAATGTGTATTCTGTTGGTTTTAGATGGAATGTTCTGTATATATTTGTTATGTCCATCTGGTCCAATGTGCAATTCAAAGACATTGTTTTCTTGTTGATTTTCTGCCTGGATGATCTTTCCGTTGATGGAAATGGGGTATTAAAGTCCCTTACTGTGATTGTATTACTATCAGTTTCTCTCTTTATGGCCATTAATATTTGCTTTATGTATTTAGGTGCTCTAACATTAGGTGCATAGATATTTACAATTGTTACATTCTCTTGTTGGATTGATCCCTTCATCATTATCATTATGTAATGCCCTTTGTCTTTTATTACAGTCTTTGTTTTAAAGTCTATTTTGCCTGATGTAAGTGTTGCCACCCTGCCTTTTTTTTTTTTTTTTTTTTTGCTCCCATTTGCATGGTAAATATTTTCCTATCCCTTCACTTTCAGTCTGTATGTGTCTTTAGGTCTGAGGTGAGTCTGTTGCAAGCAACATAGATGTGTCTTATTTTTTTATCCATTCAGTCAACCTATGTCTTTTGATTAGAGGTTTTAAGCCATTTATATTTTACATAATTATTGATAGGGATGTAGTTATTGATATTTTATGTTAAAGTGTTATGTTTGACTATCTTTTTATTTTTTTGTGTATCTATCTTAGATTCTGGATTTGTGGTTACTATGAGGTTCATATGTAACATGAGTAAATAGCAGTCTGTATTAATTTGATATTCATTTAAGTTCAAACACATTCTTTAAAAAAAAGAAAAAAACTTTCTTTTTCATTTTCCCTTTTCTTTCCTTTTTACTCCCTCCTCCATGTTTTATGTATATGTTTATAATGACATAATTTTAAATGCTTGCATAATATTCCATATCAATTTTTGTATAACATTTTATTTGACTTCTCATTTATGACAGGACATGAAAAGTACTTCTAATTTGTCATTCTCTTAAGTGATGTTGTGAAGGAAAGCCTGATAAATAGATTTTTGTACAACTAGACCCCTATAATTAGTAGTATTTGGTGAAATGGCATGAACATTTTTCAGGCTCTTGATAATTATTCATTAATTCATTCATTTACTCATTCATTCAATATATATTTATAGAGAATCTACTTTGTGCCAGGCTCTCTTAAAGGGCTTTGGTATTTAGCAATGGATTAAAAATATCTCTTTCCTTATGCAGCTGATACTCTAGTGAGAGAAGACAAACATTATCTGTATAAATGTTATAAATAAATGTATTATAAATAAACATATAAAATATGTTGGGTGGTGATGTGTGATATGGTGAAAAACAAAGCAGGGTAATGGTATGAGGAGTTCTGGGGTTGGGCATGAGGTGGAATGACTATTTTTATGATGTAGTCAGAAGATTTCCCTACTGAGGTGGCATTTGAAGGAAAACCTGAAGGAGGAAGGGAGGGAGGCTCATATATCCAGAGAGGAGCATGGGAAAATGCAGACAGGGAAAATGACAAATGTATAAAGACCTCAAGCCATGTGCATGTCTAAGGTATTGGAGGGAACCACAAGGAGGTCAGTGTGGCTAGAGCAGAGTGAATGGTGAGAGAGCAGGAGCCCATGTGGCCAGAACAAGAGAGGGGTAGGGGGGACAACAGATCATGTAGGGTCTTGTAGGCCTTTTTGGAATTTTTGGACTCTGAGGGAGATGGAAGGTTATTGGAAGGTTTTGAACCGAGAAGAGATAACATCTGACTTGTATTTTAAAATATGAACAAATTGCTCTCCACAGTGATTGTACCAATTTTTACACCCCACCAGTAGTGTTTGAGAGGTCTTTTCTAACACCAGACATTGTCATTTTAAAAAAGCAAATGGAATAAATTTAATTCGTTTAATTTTTCTGTTTGACAAAACTTGAGTGCCTACCCTGTGCCAGATACCATGGTAAGCACTGTATATACATTGGTAAATAAATGATATTCCTTGGGGCGCCTGGCTGGCTTAGTTGATAGAGCATATGGCTCTTGATATGGGGTCATGATCTCAAGACCAACATTGTAGAGATTGTTTAAATAAATAAATAAACTTAAAAAATGATATTCCTTACTCTTGTGGAATTTTGTTCTAATGAGATAGACAGAAAATCAACATATACATTCTTAAGGAACCATATGGCAATAGTGGAAAACGTGTGTCTGTTGGAGGAGTGTGTGACTACTTCAATAAGGCAGTTAGGAAAGTTCTCAGTGAGGAAGTGATAGTGAAGTGGAGTAAGTAAGATGAGATCAGTCACACAGAGATCAGGTGGAAGAGAAATCCAGGAAACAGGATGGACAGAGTTGTTTTGTTTGTGTTTTGTTTTTGATTACTTGTAAAGTCAAACATAGTTTTAGGTACTTATTGGCCATTTGCATTTCTTTGGTGAAATTATGGTTTGTATCCTTTATCATTTTGGGGGGCAGTGTTCACCCTTATTGGTTTGTAAATCAACAGTAAGAACATTAACAATTGTTTTGTCTTATTTGATGTATTTGTTGCCATATTTGCTCAACTTTCTTTCCTTTTAAGTTGTTTTAGGGATCATTGAAGTTATTGCTGTAGTCTCCAACATATTTGATGACCTTTGGTTGCTAAATCTGACAACACTAAGTTCATAGGGTCCATTTTAGGGTTCTGCCTTCTGTCTTATTGATCAGTCAGCGAGCCCTTGAACTTGCTTTTGAGAGGGTAATTCTTCAAAACTTCCTGAAAGTACTGTCTAAAATTCTTCACATGAATTTTAGTCTTCTATAAAAACTTTAATTCAATTTTAGTAAGGGCTTAAGCTATGATCGTGTTAAGCCTATGAATAATGGAAGGAGGAATTGAAATTTTTACTGTATTAATTCTTCCCATCCAAGAATTTAGTATGTTTTTCCATTTATTCAAATGTATTATGCTGTCAACAAAATTTAATATTCTCTCTATGGATCTCATGTTTTAATTTAGACTATTGTGTGTGGAATCTTTTTTTTAAATCAAATGCCAGTCTGATCATATTACTCCTTACATTATCAATGATAACATTCTGATGTATTTTGCTTATCATTTTCTAGTCATGTATTTAGTATTCAATATATATGTAGTTTTGGTTATTTCTAGTTTACCATTATTATGAATAATGCCATTATTACATATTTATTTGTATTTATAAAAGTTTCTGACAGTTTTTGTGACTGTTCTTTTTGTCAACAAAATATGACCTTCCTTTCCACATTTAGTAACTTTTGCTTTAAGTTCTCTTTGTCTGAATTTTATATTATCAAGCCTACATTAAATTTGCTTACATTTACCTGACAGATCTTTACCCTTTCTTTTATTTTAACCTTTATCAAAGTTTTCATATGTAAATGGTAGCTGTTAGAACATATTAATTGAAAAATATATACAAATAACAAATACATAAAATACACTAAAAAACACACTGATCTATGTCAGTCCTGAGAAGAACAATCCAAGAAGTCTATCAAAGTTTCTGGAATTGACATGTTTGCATATTTGGAAACTTCTCTCAAAATGTGACATAATTTCCATTTATAGAATGGAACATTAAAACTGCTAGCCAAAATTTTAGGACAGATTGTCCTCAAATGTAAAATGTATTTGATGAACAGGTACATTAGATTAATCTGATTGAGTGGCAAACTATAGATTTATGATATTGCAGAGAGGAAGGTATTATTGATAGTTTGGAAATCCAAATAATATTTTATGGAATTCCCAGATTTCCCTCCTTTGTTATGGCCTCAGTGTGGACTACAATGAGGTTTGGTGACTCTACAGTAGCCTAGGCCACTTTGTCCTCATTTCCCCTCTACTTGCTTTTCTAGTGAGCCACCCCTTTCCTCAGCCACAGGATCCCTTGCAGTTTACTGACATCGTAGGGACTTTAGACAATCATGATTTCTGTTATCTTTGAGTTCCATCCAGTCTAAGGAATACTTCCTCTTTTGGTTTCATGTACAGTTTCTCCTCTACCGTTCAGGTTGCTCATTGTCCTGGCCCCCTTTCAGGGTCTTCTTTCTGTTCTCTAAACTTCCCTATCTGCATTCTTAAGATGATCTCAGCTATACTCATGACATCATATACGCTTATATGTAGATGACTCACAAATGAGAGTGGAAAAAGGGGGAGAGGAGGGAGATTAGTTCAACGGCATTTATGTAACATCTAACAATAACATTGAACAGTCACATTGTGCCAGGCATTGGGCTAAGAGCTTTCACTGTATTATCTAATTAAATTCTCACAAAAATTCTCTGCTATGTCATACTATACCAAACTGTCCTATATTATACTCGTCCTTTTTCATTTTTCCTTTTTTTAAATTTAAATTCAATTAGCCAACATAGAGAACATCATTTGTTTCAGATGTAGAGTTCAGTGATTCATCAGCTGCATATAACCCCAGTGCTCATTACATCCTATGTCCTCCTTAATGTCCATCACCCAGTTAGCCCAGCCCCCCCACCTCCCCTCCAGCAACCCTCAGTTTGTTCCCTAGAGTTAAGAGTCTCTTATGGTTTGTCTCCTTCTCTAATTTCTTCCCATTCCATTTTCCCTCCATTCCCCTATGATCCTCTGCACTGTTTCTTATATTCCTCATATGTATATTCGTCTTTTTTTCTTATTGCCTTTCCATTTACACCACATCCCAGTTCTTCTTCAAAGACATTGTTTCAGCAAATCTTCCCACTCGTTACAGAATCAATTTTAATCCTGTGGATCCTTTTTAATACCAATATGCTATAATTTCTCCGATCTTAAGAACAGAATCCTCCCTCCACACATCCTTCCCACTAGTGCCACATATCTCTGCTCCCCCTCAGTAAACATTTTCAAATCTCTTCCATTTGCTATTTCCAATTCCTCCCCTCCCTGTCTCTCTTGAACATATACCATTTTGGCTTTCACCCCCATTATTGTGCTGAAACTGCTCTTTTGAAGATCAGCAATGAAATCCATGTTGTTAAATCCAATTTTCAATTATTAGCCCTTATCTCACATGACCTATAACAGTAGCAGATGAAGCTCATCACTCCCTCCTTGTTGTAACACTTCCTGACTTTGCTTTCAGGAGTTCTCTGGTTTTCCTCTCATCTCACTGGCTGCTCTTCCTCAATCTCCTTTCCTGATTGTCTTTCCTTTTTATGAACTCTAAAAGTTAGAGTTCACTTCATTTCTTGGACATCTTTCTTTATTCACATTCGCTCATTAAGTGGATGTATTAGCTTGTTGGAGCTGCTGCAACAAAGTTATCACGATCTGGATGACTTAAACAATAGGAATTTATTGTCTCCCAGTTCTGGAGATTAGAAGTCCGAAATGAACAGGGTTGGTTCCTTCTGCATGCTGTGAGGGAAAAATCTGTTCCATGCCTCTCTCCTTGGCTTGTAGATGGCTGTCTTCATATTAACATGGCATCCTCCCTGTGTATGTGTCTTCAAATTTCTCATTTGTATAGGGACATCAGTCCCATTTGAATAGTGCCATTCTAATTACCTCATTTTAACTCAATTACTTCTGTAAAGGCCCTATTTCACATTCTGAGGTACTGGAGGTTAGGACTTTAACATAAGAATTTGGGGGGACACACTTCTACTGTTGGTTTCATTAAATAATTTGACTTTAAATACCATCCAATTTTGATGGATCCCTAAATTGTGTCTCCAGCCTGGGCCCCCGTCATGAATTCTAGCTGCCTCTTGTATGAATCCTCTTGGATAGCTAATAGACATCCCATATTTAATATGCCAAACTCTGATCTTGGCACCCTATCCTCCAAGAAAACCCCTTTTCCTCCCTAGCCTTTCCATTTTAGTAAATGGAAACGTCATCCTCCCAGTTTCTTAGGCCAGAAATACTGGTGTCATCCTTAGTTCTTTTTTCTCTCTCATACCCAACATCTGATCCCTCAGCAAACACTGTCTGTTCCATATTCAAAATGTGCTCAGAATCTGGCCACTTCTCACTGTATCCTCTGCCACCAACCTGATCTAAGGCACCATCCACTTCTACCTAAATTATTAAAGATAGCCTCTTGCTAGATTTCCCTGCTTCCTCCTTTGCTCCCTACAGCATATTCTAATCATAGAAGCCAAGGTGATTTCTTTAGACTGAAGTCAGATCATGTCAGTTTTCTGCCTTGAACTCTCTACTGACTTCCTGTATAGTGGCCTACGAGATCTTTCATGATATTGGACCCTAGTTACCCTTCTGACCTTAAATCCTACTATACTTTCTTATATGCACACTCCTCCGGCTATACAGACTTCTTGCTATTCCTCAGACTGGCAGGCTCTTATATCAAGACCTTTGCCCTAGTCCTTGCCTCTGCCTGGAGTGCTTTTGTCCCATGTGACAGCATCGTTTAGTGCATTATCTCCTTTAAATCTTCACTCACATACCACTTTCACAGTAAGACCTTTCCTGATCTCCCTGTTTCAACTTCCAAACCTCCTTCCACTTCCCCAGCACTCTCTATAGCCCTACCCTGCTTTTTTCCTAGTAGCTATCACCCTCTGATGAACTATATAATTTTTTTGTCCATTTCTAGCCACAAAAACATCACATGTCACTTTGCTTAGAGATTTCTATGTATTCATGCTTGATTTGAAGAAACATTAGTGGACTCCCTCACCTTTTCTTCAACAGTCATCACATACCTTCTTTTCTGTGCCAGACATTATGCTGAACAGTAGGGGCACAGAGATGAGAACATCGTGATCTTTGTCCTTGACCTTGAGGAAATCATGGTATAATCAGGGAGAAAGATATGAGTCCCAGTTTTCCCAGAGGGAGTGACACATGGCTGCCTGAGTGACAAACACCACTGCTCTGGAAGGGCTGTTCATAACAAGCCAGGAAATAATAACTCACCAAGTCAAACCTGAATGTGCCCTTCCCCAAGGCTTCTCTGACTGCAGTTTTTCCGTATCTATAAAAATAACAAATGCTCATTTCCACAACGTCTCTGATTTATATGCCTGTGGAGTCATGACTACGGCTATGATTATTTATGCAAATGAAATTAATTTCAAACTTCAGAGTCTCTATTTAGTGTTTGGGGGACTAGGACTCCACACTACTATAGGGGCCCCTCATTTTCAGTAGGAGTCAAGTCTAATTTCAAATGCAGGAAGAGAACTGCTATTTAAAGGAAGCCCACTGTGAGATTTTTTTAAAGCAAAGTCTTTTTATTTCAAAGTGAATAATCTCCCCCAATTTATCTTCTTTGTATGATTTGGAAAAAAAAAAAAACGTGGTACATGAACTTTTAATACATGGGAGTTGGAGTTTGTGCATGACATAGTTCAAAGAACCCTGGGTTGAGACTTTGTCCGAGCACAGCAACTGATTGATTCTGTGACCTTGGACGAGGTTGTTTTTTTTTTTTTCTTTCAACTTTTCTTGTATCTCAATTTCCCCCTCTATGAAGCCAAGAGCTGTATTTCCTGTTCCCTGAGGATACTTGTCATTCATAGAATCTGTGATTCTGTATCAGTCTTTAGTATCCTTGCTTTTTTCCAACTACTTAATTGACCTCTTCCTACATTCTTGGTTAACAGTGAATTCTCACTGCACCCCATGAGTACTGAGCCTAATTTCTGCCCTGCGGAAGCTACACACATCTAATGTCCAGATAGAGCCAGATTTTACTTCTGTTTCTATTATTTGTTACTCATCCTATGAGGTTGTAGAGTCTGTCCATGTGAATAGGACTTTCTTATTCTTACTGTTATTTTTTAGAATATTCACTGGGAATATAAAGGAATGGTAATGCACAATTTAATATGCTAAATGCATTTATTTCTTCCCTCATAAAACCCATGGGGGGTAGATCGTATTTGGTAAAAGTGGAAGCTATGATTTACAGAGGCTATTTTTCCTACTCAACAGGCACTTAAAGAGCACTTCCTGTGCCCCAGGCACAGCTCTAAGTATTTACAAATATTAACTCACTGGATCCTCACTTAACCCCATGAGGAAACTGAGGCACTGAGGATTTAAGCAGCTTGTCCAAAGTCATGGAGTTGTCAGTTGGTCTAGTTCAGGATTCATGGTTTTACCTCATACAGTCAACAAAGTGCCTAAGTTCGCACAGCCACTCCACTGGGGAGCCTGCATTTCTAATTTCCTTTGCCCAAGTCTCTGACAATCTGCATAACTAAGTCTCTCTGTGCCTACAAACATGTCCCCAGCTGTTTTTCTGCATCACCAGATGGCATGATCTCTCTGCATTTGGCAATTCCTAATAGGAAGAGAAATACGGTTCCTTAATGATAGCCTTGTGAATTGATATTCTGTTGGTTAATATTTTGTTAGCATTCTACTAGTTCTGATGGACTTCCTGAGTAGTTTTCCTTCGTTTTCTCATCTATAAGATAGGTTGAGGGTTGAGCAGTATCAATCAGTAAAGTCTTAGTAAACTGGGTATCTTTGGGAACCCTTTGAGATTCTAGGTGATTCTGCTTCGTAGATAAATAGGTGTCCATTACTGGGAAAATTGATAGTAGATGTATGTCATGGAATACTATGCAGTCCTCATAAGAAATGAACTAGGTTTACATATGGCAACATGGATGGATGTTAAAGAACACCGTAGTAAATGGAAAATAATAATAGTGTGTGATCCAGAGACTATGTCATTTATGTAGATAAAACACACAAATGTAAAATTTCAGATAAAAATATTGAAGTGGATGCCTATGGAGGATGAGGGTAGGGAGAGGGAGTGAAAGGCAAAACTAAAAAGGAAATTGCACAAAGCAGATGCCTTTGCATGAACTTTTGACAGTGAGCTGGGCAGCAGGTGTGATAAGAAGAACACTGGCTCCAAATCCCAGTCTTGCATTCATTAGTTTTATGCCACTGGGCAGGATTTTTAGTTCCACCAAGCCTTAGTTTCTCTATAGTGTGAAAGGCTTCTGGTAAGGATTAAATAAAGAGATAAATAGATACAGGTATAGATATGCTGAGAGAAGGCACTTGTCTAGTCCCAGTCCCTTATCTGGCAATAGAATTCTCAGCCTCTTTTTAATGTTTTATTTGCTATAACCCAGAGCTATAACTAGCTCTGAAGGGACCCACAGCCATGATGTCCTTTGTTACTGACACCACCAACTGACCTTCCAACGCATATGACTTCTGCCAGGTTGTTGGCCTTGAGCATTCCGAACAATTTTGTTTATGTACACACCATCCCTTTTAAACTTTAATTTCACTGTGAAATGAATTTTTCCAGGGATATTTTTTGAATGAGCATTTATAGAGCAATTTGCACTTTACAAAGCACTTTCACGTCTATTGTTTCATTGAATCCATGCATTAATTTCTAAAGAAGGTGTTAGTATCCCCATTTTAGTGACAAGACTGACACTCATAGACACTAAATAACGTAACTCTCAACATACAACTTGTAACTGACAACGCCAGAATGTGATTCGAGATCCTCCTACTTTAAGTACCAGGATTTTCCCATAACAACGTGCCCATGTCTTTTAAATAACCTTCAAGATTTGTTAATCCAGAAGCTAGTCCCTTTTATTTCACAAGCCACCATTAGGTTATCCTAGAAAGCTAAGCTAATATTATGAATTCTGCTCGTGACTCAGAAGGCATGATTGTGAAATGCAGTCACTTCTGCCCCGTCTTGTATAGACCACAACCCCTGTGGCTTCTCTGGAGCCTGGTTTTTGACCTGCAGGTGAGGAAGATGGACTAAGTGATCCTGAGGAACTTTCTGGCTCTAATGCTCTTTGGTTAGTCATATCCAGGAAAGTTGCAAAAGGGAACTAAATTCAAGAGTTGTGAGCTGAGGCTATTATTTTGCTGTTTTCCAAGGCAGTGATTATATGAAAGTGGCACTTACTTTGGAATAATTTATATTGGAAGCACACTTACAGTTAGTACAGTCCTGTTAAAAGCTGTTAATGGAATTATTATTCTGATAATAAGCCGTTATTAGATTCTTAGTGTTAATGATATTCACTGCAACACAATCTGGTACTAACATTTAAGTTCTCACTCTGACTATAAGGGGCATTTTCAATGTGATAAGAATGCAATGGTTAAGACTAACATGGCAAGAGAAGATTTCCTTTTGGTATGAGAGAAAACATGCTTGTGTGTGTCTTTCAAAACACTGAGGAAAAATAATGTTGTGCTCTGCTTTAATCAGAAATGTGAAATAAACAACCTGGACTTGCCCAGTGAACTAGAATCTGGGCTTTTTATATCAGTTACTTGGTTAAGCCAATTGAATTATAATTATTTCTACAACTTGTTTAAGTTTTGTTGTCTTCTCTACTCTTTACCATTTTATCATTTGCAGCCTAAATACTAAGCTTGAAGTGTGACATTCTTTTACTAAAACACTAGTTTCCTGTTTTTATTAAAGCCTCGTGTATTTTCTGCACATCATGTATGTTCCATCACTGTTGGACATGGCTGCTCTGGCAGTTCTTGGCAAGCCCACTCAGTCACAAGTGACCTTCACTGAGGTGCTTTTACTGTAATGTTATCATTCACTAATATCATTATATTTAGGGTGAGTTTAGTGAGAGTCGGGGAAGGTAAAGAGAGTTTGTGGTGTTTGATAAACTGTACCATTATTCTGTCATCTGTTTGATTAGGTTAGGAACATTCCATTTCTTTCAACACCTCAACAATTATTTATTAAGATTTATAATTGTGCTTTCAAAAATTATGTAGTAATAATACCAATTAAACTTTGGAACATTTCATACTTTATAAAGAGATTTCATATACCATATCTCATTGAAACTTCTTATGAGCCCTACAGTTTGGGAGTAGGATATCTTACTTGCACCATTTTAAAGATGTAGACACTAAGGCTCAGAACCAAGACCACACTGCTGGAAAATGACAGAATCCCAGTTAACTTACCACAAGACACATCTTTCCACTATACTATGTTGCCCCTCCAAGTGCAGAGGGCAACTGTGAGTTTGGGGAATGTCCATTCATTAATCTTTCTTATCATTATTAAAATCAACTGACTCAAGAGTTTTCCAAATAGGTTCACTTTACATTTAGTTCTCTCTTTAAAGTGTTCACAAGGTTATTTTACTTTTTAATGTTGCATGGCATTTTAGCTTCATAAAAATGGCTTCAATCTCATTTAAAGACTCCTGAGCCAGTTCATAGACTAATTACCAGTTGTGCATGTTCTCTCTGAGCTGAGGGTCTTCCTAGTATGCTGAATGTTCATCTCTACTAGGTTGAATGAATTCTAAATGACGTGATTAATTTTAAAAATCAATTAGTATGGAGAGCAAATATTTTAGTCACAACAACCTCTAGTTTAGAACAGTCCCCCTTGTCCAGAGGTGGTTTCGTGGCGATCAGGGTGAACAAGGAGGAACCCAAACCAGGGAAACAACCCCTGGGGCATGCTAACTTTTCTCTGTCTACAACTAGGAAGGAATTTTCTCTGAGCTAAGAACGTTCTCTCCCCTGCCCGCTGAGTAATGACTGCCCTTGACTTGTTCCCTCAGTTTGCCAGTGATCTGGTTCTGAGATGAAATGTGTATTACATGGAGTACCTTCCTGTCTTGTTCTTCCATTCTAAGTTAGAGAATCAGAAAGTAATAGCTCTTCAATGGATATATGCTTATCTCTACACCAAAGATTGTCCAAATCTCTAAATTTAAGCTCTGTCAGCCTCAGGATATTTTAGAAATGAACAAAATGTCAAAGTCAATTACATGGAGGTAATTAACTTGGGCTTATTTTCTTCTGACCTTAACTCATGTTTTTCCAAGCTAACTGATAGCTGTAGTTAAATTAACTAGATTGCTCTAGTGGAACTAGTGAGTCTTATATTAGCAGACCTGGTTGATGGAGGGGGAGGGGGCATAACACATCCTTATTCTCCATTGCTAGGGAGACTGCAAGTCCTGGTTTTTTGTGTTGTTTTGATGATTGAGTCCATTTATTAATCATATCCCCTTTCCAGGGCACCTGGGTGGCTCAGTTGGTGAAGCGTCTGCCTTTAGCTCGGGGCATGATCCTAGGGTCCTGGGATCAAGCCCTGTGTCGGGCTCCCTCCTCAGTGGGGAGCCTGCTTCTCCCTCTGCCTCTGCCTGCCTCTCCCCCTGCTTGTGCTCGCTTTCTCTCTCATTCTCTCTCTCTCTGTCAAATAAATAAAATAAAATCTTTTTAAAAATAATATCCCCTTTTTATCCTTAAAATTATCTCAGTTTGGGTGATAAATTATATGGCTACCCTATTTATTACTTCTTTTTGCTTACCTATAATTGAAATAGACATGGGTACACTGACCTCCCAAATAGGCTATAATTATTTTTATATACCCTGTTTTCTGAGATCCTCATGCAAACATGCTGACTAGAAAGAGATGTATATATGCAGTCAGCTTTATCGTAAATGATAATTGATTTAATGGAATATTACTCAGCCATAAAAAAGAATGAAATCTTGCCATTTGCAACATGGACGTTAGAGTATTATGCTAAGTGGAATAAGACAGAGAAAGACAAATACCATAGATTTCGCTCATATGTGGAACTTAAGAAACAAAACAAATGAACATGAGGGGGAAGGAGGGGTAAACCAAGACTGTAGAGAGCAGGCTGGTGGTTGCTGGAGGGGAGGCAGGCAGGGAGATAGGTTGAGCGGGTGATGCGTCCTGGGGAGGGCACTTATGATGAGCACTGGGTGTTGAGTGTAGGTGATGAATCACTGGGTTCGGTACCTGGAGCTAGTATTGCATGTTATGTTGGCTGGCTGGAATTTGAATAAAAACTTGGGAAAAAAGAGAAAAAAATGATTATTATATTAGTTTGCTAGGACTTCTGTGACAAAGTACCACAGTCTGAGTGCCTCAAACACAATTTACTGTGTCGCAGTGCTGGAGGTTACAAGTCTGAAATCAAGGTGTGTCGACAGGGTCGATTCCTTCTGAGGACTGTGAGGGAAGGATCTGTTCCAGGCCTCGCTCCTTGGCTTCTGGATGGCTGTATTATATCTGTGTCTTTACATGGTGTTCTCTCTCTCCCTGTTTTCAAATTTACCCTTTTTATAAGGACATCAGTCATCTCGGTGACCTTATTTTCACTTAGTTACCTTTGTGAAGACCAAGTAAAGTCTTAACATCTCCTAATGAGGTCATGTTCTGAGGTATTGGGGATTAGGACTTCAAGATATGAATTAGGGGCACAATTCAAACCATAATGATCAATAATTGATAAAACACATACCACATACCAGAAAAGTGTTTAACAAGGATCATTCCATTTAAATCAAGGAACACAGTTATAACTAGGTGCTATCTCATCCCCATTTTACAGATGAGTGAACTATGGCCCAGGGAGAGGACTCAGCCAAAAACATACAGCTACTGAGTCGGGGCACCTGGATGTGTTCTCAGAGCCTGGACCTTTAGTCACTGTTCTGCTGGCCCTTTTATACACAGAGGTCGAGGAGGCTGCTGTGCAATGGGGTAATTCTGGGGCTTGGGTAAAGAATTGAGATCCCCACGCCTTTCCCTTATCTGGGATTTTATTTTATGAGTGACAAAGTCTTCAATCCCCCAAACTGAGAAAAGTCCAAGGAGAAGTCACAGATTGATTTAAATGTACGCTAATGTTTAAGGGGAGAATAGGAGGAAGTTTGGCTCCTTGAAGTTTGGGGGATGCGGTAGTAAGGAGAGAAGACTCTTTTGCATAAGGAAATGACATGAAAGAGGGGCTGCACATACCTATACAAGCTGCTCACTTGGAAAGTATTTCTAGAGCTTATTCCTTACTGTTGCTGCCTCACATTTCCCTGCTGTGGCTACTTCACTATAGAGTGAGTAGAAGATTTAAGGACCCGAGCCTTGCTTTTTTGGCACATGGGCTGAGAGTGGGGGTGAAGGGTCAGCCTGGTACGTCTCTTCAATGGTATGGCCTTACAGTAATATCCATACAACGTAGTCACTTGTGGGGCTGTCTGACAGTGATTGAATCTGTCCCCTTAATTCCTGTGTGGAATATGCTGGGGTAGAATTACATGTACATTGAAAACCATTTCCCCTTGTGATTTAGGGTAGTTTTGTTACTGTTGTCCAGGGACTATAAGGCTGCTCTATTTTCGTATTTATTTTCTTCATAATGTCCTCTTATTCCTCAGGAAATAAGTCTCGTCTCTAGCACTGAGAGACACTGTTCAATAGAATGGTGAAGATTCTTTATTTCTGTTGGCAGACTTTTTAGCAATACAGGCAAGAAAGCACTACTTAAAATATGGCAGTTGCTAAGGTTTCGTACTGACTGTAGCACCTGAGGAAGATCAGAAGATTCTAGCTGGGACACAGATGACTTGACATCTGTTCCCGTGTTTCCACAATGTGCTGTCGTAGGCAGTGCTGGCTTTCTTCTCCTTTTACATTTGCCACTTAGGTTTCATAAATTGGATGAATGTATATAAATTAGGCAAGTGAACACCACTATGGTGACCTTTTCAACACTTCACCTTTTGATTAGTCAGCTTTCTCTTCTCCTTCATGGAGAGGCAGAGCATGCTGACATCGTTCAGTGAAGTCTGAGAAAACGTGTTTACACAGTCTTTCATAAAACCAGGTGCCAATCTTGGGGGAAAAACATGGAAAAGCAATTAAATGTTTTCTTGAAACAGACCAGGCAGGTGCTAACCAAGCGATGAAGCTCACAGTCCTCCAAGCATACAGCTTCTCTCTGAAGGATCTTGAGAGGAAAGTGCCTTTAACAACTGTTTGTAAACAGTAAGACGAAACACTAACATTTGAATAAATCTTTACGGTTTTCACATTTATTGTTCATTTAATGCCCTTAACAGCTTTGTGAGGTAGGCAGAGCAGATATTGTCATTACTCAGGTGTCTTATGGATGAGGCATATTGGAACCTCAGCACCATTGGGTGGCAAGGAAGTAGAGGAAGGTATTATGAGTTGGGATATAGTCTGGGTAGAGTATTACTAATTCAGTTGCAGAGTTGTCCAAAGGGCATAGCTACTTTGGGATTTTGCCAGTGTCTGAGCCTAACACTGAAACATTTTATGGGAGGTAGGGGTTTTAGGTGTTAGGAGGAATTCAGTAGGAGTCAATATGGGCCTGACTTATTGGCAAAGGGACTTAGAGAAGTACAGGGAAAGGAGCTCATGGAATGTGGGGATGGTCCGAGTCTATCAGAGTAGACAGATTCATAGGACCAGAATCACAATGAATTGCTTGGCAGAGAAAATGAGACAGAAGCCTACTCATAAACATTGAGGCATATAGGTACTTAAGGTTCATCCCTGGCCCACTGAGCCCTGAATTAATGGGGGGGGGCCCACTCTCCAGGTTCCACAAGTGGACAGGGCTGAGCTATCAACACACATGGGCTTGGCTTAGATTAGACTAGGAACTGAGGTAGGCTTGAAGCTACAGATAAGGTTCAACTGTGACTCCACTTGAAAGAGCTTGTGGAAAGCAAATGCAAGGAAAATGGGGCAGGAAGTAATAACCACCGTTCTTCCCATTGTATAGAAACAAAGGCATACCAGAGTTACAGTCACAAATAAAAAGGGTAGGATCAGTCAAGAGCAAGTTTTTGGTGACTCCCAAACCAGTGCTCTTTCTCCTATATGTTATGAAAAAGCCCAGGGAAAAACAGAAAGATCTTACTGGTATTTTACACATTAAGGAACAGGAAGAGTCCCAGCATTAGAGTTGCTGGCTCATTGGTGAAGTAGAAGATTAGAAGTGAAAGAAAACAAAAACAGGCTGTGCCACAGAAAGAGAAGACAATCCAGTGGGATGCTAGGGAGAACTGAGAAGCTTTGTGTACGTTTACAAATTTTCGTACCAGTTGGTCGTTTCCATAAAATGACTCGA
Source organism: Eumetopias jubatus (assembly GCF_037043125.1). Taxonomy (NCBI): domain Eukaryota; kingdom Metazoa; phylum Chordata; class Mammalia; order Carnivora; family Otariidae; genus Eumetopias; species Eumetopias jubatus. The sequence continues at coordinate 5,235,382 of NW_028274817.1, forward strand.
TATAAGTATTTGTCCCAGATTTTAGGTATTTGTTCCAGATTTTCCAGGAATTTCCCTTAGCTTAGCACATTGCTACTCTGTAGGAAGTGGGATAATTCATGCTGCCACCAGCAGCTCATTTAGTTGATAATCCCTAAGGATCTTTCCTACTCAGCAGTCTGAGTCCAAAAAGGAAAGCAATGTGAAAATGGTACCAAGATGTTGAAATTCTGTGAGTTCTGTCAGTCCTTTATAGCAGTTGACAGGAAGACAGGTTGCAAGTATAGAGTTTTTTCCCCCGACTTTTAAGCTACACAAGCTCATTTCAGAGAATAAAGAATTATATAAAATAAACTAAAAATCAACAATAATCCTATTGCCCGGAAATAACCACATAGGGCATCTTTGAGTATTTCTTTAGAGAGGGAGGGCGGGAGGGAGGAGAGAAATTGAGATTGAGATTGAAGGGGTTGGGGAAAGACATTTACATTTATGGGATTGTATTCCATGAATTGCTTGGTATCATGCTTTAGCCACTTAGTATTAAATTTTGAACATTTTTATGCCATTAAATATTACTAGAAAAGTGATTTTTAGTGGCTGAATTATATTTCACTGGTATGCATCATGATTTATTTCATTAACCCTCTATTGTTACAGTGTGATGCACATCTTTTAACATAGATCTTTACAAATGCTGGCCTATTGTCTTATGACAAATTGGTTGCATACAAACATTTTAAAGACTTTTGATATCTGCTGCCAAGTTACTCTATAGGAAGTGGTATAATTCATGCTGCCACCAGCAGCTCATGAGAGGACCCATCTTAATGTATTGCCTGCATGAAGGTTATCCTTACTTTTCACAACTTTGAAAGTTTGATAGGTGAAAATATTTCATTATTTTAATTTAATTATTTTCCTGGACTATTGGTGAGATAGAATATTTTGTACCATGCTTATTGCATCATTGTACCTTTTTGGTGAGTTGTCTATTTGATCACTCTTCCTGTTTTTTCGTGGAGAGGGTTATCACTTTTCTCTTGTTGATTTGTAAAAGTTTGTTATAGATTAACGATATTAGCTTTTGGAGGTCATGTTTTACCAGTATATATCCATTTTATCATTTGCGTGCTCTTTTTAATGCTCTCTTTTTGTCATGCATGAATTTTACATTTTCATACAGTCAAAACTAGTTAATCTTTAAGATTTCTACTTTGGGGGTGCCTGGGTGGCTCAGTTGGTTAAGCATCTGACTCTTGATTTGGCTCAGTTTATGGTCTCCAGTTCCTGGGATCAAGCCCCATGTCAGGCTCCATGCTCAGCAGGGAGTATGCTCGAGATTTTCTCTCTCCCTGTCCCTCTGCCCAACGCCCCCACCCTCATGTTCTCTCTCTGTCTCTCAAATAAATAAACGAATCTTTTATTTTTATTTATTTTTAGTAATATGTGCTCATTTTAATAAATAATGCCAGAGAAGATCTAAATTTCCCTTGTAAGATTATTAAGCTTAATTATCTGAACAATAATTTTCATGCGGTTCCTATATTAGCCCTCAAATTACATGTATTTCTTTTCTTTTTTATTATTATGTTCAGTTAGCCAACATATAGTACATCATTAGTTTTTGATGTAGTGTTCAATGATTCATTAGTTGCGTTTAACACCCAGTGCTCATCACAACACATGCCCTTCTTAATACCCTTTAAAAAAGAAAGATTTCTACTTTGGTGTTCTGTTTAGAAATGTCTCTTGCTCCAAGATTTTATAAAAATGTAGTAATTGTCTCCTTTTTAGGAGTATGTGGGGGAGGGAGAGAATAGATTCTCATGTTTGCTTTGTGACTGTGGGAATCTTTATGTGAAGGCATTTTTTATTGTGCTTAATCGAGTAATTGTTTCTTTTATTGTCCTTGTTTTATAGACACAGTTGCAAGATAGAAAATTTTAAAAGTATGTTCATAAAAATGTGTAAGCCTATTTGACTCTAGTTCAGTATAATCCCTCAAGCAGTTTGTTTTTGACACTGCTATTTTATCTTTTCTTTCAATATGTTTAAATATAGAACTTATGCCAAATTTCTTTAAATCCATTTTTTCTAAGATTTTAAATACAGATCACTTGTTTTTTTCTCTTGCATTGCATATCCCAATTTTGAAGTGGCTCCTGAGTCTCTCCAATTGGATATTCTGTAGGCATCTTAAACTCTAAATGTTCAAAACTAGATTATCCTCCAAAAAATGAAGCATTTCGCTTCTGCTTTCTATATTTGTTGAATTGGCTAATGGCTTCTTTATCGACATGGTAGTACGAAGATAACAATCCTAGCATCATCTCAAAGCCTCCCTCTTTCTCTGCCTTCATATTAAATTAGTTACTGAGTCCTGTTGAGTTTCTCTCCTTAAGAGGTTTCAAACATCCTCTCTCCTATCCATTCCCACTTCTGACATAATATTGGACTTTTTCTCTTCCCCTGGATGATGGTCATAGCTGCCTAACTGGCTTGCCATGCCTGCAATCCCTTGCCTTTCTAATCAGTCTTCCAGAGTCATTTCTCTAAAACTGAGTTCTGATCATTGCCAAAAGACATAACTGGATAGGTCTTGTCCGTAGTGGTAGTGGGACTTAATGGACTACTGGAATGGGGTTGTGGACAATCACTTCTCTGAGTAGATTCTCCTAAAGTGGTACTTTGTTGACTAGCTAATAGGCCTATAATGAAAATATTTTAGAGTTGACAGTATAAAAGCAAGGTGATAAGACGCATGGGGGAGATAGAAATGGCCATGTGCTATCTCCCTCAACCACCAATCACACATCCCGCCTCATGTACTATTCAAATCCCCTCACGATTATAGAAAGGTAAATTTTTTAAAACTACATTTTATTTATCAGATTGCCAAAGATAAAATAATAATAATAAAAATATAACATGTTGGTGAATATATGGTATGCCCTTACACTATAGAAGCCATTGTAATTGGTATACCCTTCCTTGGTGACTGCAATTTGCTTATGCCTATCAAAATAAAAAATTCATCCATCCTTTGACCTGGCAACTCCACTTCTAGGGATTTATCTTATAGATATATTTGCATATACATGCAGAGAACTTTGTTAGGATTTTTATTGTAAGAAATAGGCAATTTTATTGTTTGCCAATAGAAGGCTGGGTAAATAAATGAATTGTGCCTATTTATGTATTGGAATAGTTATTTAGTTGATAAAAATAATATACACATGCATAAATGAGGAACAATATAGAAGACATGATAAATGAAGCAAAAGACATTAGAGAAAATATATACATACATATATACTTATGTTACACAAAAAGAATGCAGATTATATATTATAGAAAATATGTATATATATTTGGTTACTATAAATACTATATATCATAAGTAATATGATATACTAACTTATTTAACTTATTTTCCCCTACTTTACCCTCTCACTCTTCTCACGTAGCCATGAGCTGAGGCACTTTATATTTCTTACTTGAAGGAAAGGAGAATGTAAGAGAAAAAAAAAAAAACACAATCATTTTCCTAGCCATTGAGTTTCAAAAGCCTAGGTTCTCTGGAAGAGACCAAAAGGACAAACACAGTTGCACAGACCACTCAGTAGCACTGTATAAATTCAGATGATGTAAGAATGGGGCTTCTAATCAACTCAAGACTGCATACCATTTCCTGGACTAGGGGCATGGGAGAGGGGAGTGGGAGGGGAAACCTGGTAGAAAAAGATCTTATGGATTCTTGGGATCAGTTATGGTTAATAGGAGTTGAAAAGTGACCAGGGTTGTGTAAATAATTTCTTAAGAGTTTATGGAACAAGCCAGAGCCTAGAATAGAACAAGTTTGGTGTGTTTATGGTAGAAGTTAAAAACTTAAACTCCTACAGGTAACAGGCCAGGAATATAATAAGTGCATGACATGGGCTTTTTGGGAACAATCAGGCTGGGAACTCATGCTGTGATTACCAGCTCCAGCCAATTAGTATCATGTGAGAATATAGGCCCAATGTTGCCAGACCTTCTGATTATTTTTTTTAATTTATTTAATTGACAGAGAGAGAGAGACAGCGTGAGAGGGAACACAAGCAGGGGGAGTGGGAGAGGGAGAAGCAGGCTTCCCGCCGAGCAGGGAGCCTGATGCGGGGCTCGATCCCAGGACCCTGGGATCATGACCTGAGCTGAAGGCAGTTGCTTAACCAACTGAGCCACCCAGGCGCCCCAGACCTTCTGATTATTTAAGAGAAGCTAGAAATTAGAAATATCCTAATGTTTACATGTTGTCAGCTAGCTCACATTTAACAGAAAAGCAACAAACAAAAACATTGCATGGCCAGGTAAAACACATTTCCAGGCCACCACTTCATAATTCTGATGTAGACTGTAGAGCTGAGCTGGCCTCAGAGACTTCTCTCCGAGTTGTAAGCTGGTGGGAGATGTAGGTGATTTCTCTATTTCTTAGAGCAGCACAGAAGTGGCAAAAGCCCTGAGTCTCTCTGTGCTTCCTAGAGGTTAGCAGAGTTGAGGAAACTCCCAAGGTCTGATCCTAGCATCTGGAAGTGTTGGGCATGCGGAGAGGGAGGAAAAAAAGAAGAAGGAAGAAGGAGGAGAGCTATCGAGGAAGGGAGGAGAGAGTAGGGGAAGGAAAGGGAAGGGCAAGAAGGCTTTTCTTGGACTGCCAGGATGGATGGATGATAACTTAGACAAAATGCCCACATTCTCCTTTCTTCAAAGTTCGAGACCAAGTAAATTTAAGTTCCTGGAACGTGGATGCTATCTAGGAAAATGGTGTGTGTGTGTGTGTGTGTGTGTGTGTGTGTGTGTGTGTGTTTGGTACATTATTGATTTAGGTGAAGCTGATCACCTCTACCAGGTAGAATGGAGGCTCACCTAAAAATAAAGTGCATCTGTGGGAGAATTACAATTCCATGTTTTGAACATCTGTCCTTGTAGACTAGAGTTGGACTCGCTAACTATGTATATTTATAAAATAGCTGTGGCAATGATATACTAAAAACTATCAACAGTGATGTGGGGACTAGGAACCAGAAATTGATCTCTACTAAGTAGACATTTGAATAGTGCGAACTTTTTACCATATGAACCTCTTACTTAAATAATAATTTAACAAATGAACCCACCTCTCTAGCCTAATTTTTTCCTGTTTCATGGTGCCACTCTATGATTTAGCCTTACTGGATCACTCCCCACCCCCTCCCCTATCTGATTTTATTTTCTATGGTTTTGCCATACCCACCCCCAACTTTTCAAATGTCCTACCCTCTACCTGGCACTCTGATTTAGCTTTCAGAGTCCATCTCAAAATTCCTTTATTTTTGGAATTTTCCAACCTCTCTCAGCAGCTAAATCCACTATTTGCTTTCTAAAATGTATAGCATTGCTTCATATTATAAGTAACACATGTACCAAATTGTCATATGGCTACTGGAATACTTGACTGTCTCTTTCACTAGTCTGTGAATTCTCTGAGGTAGGACTCATGTCTGATTTCTCATAATGCCAAGCACATATCATTCCTCAAATGAAAGTAAGTTTCAGTTCTTTGGATTTTCTGAGCATTAAAATATTGCTACGTCTTTCATTCAATAACAGAGATGATAAACATCTTAGTTCTAAGACCTGGTGTGACAATCTAGGCCCGTGGTTCCTGAACCACTGCAAGTTATAATTGACTAGATTGCTTTTAAAAATTATGGTGCCCAGCCCGTGGCCCAGACCAACCAAATCAGAATCACTGGGAGTAGAATCAGTATTTTTTTTTTTTTACAACTCTGCAGGTGATTCCAATGGGTAGCCAAGTTTGAAAATCAGTGTTCTAAATATTTTCAAATCTGATTTGAAGGTAGAAAAAAATTCTAGAGAAAGTACCTTGTTTCCTATAACTTTTACATACTTTCTTGCTTCCTTTATTTGCTTTTAAAACTCTTTGGAGTCTTGGAGTAGCCAAGAACTCTGAGCCTAGTTGCTATCTAAAAAATGGAGACAATATTTGTTTTTCTTATTTTACAGGGTTATCCTGAGGATTAGGAGATGTTATATGGAAAAGTGCTTTGTGAACTCTACAGTGCTATAAAAATATTTGTTCTTTACTCTTAGTGGACCTATATTTTCTTTCTGTACATATTTTATTTCTTTCTGGTCTTGAACATCTATAGCAATTTTTCCTATTTTCTGGCTTCTTGAATGGTGGTAAGAGAGCTTTGCATTGATCCCTGTATTAATCAGAGTTCTGTAGACAAACAGAACCTAGGAGAAGTCCCAACCATGGAGAGCCAATGGTATGATTCCATTCCAAGTCTGAGGGCCAAGAACCAGGAGAGCCAATGGTGTAAATTTCACTCTGAATCAAAGTCTGAAGGCAGAAGAAAACTTATGTCCTAACGTGAAGGCAGTAAGGTAGAGACAGAGACTTATCTACCATTCCGGGCCTTTAGTGGATGGGGGGAGGCCCACCCACATAGGAGAGGGCAATCTGCTTTATTCAGCTACATGTTCAAATATTAATTTCATCCAGAAATACCCTCAGAGACACACCCAGAAATAATTTTTAATCAGGTGTCTGGGCACCTGATTAAAAGTTGACACATAAAATTAACCATCACAATGCAAATTATAGAATATTTAGAAACTACAAGTTGTGAGCAAAATCTATTCTAGGTAGTGGGATAATTCATATAACGTCAAAAGAACTTACAGGTTTTTTTTAAGGGCACATTTTTGCTTTTGAGAAATTGCTGTGATGTTTGATGAGACATGAGATATCATCTTTGTTAGGTTCCCCTATCAATTTGCATGGCAGATACTTCATAGAATAATTTCTGTCCAGTGCTGATCACTGAGTCATTGTCAGTTTGATTAGGTATCTTTCTTTTGACATAAATGCACTTCAGTGACATGTAAAATGGAACGAACGCTATTCTGGGCAAGAGAACCAAGCAATAAATTTCTCATGCTTTGTAACTCTGAGCTTTCTCAAGGTAGCGTACCTTCAAATTCAAACATATGGGCAATATAATTTTATATCCTCCAACAATGCTCATCTCTTTATTTAATTTAATTTTTTTTTTTTTTTTTTTTTTTTTGGCTTTCAGAAGAAGCAGAAGTAGTAGCGGACTCTGAAGTCCTCCGAGTCACATCCAAAGTAAGTATTTCCACTTACTGTTTCAAGCCAATTTTTTACAAGCTAAAACTGGTTAGGTTTAAGTTGCCATCTGAGTGCAGTGTCCTTTATGGCACCAGCATGGTCGCTCCAGAAGGTGCAGTATAACACTGATGATGCTTGGAGCAAGGCTCCCAGAGGTAAGGGAACAGGGTTAGAACACAAATTCCACCATGCTTGCTTCACAGGTTAAGTTAAGTTAAAACTCTGTGCCTTGAATTTTTCATCTATAAAAGGAGACTACCAGATGTCCAAACCACACTGAATGGTTTTGTGAAGAAAAACAAGTCTTGTGAAAAAAATGACATTATCATATAGTAGAACATGATTGAGTAGAGCTTTTTAGGCTACAGAGTACTTACAGGTGCTTTTTATCTTGATTCTCACTATGGTCTAGTGTGGCAGGGCTTGTAATAATATGAGCAAACTGAGAGTCAGAAAGGTCATTGGTACAGCCAGGACTTGGACCAAGGTCCTTTTCATTATTCCTTTTTAGAAGAAAGTAGGCGTGAGTGTGTATATATGTATATCTGTGCATGTGAGCACACACACACACACGTATGTGTGTGTTCTGTTACATGCGTGTGAGTATGCATATATGTGGGCACGAGTGTTCACATGTGTACATATGTGCATATTTTTGAGTGTGTGCAGGTATGGAGTGTGTGCACATGGTTGCATGTAAGCATGATTACATGTTTATGTAAGTATGCATAAATATGTGTGTTTATAGGACACCTGGGTGGCTCAGTGGGTTAAGCGTCTGCCTTCGGCTCAGGTCGTGATCTGAGGGTCCTGGGATGGAGCCCCACATTGGGCTCCTTGCTCAGCGGGGAACCTGCTTTTCCCTCTGCCCGCTGCTCCCCCTACTTGTGCTCTCTCTCTCTCTCTCTCTCTCTGACAAATAAATAAATATTTTAAAAAATATGTGTGTTTACATGTGTGTGTTTGTGTGTGTGTGATGGAGGCAGATGGGAGGCAATAGATGATGTGATTCTAAGTACAACTCTCTGATAAATTTTTCTATGTATTTTATTCTTTGAAAATTATACAAGGTGTCAATGAGCGAAAATTATGAAAATGTCTCCTACAGTCAGCGGCTGCCCTCTTTGGCACTAGGCACTCTCTTCTTTTTAAAGAAGCTACCTCATAAGGTATAAAGTCAAAATACCTGATTTAGAAGACAAATTAGAGATCTTGTTGACAAGTACATGAGAATTGCCCGAGAACCTTATGAAAATTTAAAAACTTGGATTCCTTTCCAGCCCTACTGAGTAATAATTGACATATATTAGTTTCAGGTGTATTACATATTGATTCAACAATTCTATACATTACTCAATGCTCACTACGATAAGTATGATTGCCATTTGCCACTATGCAACATTATTACAATAGTCTTTTCAACAAATAGTACTGGGACAACTAGGTATCCACATGCAAAAGAAAGAAGTCATACTCCTTGCTCATGCCATATACAAAAACCAAATCAAAATGGATCAAAGGCCTAAATATAAGGGCTAAAACTATAAAACTCTTAGAAGAAGCATAGGTGTAAATGTTTGTGATCTTGGATTAGGGGGCAGTTTCTTAGATGGGACACCAAAAACACAAGCAACAAAATAAAAATAGTTAATTGGACTTTATTTTTAAAAGTTTTGTATTTCAGAGGACACAATCAAGGAAGTGAAAAACCAACCCTCAGGATGGGAGAAATAATTGCAAATCATGTATCTGTCATGGACTTGTATCTAGGATGTATAAGAGTCTTCTAACTCAATAATAAAAAACTAAAAACCCAATTAAAAAATAAGCAAAGGATTTGGATAGATGTTTCTCCAAAGAAGATATACAAATGTCCAGTAAGTACATGAAAAGATGCTCAGTATCCTTAACCATTAGTTAAATGAAAATCAGACTTACAAGATCATACTTCATACCCACCATATGGTTATAATAATAAATGCCAGTAGTAACAAATATTGGTGAGATTTCAATTACCGTCCTCATACATTCCTGGTGGGGATGTAAAAAGGTACAAGTGCTGTGGAAATTTGGTGGTTCCTCAAATATTTAGGCATAGAACTGCCATGTGACTCCGTGGTTCCATTCATAGTTGATCCCCAAGAGAAGTGCAAACATGCCCACATAGAAACTTTTACATGGACATTACTGGCAATGTTATTTGCAATAGCCATAAAGAACAAGCAAACCAAATGTCTATCAACTGATATGTGTAAGATAAACAAAAGTGGTATATCCATATATAATGGAATATTATTCAGCCACGAAAAGGGCTGAAGTACAGATCCATGCTACACCATGGATGAATCTTGACATTATGCAAGTGAAAGAAGCCAGATACAAAAGGGCATTTATTGTATGAGTTCATTTATATGAAATGTCAACAATAAGCACATCAATAGGAAGATATACTTGTGGTTGTCAGGGACTGGGTAGGGGAATGATTGCCAATGGATATTGGCTATATTTTGGGGGGTAGCGAAAATGTAGGCTTAGATAGTGATGGTATTTGCACCACCATATGAATATACTAAAAACCACTGAATAGTACATTTTAAATGGGTGAATTTTAGGGCATGTGAGTTATATATTTTAAAAAAGTGAACAAAGCCCATGAAGAGGCAATTCACAGGGGGATAGTTTATAAACATGAAATGAACTAAGATTTATGTGTAATTAAATACATGCAAATTAGAACAGACCATTTCTACTTATAAGAATGGAAAAGTACGAAGAAGCTCAATATTGCACAGTGTCGGAGGTGTGGAAAAAACAGGCATTCTCATTCCTTCCTGATGAAAATGTATATTGATACAACCACTTTGGGAGGCCATAGGTTAATATCAAAATTTTAGTGCATATAAACTTGCATATATACACAAAACAGCATGTGCAAGGTTATTCACTAAAACAGTTGTTTTCCAAGGAAGGAGAGACAATAAGGGAGTAACTTGTTGGTAAGGGAATTTAAGAAGACTAAAAAAATGACTAAAACATTGGTTTGCTCTTTATTATCATCATGTGCAGCTGATTCTAAACTATGTCAGTGTTGGAATACTGCCTGTCAGGGTGAATTCTTCCCACTGTCTCTCATCCCATGCTTGGTATGTCATAGCACTGTAGCATTGTTTATAAAAGCAAAAAACTAGGACCAACCTCAATTTCTGTTGGTAGGGGAATTGTCAAATAAAGAACAGTACATCCATATAGTGAAATAATATGTAGTTATTAAAAAGAGTACAGTGATTTATGATCTGGAATGATCTCTGAGAATTTTTAAGGGAGAAAAGTCAAGATGCAAAATGTGTGTATAGTATGCTTCAGCATATGTTTGATTTGCATAGAAAATTGCTGGAAGGTGCAGAAGAATCTTCTCAGTTGTCTCTGTGAAGTGGAGCTGGGGAAGCTGGGTTCTGTGGGGGCCAGGAAGAAGACTGAGTTTTCACCATACATCATTTTTTTATTATATGGGTTTTGTACCACGTTCACATATTATTTATTAAACATGTTTTGTTTGCATGTGTTTTATCAGGTTCAGTCTTAGATTTTTTTTTTCAATTTGTGTGTGTGTGTGTGTGTGTGTGTGTGTGTGTGTGTGTGTGTGTGTGTGCGTGCATACGTTAGGAAAATCCCTGGTCCTGGACATTTTATTGGATGCCTTTGTATTGTGTCAGTGATTATATTTGCCTGTATGCAAGTAAACAACCCCACAAAAATCATGGTCCTTAGGGCTCTATTTCCTTACATGATAAAGAACGTGGAGGTGGGCACTCCTGGCCTGGTGTAGCTGCTCCAAGAACCATGTTGCTTCTGTCTTTGTGCTCTGCTTTCCTTGGCAAAGGGATATGGGGATGATCCAACCGGGAATAATTTCTTGGGTTTTAGAAAATATAAAATGATCACATAGTTTACAATTCAAGGTGATTGGTGGAGAGCATAAGGGGTTTAAGTAAAATCAGTCCTCCCACTGGGAAGGACATAGTAAGCATTTTCGAATGAAAAGAGCACTGTGATTTAGGGCATGGACTTTAGAGTAGGATGTCAGCTTGAATCCTGACTTCACAGTAACCAGCCAGACAACTTTGGACAAGAGATTTAAGTGCTTGTAACATCAACTTCCTAATTTTAAAAAGTAGAGATCATAATAGCTGCCTCAGAAGATTGTTGTGGGTGCTAAATGAGATAATGCATCTAAAGCTCCAAGAAGGACATCTGACACTATCTGTCTCTGTGGATTTTTCTATTTTACAAACTTGGTTTAAATGGCTGTTCTGGTTCCTGAAGAAAACCTAGATACTAGGTGTTCTGCTTCTTAGGAGTTGTATCCCGAAAGACTTCCATTCTGTTTTTAAAACAACACACAGTCATGAATAAAGGTGTACCGTGCTGGCCTGTCTGAAAGGCCCAGAGGTATACCACTGGAAGGTATTTCATTACTCCTTAGGGACAGTTAATTAATTTCCTGCTGTATTAATGATCCATCCATCACTTTAGAGAGCTTTAAATTTTGCAAATGAAACCAATGTGCTGATTAGGGCATTCATGTATCATGATGTGCAGAACAGAGATTAAGCAAACAATTTCCTTTTCGATCTTCAGTTCCATTGAGAAGAAAAGTCTTGTGCCTTTTTTGTCCTGATAGCCACCTTTTCAGGCTGGACAGAACTCACTACTTTTTTTTAATACTTTTTTCCTAACATTTTATTCATTTTTTGATAGAGAGACACAGCGAGAGAGAGAGAACACAAGCGGGGGGAATGGGAGAGGGAGAAGCAGGCCTCCCGCTGAGCAGGGAGCCCAATGCGGGGCTCCATCCCAGGACCCCGGGATCATGACCTGAGCTGAAGACAGACGCTTAATGACTGAGCCACTCAGGTGCCCCAGAACTCACTACTTAAATACGGGCCTGCAGAGGTCTCAGTAGTGCAAGTGCATCACCAAAGGCAGGCCTGGGAAACCACCACCACAGTCCCATCTTGAGGCCATAATACCAACTTCCCAGAAGCCAAAGAATATGGAGCTGTGAAATAGACATGCCGTGCTCTCCCTCTCTCTCTCTCTCTTTTTTTTTTTTTTTTTTTGGACCTGCATTGGGCATTTTACTTTTCCTACATGCTCGAAATTGTGTCTACCCAGTAGCCAGAAGCACTTCGTTTAGCAGCACTTACTGTATTTGGAAACTTTCCCCAAAGAGAAGTGTACATTAAGATAGCCATCACTGATTTTAATTCAGAAAGCAAGCCCCGTGCTGCTAGGACCTAATCTGTATTTAATGTTGATAATTTGGTTGGGTGCTTGGAATCAGTTTGCAAAGCTCTTTGTAAAAGACTATTGTTTATATAGAGAAGAGTGTATAGTAAGTGAATATGGAAAATAAATGCTGGCAATGCATATGCCTCTCCTAGGAGCTTTAGTTTAGCAAGGTGACAGTCCACACTGATGATTGATCAGATCGTTCACTTGATAAAATTAAGTTCTATGATGGCCGGGAATGACTCTGTCTTTTTCATTACTCTATCCTTGTTGCCTGGCTCAGTGCCTGGCACATGACAGCAGGGCTCAATAAAGATGTATTAGCTGAATGAATAAGGCGGGGAAACACCGGATCTTACAGCTGTGGTATTTTGACTTCTATATGAAGAGAAAATCATGTTTATCATTAATAAACCACAGATTGGACATAGCTATAGAAACCTCTTTTTTTTCCTTCTAGACACTTAGTTCCTTCTTTCCCCAGTTTCATTGAGAAATAGTTGATCTATAGAGTCTTAGTTCTTGACTCATTTCTCTGTCTTGGCAGAAAAGTACTCTTAATTTCTTCTCCTCAGATATTCTGCAAGACAATCGAAGGCATTTTTCAGTCGTTTCCTCTTCTCCACCTCCTATATTTAACAAGTTACCACGTTCTCAAATTGCATTTCAGAAATGTCTCTACTAAGGAAACCTATCCCGTCTGCCACTGCCTTAGTTCAGGCTGTCCTTATTTCTCACCTAAATATATATTTTTTAAATATAAATAACATTTTAACCAGTCTTTCTACTTCCAGTCTCTCTTCCTTCTAATCTGTCATCAGTGCAGCAGATAATCCTATTGCTATTTGATGAAATGATTTTTTAGTAGACGCAGATTTCTACCAAATAGAATTCTAACATGTTACCATTAGACTATAAAGGGATCATATCTGTCTTATTCGTCTCTGTGTCCACTATAGAAGATATGGTGATAGGCATATAGTAGGGGCTCAAAAAATTTTTGTTGAATGCATTAATGTTTACTGATATATGAACACATCATGTACTGCCATGACTTGGTGACTTTTGATTGATATCCATATAAAAATCCATATCCAGGGGCGCCTGGGTGGCTCAGTCGGTTAAGTATCTGCCTTCAGCTCAGGTCATGATCCCAGGGTCCATCGGGCTCTCTGCCCGGCGGGGAGCCTGCTTCTCCCTCTCCCACTGCCTTCTGCTCTGCCTACTTGTGCTCTCTGTCTCTTTCTGAATTACCTGTCTCTACCTGAACTGCCATTCTCCAATTCTCCACTGAAATACTGTAACCCTATGAGTGTTTATTGTGCCTCAGTCATGTGCCAGTAAGTATGCCAAATGGTGGGGATAGAGGCAGACAAGATACACATCCTCACATGAAGGAGTAGTAGGTCTGATTAAGAGATACAAGCAGGCAAATGAATAATATAATATACTGTGGTAAGTGCATTGATAGACTTTTCTACAAAACATGATAGCACAAAAGAAGGATTAGGTGATTGAACTTCAGTGGTGGGGATGGCAGTGGAGCAGGAAGTTCAAGGAAGTGGTCATGGAAGAGGTAACACTTGATTTGATTCTTAAAGGATCATTAGGTATTCGTTATGAGGATAAGCAGAGGAGTGGGCTGTCCCAAAGAAGGAACAGCAAGTGTGATGATGTCATAGCTTGGATTTCCTGGGAAGCAGAGTCTGAGTTGAAGTTTAGTGTGCAGGCTATTTATCCAGGATGCTTATGGAAGGTTCAGGACTTACGGAAGGAAGCAAAAGAAGGAGGGCTGGTCAGAGGGAGATGTCCAGTTGTGATACAGATCTAGGAGGATACCGCAAGCACCTCAGAAGCTGAGATGACCTTACGAGGTTGTGAGTTGTCCCCTCTTGGGCCAAAGTGTCCATGTCTTTATAGTCTGCATTGGTCATTCGATGTGAGCTGCCGCTCAGAAGGGGGGAGACCTTGGGCACCTCAGTTCTCGGCAAGGAAGCCTTTCTACTGACAGAATTCCCAGTGGCTGCGACAAGAAGTCCTTCCTTGAAGAGGGATCTGGGTTGCATGTCATCGATAACAAGGAAGAATACAATAGCTTTCCAAGCTTATAAACCAGCAAGTAATTTTTTAATCACCGGGGCCTAAGGTGGTGGTGTTAGGCTGATGGCAAAGGATGATGCTGGTGAGACAAGGAGAAGCCTGATACTGATGATATGTTGTACAGTTTGAACAGGTAGAGGGACAAGTAAATGTAAATTCCCCAAACAGGAATAACGTTTCCATGCGTTAGGGAAAGAATGAAGGTGTATTTGGGCAAAAGATGACAACATTAGAGCAGCGACAATGAGGAGGGGGGAGAACGACTGGAATCAAGCCATAGTAAGCAAGGAGAAATTAAGGAATATTGAATGTGTGCGTGTGTTGGGGGGGTTGATAAAGGAAAAGGAGTGATTGAGAATGATGCATCCTTTCCAACTGGAAGCCTGAGGCAGTTGGTGGCTCCATTAACCAAGGCGGGCGAAAGGGGAAGGAGCACAGATCTGAGTAGGGGGTGAATGAGATAATGAGCTCGGCCATGGACAGGTGGGCTTAAAGGTATCTGTGGGACGTCCAGGGAAGCTGTTCAGTAGGCAGATGGATATGAGGTCTAGAAATGTAGGAGAGAAGAGCTGAAGACATAAATTTGGGATCCTTGGCACATAGATGACAAGCTGTGGTACCATATGAGAAAGAAGGTTTGAGGGTTGGGGACTTTAAGACAGGAACCCTAACTTCATAGAGGATGGCAAGGGCTAAACCTGTTATAGTCCCAGGAGCCTTGAAAGTAGATAATGGGGCTTCGTGAATTAAAGCAAAAGTTTATTTTTCACAGCACAGCAAACAAGGTAAGCCTCAGCAGAGTTGTAAGGGTTCCCTTCTTCCAAGTCCCATGGAGCAATGTGACAGTCCCAGATAGATGCTAGCCACATGGTGGGTTGTGTTGCACCATAGCTGAGGAAACCAGGGCCAAGGACTCAGCATGCTTTGAGCAAGAAGCACACATTGTAGCGAGCAGCAAACAAGCCAAGCCAGGAACATCCCCCCAGAGAATAAGCACATCATAGTAGTCATTCTGTGGTCCCCTTGACCTACTTAATTGCCTATATGACTAGCCACAGAAGCAACTTAGTATCAGGAGACTGATACTTTGCGGTTTGACACAGTCAGCAAGGACTTGCAGGCCCGTGGTGAACTGCCTTTCCCTAAAATGGTGTGATTTTATTTGACCGTCACAGACACAATCAGGCAGGCAGAGTATGGATCTATGCCCCATTTACAAAGGAGGAAATTGCTTCTGAGAAAGGAAAACTGACTTTTCCTTCTCTAGCATATGAAAAAGCTGGGACTGAAACCCGTTCTTCCGACTTCTGTATATGCCTTTCTTAGTACTTAAAATGAAAACTGTAAGTCACAATTGGGGATTCGAGGCTATGCAAAAGTTTGGAGCAGTCCGAAGTGTGTCAGATCTAAGTGGGAATTGCCTTGCATGATTCTTCTATAGTCTGGAATTCACTCCAGGAAAATTGCCCAACGAGTGATATTCCCAAAGCTGCCTTAGAATCCTGGGAGGGCAATGCTCAAGGTTAATCAGAGGTGAAACCAAAAGGAGTGAGCATTGATAAAACTTGTATATACTTGCCCTTCCAATTTCCCAGAGTTTCCTCTGCTGTGATTTCCAGTAATTGTAGAAAGTAACACCACATAGTTTCTCACTGAATGCAATTAACAATTTAATGAAACTAGGATTCATTAACTTGTGTAGATTTTTACAAAATCACCTTGCTGAGGTCTGCAGAGTGTGCCCTAATGAGCCATGAACAAGCCACACATATAGTCTTAAAATTGTACAGTGAGTTTTTAAGACAAACTCTGCAGTAAATGCAATAGCGAGGCTGAAATATGTCATCTCGCTCTCTTTTGAGAGCTACTTAATTTTTTAAATGGAAAGTGCAGTTTCGCTGACAGTCATCTCTTTGCTGCTACAATGGAATACAGTAGATTTAAAGGCATGGAGTAGAGCACACTACAAAGAGTGGGTCTTTGTGCAGACAGAAATAAAGTAGAAAATGTAAGGAACTGAGGATTTGTTTCTGAATATTGCTGAAGGTGTTTAGTTATTGACTTGTTGCTCTAGCAGAACGTTGGTAACAATGGACAGAGAATTAAGCAGGAGAAGTAGTTCAGGTAGAATGGAAATATCTTGATTAAAAAGAGGTCATACAGGGATCTATGAAGACCAAATGAAGTTACAAAAGTTCCCTCTGTTGGAACTGATGTCTGGTTGGTACTAGAAGAATGGGTAAAAGCAGGGGATAAATCCTACAAACCACACTGATCTACTGATGCAGACTAAGGGAGATCCCAAAACTAGACCAGAGCAAAAGTTTTAGAAAGCAGGTTGAATGTAAGAAGAGTCAGATATTTGGGATGCCTGGGTGGCTTGGTCGGTTAAGCATCTAACTCTTGATTTTGGCTCAGGTCATGATCTCAGGGTCGTGGGATCAAGCCCTGAGTTTGGCTCAGCCTGCTTGAGATTCTCTCTCTCCCTCTCCGGCTGCCCCCCGGCCCCCCCCCACGCATGTGTGCTCTCCTTCTCTCTAACAACAACAAAAGAGTCAGGTATTAGAACTCAGGGAGGTGAAAGTCAGCATCAAGCTGGTGCTGTGCTGGGCAGGTAGAACTGGGCTTCCTTACAAAAAGATACAAACCCATGAAAAGAGCCAGAATACAAGCTTAAGGCTTATTTGATGTTTAGCTGGTCAGTTATTGGTTATATGTCATAAATAAGGATGAGTCATAGGTAGAGAAGGAGTAGTCCCATATCTGTGACCTGGGAGACTTCAGCCAGAACCAGTTGTCAATGCTAAGTCCTTTCCTTTTTTTCTCTTTATTTAATTTTTTAAAATTTTTTATTGTTATGTTAATCACCATACATTACATCATTAGCTTTTGATGTAGTGTTCCATGATTCATTGTTTGTGCATAACACCCAGTGCTCCACGCAGAACGTGCCCTCTTTAATACCCATCACCAGGCTAACCCATCCCCCCACCCCCCTCCCCTCTAAAACCCTCAGTTTGTTTTTCAGAGTCCATCGTCTCTCATGGTTCGTCTCCCCCTCCAACTTACTCCCCTTCATTCTTCCCCTCCTGCTATCTTCTTCTTTTTTTTCTTAACATATATTGCATTATTTGTTTCAGAGGTACGATCTGTGATTCAACAGTCTTGCACAATTCACAGAGCTCACCATAGCACATACCCTCCCCAATGTCTATCACCCAGCCACCCCCTCCCTCCCAACCCCCCACCACCCCAGCAACCCTCAGTTTGTTTCCTGAGATTAAGAATTCCTCATATCAGTGAGGTCATATGATACATGTCTTTCTCTGATTGACTTATTTCACTCAGCATAACACCCTCCAGTTCCATCCACGTCGTTGCAAATGGCAAGATCTCATTTGTTTTGATGGCTGCATAATATTCCATGGTGTATATATACCACCTCTTCTTTATCCATTCATCTGTCGATGGACATCTTGGCTCTCTCCACAGTTTGGCTATTGTGGACATTGCTGCTATAAACATTGGGATGCACGTACCCCTTCAGATCCCTACATTTGTATCTTTGTGGTAAATACCCAGTAGTGCAATTGCTGGATCGTATGGTAGCTCTATTTTCAACTGTTTGAGGAACCTCCCTACTGTTTTCCAGAGTGGCTGCACCAGCTTGCATTCCCACCAGCAGTGTAGGAGGGTTCCCCTTTCTCCGCATCCCCGCCAACATCTGTCGTTCCCTGACTTGTTAATTTTAGCCATTCTGACTGGTGTGAGGTGGTATCTCATTGAGGTTTTGATTTGGATATCCAAGCATTAACTTTAATTTTTCTTGTATTATTTTTATAAGAATGCTTTAAAGACATAAATTCTGTGTGTGAGGGAGAGAGTATTCCTTATAATTAAAGCAGAAATGGCAACATCTCAAGTTAAGTATAATAAAAACTACAAAATCACAGCATAATGTGACAGATAATGTTGTTTTGTTAAAACTAAGTCACTTCATTGTGGACATGGTGTTGACTGCTAAAGGGTAGGTTCTTTTGACTTCTATAAACTTTTACCGTCACAGTGAAAACAGAGAATTAAAACAATGAAACATCCCTGAGAATATGTCTGTGGACCCAACTTTGAGATACCTCACTTTGAAGTTCCATGGGGAAGTTAAATTGGAAATGTCTAAACTAAAGCCATCATTTTCTTCTCCCTCAACCAGCTCCTTACCCTGTTTCCTATCTCAGCAGTGGGTACCACCAAATCTATCCAGTAGTATCCATGGATCTATCCATCCAGTATCCATAGAAGTAAGAAAACAGATTCATCCTTGACCCCTTCCTTCTCTCTGTTTTCTATAGGGAATAAAACATCAAGTCTTGCTTAGTCTACTTTTCATATATCTCTGGAATTATCTGACTACTGCTGCCCCAATTCACACCATCAACAAACTGAACCCCAAATAGTTGTTATCATACAGCCACCTTTTGTCTGGTTTCCTTGTTTGTCAGAAAACTAATATGGTAAATTGGATCTTGAACCAAGATTTTACTTCAGATTTGTATGCTGGGTGGTTGGACGCTTACTTTTTAGTATAGTATTTTTATTGACTAAATAGTCGTGGAAAGTACATTGCAGGGACTTTAGCCAATGAACTCTTTGCTTGATTTGCTATTTCTTTTTAGTTTATTTGCAATTGGCTTCACTCCAATGCCCAAAGTGCAGGGGAAACTACGATAGATTACCTTAGAGTAATATTTAGATTACTTATTTCACAGTCGAAAGGGTTTGGGCAGAAGAGTATAGTCCTATAATGGAAAACCAATGGTCCTAAGGTACATAAAGTTCATGGTATTTTTTTCTTCCACATATTTAGATGCAATCTCCTTTTGTGGAAGGAGATGGAGTGGGTACAGTGGGAATGGAAGAAGGCTTGATAGGATGGCTTAGGAGATCTCTCTGACTGGATCTTAGAATCTCCATTTTTTTTTTCATGTTGTTCACCCACCCTTTCATGTGACATTATACCTAGAATACAGACGTACTCAAATATTTGTTGAATGAGTGAACTCAACTCATCATTGCCTATCCACACCCCCACTGGTCCTGGAATCTGGTGAATGACAAAATCATAAAGTCATGGAATGTTAGAGATGGCAGAAGCTTTCAGGAGCCTGTAGTGCAGGAGTTTTCGTACCATGGTCTATGGACTTGATGAGGTCTGGGCCCTCCTGCCCTCACTTCAACCAGAACTGAAACTCCTCAATGTATGGTACATACTGTGGTTCCCAGCAAGATATTCTGGGGAAAAATATTTCTGCCTTTAAACCTATAAAGTGGAGCTTTTCTTTTTCAAGATTGGTTTGGTCCAAGCCCATCATTTGGCAGATGAGGAAACTGAGCCCAAAAAGAAGAACATATTTTTTCAAGGTACACAAACTAGGGTTTAAAAAGTCTAACTTTCCACCTCAAGAAAACAGAGGAGGAGGATTCCAGGATCTTGCAAATTTGTTGCATTACGATTCCTCACTCTGCCTTTGCTACCCTATCTGTTGTGGTAGTAATTTTTCTGAGTGAAAATAATATGAAATCCTAAAATGTCTGAATTGAAAGAGATGCAGGATAATCTAGTTCAAAACATTTATACTCTAGGCAGAAAAAATATTCTTCATTCAAATGAAATATTACATGAAAACCTGTCATTTCAACTTTCTTTCAATATTCAATAAACATTTGTTGTTTTTGTTCTATTTCTGCAGATACAGTAGTAAACAAGACATGGTCTTTACTTTCATGAAGGTCACATTCTGTTGGGAGTGTTGGAGACTAAACTAATAAACAATGTAACCTGACAGAGGAAATAGAGATAGGCTTTGGTAATAAACCAATCATTTGAAATAAATCAAGGATGAAATCCAGACACTATGAAATTAGTATGTGGTGTCCAATTTTTTTTTTACCATGTCTGTATTTCATTATGCAAACAATTAAATACCAGAGTTCCAAGTCATGTGTTGCTAAATGGTGTTAAAAGAGGAAGGAATGTTTGGATAAAGTGTTGATTCCTTTCTCATGAAGAAAAATATGCTAGTTAAAAAAATTATACGTAACTTCTTCAGTTGGCTTAATCCACTGATTGTATATTGCGATGGGTGATATAAAAGAAAGTACCATGACAGGGGATACTTGAGGCTGTGGCCATTTATATAGACCAGTGAGGGACAGTGTCTCATGTATGGTGGTTTAGTTTGGCACTTCACAAAGGTGCTCAGCGAGGGGCAGGTGAGGGCAGAAACTTAGCTCAAACTCTGCTTGCCAAGTTAAGTGCCCTGAATCAGGTGGCATTTTCTTTGAGTTGCTTCCTCCAAAGGTACCGCCTGCTCTCTGAGGCCTGTGCCTGCAGGGATGAACCTCCATCAGAAGGGACGTTGTTCTCATTTGCACAAAAAGGCCACAAGAAGAAAGCTGCAGCCCTGATCAGGGAAAATGTCCCTGAAGCGGTCACATTTCAGATTTGACTTAAAGGGTGAGGAGGAGTCCATAGGAGGTATAAAGAACAGCTAGCAGTTGTCTGGTTGTCCTTTCTTTGGAAGTTTGCCTGGTGTATTTGAGGAACAGTCAACTAAAGTGGCTACAACAGCATATGTAAAGGGGGGAAGAAGCAGAAGAGACGGAATTAGAGAAGTAATGAGGGCCAGAGTGCATAAAACTTTCCAAACCATTGAAAAGATCTGGGCTTTTCTTTTGAGTTGGATGGGATGTTATTAGAGGGTTATAATCAGAGCTGCTCTGATTAAAGTGCCTAACACCAGCCATGTGCGGCTAAATGTTTGACAACCCATTTTCTGGTTGCTGATTTCTGTGATGTAAGTACCCCTATCATGGCTGATTTCATGTCACTGAATGTGGAGCTGAGAAGAGATGGTAACAGTTGGCATGGAGTAGTGTGAGCCGGTTGCAGAAACCTCATTTTGCAGATATAAAAGCTGCAGAAATCAATATCGTGAGAGCAAAGAGGACCTAGTTTCCCAAGCTAAGGAGTATGGGCTTCATCCTGAGGGCAGCAGGAAGCCTGTTGCAGATTTTAAGCAGAGATAACATGGCTAAATGTGTGTTCTGTAAAGTACTGGGGGTAAATTGAGAGTAATACATCTGTTATATTCATTTTATAAATGAGAAAATGGGCATTGAGATGTTAAACATGTTATTCTAGCAAGGGGATTTGAAGAGAATATTGTCAAAACCAAAACACATCAGTTCGTGGCAAAACAGAAATTTGAACCCGGGTTTTCCAAATATCCCTTTTGACAAAGCATCAGTAAATGGAAATAGAAGATACACTTGCTTTTTTTTTTCTTTTTTTTTAAACCGATAATGATGAGAAGATATACTTTCTTTACTTTAGATATTTAATAGAACAACAGTAAAAAGTCCTGTGGGAGGGGGGCATTGGCAGCACAAAAGTATGTGTCTTGTCAATAGTCCAGGAAAAATGTTGCTATTGAAATGGGTGATTTTAAAAGGTTGAATCATCTCCAAGAATTTTGAAACAGTGAAGTTGGAATTAAAACAATTACTAATTGTACTTCTTTGTCTCCTTTTAGAAGGATAAACAAATGGCTGAGGATTGCCACTCATAATACAGATCCATTAATAAACTATTTAACTTCAACACTAAAATATCCTTTAATTGCACAAGGCTTAATAGTGTATAATCAACCTGACAGAGGAAATAGAGGTAGACTTTAGTAATAAACCAATCATTTGAAATACATGGAGGATGAATGGCAGACTCAAGTTAATTTATTGAAATTAGTGATTTCCAAATTGCTTTACTATTCTGTATTTTATTATGCTAACAATTAAATACCAGGGTTGAGTTGTGTATTACAAAACGGTGTTAAAGAGTGAGAAATTTTTGGATAAAATGTTGGTTTCTTTCTCATGGGGAAAAATATGTGAGTTAAAAAATTATACATGGTTTCTTCAGTTGGCTTAAACCAGTATCAAGAGGCATCTTAAACAAGGTGAAATTTGTCATTTCTCTTGGAATACAACCAAGAAGAACTAATTAGCAGGAAAAGTTTTCCCCTGCAGGCTGCAAAATTAGTCTTGAGGTCAAAATAAATGATAATGAGAAAGTTGGGTTATTAAGTCTAAGCATAGTTTCCAAAGGATAAATATAAAAGGTCATTGGATAGAGGATTATCATAGAGAAGCTTTCAAGCTTGCAGATTGAGATTTAGTTAATATAGGTTGCTGCATTTTTAACAAATTTGCATCATATACATTTCCTTCATCTCTACTGAATCATTAAATTAGAAAATATAAGCTCCCTAGACATTTTAAAAAGAGTGTTGAATTAAAATGTTCTGGTGTCTTAATTTTTCAATAGCAAACTGTTGGCTTATTTTTTCAAGAAACGACACTCTGATTTAAATAGAATTGGAGCACTTCCTATAATTTTTATCTAGTGAGTAGGAAACTCATAATTCTTTCTGCCTTCTATTTGACTTTCATTCGTACATTCCACAAATATTTATTGAGCTTCTATTTTGTGCAGGGCACTGCAGTAGCCACTTTGTTAAATGTATCAGTGAATCCATTATAAGGATCCTGGATCTATTAAGGCTGTAGCTTAGTAGGATAAATAAAACACATTCTTCAATTTGCATACAACAAGATGGAATGTTACAAATATCACATGGGAAGTACAAATGCAATGTTTTGGGAGCCTAGAGGAGGAAGATATTATATCTCATTGGAATAAAAGTGAAGGCTTCTAGGTTAGGATAAGAATACATGAAATGAATGGTGGGAGGGCATTCTAGGTGGTAGGAATAAGTTTGAATAAGGACTTGGGGCTGAGCAAGTACGGAATGCATATGAGAATATAATTCAATGAGGTTGAACTCTGGGATGGATATCAAGAAACATAATGGGAAAGGGGGAAAATGTAGGTTTGTTAACTAGTTTATTAGTTAACTATTTTGTACTTGAAGTATACCTAACATACAGTATTACATCAGTTTCAGGTATACAGTCTAATGACTCAATGATTCTATGCATTATTCAAAGCTTATCAAGATAAGTGTACTCTTTTTTTAAAAAAGATTTTATTTATTTATTTGAGAGAGAGAGAATGAGAGATAGAGAGCACGAGAGGGAAGAGGGTCAGAGGGAGAAGCAGGGAGTCCGATGTGGGACTCCATCCCGGGACTCCAGGATCATGACCTGAGCCGAAGGCAGTCGCTTAACCAACTGAGCCACCCAGGCGCCCCTAGATAAGTGTACTCTTAATCCCTTCATCTATTTCCCTCATACCCCCACCCATATCCCCTCTAGCGATCACCAGTTTGTTCTCTGTATTTGAGTCTGGTTTTTTGTTGGTGGTGGTGGTGGTGGTCTCTTTTTTTCTTTGTTTATTGATTTGTTTCTTAAATTCCACATATGAGGGACACCTGGGTGGCTCAGTCGGTTGAGCGTCTGCCTTCGGCTCGGGTCATGATCCCAGGGTCCTGGGATCGAGTACCACATCGGGCTCCTTGCTGAGTGGGGAGCCTGCTTCTCCCTCTGCCTGCCTCTGTCTCTCTCTCTCTGATAAATAAATAAAATCTTAAAAAAAAAATTCCACATATGAATGAAATCACGTGGTATTTCTCTTTCTCTGACTGGCTTATTTCACTTAGCATTATACCATCTAGGCCCTTTCATGTTTTGCAAATGTTAAGATCTTGTTCTTTTTTATGGCTGAGTAATATTCCATTATATCTATCTATCTATCTATCTATCTATCTATCTATCTCACATCTTTATCCATTCACCTATGGATGGACACTTGGGTTGCTTCCATATCTTGACTGTGGTGAATACTGCTGCAGTAAGCATAGGGGTGCATATATCTTTTTGAATTAGTGTTTTCATGTTCTGTCAGTAAATACCCAGTAATGGAATTACTGGATCATAGGGTAATTTTATTTGTAATTTTTTGAGGAACCACCATACTGTTTTCCACAGTGGCTGCACCAGTTTGCATTCCCACCAACAGTGCAATAGGGTTCATTTTTCTTCACATCCTCACCAACAATTGTTATCTCTTGTCTTTTTTATTTTAGCCATTCTGACAGATGTAAGGTGGTATCTCATTGTGGTTTTGATCTGCATTTCCCTGATGATGAGTGATGTTGAGCATCTTTTCATATGTCTTTTGGCCATCTGGAGGTCCTCTTTGGAAAAATTTCTACTCAGGTCCTCTGCCCATTTTAGTTGGATTATATATTTTTCTGGTGTTGGGTTGTATAAGTTCTTTATATATTTTGGGTATTAACCCCTTATGGATATATCATTTGCAAACATCTCCCATTCAGTAGGCTGCCTTATTGTTTTGTTGACAGTTTCCTTTGGTTGCCTTGTTGTTTTGTTGATGGTTTCCTTTGCTGTACAAAAGCTTTTTATTTTGGTATAGTCCCAGTACTTTGATTTTACTTTTGTTTCCCTTGCCTGAGGAGGCATATGTAGAAAAATGTTTCTATGGCCGATGTCAAAGAAATTACTGCCTATGTTTTCTTCTAGGAGTTTGATGGTTTCAAGTCTCACATTTAGGTTTTTAATCCATTTTGAGTTTATATTTGTATATGGGGTATGGAAATAGTCCAGTTTCATTCTTTTGCATGTAGCCGTCCAGTTTTCCAACACCATTTGTTGAAGAGACTGTCTTTTCCCCCTTGTATATTCTTGGCTCCTTTGTCATAGATTAATTGACCATATCATTAGTCAACAACTATTTACTCAGTACCACCTATGTGCCAGGGACTGGTCTAGATAGTGGCGATGGAAGAATGGACAAGACCGTCTTTTATCTCATGTAATGTTGAGAAATTCCTTGGAGGCTAAATATAGAATTTTGATAGTCTATAACCAAGAGTATTATCAAAAGTAGTATGGTAGAAACATGATCATAGTTTTTCAGAAAAAAAAATATTTTACAAAACTACTCACAATGTGTTCTCGCTAGTTGAAACTTAAACTTCTGGAAAAACCTGTGCCATTCCCAGTTAACACTTGTAGAAAGTAAAACAATAGGCATAAAAAAAGATTTGTGTATAATATCCCATTTTAAAGAATTGATTTCACATCTGTCATCTCATTTGTTCCTTCTGTCTACCCCACAAGGCCAGGTATTATTAGTATTATTTCCATTTTATAGATGAGGCTTAGAGGCTAAGTGACTTGCTTATAAGCATACAGTTTTAAGTGTCTGAGCCAGGATTTGAACCCAAATATTCTGTCATTCCTAGTCTTCTACTATTTTTTTTTTTTTTTACGGTCTTTAGCCTCTACAGAGTCAAAGGCTCCAGAAACAATCTTCCTGTGCATATTTTTTCCTATTTCATTTCCTGTTCCATTATTCCAACACTAGATGCAATGAAACACCAAAAAGATTATTATGGGCACAGATTTCTGAAAATCTTTTCAACTGTCAGTTTTGATTTAAATTAAAAACAGCATTGTGGAAACCAAATGTGCACATCGCAAGGCTGGATCCCAATTGCCTTGCAAATGCTGATTCCTTGACTTCCAGTGGGGTTATATGCATGCTGTTTTATAACACTTCTGGATTGGTCTGTGTGAGTCTGCCAAAATCCCTTGTTGGCATTCTTTATTCTCACCCTGAAGATCCCCCATATTGATTTAATAGATCTTTCAGAAAGGTGACTGCTTTCAAAGGCTACAGCAATATTTATCTTTTATGGACTGTAAGAGTGGCACTTCCCTTGAGAGGAGCTATATTGATTATTTATTAGAGTTTTATCCCAGTGGTGCTTAGGTAGTAGGAGACTACAAAGGGTGAATCAGGGTTTAGATACTCATTCTGAATGTTTGAAAGGCCGCAGCAACCCGCTCATAAATTCTTCTTGCTGATACAACAGCTGCATTAAATGGCACTGAGACATCTAGGCAATATACGAGTTCCATCAAAGAGGTCTTTTGGCACCACATAGATAAGACCATCTATAACAAATATTCTCTGCATGGCTCCAATGGAAACTATGGGGAGCCATTCCACACCACTCAGATGCACGATCATGTTGAATTCTCATAACCATTTTATGAGAGAACTGTATTATAAACATGTGACTCTTGCTAAACACACCCTCCACCTTTGCACAAGCTAGTTCATATTCTGGAAATGACTTAATCCACCTTGTCTGTCTACTGAACTCTATTTCAATGTTGAGAAACAGTTTAAGTGTCCCTTACTCTGTGACACTTTCCCTTATTATACTGACATTCTTCTCATAATATAGAGGGCCAACATTATGCCTAGCCTTGTGCTAAGCATTTGGGATAGGTTAGAACAATGGAGCAGACAAACAAGAATCCTTCCCTTTTTGAGAATTTTTTTTAAGTGAGGAGAGAGAGACAATAAACCAAACAAAGAATATAAGAATTTCAGATTGTGATATGTGCCATGAGGAAAAGAAGACAGGGTGATATGATAGAGAATGAGGATGGAGGGTGGGGGTTGAGTGGTGAGGGAAGACTTCCCTGCCTCCATCTCTTCACCTTTCACCTATATTGTTACATTCACTGTACTGTACTAGATCTGTTGGTTTCCTTGTCTTCTCTCCCTAAGAGTGTAGACTTTTTGGCTAAATAGGTCCTTCCCATCTGGGAAGCTTCCCATCTCTGAATCTGCTGGTATAGAGGAAGCACTTCAAAGTATTTGTTGAAATGAGGAAATTCAGTCCTTGAATATTTAAGTGACTTGCCTCAAGTTATACCACTGGAAATATATAGATCAGAATTTGAAACTTTCATGTGGTTCCAGTCCATTGGCCTCCTTGCTGTTCCTTGAGCAGATCACGCATGTTCCCATCTCAGGATCTTGCTCTACCTGTTTTCTCTGCCTACAATGTCCTTTCCCCAGTGTTCTTTCCCCAAGTATCTCCTTGATGAACCCCCTTGTGTCCTACATGTTCCCACTCAAATATCACCTTCTCAGTGAGGACTACCCTGTCCTCCCTATTTAAATTTCCAACCTGGCCCCTCAATATTCCTGATCTCTCTTATCAGTCTGGAATTTTTTCCCCATGGCACTTATCATCTTCTACCAAATATTAGGCGGCTGCCTTGTTTATTATATTTATTGTTTATTCTCTTTCCCTAACTAAAAGATAACTTCTAAAAGGGTAAAAGGGTAGGATATTGTTCTATTTTGTTCACTATTATATCTTAAGGTCCTAGAAGAGTGCCTGGAACATAATAGTCATCCAGTAACTATTTGTTGAGTGAATTTTGAGTAAAATTCATGTTTCATCAGATATTGCTCCTATTTATTGAAAATATCTCTTATAACTAATTACCACTGGATCCTTTGATGCTGTCCTGCCTGTGCCAAGTATAGCATAGTGCTGAGGCTTGGGTGAATAACAGGAAACATGGCACATTCTTAGGCTAAAACACAGCTTCATTCGCCTTTGCTGGATGTCTCTCCACTTGATCATCAGGATAAGGGTCATATGTCTGACCAACTTCTGTCTCCTGTGCTCCTATTACTTTGCTAGGCACACAGAAAAGATGTGTTCAGGAAGTGTTTGGTGAATGGTCTTACATACAAGCAGCAATTAGGCATTTGTTGGGTTCTCTTCTAATATCTTCCAGAGTTTTTCCTCTAAAAGAATAGCAGTACATGATTCTCCAACTGGCTCATGAATTTGATCTGGGCTACTTTCCATGAGACATGGGGAAATAATGATAGTGATGGGCTCTTTTTAAAATGACCCTTTCTCCGCCTATTAATTTTGCTTTGCCATTTATCCATGGAAGTCCTGCATCTGAGGACAAAGCAGTTACCAGGATAGGCTCTCTCACACTTGGCGAGCAAAGCCATCTTCCACAGCCAAATTGTATTTAAATAAATAGACCCTGACTTCTTAGCGCTTTGCTTACAATACTTCATTTGTTTTGCAGAGTATTGTTAGAGGTCAACCAAATTTTATTTAAATACTACTGCAGCATAAACATTATTTCAAAATGAAACTTTGAAATATTAAGCATATACATTACCATGCTAATGGACACCAAAAGAAAGCTGGGGTGCCAATCCTTATATCAGACAAATTAGATTTTAAACCAAAGACTGTAATAAGAGATGAGGAAGGACACTATACCCTACTTAAAGGGTCTATCCAACAAGAAGATATAACAATTGTAAATATCTATGCCCCTAACATGGGAGCAGCCAATTATATAAGGCAATTAATAACAAAAGCAAAGAAACACATCGACAACAATACAATAATAGTGGGGGACTTGAACAGCCCCCTCACTGAAATGGACAGATCATCTAAGCAAAAGATCAACAAGGAAATAAAGACTTTAAATGACACACTGGACCAAATGGACTTCACAGATATATTCAGAACATTCCATCCCAAAGCAACAGGATACACATTCTTCTATAGTACCTATGGAACATTCTCCAGAATAGATCACATCCTAGGTCACAAATCAGGTCTCAACCAGTACCAAAAGTTTGGGATCATTCCCTGCATATTTTCAGACCACAATGCTTTGAAATTAGAACTCAATCACAAGAGGAAAGTCAGAAAGAACTCAAATACATGGAGACTAAAGAGCATCCTACTAAAGAATGAATGGGTCAACCAGGAAATTAAAGAAGAATTCAAAAAATTCATGGAAACATGTAAATGAAAACACAACTGTTCAAAATCTTTGGGATGCAGCAAAGGCAGTCCTAAGAGGAAAGTATAGAGCAATACAAGCCTTTCTCAAGACACAAGAAAGGTCTCAAATACACAACCTAACCCTACACCTAAAGGAGCTAGAGACAGAACAGCAAATAAAGCCTAAACCCAGCAGGAGAAGAGAAATCATAAAGATCAGAGCAGAAATCAATGAAATAGAAACCAAAAGAACAGTAGAACAGATCAACGAAATTAAGAGCTGGTTCTTTGAAAGAATTAACAAGATTGATAAACCCCTGGCCAGACTATCAAAAAGAAAAGAGAAATGACCCCAATAAATAAAATGAATGAAAGAGTACAGATCACAACCAACACCAAATACAATTATAAGAACATATTATGAGCAACTATATGCCAGCAAATTAGACAATCTGGAAGAAATGGATGCATTCCTAGAGATGTATCAACTACCAAAACTAAACCAGGAAGAAATAGAAAACCTGAACAGACCTAGAACCACTAAGGAAATTGAAGCAGTCATCAAAAATCTCCCAACAAACAAAAGCCCAGGGCCAAATGGCTTCCCAGGGGAATTCTACCAAACATTTCAAGAAGAATTCATTGAATTCATTGTTTCATTCATTGTTCAAATTCTTCTGAAACTGTTCCAAAAAATAGAAATGGAAGGAAAACTTCCAAACTCGTTTTATGAGGCCAGCATTACCTTGATCCCAAAAACCAGAGAAAGACCCCATCAAAAAAGAGAATTACAGACAAATATCCTTGATGAACATGGATGCAAAAATTCTCACCAAAATACTAGGCAATAGGATCCAACAGTACATTAAAAAGATTATTCACCACAACCAAGTGGGATTAATCCCTGGGCTGCAAGTTTGGTTCAACATCTGCAAATCAATCAATGTGATACAATACATTAATAAAAGAAAGAACAAGAACCATATGATCCTCTCAATAGATGCAAAAAAAGCATTTGGCAAAGTACAGCATCAAAACTCTTCAGAGTATAGGGATAGAGGGTGCATACCTCAATATCATAAAAGCCATCTATGAAAAACCCACAGCGAATATCATTCTCAATGGGGAAAAGCTGAGAGCTTTCCCCCTAAGGTCAGGAACACGGCAGGGATGTCCACTCTCACCACTGCTATTCAACATAGTATTAGAAGTCCTAGCCACAGCAATCAGAAAACAAAAAGAAACCAAAGGCATCCGAATTGGCAAAGAAGAAGTCAAACCCTCACTCTTTGCAGATGATATGATACTTTATGTGGAAAACCCAAAAGACTCCACCCCAAAACTGCTAGAACTCATACAGGAATTCAGTAAAGTGGCAGGATATAAAATTAATGCACAAAAATCAGTGGCATTCCTATACACCAACAACAAGACAGAAGAAAGAGAAATTAAGGAGTCGATCCCCTTTCTAACTGCACCCAAAACCATAAGATACCTAGGAATAAATCTAAACAAAGAGGCAAAAATCTGTACTCGGAAACCTATAAAATACTCATGAAAGAAATTGAGGAAGACACGAAGAAATGGAAAACTGTTCCATACTCATGGATTGGAAGAACAAATATTGTGAAGATGTCAGTGCTACCTAGAGCAATCTACACATTCAATGCAATCCCCATCGAAATACCTTCAATTTTTTTCAAAGAAATGGAACAAATAATCCTAAAATTTGTATGGAATCAGAAAAGACCCCGAATAGCCAGAGGAATGTTGAAAAAGAAAAGCAAAGCTGGTGGTATCCCAATTCTGGACTTCAAGCTCTATTACAAAGCTGTCAGCATCAAGACAGTATGGTACTGGCACAAAAACAGACACGTAGATCAGTGGAACAGAATACAGAGCCCAGAAATGGACCCTCAACTCTATGGTCAACTAGTCTTCGACAAAGCAGGAAAGAATGTCCTGTGGAAAAAAGACAGTCTCTTCAACAAATGGTGTTGGGCAAATTGGACAGCCACATGCAGAAGAATGAAACTGGACCATTTCCTTACACCACACACAAAAATAAACTCAAAATAGTTGAAAGACCTCAATGTGAGACAGGAGTCCATCAAAATCCTAAAGGAGAACACAGGCAGCAGCCTCTTCGACCTCAGCCACAGCAACTTCTTCCTAGAAACATCACCAAAGGCAAGGGAAGCAAGGGCAAAAATCAACCCTTGGGACCTCATCAAGATAAAAAGCTATTGCACAGCAAAAGAAACAGTCAACAAAACCAAAAGACAACCGACAGAATGGGAGAAGATATTTGCAAATGACATATCAGATAAAGAGGTAGTATCCAAAATCTATAAAGAGCTTATCAAACTCCACACCCAAAGAACAAATGATCCAACCAAGAAATGGGCAGAAGACATGAACAGACATTTTTCCAAAGAAGACCTCCAAATGGCTAACAGACACATGAAAAAGTGCTCAACATCGCTCGGCATCAGCGAAATTCAAATCAAAACCTCAATGAGATACCACCTCACACCAGTCAGAATGGCTAAAATTGACAAGTCAGGAAATGGCAGATGTTGGCGGGGATGCGGAGAAAGGGGAACCCTCCTACACTGTGGGTGGAAATGCAAGCTGGTGCGACCACTCTGGAGAACAGTATGGAGGTTCCTCAAACAGTTGAAAATAGAGCTACCATACGATCCAGCAATTGCACTGCTGGGTATTTACCCCAAAGATACAAATGGCGGGATCGGAAGGGGTATGTGCACCCCAATGTTTATAGCAGCAATGTCCACAATAGCCAAACTGTGGAAAGAACCAAGATGTCCATCGACAGATGAATGGATAAAGAAGATGTGGTATATATATATATATATATATATATATATATATATATGTATATATATATGTATATATATATGTATGTATATGTATATATACACACACACACAATGGAATATTATGCAGCCATCGAAAGGAATGAAATCTTGCCATTTGCAATGACGTGGCTGGAACTGGAGGGTGTCATGCTGAGCGAAATAAGTCAATCAGAGAAAGGCATATATCATATGACCTCACTGATATGATATTCCTGATATGAGGAATTCTTAATCTCAGGAAACAAACTGAGGGTTGCTAGAATGGTGGGGGGTGGGAGGGATGGGGTGGCTGGGTGATAGACATTGGGGAGTATATGTGCTATGGTGAGCGCTGTGAATTGTGCAAGACTGTTGTATCACAGATCTGTACCTCTGAAACAAATAATATATTATATGTTAAAAAAAAAAGTTAGCAGGAGGGGAAGAATTGAAGGAGGGGGAAATCGGTGGGGTAGATGAACCATGAGAGACGATGGACTCTGAAAAACAAACTGAGTGTTCTAGAGGGGAGGGGGTTGGGAGGATGGGTTAGCCTGGTGATGGGTATTAAAGAGGGCACGTTCTGCATGGAGCACTGGGTGTTATACGCAAACAATGAATCTTGGAACACTACATCAAAAATTAATGATATAATGTATGGTGATTAACATAGCATAATAAAAAAATAAAAATAAAATAAATATTAAGCATATTCAAATGTGAGCTTTTCGTGGGTATGCTTTGTAATCTTCATTTATTTTTCAGAATTTGTCCTAGAACAAAGGGATTTGAGGATATGGTCATTGAATTCAAATTAGGTAGAACAAAATCTCATTGCTTTGGAAGTTTAGAATCTGAAGCCCTGCCTCTTCATTGTTCCTATGTAGCTCAGTTCCACCCCTTCTGACCTGCCATTTCCACACAGCAACCTCATAGCATCCTAGTTTAACATCTCATGTAATTCCACAGAAGGCTAGTTCTCTCTCTCAAGACACATAACACAGAAGACCCCATAGCTACACAGCCATGCTATTTCTCATTCACTCAGGTATATAACTGTATAAAAGTCTCCTCAGACATTCAGCCATGTTTCAGTCTGATGTACATGCAAGTATACACACACTCTCCCACTCCCACATGTGCATGCCCATACGTATTACAATCCAGTCCAGTTGTCCCTACGGACACTCAAACAAATACACAAACTCACTAGTGCTTGAATCTTTCCTCTCTCCCTTATAAGATTCTTACCTATGATAGAAAGTGGAAGCCCTTCTTCAGATCAATGCTGTAGGAAATGATGGGCATAAGAGAAGTAAATGAAGCATCTTTTAGTAACACTAAAAAAGTGAGAATTGTATATTTACTAGTTTAATATCTATAGCATAGCAATTACATTAAAATGTTCAGAACCTGATCAGTTAAGTAAGCATTTACTTTATTTACTAAGTATATCTAATAGGTAATGGAAGTTGGTTTTTAAATAAAGACTTGAGTTTCTCTGAGATAGTGATCAAAGCTTCCTTCAGTGGCAAGTCACCTTAAGCCATAGACCACTTTTATATAGATGTAAGAAATCACAATAAGAATTACTCTCAGAGCTACACAGAGAAACTCTGACGTTCTGTGGAGAATCTCTCTTGAGTATTTCAATATAGCACTGATCAACACTTGCATGTGCAATTACCTGAGGCCAGGGAAAGAACTATTTAATAGCATCAGAGATAACAGCTCCTGAAGCTCACACAGGGCTGGAAATTGTACCTATTCCCAACTTCTGGATAGGAAAACCTCAAGATTGACAGAGCACTGAGTAAAATACTCAGAAGAGCCTTACCTGAATAATGGGGAATAATTAGCCATAGAGAAAGCATTGGTCTTGTCCTGCTTAACAGATCTTAAAAAGCAAGACCCAATAAGATCAAAGTATCTCCAAGTAACTTAATTGCATCTGAAAACAGGCTCAAAAATATTTATAGGAATACAAAAAAATATCTAAAAGAATCAAATACTTAGAAAGAATGTTAACCAGGGAAGTGAATGACCTATATGCTGAAAACCATAAGGCACTGATGAAAGAAATTGAACATGACAGATAAATAGAAAGACATTCCATGCTCATGGATTGGAAGAATTAATACTGTTAAAATGTATAGGCTACCCAAAACAATCTATAGATTCAACGCAAGACCTATCAAAATTCCAATGGCATACTTCACAGAGCTAGAACTAATAATTCTAA
Organism: Eumetopias jubatus; assembly: GCF_037043125.1. Lineage (NCBI taxonomy): Eukaryota > Metazoa > Chordata > Mammalia > Carnivora > Otariidae > Eumetopias > Eumetopias jubatus. Next base: position 5,269,714 of record NW_028274817.1, read on the forward strand.
AATTTATATGGAACCACAAAGGATCCTGGATAGCCAAATCAATCTTGAAAAAAAAAGAATAAGTTTGGAGGTATCATACTGCCTGATTTCAAAGTATACTACAAAGCTATAGTGATCAAAGCAGTATGGCATTGATGCAAAAACAGCAATGAAACAGAATTGAGAGCCCAGAAATAAACCCACATATATGCGGAAATTAATCTATAACAAAGGAGCCAAGAGCATACAATGTAAAAAGGACAGTTTCTTCAATAAGTGGTACTGGTAGAACTGGAGCCAAATGCCAAAGAATGAAATCAGACTCCTATCTCATACCATGCATGAAAAATTAACTCAAAATGGGTGAAAGACTTGAATGTCAGACCAGAAAGCATAAAATTTTTAGGCGAAAACATAGGCGGTAGGCCCTTGACTTCTGAGCCAACACCTGTCAGACAAGTTTAAGCTTCTATTAGTGGACTAGGTAAGGATTTCTAAGACACTTTGTAGTCCCCATGCAGACATATATCATAAAGGAGACTACTGACCCAGGACCTAGAGAAATAAGAATTAATTACACAGGACTGAGTAAACTGATTGATAAGAGATATTTCATTGTGGTTATCTGGAATATGGGTAGCATAAGTTTTATGTTATTTTATATTAGAAAGGCCTTTATCTTTATTTAGGTCTTTCTAACTACAATTTAGATGGTGTTTCTATAAAGTGAAATGAATCATCTTTAAATTGTAGCTGATTCTCACTGACCTCTCAGAACTCAGAGCAAATACATTTACTGAATCTCCTTTCTTTTCATGGCAATATAATTACTGGCATTGGTTTATAAGAATATGTCCTCCTGTTCCTCAAAATGTTGAAAATAGGGGCGCCTGGGTGGCTCAGTCATTGAGTGTCTGCCTTTGGCTCAGGTCATGATCCTGGGGTCCTGGGATCGAGCCCCGCATCAGGCTCCCTGCTCGGTGGGAAGCCTGCTTCTCCCTCTCCCACTCCCCCTGCTTGTGTTCCCTCTCTCGCTGTGTCTCTCTCTCTGTCAAATAAATAAATAAAATCTTAAAAAAAGTTGAAAATAGAGCTACCCTATGACCCAGCAATTGTACTACTGGGTATTTATCCCGAAGATACAAATGTAGGGATCCGAAGGGTTACGTACACCCTGATGTTTATAGCAGCAATGTCCACAATAGCCAAACTATGGAAAGAGCCCAGATGTCCATCCACAGATGAATGGATAAAGAAGATGCAGTATATATGTACAATGGAATACTACTTAGCCATCAAAAAATGAAACCTTGCCATTTGCAATGACGTGGATGGAACTAGAAGGTATTATGCTAAGCGAAATAAGTCAATCAGAGAAAGACAATTATCATATGATCTCACTCATATGTGAAATTTAAGAAACAAAACAGAGGATCATAGAGGAAGATAGGAAAAAATAAAATACCTCTGAAACAAATAATACATTATATGTTAAAAAAAAAAAGAAGATAGCAGAAAGGGAAAAATGAAGGGGGGAATCGGAGGGGGAGATGAACCATGAGAGACGATGGACTCTGAGAAACAAACTGAGGGTTCTTGAGGGGAGGGGGGTGGGGGTGGGTTAGCCCGGTTATGGGTATTAAAGAGGGCATGTACTGAATGAAGCACTAGGTGTTATACGCAAACAATGAATCATGGAACACTACATCAAAAACTAATGATGTAATGTATGATGATTAACGTGACATAATAAAAAAAAAAAATAAAGCAAGACAAAACCAGAGAGGGAGACAAACCATAAGAGACTCTTAACTCTAGGAAACAAACTGAGGGTTGCTGGAGGGGGTGGGGTGGGGGGGTTGGGGTAACTGGGTGATGGACATTAAGGATGGCATGTGATGTAATGAGAATTGGGTGTTATATAAGCCTGATGAATCACTGACCTCTACCTCTGAAACCAATAATACATTATATGTTAATTAATTGAATTTAAATTTAAAAAAAGAATATGTCCTCCTTTTTACCAGGTTATAATTGACCAACTCAGTTGTGCAACCAAGGCCCTACCTGGAGTAACATATTTGAGAATGATTCTCTTTTAATCAGATGTGGCAAGCCCACTGTTAAGAAACATGGAGTTAAAGCCTACAAAGCCCCTCCAGCAAATTGGCCTGTTAGCTGACTAGAGGGTCCTAATTTCACAGGTGGTTAGGAAGTCACTTCTTGACAGATCAAGGACATTATCAAAATTGGGGGCAGGGCAGGGACTTAAGAAGAGAGAATTTCACCTAAATTTATATGTACTATATGTGAAATCTGGTGGAGAGTGTACCTTGGGCTTGGTATCATAGCTTTGGCAAGGAGAAAAGCCATAAAAGCTTTTATAAAGTCCAACTCAAGATTTCTTATGTAAACTTTTAGATAACTCAAGATTTCTTATGTAAACTTTTAGATAGAAGCAATTTGGGGGCCATAGTACCTACTCAGTATGTTATGGTTCTCTATTGGCAGAGCAAACTCAAGAAGGCCAATGTAATTAAATAACAATTATGTTGCACATTTTATTTCAATAGAAATAAACATTCCAAACCTACTGAGGTAAACCTTGGTAAAAATAATCTTTGGAGATTGTTTATAACAAGAGTGCATACTGTCAGAAAAAAATTCTGAAACTTTCAATAATAATAATAATCTTTGGAGATTGTTTTTACCTTTGCCACTCAAGACTTTCATAGGGGGATGAATTTAGCTTATCTCAGTGTTCACTCTCTTTTTCTTGATATTCATTAATATTTAGTTAATTAAGCAGTAAGTGCTGAATGGATCTAGGAGTAGTTTTAAGGTAATCTTTTTATTGCACCATACTACTTCAATTATTTTTCACAAATCCATCAATAATTAATGAATCCTTTGCTTATCTTGGTGTAAGCTCATCTCTGGGGCTTGTCTTGACCATAATTTTTATATAACCCATTTTTTAGTAATATTCATTGTTCACATTTTTAAAAAAATGAATGAATGATTGAGTGAATGAATGAATGGTTTTTCTTTCAATTTTTTTTTTTAAATTCAAGTTAGTTAACATACAGTGCAGTATTGGTTTCAGGAGTAGAATTCAGTGATTCATCATTTACATATAACACCCAGTGCACATTCCATCACATGCCCTCCATAATGCCCATCACCCAGTTACCCCATCCCCCCACCCACCTCCCCTCCAGCCACCCTCAGTTTGTTCTTTATAGGTAAGAGTCTCTTATGGTTTGCCTCCCTCTCTGTTTTTATCTTACTTTATTTTTCCTTCCCTTCCCCTACATTCATCTGTTTTGTTTCTTAAATTCCCCATATGAGTGAAATCATATGGTATTTATCTGTCTCTGACTGACTTATTTTGCTTAGCATAATACACTCTACTTCCATCCACATCATCACAAATGGCAAGATTTCATTCTTTTTGATGGCTGAGTAATATTCCTCTGTGTGTGTGTGTGTGTGTGTGTGTGTGTGTGTGTGTGTGTGTGTGTGTGTGTACACACCCCATCTTCTTTATCCATTCATCAGTTGATGGACATTTGGACTCTTTCCATAATTACTCATAGTTCACTTTTAATTTAAGGTCCTAGATGTGTTAATTTGCTGATTTTTGTTTGGTACAAATGCAAAAAAATTTTTTCAATGGAATAGATAACCTCATGTATTTATGACCTTTTGGACATTAACCTAACTTTTTTTGGATTAAATTTCCTATAAGTACTTGATAAAGAATAGTGTCAAAAATTACTTATATCTATAAGCTGTGATACTTCTTGACAGATACATTAATTTCTTCTGTTCTTTAAAAGTTATCTCCAGAATACTTTGGAAAAAAATATTTTGATGAGTATATTTATATATTCCTGAGAAAGCAACAGAAAAGGGAATGGGAGTAGGAGATAGTACTGATTCTTTAAAAAAGTCATATTATAGGGGTGACTGGCTCATTTAAGTGTCCAGCTCTTGATTTTGGCTCAGGTCATGATCTCACAGTCGTGAGATCGAGCCCCACATCACACTCGGTACTCAGCAGGTATCTGCTTGAGATTCTCTCTCCCTCTGTCCCTCCCCTACTGCACACACTCTGTCTCTCTCTCTCAAATAAATGTTTTAACATCTTTTTAAAGTGTGGTATTACAATTTAAACTCTCCATTATTTTTTTCTAGGTTTATTGAGCTATAATTGACCTTTAATATTGTATAAGTTTAAGGTGTACAGTGTGATGATTTGATACACTCTTATATTGTAAAGTGATTACCATAGTAGGGTTAATTAACACCTCCAGTACCTTACATAATTAACATTTTCTTTGCGGTGAAAACATTTAAGATATACTCTCTTAGCAACTTTCAAGTGTATTGTATAGTTCTGTTAACTATAGTCACCATGTTATGATCACCATTAGATCTTCAGAACTTACTCATTTTTTAACTGGAAGTTTGTATCCTTTGATCATCCATGGGTGATTTTCCCCTTCCCTAGCCCCTGGTAACTACCATTCTACTATTTCTATGGTGTTCCCAGCATCTCCTGGGTAGGCTTCCTTGATGGAGTCTGTGATGACCCACATCCCTTTAATGCTCTCTGAGAGTCCTATCTGCTGCTCTCCCAGCCTCTTCCCAGCCCCAGTCATACAGCTCAGGAGTCAGTACTCAAGGGTTTCCCGTGGGTTTAAAGTGCATTGTAAACAGAAAGCAAACACCCAGAGGGTCTTGCTTTACCTGAGGGTGTTTCTTATTTCTCAGTTCCCTACTGTCTAAGCCAGGAATTCCAGTGTGGTAGGAGGAAAAAGAAAGATGAGCTAGAAAAGTATTGAGTTGGATGTATGCGTAAAAGTGTCTTGTCCTGCCTTCTGCTTCCACTAGTCAGTGAAGAAGTAGTTGGGTATTCTTTGCTTCTTCTACCATTTTAATTGCATGTATTCCTCCCAGCCCATGCTGCTTCTGGGTTGTTAACCTGACTGGTGAACTCAGAGCTTTCTACTGATAACTTTGAATGATTTCAAATAAGTAAAAATAACGTGGAATAGGAATGTTTGGAATTATTGGGGAAAACTTTATTTCTTCTAAAAACTTTAGGGATCATACAGAACACTGAGAAAGAATTGAAGGAGAAAGGTAAATATGCAAGTATATGAACATCCAATGTCTGCTTCTAAGAAATGTGCAAAGCAACATATATAGAAATATGAATTTTCTAAGAGGAAAGATCTTTACATTGGATAAAACACACAAATAAGGTGCTGGAAGGAATGGCATATGTGAAAAAACCCTCTCTGAAGGCAGGTATCATGAAACTCAGATGTAAACTTAAGATCTACGACAAATAGAAAAACATGCATCGTGTAGTTATTCTGGTTTTAGTACAAGTGTATGAATTCATTAAATAAAATAAACATTTTTCTTTCCACAAGCTCTAGAAGGAATTGGCTAAGAGGAGTGCTAGAAGTGACATCCTTGATGGCATTCCCCTATGCAGTACATATGATGCTTAGGAAACCCAAGGGCAAAGTCATTTTGCTGTTGTATAATGGTTACTTTTAAATGTGCTAGGGGGATATAACCTAGGTGCAGTTAAATATGCAAGCAAAAAAATGTACCTTTCTCAAGAATTGTGTGCTTCTAAGGGTTTATATCTTCTTTTCTAGTATGCCAGTCAACCAACAACTAACCAACCATTGAATCAATCAATAACTATATTAAACAAGGCTGAGATTAGGATATCACCAGCTGCTGTAATAAATATATATCCAAGTGTATAATGGCCTGATCAAAATGTAGATTTATTTCTTGCTCATTTGAAGGTGCAAGATGGATGCTTCTGGTTGCAGAGGTTGGTTCTTCTACAAACAATTATGCAATGGCCAAGGCTGGCAAAGACCTTGCCATTATCATACTTGGCCTCCTTGGTCTCCATGGTAATCTCCATCCAAGTCAGCTGGAAAGGGAAAAGAACCTGAATTCGCTTGAGAAATTCTAATGCATCAGGGGTTAATATGGCTCACATCATTTCCTGTCACATTTTGTTGGCTAGATCGCATTCATTTAACCGCAGCTGATGCAAGTGAGGCTAGGAATTGCAGTATGTGAATTACTAGCTGTCTCTGCTGGGTTTGCCATTCTGGCTAAAATATTCCTTTGTGTCCTTCTCACACACAGCACACATTTGAGATCTTTTTAAGTGAGATACCCCAAAATCTCAGGTAGTCACTAAATCTAGCTCAATCAGATCTTGATATTGTTCCTTATGTTCTGACACCCCATGACCTAAAAAGACAAGCTAAGTTATCAGTACCTCCACCTCACTGTACCCAGTATGGAATTGTGGAGTAGGGAAGGGTGAAAACAATAAGAAATCCCATTAAGAAAAGGAATATTGGGAAATGTATAGCAATCACTGATCCAGAGCAATGATGGAATTCTGCTGGGCAGACATTGTAAGATTTCCCTGCCATGTCACTGAAATTTCTGTGATAAGCCCCTATTTTTGCTTTCTTAAAGGAATTCCTCTTTTCTATTACTCTCAGTGGCCCCTGGCTACACATTCTGGGATATTCTTTATTGTTCATTCTTCTTCATTGCCACATCTGAAGTGGGTGAGAAAGAAATAAACAGCCTCGACAGCTGACAGCTGGTAGCAGGCCCAGCAACTAAATTTAGGCTATGGTGTTTACTGCTAAATAGCTAGGCCATGGTGTTCCCTGCTGAAATAAACAATTCCATACAATATCAACATTATTTGAAAGAAATCACTCTGTGACCTTGATGAAATAAGAGAAAAAACAAGACCATTCAGTAATCATGACTAAACACAGACAAAAAGCAAGAACACCATGTAACCACAAAAAATAACTGAACGCCTCTCATTCTTGGTAATATCACTAGTTTACCAATGGTGACTCTAGCCCCATATCATTCCTAGATAAAACTTACAGTACTAAATTGCAGAATTGTCCCTGTTTCCTGATAGTATTCATTCCAGGAAAGATTCCCCATTTCTTTAAATCCTCCCTAAAATTACGCAGCCCAAGCCCAAACAGTCCCATCTGCTAAGCTCTGAATTGTGTGTGCTCCCCTCCCCAAAATTCATATGTTGCAATCCTAACCTCAGAATATGACCGCGTTTGGTTATCCTATATTTAAAGAGGTGGTAAAGTTAAACTGAGATCTTCAGAGTGGGCCCTAATCTGATCGGACTGGTATCCTTATAAAAAGAGAAGATTAGGACTCACAGACACCAGAGTGGCCATGTGAGGACACAGGCAGAAGACAGCTCTCTGCACGTCCAGAAGAGAGGCCTCAGAAAAAACAGAACCTGTTGACACCTCAACTTCAGACTTCTAGCCTCCAGAACTGTGAGAAATAAATTTCTGTTAAGCCACCAGTCTGTGGTATTTGCTATGGTAGCCCTAGCAAACTCATGTGCCATCCTAATTCCCTCTTACTGAGGCACCCTATGATTTCTAATGGTGTGTAGTCTTTCTTGCCTCAACGAGGTAAAAAACCTAATTTTGACTACATGCATTTCCCTGGTAGTCTTTGGTACTGGGCTTTACCATCAATGTGGAGGGGACATTCTCTCTTGGGAAATGTACACACTTTGCAGCATGCTTCTTGCTGGTGCTAATTTGGGACTCAATTTTTTATAGATTTTATATATTCCATTGGAAATTATTACTGAAAAAAAAACATAGTAGGTTTCCATCTATTTGCTCACAGGAAGTTTAGTGTGCCAGTAATTATGCCCAAAGTTATTTTAGACTTCGTTAGTCCCCCTCTGTTCCCTAGTTTTCTTACCCGATGCCTCCCTCTCTTAACTTCATGCTGCTACCTTGAGACCATCTGAGACTATGGGTTTGTAGGTAGGTAACACCCTTAAACTGAGTCTCTTTGTTTAACTGCAAACTTTTAATGGGTATTTTTTGGTCAAAGTCTTTGTCAGTCTTACTTTATATTTTCTGTGTTCCAAAAGCGGTCAGCTTTTCTAATCCCATGGAAATTTCAAATTTCTGGACCCTATTATTCTTTTTCATTTCTACTTCAAACCCGAGTATTCTTTCCTGGTCTCCTATTTTTCTTGTAATACTTCATTAAACTTATTGAGTCATCACTCTGCTAAACATAGGAAGCAATCTTCAACACATACTTATACTCTGGCTTTTCAAAAACATTTTCTCCAAAAGCTACCATTCAATAGGAAGATAGGCTGCCTTCCAAGTTATCAAAAGCAATGGTTTTACCGAATGTTTTATTATGAAATTACACAGCTCTCTGGATTTTTAGCTTCTCATATCTATGTCCTTACAACAAGTTGCCTCCTTCCTGCCTTTGTGTGGTTCCTTTTTACCTATGAATGTGACTCTAGAATCTCAACATGTTTAAAACTGATCTCAACAACTCTTAACCTGACCTCTTCCTTCTCAAGTGTTATTACCCATCTCAGTAAATGGCTCTACCATGTGCCAAACTGCCCAAGCCAGAAACCTTTCTCTTACTTCTAAACCATTCACAAAGCCCTAAACAACTCTTGAATCTGCCTTTCCTCTTCAGCTGCACTCTCATTTCTCTGCTTTAGATTTTCCTAATCTCTAACCCAGATCATGCACTAGACTTCTTTCGAACTGAGCTCACTTCTTACATCCTTTCACCTTTCCAGTTCTTTCTACATGGAGAGCTTCAGCCCTGTCCTTCATATGTCACTTTTCTCTGCAAACTCTTCAGTGGCTTTCTATCATCCTTGCAGTACAACCCAGACTCCTTGCTGTGGCCCACAAGGCCCTTAGTTATTGGCCCTTGCCTAACACTTTGACTTTAGCTCCTTCTGCTCTTGGTATGCCCTTCACTCAAGCCACAGTGGACTCTCAGTTTCTTGAAATGCAGGCTCCATGCTGACTGTCATGTGTGAACCTTAGCACATGCTGACTTTTCCTCCTAAAATGCCCTTTATTGTACCTCCTTTCTTTTTCTTGACTACCAGTCATTTTTGGGGGGCCTTAATTTAAATAACTCTCTCTTAACCTAGTATCCCAATAGAAAATTCTGAGCTAGGTGTTCCTTTTATGTGCTATGTGCTCCCATATTATTTGAATTCTACCATTTTAGCATATATTAATCCAAAAATATTTATACAGTTATAATGATAATAAGAGTACCTGTAACACCTAGCATTTACTGAATATTTACACTGTATTTGGCACTGTGCTACATACTAAGAATGTGGCAATAAGGAAAATAGATATGATCTTTGCCTTCATGGAGATAAAGGGTGATACAAACAAGTGAATATACAAATAAAAATGTATTATGTTGAAAAAATATATATATTGGGTTGAATCACATGAAATAGCTGATTTTTAACTTAAAAATGGCAATTTCACATAACTGGCCTAATGATTTAAAAATTTGCTAAGTGGTAAAAGAACACATGAAAAGGAAAAGGATTGGAAGGATGGAGTGACTCCTTCAGAGGAGGTGATCAAGGAAAATCTCCTAAGGAAGTAGTTTTTGAGCTGTGATTAATGAAGTGGACCTAGCCATGTTAAGGCTGGGGGATAAATTTTCTAGATACAGGAAATGCTCATTGCAGTGAGTGATAATAACCTATTTTAATTATTTTTTTCCACTAAATAGTGAGCATCACAATGACAGTCTTACTCACCTTTGTGAAACAGGAGATATGCAATTAAAAGTTTGCTTAATGAATTAAGGAGTACACAAACAGATGACTAAATGGAACTGGACTCCCCTAACACACCTCACATATTGTCTCCCATCCCATTTTTTTTGCAATCCCTATCATCTAGTGGTTCTGAGATTCTTGTTTTTTTCCTGTAATCAAAACATTCTTTCTGACTTGCCTCCTTTTTCTCATTGAAATTTCTTCTGCATGGAAAGCTCTTATGTAGGAATTTGGGAGGGAGAGGGATGGCTAATGCAAACAATTTAGAAATGACAACTTTATTATCTTGAACACAGAAAGAACAATTTATTTACCTATAAAACTTAATTGTATTAGACATTACACTCTATCCTGTGGGGAATCTGGAGAAAAATGATTTGGCCCATGAGTAAGTACTTTATAATGATAGAAAATCTCATCTGAGGACATCCTCTGATTCCGGATCAAGTGTCACATGCAAGACACATTTTTTTCTCTGCCAGTAAAAGCTGTCTACTTATCTATCTATCTATCTACCTATCATGTATCTATCTCATTGTGCAATATCCTAGGATGCAGCATTCCAGAGGTGGTATCGTGCACAACTCAGCTGAGGCCTGCAAAGTTGGTATTGCTAAGTGAATATAGCAGGTAGAAGGCAGCAGAGGGCAGCAGGAAAGAAGCAGGCTGGTTGTGTCTGCTTATCAGTAGCAGCATAGCCCTGTGGAGGGATTTTACAGAGGAGCCAAGACCAGCCAGCATTAAGTGTCAGGCTAAGGTGATATTGAGGCTGTTCGTGTGCCCAACCCAAAAACATGAGAACCCAAGGCAAAGTCAGAATTCATACGCAGGCAGGTCATGGGTTACCAAGTAGCAGCCAGGCCCCAAGAGAGTATATAGAAGCCAGTTTACTTGGATAACCATTCACGCTACATCTTGCAGCAGACAGGATCTGTGAAGGCCCTGGCCTGGTTTCTGGGTCTTGCCCTTCTGTTTTCTAAGATGACAAGACCCTGACCTAACCCCGAGTTAGTGCCAGGTTGGACTACACCCACAAGAAACTTGGTGTTTACAGATGAAGTTAATCCCTTTCTGTTACTAAAGTCCTGGTAAGGACTGATGCTGCTATCATATTTTCCTGGTCTTTTGTGGACTGTTTGTGAATATATCACCAATCAAGACTGACATGACTTTCACTAGATCCTATCAGGCATTTAAAAAGTATTTTTAAATATTAAGTTCTGGGGATCTAATGTACAACATGGTGACTGTAGTTAATTATACTGTATTATATACTTGAAATTTGCTAAGAGACTAGATCTTAAGCATTCTCACCACATACCAGAAAAAAGTGTGTGAGGTCGTGGCTGTGTTAATGAACTTGACTGTGGGAATTGTATACTTTAAATATATACAGTTCTGTCAGTTATACCTCAATAAAGCTGGACAAAGTAACTTTTGTTTTATTTTGTTTCTAAACTGCCTGTAATAACCCTCACTATTCTGTACCCAAGTGCTTCTTTTTTAGGTGATGAAAATGTTGACCACTATTATTTTTGAGGACTTACTATGTGCTAAGCACTATGTAAGAACTTTATGTTTATGATATTATTTAATCCTTGAGAGGCATGCTCGCATGAGTTAAGAATATAAGATCTAGAATCAAACAGCATAGGTCAGCATCCTAGATCCATCACTTACAAACTGTGTGAACTCTGGGCTTCAGTGTCCCATCACTGTAGATGGCACTGGAATTTCCAAGATGCATAAGACCTGATCATTGACTTCATGGAGCTCATGGACTAGGAGAAGTGTTCAGTCTAGTTCAGGGGTTGGCAAACCATGGGCCTATTCACCCCATCTAGCCCACTGCCTATTTTTATGAATGAAGTTTTACTGGCACACAGTCATGCCCATTTGTTAACATATTGTCTATGCTTGCTTTCATGCTCCAGTGGCAGTGTTGAGTCATTGTCACAGACCTACAGATCACAGATCTACAAAGCCTGAAATATTTTTTATCTGGCCCTTTACAGAAAAAGTTTGCCAAACCCTGGTCTGGTGCAATAGTTTTAGGTCATCATTAAAAATCCAGCACATACTGGTAAAGAGCACAGGCTTTGGTGTCAGACAGATCCGAGTTCTAACATAGCTCAGCAAGTTACTCAAGTGTGTGACCTTGAGCAATTTACTCTCCATACTTTAATTTCCTCATCTGCAAAATGAAGATAATACTAATAACTACCTCATTTAGACAATGTGAGGATATAAGGTAGTCTAAGTGAAGAGTTTACCACAAGGTCCAGCACATAGTAAGTGTTCATTTATTTTATCTGCTATCATTGTGAGCTCCTTATTGGAACCTCATTGGCTTTGCTGGAGCAGGACACTGCTGGTGGGGAGTGACAGAGAATAAAGATGGAAAAGAAGTAGCAGTGCATCCTCAGTGTGAGGCAGAGAAGAGAAACCACTGACAGGCTGCAGAGTTTTCATGTGAACAAATGGATAACAGGGAGGCATTGAAGGCTGATAAATGAGGGTGGGAGGGGTCAATAGCATGATAAAAATTGCTGCTTGGGGAAGATCTTACGTATCTCCTTCTGTTCTCTTTTTCTTTCCTACAGCATTTACCACTCATCAGTCTAACACAGTATAATTTATCATTGTTATGCATTTTTATTGCCTATTTACTACTGCTAGAATATCAGGTTTATGGGGTCAGGGCTCTTTGTTTTGATTACTAATAGATCCAAGCGCCCAGGACCCTACCTGAGACATACAAGGCTGTCAGTAACTGTTGAATGCATTTGGCCAGCAATGTGTAGGAGGGGCAAGATGCAGGAATACCACTTAGGACATCAGTGCCATTAAGCATGAGGGCATGGGTGCCAGTTTAGGGTACTGGCAATGATCATGGAAAGATAAGTATAACAATGTTCTTTTGTTTCAAAATATTTTTCAGGACTTTGTAACTAATGAATGAAGAGTCCAGGAAAACTTTGTCAAAGTAAAATGTTTTTCTTCCAAAACAATTGTACGCCTAGGAAGCATTATACCTGGTTGGATCCTCAGACCAGTTAACAGGTATAATTTGGCAAACAACTCTTACTATTGTTGACAAAATGAATTACTCAGTGTGTTGTCCTGCTAACATGTAGGGATGAACTAGTTCTAGCCTTTTATCTTTATCTGAATTGCTATGATTTATGTTACAACCTGGCCAATTTTACGACTCCAGTATAATTTTGTGTGTGTGTGTTGCAGTCTTGATGCCTTGCTTAATTTTGATATGATTCTCATTCCCTTTGCTCTAAAGACTTCAACATTCATAAATATACATTAAATTGCTCATGTGTAAAGCTGCTAAAGATGGCATTGCTTAAAATTTGCTGATGAAAATGCACTTTCTGAAGGGCTTTTTCCTTTAGGATCTTAGGGTGAGTGAAAGTGCTGTCTAGAATGGTCTGTTTCTGCACCAGTAATTACCTTGTGCCTTCCATAGCTCCAGTTTTCAATGGTAGATCAACAAGCCTGGTTGCTTCTTGTTATAGATGTGAATCAGCCTCCCACTTTAGCTCATATTTAGTGACCCCCTCCTATCTTCTCACTCCCCTGAGGAGAGCAGTTCCATTCAATTCGGCACACCACAGGTTCCTGAATGGATGCACTTTTGTCATTTTTAAAATGCCCTTGTCTTGAAGCCTCTCTCTGTTTTCTTTACCTTGCTACAAGACAAGAGACAAAAATGATTATGGTGCAAAATGTAATACATTGTTTCTAAAACTTAAATTGAGAACCAAGGGGAAATCAGGAAAGAACAAGACAAGGAAGTAGAATGGTCAGAAGTCCTACAGTAATGGAATGGAAGATAATCGTTGTTGAGGATTTTCAGACAGACATTCAACCAGTACCATAATGGCACTTAACTAAACATGCATTTACATTGATTTGCTTGAGGAAGGAGCTTCCTGAAGATTGCTTCCCTGACCTGGTGACTTTCAGGCCCTCCAACCTAGCATTACTTTAGAGGAGTGTTACGGAAGGGTGGCCAAGTGTTTAGGCTCTGGGATCAGATAGTCCTGGATCAAATCCCAGCTCTGCCACTTGCATTGTGATGACCCTGAAAAAGTCCTATACTTTTCCAAGCCTCAATTTTTATATCTGTACGTTAAAGACACACAAACTTCTCAAAGTTGCTGTGAAGAGTAGAACAGATAATCCATATAAATGACTTTGCAACTCATAAATCTGTACATGGTAGTTATTATTATTATTATACAGCTTTTCTGTTTCTGCCAAAACTGGAAAGCTAATTTTTTCCCTCCACATATCAGTGGGTTTTAAGGAAGGCCCCTATCTCTGGCCATATAATTTCCTATGCTTAGTGGACTTCTCACTATCTTTACCATTGAAGACCTATTTTTTAGATACAGTCACACCCCAGGACTCTGTTGATCTTCTTAGCATTGAAGAATTATGCCTTCATCTGATGCCCCCAAATTAATTTTTGCTGGTAGTATTTGTTCAGTCTCTAGCTGATAGTATCTGCACCATAAGTGATAATCTTACACCTCTTTCCTGGAACTGTAGCTGAATTATAAGGCCCTTGAAGGCAGGAACCACATCATATTTCATTTTTCCAGCCTAGATTCCTAGCGTGGTACAAATTTATCCAGATGCTCTGTAATATTTTTAGGTGGTAGTGATGGTGATATTGGTGAAGTCTAAATTTAGCCTCAAAAGTATATTCCCAGCATTTCAGGGTAACAAGCATGCTGTCAACAGACCTGTGCTGAATCCACTTCCTAGCTGTATGACCTCAGATAAGACATTTCACCGTTGTAAGCCTTGGTAAGGATTAAATGAGTTAAAACATTTAAAGTACCTAGCAAAATACCCAGAACATAGGAAAGACAAAGCAATTGATTAACAGGTAGCAATACCTTGCTATCAATAAGCTAAGAAGTACTACTTCTCCTCTTCTTCAGACTCCTCCTTCTTCTTTATTACTATTAACTATTATTATTAAACTTTTATCGGCCATATCAGTAGCTCCTGTTCTGATAGCTTCCTCCATCCTTCAGGCCCTCTGAACTTGATGTTTGACTTCACCAAGGAGTCCTGGCACTTAATCTTCCCTTTCCCTAAGGTCTGCTCCACATTGCCCATCACATTGTCCTCTCTACTGAGCCTGGATTCCTAAGTCAACCGAGCTTCTCTTTAGGACTCTCAATACTTAACAACATTTACCCTGCCAACCTTCAATTCTGGGCCAAGCTCATACTTTGACTTCATTTCTTTCTGCAAGTTCCCAAATAGGGCTGGAGATAATTGCTACTACAGCAGCAATCATGATCAGCTCAAGGACAGTAATTTGCCACTGTGGAGACTATTTGATATGCAGCCTCAGTTGAATTTTTAATGCCACTGGAGAAGGTTTTTCTTGATCATTTCCCTATTCTAGGAGCATCTATTTATTCAAATCCTGCCAATTTCCTCAAAATTCTTTCTCAACCCCTGAGAGTCTGTAGTGGGGCTTGAGGATTACATTTCTAACAAGTTCCCAGTTGTTGCTGGTGCTGCTACATCCCTTCCCAATTAAATTTCTCCACAAAATAGTATACATACACTGTCTCCATTTGCCTGCTACCATCAACTCCTTACCCTGCTTTCAGTCTTGTTTCCAAATCCATTAATTCACAGAAATATCTATGATGGCATTGAGGATGTTCCTATGTTACTACACCCAATAAATATATTTGGATCTTCATCTTCTCTGATAGAATTTGATACTTGCTTTCTATTCTTAAAATTTTCATGGTTTTAGTGATACCATATTTTTCCAATTATCCTCTTTCCACTTTGATCATTTAGGATCTTGCTCACTCCTTCTACTTGCTCATTTCTTTTATCTACCTCTTCAGTCTCTCAATTAGGCAGGTGTTCATTCTTGTCACTCTTCTCTAACTAAATATTTTCCTGCGGTGATCTCATCTAGTATTGCTATTACTTACACAATACTGGTTCTCAAATCTATATTTTTGGCCAATTGTTGATTCAAACTCTGTCTGCCAGGTGTCTCACAAATTGCAGAAATTCAACATGAAAAAAATCTCATTTAATACTTAAACCTGTTCTTTCTCCTGGTTAATAGGGCACTGGGAATTTGAAGATATTATAACCAGAGGGCCTTCGAACACTAATAATCACACTCCCTGGGGCACCTGGGTGGCTAAGTCATTAAGTGTCTGCCTTCAGCTAAGGTCACGATCCCAGGGTCCTGGGATCGAGCCCCACATGGCGCTCCCTGATCGGCGGGAAGCCTGCTTCTCTCTCTCCAACTCCCCTTGCTTGTATTCCAGGTCTGGCTATCCCTCTTTCTGTCACATAAATAAATAAAATCTTTAAAAAGAATAATCACACTCCCTAAGAGTCAAGATCATGACCAGTAAATGAAAACAAGAGTTTTCACCTCAAATCCCAATGCATTTAAATGTAAGTATGGTTGTACCCTATAGAGGATTCATTCATTTTTTCATTTATCCATTCAGCAAATATTTATTGAGTGCCTTTCCTATGCCAAATATTGGGCTAAGTTCTGGGGAATATAGTGCTGACCAAAACATGGAGTGATCTGCTTCTATGGGACTTAAAGTTTAATGCATGAGACAGATATAAAAATCTCACTAGTATACGATTGTAATAGGTATTATAAAGGAAATGGAGAGGATTTAGTGTGATAGAACAATGGGGGATATATGTTAGATTAGGGGATTAGTTTTGGGGGAACTTCTTTGACGAAATGGCTTTTAAACTGAGTCCTGAACAATGAATAGGAATTGTCTAGGTGAACAGTTAGATAAGAATGTTTCAAGCAAAAAGAACAACATGGACAAATGCTTTAAGAAGGAAATAATTTGGCATGTACGAAGAATAGAAAGGCCTCTTACAGAAGCTGAAGAAATCAGGATCCATATCATGTAGGGCCTTGTAGGCCATGTAAGGAGTTTATATTTTATTCTAAATTTAGTAGAAAGCCATGATAATGACATGATCCAGTTTATGTTTTAGGAGATCATTTTGGCTGCATTGTAGAGAACGGATTTCTCTTAGGGGAGAAAGAGCAGGGAATCCAGTTAACAGGCTATTGAAATAGTCCAGGTTAGGAGTGATGTTATCTTGCCCTAGGGTTGTGACAGTGAAGACAGAAAATATGGGTGGGTTTGGGATATCTGGAGGCAGAACTGCCAAGATTTTCTTGTGAATTGGATGGGTAGATTCCTTGCTTGAGAAATTGGTTGGAGAGTGATGTGACTTATTGAGATAGAGAACTTGGAGTAGAAGTACATTTCAGAGCAGAGATCAAGTGATCAGTTTTGGACATTCCATTGTCTATAAATTAAAAACCAAATTCTTGGCATGACATTTAAAGATCTAGTTTACCTCTTTTCCTCTCTCTCCCTTCTCATCTTGTGTCTTGCTTCCTTATATCTTCCTCACATCCTTATATCTTTACCTTTTCCCCATCCCCAAGACCTCAGAGGTTTCCAAACATGTAATGCTATTGCACAATTCTTTAGCTAACTTCACAGTTTGCTCTGTGAAACCTTCCTTGACAAACTTAGGAATAACTGATGATTTTGTCTTCGTGCTTCCAAAATATTATGAAGTTCACTTCTGTCATAATAAAAATAATACAACATGAGGGAAGTACTATTTTTATCATTTTATAGATGATGAAAGAGAGGCAAAGCAAGGTTGAGAAAATTACTCATTATCACACAACTAGGATGCAACAAACACAGATCTATATGATTCCAAAGCATATGCTTTTAACCACTGTGTTCATAACCTGCCACATTATTGTACCTGCCATTCCAGTGGTATCAACTGATCTTCTATAGTAACTGTGCATTCCTTAAAGTCAAGGCCTGCATCTTATTTATCTCTGACAGTGACAGACATAAAGCAAGTGGTCAATAATTAATTATTGAATATAAAAATAAAATAATGCTGTTAGATACTATTCGATTTGAAAGTGATCTAAAGAGGTCATGTACTAAGGCATATGATTTAAGTAGGATTGCATGTGGAATTCCAAGATAGATATTTGTAGTGGAGAAAAAAAAAACTCCATTGTTGCTGTGTTATACTTACTTGAACCCATGGGGTACTTCGGTGTGAGAAATATCTAACCTTTTTGTGCTGTACCTTCCTCTTACAATCCTGGGGTCATATTGTTTTACCATGACTTCAAGGAAGCCAGCAATTATTTATCAGGCAGTAACTTGAAAAGTTTTTCCTCCTGTAGGATATTCCTTTTGTCATTGGAGTGAGACAAAGTTCCAAACTAAGGCTGACTCAGTGATCAAAGCTTTACAAAGCCCTTATAATTCAGACTCCCTGAGTCCTTTCTCAATTATGTTGGCAACTTACATAACACAAATGGAGCAGGAAGAAAGCAATTTGGCAATATTTCTCAAGATTAAAAATATCTGTATTTTATGACATTGCAATTCTATTTCTAGAAATCTATTATAAGTAAATACTTGTATCTGCACACAAATATTGGTATGAAAAGGTAGCTATTATAGCATTGTTATAATGGTGAGATTTTGATGTAATAGTTATTTACCGAGCACTTATTATGAGCCAGGAGCTGTGCTAAAAATTAATTCATTTGATCCTTATCATGGTCTTTAATGCTTTCCACCAAATATTTTCTGGTGCCCATTTTTCAGGAACAGAGATCCTTGCATGTCCTGGTTCCTTCTGGCTGGTGGGGCCATGTGACTAGTTCTGGACAATGAGTTGGGAGTCAAACTGATGTGTGCTAGATCATTTAATTGCCTATTTTGAGACCCTTTCGGGAAATGGCATGGCAAAAGGAAAAATTAAAGATGGTGGCTTCTCCATTAACTGGAAACTCTGAGTTACTAGTAACTCTGCTGTTGACCTGCTATGAGCATGAAGCATGAGCAAGATAGATCATTATTGCTTTAAGCCATTGAAATTTGGGGTGATTTATTACTGAAGCATAACCAGGTCTATCTCGAGTTTCCCAATCCTCAAGACAACCCTATGAGGAAGGAACTATTTTTTTTATCATCATTTGATGAATGGGGAAGTTAAGGAACAAGAAGGTTAAGCAATTTTCCTAAGATACACAGCTAGGAAGTGGTAGACCTAAATTCAAACCTAGGCAGTTTGGGTCTGGAGACAACATTCTTAACTGCTACATATATTACCACTCATAGCTCCATGCCATCAATAGGGAAGCTTACATCAATAGGGAAGCTTATTTTTAAAATTAGGTTATAGCTAGACTATGGAATACTATGCATCTGTTAAAAATAATGAGGCACTCTCTAGGTATTAACATTAAAAAGCTGTCCACAACATATTGTTCAATTAGGAAAAGCAGCAGAGCACATACTGAATGGAGCACTGGGTGTTATACGCAAACAATGAATCATGGATCACTACATCAAAAACTAATGATGTACTGTATGGTGACTAACATAACATAATAAAATTAAATTTTAAAAAAGCAGCAGAATTGTATAGGAAAAAAGCCATTTATATAAAGATCCATTCATGTGAAAATGATACTTGAACACACATATATGTACACACGAACAAACACACATGTACCTGTATATGTGTCTGCATGTATATGTATGCATCATGTATCTATATACACATACGTACATACACATGAGCATGCACACACAGATAATATGTATGTAATAAAAGATAAAAATACTCAATCCATAAAAAATAATCTGACCATTATTATCTAGATCTGTACACTCTCAATCCAGAGGACAAACAGAGCATAGCTCTAAAGTTCTTTTTTCTTCTGAAGGCAGTGCTAAGATCACCCTAAACCTAATTTCCAGACTAGAAACATTTGTAAGTTTTTCCCTTTACTTGTAGACTCTACATTTTAAGTCATCTTTTTTTTTTTAGCCTTCTCTTGATCTCTATATAAAAAAACATGATTACTCAGTGTGGTAGGCAGAATTCTAAAGGTGATAATCCTCTAAAATACTAGACCCCTTGTTATATAATCAAACATTAATCTAGGTTCTGCTGAGAAGTGATTTTGCAGATGTAATTAAAGTTCCCCTGTCAGTTTACCTTATGACGTAGAGATCATCTGGGTGGGCCTGACCCAATCATGTCAGCCCTTTATTTTTTTAAATTTTAATTCAATTAGCCAACATGTAGTTCATCATTCGTTTCAGATGTAGAGTTGTTATTCATCAGCCCTTTAAAAGCAGATCGTCTTATCTAGTGGATAGCAGAAGAGGAAGTCAGAGAATTTCAAAGCACATGCAGGACTCAATGTACCATTGATACTTTAAAGATGGAGAAAGCCTCATAAGCAGCAATGTGGGGAGCCTCTTAGAGCAGAGAGGGGCCCCAAGCTGACAGCCAGCAAGGAAATGTGGACCTTGCAACCTAATAGCTATAGTCAGAAGTAACTGGGTTCTGCCAATGACCTGAATGAGCTTGGAAGTGGCTTATCCTGCAGAGTCTCCAGATAAGAACTCAGTTAGGGGCCACTTGATCTTGGATCTGAACAGAGAAAACTAGCTAACCCATGCCTGGACTAATGAGTTGTGGAAACTTTGAGATAATAAATGTATGTGCTGTTTTAGGTCACTAAGTTGCAGTACTTTGTTACACAGCAATAGAAAATAAATATACCTAAACTATCCCAGATATTCTAATCACAGCTTCTACAAAGTGCAGTGGAGATGTTCTTTCAGCTCATGAGTAATTCTGCCACGTGCATGTCCATAGGTTCAGACTCAGGTTCATTGTTCAGTACATTCACCTCACTGGCAGAAAAAGATCCATAAATTCTCTTAAATTCAAACCATTACTTAGAACCTGATTAGTATGTATTTTGCATTATCTCAGCAATTTTGTTTTATTATATTGGATATCACTTAAGCTCTTAGAATTTCTCTCAAGTTCCTAGTCTCCAAATCGATGTTGAGGATGAAAGACAGAATTATGTGAATCCAATTATTGGTATTGATTGGGACTGAGAACGAAATATTCTTTTGGGTACATCAGTGTCTATTACTTATATGCTACAAAGGAGTCAGAGTTCCTGTCTTCAGAACAAAGGTTCTTAATATTTTGAGGGTTATATATTCCTTTGAGGATATAACAAAAGCTATGAACCTGACTCCAGATAAAATGCCTATATGCATGGTGATTAACATAACAATAAAAAAAAGTTCTAGGAGAAAACAAAAAAAAAATGTCTATATGCATATATACCCCTCATTTTATTTATTTTTAGGGGTGTCTGGTTAACATACTGTGGCAGAGACATTTGGTGCTCACCAAATAACTCATGAGCTTCCTTACATTTTCCAGCCTCCCTTACAGTTAGATCTGGGCCATGTGAATAGTGATTGTGAAGAGAAGTGACCTGTGTCTTCCATCTATCCTGCCCTTGCTCAGAGACCATATGTTCCAGATGAAGTAAATACCAGGTAGTGGAAGGCCATCCAACCTATTATCAGGTCTGAGGGAATGAGAGAACAACTTTTACAGTGTTAATCCTGTGAAATGTCAGTGATGGTCTGCTGCAGCAACTAAAGTTGATTTTCCTTTCCAATACAAACCTCCTATTTAAAATTTTTTTCCTCTTATAATTGAGATGATGTTAGTTAACCTCAAGGTTTACCAGGTTGTACTAGCTTAACTGCTAGCATACATGTTTTGTTCTTTGATATTTTAGAGTATATATGGTAGTCTCAAAAATGGCTTCTATCAATTTCTTCCCTACCTATCTATACATGCATACCACTTTTCACTTCCAAAGTTGGAGTCTGTTTTCCCTTGAATTGAATGTGGACTGGCCTTATGGCTTACTTTGACTAATAGAGTGGAGGTGATGATGTGCTTGTTTCAGGCCTAGCAATGAACTGAATAGGTTCCTAATGCTCTGGGGAAGTCGGTCACCATGTAAGAAGGTCTATTATCTTTTTTTATTATGTTAATCACCATACATTACATCATTACTTTTTGATGTAGTGTTCCGTGATTCATTGTGTGCATATAACACCCAGTGCTCCATTCAATACGTGCCCTCTTTAATACCCATCACCAGGCTAACCCATCCCCCCACCCCCTCCCCTCTAGAACCCTCAGTTTGTTTCTCAGGGTCCATAGTGTCTCATGGTTAGTCTCCCCCTCTATTATCTTGAGCTCAGATGCTGAGAGGAAGCCCAAGCTAACTACATGGAGAAATGTTTGACCCAATTATCCTAGCTGAGGCATCTAATGCATAAGTTAAGAAGCCGTCTTTGACATCTTAAAGCCAGCAGACAAGATGTGGAAAATAGCCCAGCTAATTCTGCCTAGATTGAAGAATTGTGAGAAATAATAAACTGGCTACTTTATACCAGAAAGTTTGGAGCAGTTTGTTATTCAGAAATAGATAACCAAAACCATGCATAAATTCCAACTGTCAGATCCGTAAGAGACAAAGCTATAGTAAATCAAGATGAAAAGATTTGAGCATATACTCTACCTGAATTGAATTTGAATTCTTTGAAAAGTCTATGTCTGCAAATTATCAAAATTATCAGTCATTTCTCAAACCAGTCAAACTAATTTTGATACTATGAACACAAAATAATTCATTATTGTGTTGTCATGTAAGACATAATTTGTGGAAGAATTAAACTGTATTTTAAAGATAGATATCAATTGTGGAAAGAGGCAAGAGAAGGGCCTGCAGCAAAAGTCATTCCCCTTATTATATTAAGGCTGGAAAAGAGAGAATGTCTGTTATAATGATAGAAAAGAAAGATCCAATCTTCTCCAAAGGAAAATCTAATTCCTGTTGAAAATAGAATCTTTAAGACTGAAGATTTTACCACAGAACGTTTCTGTTTTCTTTATTTTTTTTTCTTCCTACTGACTGCTTTTTTGGGAGAGGAGGGGTTGACTTTTACATAAAGTAAGTCCACCTATTTCAAGTTTACAATACTATATTTCCATCAGTCAAAACCTTTCCTCGTGTCTCTTTGCAGTCAATCCCATTTCCTACCCTTGGCCCCTGGTAACAATGGTCTATGTTTTATTATTGTATTTTTGCCTTTTATAGAAATTCAAATAAATGGATTCAGACAATAGATAGTCTTTTGTATTTGGCCTTATCATTTACATAATATTTTCAGATTAATTCATGTTATTCTGCATATTGTTAGTGTATAAATTTTTATTGCTAATATTCCTTTTTATTCTGGCTTGATTGAGATATAATTGATAAATAACATCATTTAAGTTTAAGGTATACAATATGAAGATTTAATATACATATATATTGTGAAATGTTTTTCACAATAAGCTTGGTTAACATACCCTTTACCTAACATAATTAACATTTTGTTATTACTATAATTAGAACATTAAAGCTCTAATTTCATAGCAACTTTCAAGATACAATGCAGTATTATTAACTATAGTCACCATGCTGTACCTTAGATCCTCAGAACTATCTTATAAGTGAAAGTTTGTACCCTCTAACCAATTTTAACCCATTTCCCCACCCCTCAGCCCCTGACAACCACCATTCTACTCTGTCTCTATGAGTTTGATGTTTTTAGATTCCACATGTAAGTGAGATCATACAGTATTTGTTTTTGTCTGACTTATTTCACATAGCACAATGCTCAATGCCCTCAAGGTCCATCCGAGTTGTCTCAAACAGCAGGATTTCCTTTTTTATGGCTGAATAATATTCAATTATAAAAATACCACATTTTCTTTATCCATTCATCCATTGATGGACACTTAGGTTGTTTCAATGTCTTGGCTATTGTGAATAATGCACTAGTTAACATGGGAGGGCAGATATCTTTTCAAGACAGAGATTTCATTTCCTTTGTATGTGTAACAGAAGTGGGATTGCTGGATCATATGGTAATTTTGTTTTTAATTTTTGAGGAACCTCCCTACTTTTTTTCCCATAGTTGCTGTACCAGTTTATATTTCTACCAGCAGCACACCAGGGTTCCCTTTTCTCTACATCCTCACCAGCATTTGTTAACTCTTGTCTCTTTGATAATAGCCATTCTAAGAGGTGTGATGTGATATCTCATTGTGGTTTTTATTTGCATTTCTCTGATAATTAGTGATGTTGAGCACCTTTTCCTGTACTTGTTGGCTATTTGTATGTCTCCTTTGGAGAAATGTCTGTTCATGTCCTCTGCTTATTTTAAAAAATCACATTGGTTCTCATCAGGAAAATGCCAATCAAAATTACAATGAGATATCATCTCACACCTGTCAAAATGGCTAAAATCAACAACACAAGAAACAACATGTGTTGGTGAGGATGTGGAGAAAGAGGAACCTTATTGCACTGTTGGTGGGAATGCAAACTGGTACAGTCACTCTGGAAAACAGCATGGAGTTTCCTCAGACAGTTAAAAATAGAACTACCATACGATCCAGCAATTGCACTACTAGATATTTACCCAAAGAATACAAAAATACTAATTCAAAGTGATACATGCACCCTGATGTTTATAGCAGCATTACCTACAATAACCAAATTATGGAAATAGTCCAAGTATGACTTGGTGAATGTATAATAAAGAAGTGGTATATACATATAGTGGCATATTACTCAGCCATAAAAAAGAATGAAATCTTGCTATTTGCAATGACATGGATGGAGCTAGAGAGTATTATGCTAAGTGAAATAAGTCAGAGAAAGACAAATACCATATGATTTCACTCATATGTGGAATTTAAGAAACAAAACAAATGAGAAAAGGGGACAAAAAAAAAGGGAGAGAGAGGCAGGCCAAGAACAGACTCTTAACTCTAGAGAACAAACTGATGGTTACCAGAGGGGAGGTGAGTGGGGGGGGGGGTTGGGTGAAGTAGGTGATAGGGATGAAGGAGTACACTTGTCCTGATGAGCACTGGATGATGTAGGGAAGTGTTGAATCACTAAATTGCACATCTGAAACTGATAGTACACTGTATGTTAACTAACTGGAATTAAAATAAACAGTTGAAAAAAAGAAATAATAATTTTTTAAAATTTACAAACACTGGGAAAACAGTATGATAATTTCTTAAAATTTAAACATACATCTACCATATGATCTAGTCAATCTACTCCTCAGCATTTACCAACGGTAATGTCCATTTAAGAACTTATACACATATGTTCATGGCAACTTTATTTGTAATGGTAAAAAAATTAAAATAACCCAAATGTCCATCAACAAATGACTGATAATCATACTGTGATATATCTATACAATAAAATGCTGCTCAGAATTTAAGAGGAATTAACTATTTTCATATGGGCAATAACATATGTGAATCTGAAATTATTCTCTTTGAAAAAAGCCAAACATAGGAGGGTGCATATATATGATTTAATTTATGTATAGTTCTAGAAATTCAAACTAATCTATATTCATGGAAAACAGATCAGACTTTGTCAGGGGATGGTGGGGGCTGGGCACAGCAGTAGGGAGCAATAAACCAAGAGGCAGAAGAAAACGCTTGAGGGGGATGGATATATTGCAGTGACAGTTTCACAGGTGAATAACTATGTCAAAACTTATCACATTGTGCATTTATTTTTTCCTTTAAATTTTTATTGTTATGTTAATCACCATACATTACATAATTACTTTTTGACGTAGTGTTCCATGATTCATTGTTTGTACATAACACCCAGTGCTCCATGCAGAACATGCCCTCTTTAATACCCATCACCAGGCTAACCCATCCCCCCACCCTCCTCCCCTCTAGAACCCTCAGTTTGTTTTTCAGAGTCCATCATCTCTCATGGTTCATCTCCCCCTCTGGTTTCCCCCCCTTCATTTTTCCTTCCTGCTATCTTCTTCTTTTTTTTTTTCTTAACATATATTGCATTATTTGTTTCAGGGGTACAGGTCTGTGATTCAACAGTCTTGCACAATTCAGAGCACTCACCATAGCACATACACTCCCCAACGTCTATCACCCAGCCACCCCATCCCTCCCACCCCCCCACCACTCCAGCAACCCTCAGTTTGTTTCCTGAGATTAAGATTTCCTCATATCAGTGAGGTCATATGGTACATGTCTTCCTCTGATTGACTTATTTCACTCAGCATAACACCCTCCAGTTCCATCCACGTCATTGCAAATGGCAAGATCTCATTCCTTTTGATAGCTGCATAACATTCCATTGTGTATATATACCACATCTTCTTTATCCATTCATCTGTTGATGTATATCTTGGCTCTCTCCACAGTTTGGCTATTGTGGATATTGCTGCTATAAACATTGGGGTGAACATACCCC
This sequence comes from Eumetopias jubatus, assembly GCF_037043125.1. Lineage (NCBI taxonomy): Eukaryota > Metazoa > Chordata > Mammalia > Carnivora > Otariidae > Eumetopias > Eumetopias jubatus. Next base: position 5,295,738 of record NW_028274817.1, read on the forward strand.
TTCAGATCCCTACATTTTTATCTTTGTGGTATACCCAATAGTGCAATTGCTGGATCGTATGGTAGCTCTATTTTTAACTTGTTGAGTAACCTCCATACTGTTTTCCAGAGTGGTTGCACCAGCTTGCATTCCCACCAACAGTGTAGGAGGATTCCCCTTTCTCCGCATCCCCGCCAACATCTGTCATTTCCTGACTTGTTAATTTTAGCCATTCTGACGGGTGTGAGGTGGTATCTCATTGGGGTTTTGATTTGGATTTCCCTGATGCCGACCGATGTTGAGCACTTTTTCATGTGTCTGTTGGCCATTTGGATGTCTTCTTTGGAAAAAATGTCTGTTCATGTCTTCTGTCCATTTCTTCATTGGATCATTTGATCTTTGGGTGTTGAGTTTGATCAGTTCTTTATTGATTTTCGATACTAGCCCTTTATCTGATATATCATTTGCAAATATTTTCTCCCATTCTGTCGGTTGTCTTTTGGTTTTGTGGACTGTTTCTTTTGCTGTGCAAAAGCTTTTTATCTTGATGAAATCCCAATAGTTCATTTTTGCCCTTGCTTCCCTTGCCTTTGGTGATGTTTCTAGGGAGAAGTTGCTGCGGCTGAGGTCGAAGAGGTTGCTCCTGTGTTCTCCTTTAGGATTTTGATGGACTCCTGTCTCACATTTAGGTCTTTCAATCATTTGGAGTGATTTTTGTGTGTGGTGTAAGGAAATGGTCCAGTTTCATTCTTCTGCATGTGGCTGTCCAGTTTCCCAAACACCATTTGTTGAAGAGGCTGTCTTTTTTCCATTGGACATTCTTTCCTGCTTTGTCAAAGATGAGTTGACCATAGAGTTGAGGGTCCATTTCAGGGCTCTCTATTCTGTTCCATTGGTCTATGTGTCTGTTTTTGTGCCAGTAGTTTTCTGAGTACAGATCCTTTGCCTCTTTAGTTAGATTTATTCCTAGCTATCTTATGGTTTTGGATGCAATTGTAAATGGGATCGACTCCTTAATTTCTCTCTCTTCTGTCTTGTTTTTTGTGTATAGGAATGCCACTGATTTCTGTGCATTCATTTTATATCCTGCCACTTTACTGAACTCCTGTATGAGTTCTAGCAGTTTTGGGGTGGAGTCTTTTGGGTTTTCCACATACAGTATCATATCATCTGCAAAGAGTGAGAGTTGGACTTCCTCTTTGTCGATTTGGATGCCTTTGATTTCTTTTTGTTTTCTGAATGCTGTGGCTAGGACTTCTAACACTATGTTGAATAGCAGTGGTGATAGTGGACATCCCTGCCACATTCCTGACCTTAGGGGGAAAACTCTCAGCTTTTCCCCATTGAGAATGATATTCGCTGTAGGTTTTTCATAGATGGCTTTTATGATATTGAGGTATGTACCCTCTATCCCTATACTCTGAAGAGTTTTGATCAAGAAAGGATGCTGTATTTTGTCAAATGCTTTTTCTGCATCTATTGAGAGGATCATATGATTCTTGTTCTTTCTTTTGTTAATGTATTGTATCACGTTGATTGATTTGTGGATGTTGAACCAACCTTGCAGCCCAGGGATAAATCCCACTTGGTCATGGTGAATAAACCTTTTAATGTAGTGTTGGATCCTATTGGCTAGTATTTTGGTGAGAATTTTTGCATCCATGTTCATCAAGGATATTGGTCTGTAATTCTCCTTTTTGATGGGGTCTTTGTCTGGTTTTGGGATCAAGCCAATGGTGGCCTCATCAAATGAGTTTGGAAGTTTTCCTTCCATTTCTATTTTTTGGAACAGTTTCAGGAGAATAGGTATTAATTCTTCTTTAAATGTTTGGTAGAATTCCCCTGGGAAGCCATCTGGCCCTGGGCTTTGGTTTGTTGGGAGATTTTGGATGACTGCCTCAATTTCCTTAGTGGTTATAGGTCTGTTCAAGTTTCCTATTTCTTCCTGGTTCAATTTTGGTAGTTGATACATCTCTAGGAATGCATCCATTTCTTCCACGTTATCTAATTTGCTAGCATAGAGTTGCTCATAATATATTCTTATAATTGTTTGTATTTCCTGGGTGTTGGTTGTGAGCTCTCCTCTTTCATGATTTTGTTGATTTGGGTCATTTCTCTTTTCTGTTTGATAAGTCTGGCCTGGGGTTTATCAATCTTGTTAATTCTTCAAAGAACCAGCTCTTAGTTTCGTTGATCTGTTCTACTGTTCTTTTGGTTTCTATTTCATTGATTTCTGCTCTGCTCTTTATGATTTCTCTTCTCCTGCTGGGTTTAGGCTTTATTTGCTGTTTTTTCTCTAGCTCCTTTAGGTGTAGGGTTAGGTTGTGTATTTGAGACCTTTCTTGTTTCTTGAGAAAGGCTTGTATTGCTATATACTTTCCTCTTAGGACTGCCTTTGCTGCATCCCAAAGATTTTGAACAGTTGTGTTTTCATTTTCATTGGTTTCCATGAATTTTTTTAATTCTTCTTTAATTTCCTGGTTGACCCATTCATTCTTTAGTAGGATGCTCTTTAGCCTCCATGTATTTGAGTTCTTTCTGATTTTCCTCTTGCGATTGAGTTCTAGTTTCAAAGCATTCTGGTCTGAAAATATGCAGGGAATAATCCCAATCTTTTGGTCCTGGTTGAGACCTGATTTGTGACCTAGGATGTGATCAATTCTGGAGAATGTTCCATGGGCACTAGAGAAGAATGTGTATTCCATTGCTTTGGGATGGAATGTTCTGAATATGTGAAGTCCATTTGGTCCAGTGTGTCATTTAAAGTCTTTATTTCCTTGTTGATCTTTTGCTTAGATGATCTGTCCATTTCAGTCAGGGGGGTGTTAAAGTCCCCCACTATTATTGTATTGTTGTCAATGTGTTTCTTTGATTTTGTTATTAATTGCTTTATATAATTGGCTGCTCTCATGTTAGGGGCATAGATATTTACAATTGTTAGATCTTCTTGTTGGATAGACCCTTTAAGTATGATATAGTGTCCTTCCTCATCTCTTATTACAGTCTTTGGTTTACAATCTAATTTGTCTGATATAAGGATTGGCACCCCAGCTTTCTTTTGGTGTCCATTGGCATGGTAAATGGTTTTCCACCCCCTCACTTTCAATCTTGGGGTGTCTTTGGGTCTAAAATGAGTCTCTTGCAGACAGCATATCAATGGGTCTTGTTTTTTAATCCAATCTGTTAGCCTGTGTCTTTGTTTGGAACACTTAGCCCATTTACATTCAGGGTAACTATTGAAAGATATAAATTTAGTGCCATTGTATTGCCTGTAAGATGACTGTTACTGTATATTGTCTGTGTTCCTTTCTGGTCTATTCTGCTTTTAGGCTCTCTCTTTGCTTAGAGGACCCCTTTCAATATTTCTTGGAGGGCTGGTTTCATGTTTGCAAATTCCTTTAGTTTTTGTTTGCCCTGGAAGCTTTTTATCTCTCCTTCTACTTTCAATGACAGCCTAGCTGGATATAGTATTCTTGGCTACATATTTTTCTCATTTAGTGCTCTGAATATATCATGTCAGTCCTTTCTGGTCTGCCAGGTCTCTGTGGATAGGTCTGTTGCCAATCTAATGTTTCTACCATTATAGGTTACATATCTCTTCTCCCGAGCTGCTTTCAGGATTTTCTCTTTGTCTCTGAGAGTCGTAAGTTTTACTATTAGATGTCGGGGTGTTGACCTATTTTTATTGATTTTGAGAGGGGTTCTCTGTGCCTCCTGGATTTTGATGCCTGTTTCCTTCCCCACATTAGGGAAGTTCTCTGCTATTATTTGCTCCAATATACCTTCTGCCCCTCTCTCTCTTTCTTCTTCTTCTGGGATCCCAAATATTCTAATGTTGTTTTGGCTTATCGTATGGCTTATCTCTCGAATTCTGCCCTCGTGATCCTTGTTCCATTGTTGATCTCTCTTTTTCTCAGCTTCTTTATTTTCCATCATTTGGTCTTCTGTATCGCTGATTCTCTCTTCTGCCTCATTTATCCTAGCAGTTCGTGCCCCCGTTTTTTATTGCAGCTCATTAATAGCCTTTTTGATTTCGACTTGGTTAGATTTTAGTTTTTATTTCTCCAGAAAGGATTTCTCTAATAACTTCCATGCTTTTCTCAAGCCCAGCTAGTATCTTTAAAATCATGATTCTGAACTCTAGGTCTGACATCGCACTAATGTCCGTATTGAGTAGGTCCCTGGCAGATGGTAGTGCCTCTTGTTCTTTTTGTTGAGGTGATTTTTTTCGTTTTGTCATTTTGTCCAGAGGAGAATAGATGAATGAGAGAACAAAATGCTAACAGGTTAACAACGTCCCCAGAAAATATACCCTAAACAAATCAGAAAAGATCTGAAACCAGGGGAAAAGAAAGGGAAAGAAAGAAAAAAGAAAGAGAAAAAGAAAGAAAAAGATAAAAACAAACAAAAACAAAACAAAACAAAAAACAGAATATGATCAATTATGATTAGGCTGGTGTATAGATCAGTGCCACACACTAGCTTTTAGGTGTATTTTGGTCTGTTAGAAGAAAGTGCCCCCTCAAATTTTAAAGAAAGGAAGACTTACATATGTACAAAATAAGGGTTGATATGATGAAGGGATGGAATATGACTGTAAAGATGAAAATTATAAAAAATTTTTAAAAAGGAATTGATAAGGTTTTTGAAAAAATAAAGAAGAGGATAAAAAAGAGAAAAGAGAGGAAAAAAAGGGGGAGAGAATGTGATCAGGCAGGAGATTGGAACAAAGCCATACACTAGAGATTTAGGGTATACTTTAATATGTTAGAAGAAACTGCATCTCAAAATTTTAAAGAGAGAACAACTTATATATATATATGCCCAAAATAAGGGTAACTTCTATGAAGGGATAGAATATGACTCTAAAAATGAAAAATAAAAAATTTTTTTAGAAAAAGATTGATAAGATGTTGGTTGAAAAAGGGAAAAAGAAAAATACCAAAAAAAAAAAAAAACAGTTAAAAAATTAACTTTGAAAGACTAATGAATCATGGTAAAAAAGCCATGAATTCTATGTCCAGTATTCCCCTAGCGCTGGAGTTCTCCCGTTCTCCTTGATCGGTCAACTTGGTCTTGGCTGGCTGTTCTTGCTGATCTTCTGGGGGAGGGGCCTGTTGCCGTGGTTCCCAAATGTCTTTGCCGGAGGCGGAATTGCCCCGCCCTTGCCTGGTCAGGGCTAAGTAATCTGCTCAGATTTGCTCTCAGGAGCTTTTGTTCCCTGCAAGCTCTCGGTACAGCTTTGGAGGACGACAGTGAAAATGGCGGCCTCCCAATCTCTGCCCCGGAGGTGCCGAGAACTCCGGGCCCCGCTCCTCAGTGCGCCCCCAGAGAAAAGCAGTCACTCCCGTGTCCCCGGTCTCTGGCCGCACTCCGTGCTCACCCGGCCTGTGACCGAGCGTTGCTATCTCTGGCACCCGACCCCGTGTGGAGTCTCCAAACCCAGCAGATCCCTGCGGTGCGCTCCCGCGCCGCTCCTCCCGGGGGAGGAAGGGGAGTCTCTCCGGATCTGCGGCTTGTTGGGTCCCTGCTGGAGGAGCAGTGGCCCGACTGTCACTGATCACAGGTTATGGCCACCCCGAGCTGAGAGCCCGCGCCTCGGCTCCGTCTCTGCAGCCGGCTTCCCCGCTCCGATCCCTGGGAGCTCTGCTGCACTCAGGCACCCCCGGTCTTTCTGTGACCCCGAGGGTCCTGAGACCACACTGTCCCGCGAGGGTTCCACCCCCTGCTTAGCCACTGGAGCGACGTCCCTCAGCGGAGCCGGCTTCTAAAAGTTCTGATTTTGTGCTCCGCGGCTCTAGCACTTGCCAGAAGTGGCCGACGGAGGACCCCTCCCCCGCCATCTATCCTCCTGAATATCGCCTCAGATTCACTTCTCCGCACGTCCTACCTTCCAGAAAGTGGTCACTTTTCTGTTCAGAGAGTTGTTGCTATATTTTCTTCAATCTCCTGTTGAGTTCGTAGGTGTTCAGAATGGTTTGATCCCTATCCAGCTGAATTCATGACACTGGATGAAATATAGGTCTCCTACTCCTCCACCGTCTTGCTCCGCCACATTGTGCATTTAAACACCCACTCCTTAGTTTTTGCAAATAATACTTCAATGAAGCTTTTAAAAATTAATAAATATGGTCACTTGAAAAAAGATATTTGTAAACAACTTCATGCCAATAATTTTAAAAACCTAGATGAACAAGGATTCTAAAAGAAAAATATAATACTACTGGAGTTCACTCAAGAAAAAAAATACTTAACTAATATTTTTTAGAGTTTATAATTCAAAATCTACCACAGGAAGTGGGACTTGTGGTAGTAACAACATGAGGAGGTAGAATGATTCCTTTCTGCAGAAAACATGCATAAAACTTAAAATAAGAAATTTTCCAGACATTTTGAGACATGGGAAATTGAAGAAAGACAAACACACATTGAGAAGCATTTATTCTTCAAAACTCTTAACAACAGTGGGAGAAAATGACATCAAAGCGATTGTGAATCTACGGACTTCTTGTCTTGGGTCATTCCCATCTATACACCCTCCACTCAGCTGTCAAAGCTGTAGTTTAGTGATTTGAGACATAGCACAAAGAGCACCTTTGCAGCCAGTGGTGATGAACTCAAATTGCTTTGAGGGGGCAGGGGAGAGATGTGGAAAATTGAAGGCTTTCCTGGGTTAAAGTGAGAGATTCATGTCAGAGCATAGAGGAAATGGCCTCGGTAGCTCAGCCATGTTAAAATGATTCAGGGTGAATAGCAGACAAGAAAAAAATTAAGAGGGTGATCCTGGAAATTATAGAGCCATAGAAGGGCTGAAATCAGCTTTCACACAACCCTGGCTGACTGCTAAATCACGTATGCCCTGGGGAGACCCAGAAAAAAAATTGTTTTTAAATGTAAGCCAAAGGAAACTTGAGAACTGGATGCAACTTTGAATGCATTTCTGAAATGACACAGCTCAGTCTGCAAAAGAGTGGAGAGCGAATGGGCTCAACATATCTGAACACAGACTTTCCAAATCAAAGGCTGATGACTACCCTATGCAGGCACAGGTGCAGTCCCTATGAATCCAGACTAAAAAATATAAATAAGAATTAAAAAAAAGAAAAAACAAAACTGAGACATCAGGGGCTGCACAGGTGCAGGAAACAGACTTTACAGTAGTCCAGGCAAGTTGTTAAAACAAAAACAAAAACACAAATAATTTTTTTCATTTAGAAAAAAGATAATAGAAGCCAGAAATGCTATAATATATGATATAAAATATCTGTTTTCAACCAAAACTTATTCAACGTGCAAACAAAAGGAGAAGTGTGACCCATACTCAGGAGAAAAACAGTCAATATAAAAAAATGCACTTAGATGTTGAATTTAGCAGTAGACTCAAACAGCTATTATAAATATGCTCAAAGAATTGATGGAAAACATATTTAAATATCAAAAGAGTAATGTGCTAACAATGAGTAAAAATTGGGACTCACAAAAGAAGAATAAAAACTGTAAAAATAAAAACCAAATGGGAATTCTAGATTTTAAAAGTATAATAACATTGGGGTGCCCAGATGGCTCATTTGGTTAAGCATCCAACTCTTGATCTCAGCTGAGGTCTTGATCTTAGGGTCATGAGTTCAAGCCCTGCATTGGCTCCACACTGGGCATGGAGACTACTTAAAAAAAATAAAAATATGAAAACTTAAATGGAAGATTCACTACTTGGGTTCAACAGCAGATTTTAGATGGCAGAATGAAGATGGAAACTCAAAAATAGATAAGAAAATTACCCCATCTTTAAAAGCTGAAGGAAAAATAAACAGAACAGCAGAGTTCTATGAGACATGCAAAGCATGCCACCTATGTGTATGGGAGTCCCCAAAGGAAAAGAAAACAAGGACATAAAGGTATTTGAAGAAATAATAGCCCAAAGTTCCGAAATTTATTTTTTAAAAACCCATCAACTTAAAGATGCAAGAAGTTCAGTGAACCTCATATAGTGTATTCACAGAGAACCACACCTAGATACAGCATAGTCAAACTCCTGAAAGACAAAGACAAATAGAAAATCAATATAATCACAATCATCCCCTCATACCATAACAAAAAATTATATAAAAGAGAAAATAGACTTAGATGTAAGAGCTAAAACCATAAATTCCCTAGAAGAAACGTAAAAGTAAAATGTGATTTTGAATGATAAAATAATTCTTAACTAAGGCCCCCAAAATATAAACAATAAAAGAAAAATTTGATAAATTGGACTTTAACCAAAGTAAACTTTTGCTCTTTAAAACACAGTGTTTTAGGGGCTCCTGGGTGGCTCAGTCATTGAGTGTCTGCCTTCGGCTTGGGTCGTGATCCCGGGGTCCTGGGATCGGGCCCCACATCGGGCTCCCTGCACGGCGGGAAGCCTGCTTCTCCCTCTCCCACACCCCCTGAATACATAAAGTTTACAATTCACTAATAAGTCAAATAGCCCAATAAAATGCTGGACAAAACACTTAACTGGACACTTTAAAAAAGAAGATACACAAATGGCAAATAAGCACTTGCAAAGACACTCAAGATTAGTCCATAGGGAAATACAAATTAATGACATTGTGGAATACCACTACATGCCAAATAGTATGGACAAAATAAACAAGATTAAAAACACCAAATTCTGGTGCTGATATGCACAAACAGGATCCCGCCCATGTTTCTGGTAGGAACGTAGGACAGTACAGACACTTTGAGGAACAGTTTGGCATTTTATTAAAAACTTCAACACACATTCATTATATGACAGGAAATCTATTCTTAGATATCTATCCAAGAGAAATTAAAACATTTTCACATAACAACTTGTACAAGTATGCTCACAGAAGCCTAATTCATAATATCCAAAATATGGAAATAATTTAAATGCCAATCAATTAGTAAATGGATAAATTGTGGTATTTATATACAAAGAAATATTGCTCACACTGTTTTGATTACATCGCTTTGTACTATAGTTTGGAATCAGAAACTGCGATGCCTCCAGTTTTGTGCTTTCTCAAGATTGCCTTGGATATTCAGGGAGTGGATTGACTCGATCATATGGTAGATGTATGTTTAAATTTTAAGAAACTATCATACTATTTTCCAGGTATTTGTACCCTTAAAAAATTTATTATTTATCAAAAACTAATGATGTACTATATGCTGGCTAATTGAACATAATAAAATTTATTATTTACATTGTAAATTTTTATCAAGTTTTTAATTAGTTAACATACAGTGTAATATTAGTTTGAGGTGTACAATTTAGTGATTCAACACTTCCATATAACACCCCGTGCTCATCACAAGAGCACTCCTTCATCCCCACTACCTATTTCACTCATCCCCCTACCCACCTTCATTCTGGTAACCATCAATTTGTTCTCTATAGTTAAAAGAGTCTGTTTCTTGGTTTGCCTCTCTCTCTCTTTTCCCCGCTTTGCTCATTTGTTTTGCTTCTTAAAGTCCACATATGAGTGAAATCATATGGCATTTGTCCTTCTCTGACTTATTTCAATTAGCATAATACTCTCTAACTCCATTCGTGTCATTGCAAATGGCAAGATTTAATTCTTTTTTATGGCTGAGTAATATTCTGTGATATATATAGTATATATCAGTTTGTGATGGACACTTGGGCTGTTTCCATAATTTGGATTTGCAGATAATGCTGCTATAAATACAAACATCGGGGTGCATGTATCTCTTTGAATTAGTATTTTTGTGTTTGAGTAAATACTTCATAGTGCAATTCCTGGATGGTAGGGTAGTTCTATTTTTAACTTTTTGAGGAAACTCCGTACTGTTTTCCAGAGTGGATGCCCCAGTGTGCATTCCCTCCAACAGTGGAATAAGGTTCCCCTTTTCTCCACATCCTCACCAACACATGTTGTGTCTTGTGTTGTTGATTTTAGCCATTCTGACACATGCGAGGTGAAATCTCTGTATTTTTTTTTAAGATTTTATTTATTTATTCATTTGAGAGAGCGAGAATGAGAGAGAGAGAGAGAGAGAGAAAGCACATGAGAGTGGGGAGGGTCAGAGGGAGAAGCAGACTCCCTGCTGAGCAGGAAGCCTGATACGGGACTTGATTGCGGGACTCCAGGATCATGACCTGAGCCGAAGGCAGTCGCTTAACCAACTGAGCCACCCAGGCACCCTAAATCTCTGTAGTTTTGATTTGCATTTCCCTGATGATCAGTAATGTTGAGTATCTTTAAGTGTGTCTGTTGGCCATCTATATTTCTTCTTTGGAGAAATGTCTATTCATGTCATCTGCCCATTTTTAATTTGGATTATTCATTTTTGGGGTGTTGAATTGTATAAGTTATTTATAGATTTTAGATACTAACTCTTTATCTGATATGTCATTTGCAAATATCTCCTCCCATTCTGTGGGTTGCCTTTTAGTTTTATTGATTGTTTCCTTTGCTGTACAGAAGGGTTTTATTTTGAAATACTCCCAGTAGTTTATTTTTGCTTTTGTTTCCCTTGCCTCGAGAGACATATCTAGAAAGAAGTTGCTACTGCCAATGTCAGAGAAGTTACTACCTGTGTTCTGTGTTCTCTTCTAGGATTTTTATGGTTTCGGGTCTCACATTTAGGTCTTCCATCCCTTTGAATTTATTTTTGTATATGGTGTAAGAAAGTGATCCAGTTTCATTCTTTTGCGTGAAGCTGTCCAGTTTTCCCAGCTCCATTTGTTGAAGAGATTGTCTTTTTCCCATTGCATGTTTTTGCATCCTTTGTTGAAGATTAATTGACCATATAAGTGTGGGTTTATTTCTGGGCTCTCTACTCTGTTCTTTTGATCTATGTGTCTGTTTTTGTGCCAGTACCATACTACTCTGTTCTTTTGATCTATGTGTCTGTTTTTGTGCCAGTACCATACTGTCTTGATGACTACAGCTTTCTAGTATAATTTGAAGTCCAGAATTCTGATGCCTCCAGCTTTGCTTTTCTTTTTCAAGGTTGCTTTGGCTATTCAGAGTCTTTTGTAGTTCCATACAAATTTTAGGATTGTGTGTTCTAGCTCTGTGAAAAATGCTTCTGGTATTTTGACAGGGATTGCATTAGATGTGTAGATTGCTTTGGGTAGTATAGTCATTTTAACAGTATTTATTATTCCAATCTATGAATATGGAATGTCTTTCCATTTCTTTGTGTCATCTTTAATTTCTTTTATCAACATTTTATAGTTTTCAGAGTATAGGTCTTTCACCCCTTTGGTTAGGTTTATTCCTAGGTATCTTATTGTTTTTGGTGCAATTGTAAATGAGATTAATTCCTTAATTTCTCTTTCTACTGCTTCATTATTGGTATATAGACATGCAATATATTTCTGTACATTTTGTATCCTGCAAATTTACTGAATTTACTTATCATTGGTTTGTGAATATTGAGCCACTTTGCAACCCAGGAATAAACCCCACTTGACCGTCTTGAATGATTTTTTAAATATATTGTTGAATTTTGTTTGCTAGTATTTTATTGAGAATTTTTGCAACTATGTTTATCAGGGATATTGGCCTGTAGCTCTCTCTTTTTTAGTGGCGTCTTTATTTGGTTTTGGTATCAGGGTAATGCTGGTCTCATAGAATGAATTTGGAAGTTTTCCTTACTCTTCTATTCTTTGGAATAGTTTGCAGAGAATAGGTATTAACTATTCTTTAAATGTTTGGTAGAATTCACCTGGGAAGCCATCTGGCCCTGGACTTTTGTTTGTTGGGGGTTTTTTGATTACTGATTCAATTTCATTGCTGGTGATTGGTCTGTTCAAGTTTTCTATTTCTTCCTGTTTCAGTTTTAGTAATTTATATGTTTCTAGGAATTTATCCATTTCTTCCAGCTTGTCTCATTTGTTGGTATATAGTTTTTCTTTCAGGCCATTAGTCTGCAGAGACTCCCCTTGCCTGCTGTGGGCAGTGTTTGGTTGGTGGCCTGAATGTGGCAAGTTTTAGCTAGGTATGCTCTGGGCTGCTTGTGAAATGAGCCCTGACACAACCTCCACCAGAACTGAGGCCCTGCAGAAGTCTGGTTGGAAGATGTGGTGTGTGCAGGGGGTTCTGCTGGTCTTCTGGGAGAGGGGCCCACTGCACTGGGACTGAGGCAAGTGTGACTGAGAAGGGCAGTCACACTAGAGTGCAAGAGGTAGGGCTTGGTGTATGCATGTTAGGCAGCCAGTGTTGGTGCTGTGCTGCTTCCTGCAGGTGCCTCTGTGTTTATGCTCAGGAGTAGGTAAGGGAAATGGCACTGGCCAGCTCTTTTGTTCCCTGAGAGGTGTCTCCATGAACATTGCCTCTCAGGGACATGCTCCAAGAAGAGAGAATAATCTCCTCACTCTGTGCCCCACACACTCTTCAGATGGCTATTACCTTGCTGTCTGCCGCTGGGTTGTTTGCCTGCCTTCTCTTTAGGAGCAGTGCAGTGCCCTCTGGGCTCTATCCCAGCCATGCCTGCTGACCTTTAAAACTCCAGGCTTTAAGCCCCACTGGTTGCAAGAAGTCACAATATTCAGCTTCTCTCAATTTCTAAGCCAATGGCTTTGGGGAAACATTTTCCTTGTGCATTCCCCTGTATGCTCCTCCCTCTCTCTCTGTTTCTCTCTCTCTCTGTTTCTCTCTCTCTCTCTCTCTCTCTCTCTCTCTCTCTCTCTCTCTCTCGGCCTTCTCCTTGACCATGGCTCTCTCCCCTCCACAGCACCCACAGGCCATTTCTCCCCTAAACCATGTCTCTGCAGTTCCTACCTTCTTTGATGTGGTCTCTTCTCTCCCTTTAGTTGCGGAATTTGTTCAGGCAGTATTTATGTTGATTTCTGGGGTGTTTAGGATGATTTGATAGTTATCTAGTTGTGTTCAAGAGATTAAGCAAGCCTAGGACACTCTTACTCTGATGCTATCTTCCTCCCTCCTGCTTGTAGCTTTTTATATTCCTACCAGCTGTATATGAGAATTTTAGTTCCTCTACATCCATGCCAAATTGGTATGGTTAGTCTTTTTAATTTTAGCCATTGTAATAAATGTTTATCAGTATATCACTGTGGTTTTAACTTCCATTTCTTAGACTAATGTTGTTGAACATCTTCTCATATGCTTACTTCTTATCCCCATATCTTTTTGCTGACATCTTTTCAAATGCTTTACCTCCCTTTTTATTGGGTTGTTTGGTTTTTTTATTGCTAAGTTTTGGGGGTTCTTCATATATATAAAAAAACACGTCCTTTATTAGATGTGTACTTTCCAAGTGTTTTTCCCCCAATTTGTTGCCTTTGAATTCTCTTAACAATACCATTTGAAGAAAACAAGTTTTTAGTATTGAAGACATTCAATTGATCATTGTTTTTGAGTTGTGTTTTTGATATCATAGCTAAGAAATATATGTCTAACCTAAGGTCAAACTTATTTTTTCCTGTTTCTTCTGGAAATTTTATAATTCTAGGTTTTACACATAGGTCTGTGATCCATTTTGAGTTAAATTTTATATGAGATGTGAAATATGGGTTTAAATTATTTCTTTATTGTTTATGGATATTCACTTGTTTCAGCACCATTTACAAAATAGACTATTTTTCCTCTACTGAATTGTATTTGTGCCTTTGAAAATTTGTTGGCTATAAAATGTGTCATCTATTTTAGGGTTCTCTCTTCTGGTCTATTGGAATATTAGTACATCTTTACACCAGTAAAACACTGTGTAGATTACACAACTTTAAAATAAGTCTGGAAATTAAGCACTATAAGTTCTTTTTTTTTTTAAAGATTTTATTTATTTATTTGAGAGAAAGAATGAGAGAGAGAGAGCACATGAGAGGGGGGAGGGTCAGAGGGAGAAGCAGACTCCCCGCTGAGCAGGGAGCCTGATGCGGGACTCGATCCCAGGACTCCAGGATCATGACCTGAGCCGAAGGCAGTGGCTTAACCAACTGGGCCACCCAGGCGCCCAAGCACTATAAGTTCTTAAACTTTATTTCTTTTTCAAAGTTATTTTGGTAACTAGAGTTCCTTTGCATTTCCATGTGAATATTAGAACAAGTTTATTAATTTGTCCAAAAGTACCTTTTATAATTGTGACTGAGTTTACATTGAACTTATAAATTGATATGAGAGTAAATGACAGCTTAACAACATGGAGTTTTCTCACCCATAATCATATCACTCCATTTATTTAGATCTTTAGTTTATCTGAGCAAATTTTGCCATTTTTATTGTATAGGTCTTGCACAGTTTTTATTAGATTTATCCTAAAGGATGTCATGTTTTTGATTATACAGCAAATGGTATTTTTTATTTCAATTTTTCAGTTGTTTTGACTTTTTGTTGTATGTTTCAGTCAAAATTCCTTTTATTTTTTTTCTTGTATTATTGTACTAGCTGGTACCACCAGTTTGATGATGAATAGTGATGGTGAGAACAGACACCCTTGTCATATCCTAGAAATTAACAAGAACGCATTCAGTCTTTCACCACTATGTAACATATTAGTTGTAGATTTTTCATAGATCTCTTTTATCAGATTAGGAAGTTTCCTTCTATTTTCCATTTGCTGAGAATTTTTAACTGGAAAGGATGTAAATTTTTTTTTTTTTTTCAAATGTATGGTCTATGTCTAAGATGATAATGTAGTTTTTCTTTTTGGGTTTGTTAGTAGGTGAATTACATTGATTTTAAAATGTTAAATCAGTTTTGCATTTCTAAAATAAACTCCCTTTGGTCATGATATTTGATTCTCTTATATATGGCTGGACTCTATTTCTTCAAATTTTACTTAGCTTTTTGGCGTGTAAGTTTATGAGGTATATTTAGCTGAAATTTTTTCTTGAAATATCTTTATCTGGTTTTGGTATCAAGGTAATGCAGGCCTTCTATAATGAGTTTGGAACTGTTCTTTGCAGTGTTTTGAAAGACTTTATGTAGAATTTTAGGTAGAATTGGTATGTTTTTTTTCTTAAATGTTTGTTAAAATTCACCAATATAGTCATCTGGACCTGGAGTTTTCATTATGAAAAGATTTTTTAATACTAATTCAGTTTATCCAATAGATATAGAGCTATTCTAGATTATCTATTTCTTCTTCAGTGATTTTTCCTAATTTGAATCTTTCAAGGAATTTGATAATTTCACTTAAGTTGTCAGATTTCTTGTCATAAAGTTATTTTTAATATTCCTTATGTTTTTAATATTTGTGGAATCTGTACTTATGTTACCTTTCTCACTCCTGATGTATGGTAATTTGTATCTTTCCTCTCTTTTCCTGATAAGTCTGGCTAGAGGTTTGTTGATTGTATTAATTTTCTCAAAACACTAGCCTTTCGTTTCATTCTTTTGTTTTGTTTTCCTGTAGTCTTTTCTGTTTTGCATTTATATCCACAATTACAATTATTATCTCCTTTCTTCTGCTTTCTTTGCTTTTAATTTATTCCTTTTTTTCACCCTAGTTTGCCTAACCCCCAGTTTTATTGAGCTATAACTGACATATAACATTGTATTAGTTTAAAGCATATTTTTAGTGGCTTAATGTGGAATTTGAGGTCCTTGGTTTAAAACCTTTTATTTCTACTATATGAATTTTGAACTATGAATTTCCCTAACATATTGCTTTAGCAAAATGCCACAAATTTTGATGGACATTGTTTTCATTTTCATTCACTTCCAGGTATTTTTAAATTTTTCATCTGACTTCTTTGTCCCAGAGATTATTTAGAAGTTTTTTATTCATCTTCCAAATATTTGGAAGGTTTTCCAGGTATCTTTATTTTATTGATTTGCAATTTAATTCCACTGTGGTCAGAGAACATACTATGTGTGACTTGAATTCATTTAAATCTATTTAACCTTGTTTTATGGCCCAGAATGTGGTCTAGGTTGATGAATGTCTCTTGTGCACTTGAGAAGAATGTGAATTCTGCTGTTGTTGTGTTGGCTCTTCTCTAAATGTCAATTAAGCCAGTTAGATGAACCTGCCATCCAAAGTGTCCATACTCCTATTTTTTTCTGTTTAATTTGATCTTTTTCTAAATTTCCCAATGTGGAAGATTAAATCATTGATTTTAAAACTTTCTTCTTTTCTAATGATGGCTTTACTGCTCTACATTTTCATATAAGCACTATTTTAGCTGATTACCACAAGTTTTGGCTTATTTTGTTTTCTTTTTCCTTTAGTTCAAAATAATTTCTGATTTACTTTGTGATTTCTTATTTGGACCATGGCTTCTTTAGTGGTGTATTGTTTAATTTATATGTATTTGCTGATTTACTTGATTTCTTTCTGTTATTGTGTTCTAATTTAATTTTGTTTTGGTCAGAGAACATACTTAATATGATTTCTTCCCTTTTTAAAAAAAATGGAGCATCATATAATTGCCAAAAAAGTTAATTAGGTTGGTAACTTGTTTTTTTATATTTTTTTTATAATTACTGATTTGCTATCACCTTATTCACTTAGTTGTTAATAGAGGGATCTTATAATCTCCAACTGTAATTGTGGTCTGTTTCTCCCTTTAGTTCTCAAAGTTTTTACTTCATTTATTTTAAAGGTATTTTAATCAGTGTATAAACATTTAGGGTTATTATATCCTGTTTTTAAAATTGCCCCTGCAGACAGCATATCGGTGGTTACATGGGGTGTGGGGAGGGATGTAAGGAAGGGACTACAAAAGGGTCACAGGAAAACTTTTGGGGAGATAGATAAATCCATGTTCTTGAATGTGGTGAGTTTTTTGTGATGTATTCACTTTTCAAAAGTTATCAGATCATACACTTTAAATATGTACAGTTAAACTGAAAAACTGAAAAAAAAATAAAATTGACCCCTTTATATTATTAAATAACTCTTTTTATCCTTGATAATATTCCTTGCTCTGAAATATACTTTATCTGATATTATTTAGTTTTCCCCAACTTTCCTTTGACTAGTGTTAGCGTGCTATATTTTTCCCTTCATTCTACTTCTAATCTATATCTTTTATTTAATCAAGTGTTGTTTTATCAATAGCATATAATCAGATTTTGCTTTTATTTCAAATATCAGAATGCATTTTAATTTATTTTTTTAAAATTTTGTTAATTTGAGAGAGAGGGAATGAGCAGTGTGGAGGGGGAGAGGGGGAGAGAGAGAGAGAGAGAGAGAGAGAGAAAGAGAGAAGCAGACTCCCTGCTGAGCAGGAAGCCGATGTGGGGCTCCATCGATCCCAAGACCTGAAGATCATGACCTGAGCTGAAGGCAGATGCTTAACTGACTGAGCCACCCAGGCACCCCTAATGCATTTTATTTAAAGTGTTATGCCATTTAAATTTAATGTGATGATTAATATGCTTTCTGTTTGTTTTCTATGTGTCCCATCAACATTTTTGCTCCCCTTTCTGCTTTTTTTTCTGTTTTGTTTTAGATTGAGTATTGGTTTTTCCCTTATTGGCTTGTTAGCTATATGTCTATTTTTAAAGTGTTTACTCGAGGATTTGCCGTGTACGATTTGAATCAAATTCTATCTTCAAATAACAAACCACTTCTTAAGTAAACTTTCATTTCCCTACTTTAGCTTTTGTATTACTGTTATCATACATTTTACTTCCTTGTGTATTATAACCTCACAATATATTATTACTAAATTAACCACCAAAATACCATGTTAATGACTGATATTAACTGTGTGAACAAGAGGTGGTCAAAGGACATTTTGCAAAGGTCACCCTTTCTTTTGTATTATGGTTGGAAAAGAGAAAATGTATAATGTATTGACAGAAAATATCCAGTTTTCCCCCAAAGGAAAATCTAATTCCTGTTGAAAATAAAATTCTGAAGAATGAAGATTTTATAAAAAAAAAAAACCTTTTAATTAGTACAGTACAAAGAACATTGAAATGTTAGGATTCTAATACAATATATCAATGGGTCAATAAACCCATATTTAAAAAGAAAATAATGAACAAATTGAAGCTATTCAGGCCTGGAGGAGATGAAATGCACTTTGCCTCTTCTTACAGTAGGAATAATTTTGAGGGATGGTAACAAAAAGAGACAGGTCTAAGTATTAGATTAGCCTCATTTCTGCACATATCTCTTTAGGTCATTGGTTCATTTTCTTTCTGAAAGATTAAACTAAAATATTCTCCATGGTTAAAGAGAACTACAGTAAAAGCTTTTATACTATTATTATTCCATAAACAGAAAATACTAGGATAATAATTTCAGTAATGTAAAACAAATCATATCACAGTGGAGAGTAAGTTAAAGCAGTTGATATATGTATTTATTTGAGTATCAAGGTATGGTGTGATTGTTTTTAAGATAATGCTATAATTACAACTTTAAGTAATTTATTTGTAACAGAGTTAGTTATTTGCCTCAACTTGCATCAATAATTCTAATTAAACTTGTTATCAGGGATAATTTAGACCAGTATATTTTTACTTCAACTTACAAATACAAGTGTAAAATGAAGGTAAGTGAGAGAAGACACAGAGAAACAAGATGTGTATTTTGTTTATGAAATACCAGGGCCAATTTTGTATCTTGAGTTTCCCTAGCAGATAATAGTAGCCTAAACTGTCTTAGCCCCGAAGCCAAAGTTATATCATTAGTCAGAAATTGTTGCATCATTTGATTCTCAGGTGTGAGTTTCAAATGCTGTTGTTTGTATGTCTGAAGTTGTATAAAGAGAAAATAATACACACTGAGCCATAACCTAAATTAAGGTACTAGCACTTTTTTTAAAAAAGATTTATTTATTTATTTGAAGGGGGAGGGGCAGTAAAAGAAGGAGAGAGAGAATTTCCAGCAGACTCTTCACTGAGTGAGGAGCTCAATGTGGGGCTTGATCCCACAACCCTGAGATCACAACCTGAGCCAAAAATCAAGAGTCAAAGTCTTACCTGACTGAGGTGCCCAGGCACCCCAGTGCTATCACTTTTATAATCAGACCTTACTGCAGAAACACTTTCATGTAACTCCCTGGACCTTTGTTTCTATTCAATGGATTTCTGCAATTATGGATGAAAGAGAGAATTTTAAAAATTTTATTTATTTATTTGTTTGTTTATTTGAGAGAGAGAGAGAGAGAAGTCACGTGCACCAGCAGGGGTAGGGGCAGAGGGAGAGGAAGAGAGAGAATTTCAAGCAGACTCCCCACTGAGTACGGAGCCCAACATGGAACTCGATCTCACGACACTGAGATTATGACTTCAGCCAAAACCAAGAGCAGGACACTTAATGGACTAAGCCACCCAGGTGTGCTAAAAGAGAGAATTTTAGAACCATGAAAGAGAGAAATTTAGAACCCACTAAAATTAGAAGAGTGTGTTTGTGTGAATTCCCCAGTTTGAGCTGTAGTGCTCAAATTGGCTGGGGAAGGGCAAGAGAAGTTTCTTCTCTTTAGAGCTCCTCTGAATCTTCAGAGATCTGGTGCAAAACTAACCAACCAAAAAGATGGCTGCATCTACAACCATTCCTAGTTTTCCTCTGAAGGACCCTGAGAACCCCCATTGGTACTGAAGTATTAGCTTCCATGATGCTAAAAAACTACAATAATCAATTCCAGGCACATGGAAAGATTCAGTAGAGTAAATTGTGTTAAGAGTTTAAGGACCAGGGGCACTTGGGTGGCTTAGTCAGTTAAGCATCTGCCTTAGACTCAGGTCATGATCCCAGAGTCCTGGGATCGAGTCGCACATCAGGCTCCCTGCTCCACAGGGAGCCTGCTTCTCCCTCTGCCTCTCTCTCTCTGTCTCTCTGTCTCTCATGAATAAATAAATAAAATCTTTAAATAAATAGTTTAAGGACCAAAAATATTGACTTCTAGAAAGACAGAGTGTGGAACATGGCACATTTTCTCCTTAACTAACAATAATTAAACTGGGGAAAATGCATTGGCAGTAGAAACTTCTTACTAGATATGTTGCCTAAGACAAGGGACACAAAAGCAAAAATAAACTATTGGGACGGCATCAAAATAAGGAGCTTCTGCACAGAGAAGAAAACAATCAACAAGAATAAAAGGCAACCTACAGGATAGAAGATATTTGCAAATGACATATCAGATAAAGAGTTAGTATCCAAAATATATAAAGAACTTATAAAACTCAACACCCAAAAAACAAATAATCCAGTTAAAAAGTGGGCAGGAGACATGAATAGACATTTTTTTCAAAGAAGACATACAGGTGGCCAACAGACACATGAAAAGATGCTCACATGAATGTTTATATATAAAGGCATTGAACACCACTTTGGGTAGTATCTTCCATCATAGTCTTACAGGACATTCTGAGATGTTCTTCAAATGATTGTTTCTTATATAATGGTCTTTGATAAAAAAAAAAAAAAATGAGAGCAGGGGCGCCTGGGTGGCTCAGGTGTTAAGCGTCTGCCTTCAGCTCAGTTCATCTCAGGGTCCTGGGATCGAGCCCCGCATCGGGCTCACTGCTCAGCGGGAAGTCTGCTTCTCCCTCTCCCACTCCCCCTGCTTGTGTTCCCTCTCTCGCTGTCTCTCTCTCTCTTTCAAATAAATAAATAAATAAATAAATAAATAAATAAATAAATAAATAAAATCTTTTTAAAAAATGAGGGCAAAGTGATTGTGAATAATATAATCAAAGTGCTTTTAAAGGGAAGTAAAATACTACAGTTGAGGTATAGAGCTTTGTGATTATATAAAAATAGACCTTACTGAACCTACAGAGCACTAGCTTCTTATATCAATTGCCTCAAATATCATTTATCTCAGCTTTTTTTTTCTTTTATATAAAAGTAACACAATTCACTGTAGAATATTTGGGATTAGAGAATTTTTTGAAGAAAAAAACCACAGGTCACCCATATTCCTGCTTCCTATAAATTGTGACTCTTAACATTTTATGTTTTTTTCTAGATGTTTTAATTTTCTAATTGCATTTCTCTGTATTGTATGTGGGTTTATACACACTAAAAAAATGGCATTCAGGATTTCTATTTATAGCTGAATGGGAGACATAATATCCTCACTGTCCTCCTATGGCAAAACGACTACAAATACTAGGTAAAATAGCTTTTTCAATTTTTTTTAAGTAGGCTCCATGCCTAGTGGAGAGCCCAGTGTGGGGCTTGAACTTACAATCCTGAGATCAAGAACTGAGTTGAGATCAAGAGTCGGACACTTAACCGACTGAGCCCAGGCACCCACAAGATAAAATATTTTTTAAAAATATTTTTTATGGGGGCACCTGGGTAACTCAGTCGGTTAAGCATCTGCTTTTGGCTCAGGTCATGTTCTCAGGGTCCTGGGATCAAGCCTCACATCGGGCTCCCTGCTCATCAGGGAGTCTGCTTCTCCCTCTGCCCCTCCACTCCCCACTCATGCAGGCTCTCTCTTTCTCTGTCTCTCAAATAAACAAAATCTTTTAAAATATATATATATATATATGTATATATATTTTATGTTGCATCACTGAACTCACTAAAAAATTAAGCAAAATCCTTAGAGGAGAGAAAGGGAATTAAAATGAGAACCCAGAAAGATAAATGAGCACTGAAACTAACTTTGCATAGGGGTAATCTGTTAAACCCTATGACTTTGAGCTTCCCTTTGATGGCTACTTGAGGCATAAGTGGGGTGACCATACATGCCAGTGTGCCTGGGATAGTCCTCATTTATTCATGTTGCTACTGAATAATTATTAATAGCACTCTTTTTCACTCTTAAAAGTATCCTGGTTTGGGCAATAATTTATGTTGTCACCCTAGGCATGGGCAGCCTTGATAGGAGATACCTTTACAGACATCAAATCCTAAGACTACCTCAGTGTAAGAGTAGAAATGGAGAGGGCACAAAGCTGTCCTTATAGTATGATTACAAAGATTGAGGAAAGAGGCAGACACCTCTAAACAGACATCATTTAGAGGCCATTTGTGGTAAGAATGAACAGCCATACACTGCTCACTAATACCTGAGTGCATCAGTATGACAGAGTCGATGTTCATAATGTTGAAACTGATCATTCTAAAAAGCTGAATTAGGCTTAGTATTAACCTTTTAAGAATATAAGAATGTATAACAAGATAAGGCTTCCTGCAAATATAAATTGCTGGTAGAAAAACTAATGCTTAAATCAATCTGGAAAATATCTTGAAGATTTAGAAATTAAATCGTTAGGCAAAATCTTTAATATAGCTTTGATGTAGTTTTCTTTAGCTTCAGAAGAGGAGAGATTTCAGGCCAGCTATAGAGCTACACAGTTTCTATAGAAGCATTAATTTCATTTCCATAACTAGTTAAAATTAATAACACCAATAACTTTTACTCTGAAAAACTAGATTGCTGTGGTTAAAGTCTAACACCTATGTCTAGATCAAATTAATAAAAGATTTAATAAATAAATATAATTGGAAAAGTGATTATTAAAAAGTAGAGCATCTGTCTATTTTTTGAGGACAATGCCAATTATTTTAGGGCCATTTTGAAATATTATAAAAATATATTATAATTTGACAATTATAATATAGATGTGTGCTACTAGATACTACAACTTGCATGTAGATTTACTTTCACAATTTTAACCTAAGAATAACTAAAAATAGATATTTTACTTTATCTTGATTTTCTTGCATCCTGAATTTTATATTTATATATATTTTTTGAAGATTTGACAGTTTCATTAACTGTCCTTTAAAAATATTATTTATAATGACTCCATTATATCTCACTTATTTAAATTATCTATCTTCATAACATTTAGTTTTTCTAATTTTTAATTCTCATGATTAATACTGAAGTAAACAACCTTGTACATAAATTTTTGAACATATCTGATTTTTTTTAAGGTATGGTGGAGGTGCAAAATAGAATTTGGGACTATATTTGTTAGGATTCACATGGGACCCAAAATACCCAAATCCTGCCTTGCTAGTCTTTCATCTTTCCCATGGACTATCCAAGGACACCATACACTGAGGGAGCAATGACAAATAGAAAATCAAGAGACTGCTTCAGAGCCTTTCTGATAAAATGGAGTTTGAGCCTGTGGCTCAAATTCAAGGCTTATGCAGACCTTCTGTCTCCTAGGTCCAAATCCAGATGTCCCCACCAGCTAGCCACTTGGTCTGAATTGATGGACACATTAATTTTTAGCCATTTATAGCCATACCTGTCCATCTACTCCCATTCCTAACAACTAGCAACCACTAATCTGTTCTCTATTTCTATAGTTTTGTTAATTTTAGAATGTTATGTAAATGGAATCATATAGCTTGTAACCGTTTAAGATTGGCGTCTTTCAGTTAGCAGAACCCCTCTAAGATCCATATAGGTTTTTTCATGAATCAATAGTTTGTTCCTTTTTATTGCTGAGTAGTATTCCATGGGGCAGAGGTACCATAGTTTGTTTAACCAGTCATCTATTGAAGAATATTTTGGTTTTTTTCAGGTTTTGACTTAGAAATTATGTTGCTATAAACAATTTTGTACACATTTTTATGTGGACATGAATATTTATTTCTCTGGAGTAAATGCCCAAGAGTGCAATTGCTGAGTCAAATGACTCATTAGCTCATGTTTAGTTTTGTGAGACCCTGTCAACAGTTTCTGGAGTGACTGTAACATTTTACATTCCCACCATCAATGTATGAATGATTCACTATCTCTGCATCCTCACCAGTATTTGATATTGTCACTATTCTTTTTATTTTAACCATTCTGATAATTGTACTTTGAGGTCATTTATTTTTATTGTGTGAATTTCCCTCCATTTTGTGCCTGTCTTTCTATTAGAGCATGAGTATGTTTTATTTTATTAAGAGCATTTTGTCTATTAAATATATTAAGGTATTACCTTTTTTGAAAATTTTTTTACCAACTTGTTATTTTCCTTAAAACTTTTTTGGAATGTTAAATTGTTAAATTTTTAGGTAATCAAATTTGTCCTTTCCTTTGCAAATTTTTCCATTTCTTTTATATTTAAAAAGTTTTAAATATACTGAGAGATTAATTATTCATCTATATATTCATTTTTAAGTTTTGTTTTTTACATTTGTTCTTTTGGTTCATCTAGAAGTTATTTTGGTGTATATTTAAGGATCTATCATGACTCATTTGCCATGTAAAGAATTATCTCAAAATTAATTGACTAGCGCCCCTCATTTTTTCTTATTGGATTATGCTGCTTTATCAACCACTTCATTTTTTATTTAGACTTGATTTTGAACCTATGAAATCTACGAAATTCTATCACTCTGTCAATTCTTGTACCAGTATCATTTAGCTAAGATTTTGTCAAGAACAAGTTAGTAGTCAAATCAAGACTGGGTTCCTAGAGTTTAGATATTCTGTGTAAAATTCTGGAAATGGAACCATATGCTTTAGTAAACAAAAGTTGCCATGGGAAAAGTATTTTTTTGTTACAAAAATGCAGGGGCCTGATTTATTCTTGTTATGTAGGAGACTCTGATTGTGCTTCTTAAGAGATTCTGCTTATGGAATCTGCTTAAATCAGATATCCAGGGAACTTGGCAATAATCCCCAATTCTTCTTCCGACTAACTGCAAATAGCCCAGAGTCATGCCTCTAGGAATAGCCTTGGGTGTCTGGTAATCGCCCTCCATAGATCTGTAACTTAAGAACTTTCACAGTGTTGTTAACATACGTAGAGGAATCTTTTAAGGAAGTGATGTGAAGGAAGTATACTCGGGTCATTGCATTATAAGCAATGGAATCTCTCTCAGGCTCCTAGAATTGCATGTTGGAAAGGATTCAAGATCTATTACTAAGCAATAGTTGAAGGAATAACTCACCAGAGGGTAGAAAAAGGACTTTAGTTCCTCCTGGTGGTATTTATTTAGTGGGATTTACAAGTATTTAAGTAAAATCTTTTTTTTTTTTTCAGTTGTGTTACTCAGAAAATAAATCTTAGCTTGAGTACCAGTTTCAATTTCATTTCATAATTGCCAAGGTGTAAATGGGAGTGTTTGGGGCTGCAAATCACATATAACCTGACTCAAAATTGGTTAACAAAGGGACTTTGTACACTCAGGTAACTGAAAAATTCAGAGAAAACTGTGAATTTTAGGCAGTCTGATTTAGTGACCAAACAAGATCACCAAGGACCTAGTTTATTTCTTAAGGCCAGTTATTTTTGAGGTCACAGATGATTGTGAGCAACTCCCTAGGGACATGCTTCCTTGTTCAGGAGAGAGAATGAATGTGTCTTGCCATTCCCAGTGATAATATGTACTCAAATGTTTGAAAAGTGCTAATTGGCTTAAGCCATTCAGAATTTACCTGCAGAGGTTGAGAGTAAGGTTAATCCTGTACAAATCATCTGGTAGAGAAAGTTAGGATACTGTTACCATGAAGGTAAGGAAATGGATGCTGGACAGCAAACCAAAGCTGTCTGCTACAACCATCATTCAGCATTTTAGAGGCAGTTTCTAAAAGAACCTCTGAAGGATGGTTTGTATTAATACTACTGGCTGTTCTAGTTGAGCCCTATAGAGACTATGACTACTCCTGGACGTCCGTCAACCACAAATACATATTTATTGACCCTGTACTATATGCCAAGCAATTTCTTGTCATTTCACATGTCCTGGAAATAATCAAAGGGAGTGTTTCTCACCAGAGAATACTGGGTTTATTGAGGCAAAATTTGCAAAACTTGTGTAAAATCCACTCTGTATAGACGAATCCTTTATTGGATAGCTTGGAATTTGACCAGCACAACGGCCAGTGGGTTGCTCCAACTGCCCCTTACCCTTAAGCCACAGTTGTTACCTGAGTGGTGCTGCTTCAGTGTTACTGTCTCCAATCCTTATCTCCACCATGTGCAGATGCAGACTGGTCATGGTTGACTGTGATGGAGATGTAGGCAATGTATCTAGAGGTACTGCCACTTCATTTCAGAATGTGTGTAACTGGCATAGATTCCAGGTGTGTTGGAGCAGCTTCTGATGTTGGCGACCATAAAGCATGAGATGGCATGGGCTCATGACTTCATATGCTCCCCAGCTTGACATGCTAAGCCTATAGACACATGAGGAGGAGAACATTGCTTTTAAGAAAAGGAAACAGTTTCCTTGTAATAATTTGTGAGTTATAATGTCAAGTCAAATGAATGCCACCATTCCAATCTCTGCTGCTGGGGTTTCTGGTGAAATGAGATAGCACTGAGAATCTAGCAGGAATTTGCTTTTAGGTTTTGAGTCAAGTCATATGGTGATATTGGAATATGTGGAATCTAGAAGAATCTAGATATGGATATATGGAATCTAGAAGAATCTAGAGGCTCTTCAGATTTTTGTTGATTGTATTTGTGATTTATGTCTATGGCGGAGAGTAAGAATTACTGTCAATTTTTCATGTTCAGGGCTGTAATCTGTGATAGATATCTAGCAAATAAAAAGTAAGTAGCATGTTACAGTTTTCAGAGTAATTTCACACAACATTTTTGTTTCATTTGATCCCCCCAGTAATCTCATCACTTAAGTAGGAATATGCAGTAATTCCATTTTATATATTCAGTGCCTCAGAGAGCTTTGCTAGTCAAAGTCATAAAATAAGCAACTAGTGAATCAGGGACTTGAACCTTGGCAACTGAATTCCAAATCTTATGCTCTTTGCACTATAGAAGCCACCCCTGCATTTTTATAAAGAAACATGGGACAGGAGATCAAGTTCAATAGTGGGCCATCATTCTGAGTATTTTCCCCATCAGCTTTTGGAAGATTCTCCAGTGGAGGTGGGAATAGGGAATGAGTAGTGGTCTCATGCTATTAGGTATGTTTTCAGTAAAGGACAGCAAAGATGAGATTAAGAAATATTTTTACAAGGTTTTTTTCAAAGGAGATATGAAAATATTCCACATAGTGTTTTAGAGCTAAGCTGTCATTACTTTCAGAGTAGAGAAAACTGTCTTCATTGTATGTGTTGCCTACTTTTAATAAGTACTTTATTTATATTGTATCAAGTCACTATGGTATCTCAGTTGGCTCTCCTCAACTGGTCTCTGCCTCCAGTTTGTTTGTATTTTTTAGCCTGTGACTGTATCTCTATACTACAGCTAAAGTGATCTCCTTAAAATGAAAATTGGGTCCTGTCCACCTCTTAAAATGCTCCAGGGGTTCTGCATTACCTATGGAATGGAATCCAAACTGCCCATATGACTTGTAAAGCCCATTGGGATCTTCCCACCTACTTTTCTAGTTACTTCCTCACGTGGACCCTCTCCTCCAGGCATTCTGAATGATGTCTATTCTGCCAGTTTCATACATTATGATCTCACATGTGCTGAGATTTATATGATGTCACCTCTGTCAGGAATGTGCTTTCCATTCCCTCTTTTCTATTGTCCTTGTCCCTTGGCAAGCTTCTTTCTTACTCATTCTTCAGTATTCAGGTTAAACATTAGTTCCTCAGTGGAACCCTCTGTTCCTTTCCTTGCGAGACAGATTTAGTCCCCACTTCCTTAGACCGTGACCCCCATTACAGCTAACATATTTTTATTATAAATTCATCTCATTGGTTTGCTACTTTTTTTTTTTATGGTAGCCCCAACTAATCTGTAAACTCTTCAAGGTTAGATATACTGGGTGATTATTTCTTTCTTCCAAGTTCTAAGTATAATGTCTTACATATAACTGATGTTCAATGTATTTGCTGAGTGAATGAATGCATAAGTGAATAAATGTTTGCTAGGTTGCCTTAACAACGTGCATGTGTGATGAGTACTTTAAGATTGTATGAGGTCTTTTCTGATATGAGAAGGAACATTTCATTATGCACAGACATTGTATCATGTCTGGAATATTGTGTATACTATTGTTCACCTTAGTAAAAAAGAGTAACTCATATTCATAAATGGAGGTAGATATAAGAGAGTGTGGTAGGCAAAGAAAACTGCGGTCTAGCCATAGGTTTGCCAATGCAGGTTTGCTAAAAATATACTGGCTGAGCTTGGGCAAATTCCTTTCTCTCTCTGGGTTTCAGTTTTCTCATCTATAAAATAAGAATGGAGGAGAGAGGTGGATTAGAGACAGTCTCTCAGGGACCTTCATGCTCTGAGGGTATGGGATTCTAGGAAGCAGTATGAGTGGTTTACTGAAAATGATAAAACCATAAATAACTGGTGAAGCTGCCTGAGCTGCATGATCCTTTCTTGCTTAGACCAGAAGTGCTCCTTCAGGATACAGGCCTTGCTAATCACATTTTGAACATCAGGAGACTTTTATTTCCCAGATGCAATGTTTATCTTACTAAAAATGCTATTGAGTTAATTCCCATCAAATCCTTGCAGCTTCACAGTTTTGAGAACCTTTCTGTTTTTTAATCAGATTGGACATTTTAAGTGATGTGGAAAAAGTAGTTTCAGTAAAAAGACTTAAACAGATTTTCTTCAGTGTTTTCTTCCCTTTCATACAGTTAAACAGGCTCATCGAACATTATTAAAAAATAGATGAAGAAGAAATGATATGGATATGGTCCATTCAAGTCTTGGGTAAAATTAAGAAAACAAATACTAAATTCAGTCTTCTTGTAATTTTAGTATGGGAATATCAAGTTGATGTCCATCAACGTGTCTGTCAATGTTTTTAATATGTGGTTCCTCATAATACACTTGGACAATAAAAAGTGATCTTTAAGACATTTGGAGTGAGTGAATTAGTTTGAATTTTCAATATAAGCCCTGTAAGGCATATTTCTTTCAGCTAATTTACAATCTTGAAGTACTTTGGATCAATGGGTAAATTTACCCTCAATGTTGTTATAAAATCTTTAATGGTAGATCATGCATGCCCACACTTCAGTAAGCTTCTTCCATCAGTTTTTTTTTTTTTTTTTTTTTTTTTTTAGATAGGAGATTTATTCAATGTTACCAATTTTGGAAACATTAAAAATCTAAAGAATCCCATGACCTAGAAATTCTTTTATTAGGTAAATATTCAACAAAAATGTATATATACAATCACTAAATAAAACATGCAAGAATGTCCATAGCAGTTCTATTCATAATAGCCCCAAACTGGAAGCAATCCAAATGTCCATCAACATTAGAGTGGATAAATACGTAGTCACACAGTGGAATACCAGACAGCATTGAGAATGAATGAGCTGCAGTTTTTCACAGCAATGTGGAGAAATCTCAAAACATAATTCTGAGCAAAAGAAGTGATCGAGAAGAAAATGCATACTGTCTGATAGCATTTATATAAAGTACAAAAACAGCAGAAACTTATCTATTCTATTAGAAATTCAGGAAGGCAGTGATCTTTGGAAGAGTAGCAACCAGGGCAGGTCATGAAGAAAACTGCTGGAGTGCTCCCTCAAGTGCATACCTTTATCTATGTGATGCTTGTGGGTATATTTAGCTAGTGAAAATTCATTGCACACTAAATATATGTGTAATTTTGTGTGTGTGAGTGTTCTTCATTTAAAAAGGTAAAAAATAATAATGACATGGAAAAAACCTCAAAGGAGAAAAAAAAATTGAATTAATAATATTTAAAAATGTCATACCTTGGGATGGTGCCCATGTGCCTTACTGAGATTATAACTAATCTACCATAAAGTGATCCTTGTAACATAAAGTTCCTTTGGTGTACACCTGTAATTAGGCTTATCTCTTTTACAGTGAATTTGGCATGACTGTCTGCTGTGTACTGGTTTACCTTTGGGACCTTACAGGGAAGTCACTGGTATTCTTTTGGTAGATAATTGGAAACCTTTCTCTGTTGTGTTAAAGAGGTCAGTAACAATGGAAGAGCATTTTGGTCAGAAGTTTTCCATCTTGGACATAACTACATGGGACTTAATTCTCAAGCACTTCCTGCAGAGAACTCCATAATAAGGAGGGCAATTATGTGGGGCCTTTTGACGGCCTGCAGCTTCTCACCCATAGGTCTTCTTCCGTGTGAATCCTTGGACTCTGCTGTTGCTGTCATAATATATTTCCCCAGGTTGCAGTAGGCTGGGGGGCACAAATATAACCATGATAAACATTAGAAAACAGTATTATTTCTAGCTCTCTCCTTAACCAATCTGTAGGAACTCAAAACTTCTCAAATTTATCCTGTAGTGTTTTATAACCCTTATGGGGGAGAGTGTTTCATGTACATTTATTGATTACTTCCTTCAAATTCCATGTGGCATTTGTCACTTTCTTCCTTTCCTCTGATGGGGAAGATGCCTGTGTTGGGCAGGCATTTTTTGCCTGTCCTTATATTATCTCCATTATATTACTGGCCAGTCTGATTAGCTGCTTTGGGCACTGTGTGTTGTCTCCTAAAGGGCTCTACCCCAACCTGCACTATTTCTGTTACCTAAGCTAATATTAGCAAGAGGAACATCTGCCATTTATTGAGTTCATGCTAATGTGGCAGGCTATACTAAGCTCTTTATTTCTATTTATTTTTAAATACTTTTTTAAAATTATTTTTTATTTAAATTCAATTAGCCAGATATAGTACATTAGTTTTTTATACTTACTTAAATTCAATTAGCCAAGGTATAGTACATCATTAGTTTTTGATATAATGTTCAATGATTCATTAGTTGAGTATGCACTAAGCTCTTTAAATGGATTATCTCATTTGAGTTTTACAACTACCTTATGATGGACTATTCCGATCCATGCTTTATAGCTGAGAAAATTGAGCCATAGAGGGAGTATATAACTTGTCCCAATTCACCCAACTTGTAAGTGGTGGAGCCAGGATATGAACCCAGGTCTATCTCTTGCCAGAGCCTAAACTCAACCCTTAATAGGAATTGCCCTAAAATAGTACTAACTTGTCTTCCCACTGTCATATGAGAGCCAAGAGTCATAGTGGGCATCGTGCTCAGAATTGTTCCTTCACCGACTGAACCATTGCCTCTGTCTTCCCTTGTAGTGGGCCCTTTTCTAAGATGGGCCTCAGTTCTCCATGTAAAAAAAAAAAAAGGCTCTTCATCCAGATAGGTTTGATCCAAAGTTGCTTTCTGTATACTTTTACATTATTTTGTTTTGTCACAAATTCTTTATTTTAAACTATTTCATTTTCATAAACACTATCTTTACTGTACCCTTTTAGCTAATGTTACATTTTACTTGTTCTTTAACTTTCTAAGTTTTATTGACTTATTTCTATATAGTAGCATTTATTTTATTGAAAATTTTTTATCATTTTTACTCTTCAAATGTGTTCTGTTATTTAATTTAATCTCTTGGTAGACCCTGTAAAAAAAAAAAAAGGTCAGTTATTAACCATTGTTTTTACTTAGCCTTTCATGTTTGAGTATTAGTTTTAGATATTTTTATTACTTTTGGATTTTTATCTCCATTGCTTTCTGTTACAACAGTCTGTTTTGTCTCGCTGATAGCACAGCTTCTGTTTTATGCTTAAGCGGGTGGGAAATGGCCATGGGAATTGCAGTAGGATGGGAGTACAATGGAGGCTCGTGTGTTTGTGCCCAATCCAGCCTGTTCCCCAAGCAGGAGAGATGGAATGCCAAATATTAGAGATTCAGCAAGATTCAGCTTTATAAGCTGGCTTTGTCATGGCTCTTCTTTCAGAAAAGGACTTTTGTGTTTGCTTGAGTACTGACCCAGCAACAGCAGCAGGCAGTAGTAACAGTAGCAGCAACTACCATTTACTGAGCATTGATAGATCAGGCTTGGAACTAGGTGCTTTACTTCCACATCTTATTTAATCCCCTATAAACCTACAGGTAGGCACGGGTAGTTACACTTTGTTGAAAAGGAAATTGAACTCTGAGACAGTCAATCATTTGTAGAGCCTGGATTTGAATACAGAACTGTCTAAATACCAAAACCCTGGCTTTTTCTGGAAAGATCCCCTGAACACATACCTAGGGAGAAACAGGATGCTCTCTGAGCAGGGGAGGAAGGATTCATGTAGTTTTTCTTGCGAAGGGAACCCTCCCCACCCCAACCAGGCATCTGGTTTCAATGACTGTGTAGAAAGAACCAAAGACCTTTCCCAGCTGAGCTGACACAAGAGTCTGGTCTTCATGGGGACAGAGCAGCCTCAGGATGAAATTTTGTCACCTTGGCTTGCTTCCCTGCTTTCAGTTTGGCTCAGATCAGTTGCTTCTGGGTGTTCAAAGACCCCTGCAGGCATGCTTTCATCCTGTTTTATCAAGGCAATGTATCCCTTTTGCCTCCTGTTAATGAGCACTAGGAATAGCTTTCCTCAGCAAATTGTTTCTTTTTGCAGACAGACCCACCCCGAAGCCCTGAATCTTACCCTCTTCCTGTTTTCTCCCTTGGTTATTGAAACAGTTTAAAATCCCTGTAGGAGGAACACAATGGCAAACACTCAACATCACCTCTCATTCACCAACTTAGGATAAAGTTTACTTTTGCAGCCATAGTAACCGTTGCTAGCTGCTGTATAACTCACTCTTGAAGTTCCTTGTACATTGAAACTTACATGAAACCACTTAAGATCACTTCCTAACTAAGCTAGCAACTCTCTTCTGCCTAGCTAAGTGTCTTTTTAGAAAAACTTTATTTTTCCCTTCAGAAGTTTAAAAACATGTTTGGATGTAACACAATGACAGCTTTTCCTTGCAGCTATTGGAAATGTCCCAAAAGATTTACAAAGTGTGTTTTGTGCCTCTTTGTTTGTAAAAGTTAGATTTACTGCCCTAAGTTAATGCTTGAAAGAACTAATATTGACTAATAAACATAGTAGGTGGTATTTAAACAATGTCAACTTACTAGGGGAGGAAGAGAAGATCATTGGAAGGACCACAGTGCTGGGGATCAGAAAATCTGCTGTGCTAATAACCAGCAGTGAGCTGTTGGGCATGTCACTTTACCTAAATATCAGTTTTACCCATGTTTAAATGGGGGGGGGGGGCGGGGAGGCAGTGAGACTAGATGGTCCTTTCATCCCTAAAAATCTTTTCTCTATTTCATCTGGCAGAGGAGAACCCCAGCCTCAGCCCCCAAACGACAAGAGCATAGCAGACTGGATTTGGAGCTGCAAGACAATAGCTTAATGTGATAGTTATTAATTTATTTTCACTCATCTCTGAATCCACACTTCTTTGTTATCCTTTATGATCCTGGAGACAGACTACTACGTAGATGTTCCTTCTGTGTGGGCCGGCTTGTTGCTAGGCCATACCAATAGAGGGCGCCAGAGGGACACTGCAAGGCTAGAGAAGGAAGAAGGATCCTTTGTGTTGTTTTCCACTGGGATTAGTGTCAGGGATGCTGATAGCTTTAACCTTAGTAGCCTTCACTGTTCTGCAGTGACCCGCTCCTGGCGTGGTTCTTTGCCACCACAGCGACAGTCCTCACATGGAGGCCCATGCTCTCCAGCCAGTTTCTCCTCCAGCCAGTTTCTACACCACCCAGTGATGGGCTGCCTCTGAGGTTCAGCGGTAGCTTTTGGCCTCTGGCGGGTTTCTCCGCACTGGCATGCTATGTGTCCCTGTGTAGTCATATCCCGCCCTTTGAGGGTGTGAATCTTGTCTTGGGGAGGGCCTCTTCTGAGTCTCTAAGTTCCTACCTTGTTCCATCTCCTTCAACCCTCGAGTCCTCTTTCACCCCTCATAGTAGTCAGCCATGTTTAACTCCTTAACAGTTCTTTATGTTATACTTTTCTTAGTGAAAGTACCAGTGTGGTTTCTGCATGTTACCTGAATGGACCTGACTGATGCATTCCACGCACATGTGCACACACACACAGACAAGTGTGGCATATGATAGAGGTCAAAATAAACTGACCAACAAACAAGATTTTTGGAGAACAAGATAGAAAAGAAAATTTAAATGTCAGAAAATAACATGAGAAAAGCTATTTTCATATGGAGAATCTGCCCTGTTTACAATGGGGCCAGCTCTGTTGGCAAAGCGGACCTGAGTATGGAGGAAAGCTTAGGAAAATGAAAGTAATAAAAACACTTTTATTGAGTTCCAAAACATTGACTTCAAAACAATTAAATTAATAAAATAGCTTCACTATTTTTTGAACTCAATGGAAGTCTTTAAAAATTAAATTGTTTTTAACTCATGATTTGTTAGCTCAATAAATGTGGTTTTCAATTTAATTGCTTTTGAAATTACTGGTTTTGAATGTAATAAAGGTTTTTAAATTTTTTTTTCCTTTCATTACCTTACTTGTTTTAAAGGCTCTCAATCAAGCTTTTCTCTCTACTTCAACAGTGGAGTTTGAGTGCCCTGCAGGGAAGCAGCTAGGCACAAGCAAGTATAAGCCGACAAGGGGGTGAAATAGAGGTGGGGGGACTAAATGTCATCTATACACAGCTACTTCAAGCTTCCACATGCTCTCCTTTCTCCTCAGTTCTCACCTATACCCTCCCCACCCTCACTCTTGGCTGATGACATTATATCAAACCTCACTGGGAACCTGAAACAATTGAGGCGCTGCCTACAAAAATACTTAGAGTCTGTAGCTATTTGCTTGTTTTCTTCCTTCCCTTACGAGAGAAAAAGATGACTTTCTCTTGTCAAAGACCAACTCCTCCACTCGTACTGTGGATCCCATCCTCACTTGTTTTCTAAAGGCATTACTGAGTCAATTATCAACACTTCTATTTTTACATTATCACTTTTATTATCATATAAATTCTCATTTTTATGATAAAATTTTAATTATCATAAAAAGAGACAAATATGTCTATTTCCGTCTCATATTGCATATGCAGTCATCTCTCTGCCCCACCACCCTATTAAAACTGGTTTAGTCAAAATTACAAACATATTCCTTGTCACCAAATCCCAAGGACACATCTCAATCCCATTTTATTCAATTTTTAAGCATCATTTGTCAGTGTTGAATACTTCCTCCTTGAAACATTATCCACTCTTGGGTTCTGTAACACTCTCCTGTTCTGATTGTCTCACTGGGTGTGTAATCTTAGTCCCTTTGATGGCAATTTCTCTTCTAAATATTGGGGTTCTTAAGGGTTCAGTCTGGAATTTATTTTTTCTTTATTTCTTTCCTGAAGTGACAGTGGCTGAATTGTGACCCCTGGATGTCATATATTGAAATCCTAACCATCAGTATATGACTGTATTTGGAGGTAAGCCTTTTAGGAGGTGATTAAGTTACAATGAGGCCATTAGGGTGGGTGATAATCCAATCTGACTCTTGTTCCTATAAGAAGAAGAAATTTGGACACCAGGAAGCATTCACTGAGGGAAGACCATGTGAGGATACAGAGAAACGGTAGTCATCTGTAAGATAAGGAGAGAGGGCTCAGAAGAAAGCAAGTCACCCATACCTTTATCTCAGACTTCCAGCCTCTGGAACTGTGAGAAAATAAATTTCTGTTGTTTAAGCCACCCAGACTGTAGTATTTTGTTATGGCAGTGCAGGCAAACGAATACAATCTTCTTCATCCTCTTCTTTATGATGAAGATACATTTTTAGTCTGTGTCCTCGTGGGACCACCAGACTTCCATATGAAGCTGTGTTCTTGACATCTCCACTTAGATGTGTCAGAGATATCTCAGACTTACCAGACTGTGTGCTTGGTGCCTGCCTCCCCAAATCAGTTCATCTCTATTCCCACCAACTTGTGTTACCCTTCTCAACAGATGGCACCATCAAATACACATTTCTAGATTCCACACCACTCAAACTAATCCAATAGCCCAATATATATATATGGTGTGTGTATACCTGTGTATATATGTGTAAATTTATTTATATAAATTTACTTACATTTATATAAATTTATATATAAATTTACTTTGTACATATATGTGTGTATATATATGTGTATATACGTGTGTATATATAGTGTGTGTATACCTGTGTATATATATTAATGTAAATTCATATAAATTTACTTATATTTATATAAATTTATTTTATACATATGTGTGTGTGTGTGTGTGTGTGTGTGTGTGTGCGCGCATGTGCTTATATCTCCAGGATATATTTTGAATATACATCATTTTCTCTACTTCCATTTTCAACCTCCTTGTTCAAGAGTTATATTTTACTTGTAACATTTAATAGCCCTCTACTTGGTTTTCCTCCTTCTCTTCTTTCCTGCCTTCCAGTCCATTCTCCGTGCACAGGCAGAGTACTACATGTTGAAAGTTTATGTCTGCTCCAAATTCACGTGTTAAGGCCTACCTCCCAAGGTGGTAGTATTAAGAGTTGGGACCTTTGGGAGGTGATTAGGTTATGAAGGCAGAGCTCTTATGAATGGCATTAGTGCCCTTATAAAAGAGGCCCCAGAGAACTCCCACAGGAGGGCAAAGAGAGAAGAGGTTTCTCAGCAGACACCAAATTTGCCAGCACCCTGATCTTGGACTTCCCAGCCTCCAGAACTGTGAGAAATAAAGGTTTGTTGTTTGTAAGCTGCCCAGTTTATGGTATTTTCGTTGTAGCAGCCTGAATGGACTAAATACACAGAGTAATCTTTAGAAATGCAAATATGATCATGTTACTAAACTTCTCAAAATTCTCTAATGGTTTTCTGTTGTGCTTGAAATAAAATTCCAACTTATTATCAGAACCTACAATCCCTGCATATGTAGGCCTTCACCTACATAATCCTTGCCTCAACTTTTACTAGTTTCCATCTTACCCACAAAGCTCTAGCGAAACCAGTCTATTTTCCACTCCTTGAATATGCCGAACTCTTTCCTGCTTCCAGAACTCATGATGCTTCTTGTCCCTGCAATGCTCTCTTTGTCACTTTTTGCCAGGGCTTGTTTGTTCCATTACTTTAGGTCAGCTTAATTGTAACTTCCTCAGAGACTATCCATAATTGTAATATCTAAACAGACTCCTCTCTGTTATTATTCTTATAAATATAAAATAAAGATAAATAAAAATTCTTATTTGCTTCCTGCATAGCCTCTATTCAACCCTGTAGTTATTTTAATTTAATTGTGTGCATATTTGGTTATTGTCTGACACCCAATTAGCATGTACACTCTATGAGGTCAGAGTCCATATCTGTATCATATACTTCTATATCCCCAAAACCAAGAAAAATTCTTAGAACATAGTGGCTGCATAAAAATGAATACCTTTCTTTTGTGTCCCGTTGGCTTGACCATTGTCCATATTGTGAGCCTTGATCCTTGATGTTTGCTCAACTACTCTTAACGTTACCCACTCTCTTGACTGTACTTTTTTCTCTGCTATGTGTACTTTCCCCAGTGTCTAATGTGTATTATTACAAATATTTGGCCTCAGCCTGTTAATTCCAACCTGGACCCTTGGTGGCCTTCTTGCTGGATGATTGTCTCTTGTTATGTTTGACCCTGAACTGATTAAATGAGCCTTATTCCCAGTGAAATGAGCTGGAAATATTGACTGACGCTAGATTAGGATTCTATTTTTCTGGAACTTTGGGAGAAAAGACTCATGCTTATTTGGGATGCTCTTATTTTGCAACATCTTGCTTCTTTTGATCCTGGTAATAGTGAGCCAAGGGGTCATTCTGAGAAAGACAAGTACGTGGTAGTGACACAATAAGTTCAAGTTACTTCCAAGTGTTCAGAAGACTACACAGGGACTTTAAAGGCATTTTTAAATTACCCTATACAAAGACTGTGAGAAATACTGAGTATTAACAAGAAAACAAAACAGGTTTAGAAAAATTCTTGATTCAGTTCTTTCTGTGAAAGACAATGACATTATCTGTATTTCTGTATAAGATCATCTCTCATCTGATTTGTCCAAATTTTTTTTTTGTTACATGATCTAATTTGAGGTTAGTTGAGGGGATCAAAAGAATACTTACTGTACCTAATGCCCTGCTGCCTCAGAAATGTTTACTAGTCCATAATGATAATCAAAGAAATGCAATAGAAATAGCTAAGGTTCAATAATTAATTCATTTCATAAATGTTTACTGAATACCAATTACACATCAGATAATGGGGATTAAACA
This sequence comes from Eumetopias jubatus, assembly GCF_037043125.1. Lineage (NCBI taxonomy): Eukaryota > Metazoa > Chordata > Mammalia > Carnivora > Otariidae > Eumetopias > Eumetopias jubatus. Next base: position 5,333,581 of record NW_028274817.1, read on the forward strand.
CTATTTAATGGTGATATAATACTATAAGTAAAAATATGGCATAATAATACTGTAAGATATAGTGTATATAATACAGTAATATAATACATATACAGTAATAATACTGTAATACAATATAATACAATAAGACAGTAATAATACCATAAGATATAATACAGTAATAGTGAATAAAACACTATTCCTGCCCTCAAGGAATTTAGATTCTACTGGGAGAGACAGGTGGGTATCACCACATACTTACTAAACCAACAAAAACCTAAAACTCATGAAACCCTACAAGGAGGCTATAATTAATGGAACACACAGAGTTTTCTGGTAGTTTAGAACTTGTTACAATCTTTTCAGTGTGCAGTGTTTGGTAATATGCAATTCAAAAAGCATGGATGGAATTTAAGAAACAAAACAGATGAACATAAGGCAAGGGGGAAAAAAGAGAGGGAGGCAAACCCATAAGAGACTCTTAACTATAGAGAATGAATGGTTGCTGGAGGGAGGTAGGCGAGGGGATGGGCTAAAGGGGTGATGGGCATTAAGGAGGGCACTTGTTGTGGCGAGCACTGGGTGTTAGATGTAAGAGATGAACCACTAAATTCCACTCCTGAAACCAATGTTACCCTGTATGCTAACTGATTGGAATTTAAATAAAAACTTAAAACAAACAAACAAACAAACAAAAACCATGGATAATTATAGATATACTTTGACCCAGGAATCTCAGTTTCGAAAATGTAGTTCAAGAAAGTGACTCAAAAGGAAAAAAGGCCTCTTTTTACTAAGGCATTTATAACTGCATAATCTATAACAAATTGGAAATAACAAAAAAGTGATATGTTTGGGAAATTGTTAAAATAGTGAGAGTATAATATAATGTCTTAGCTTCAATTTTCGTAGGAAACATAGCCAGGCTAGGATTGAAGTAACATTAGTTTATTTGGGGGGTGAAAGGGACACCAGGAGGAGAGTAGGGAAGTGAGACAGGGAGGGGGAGGAGGCCAGTAAAAGGTATATTACTGAGGCAGCTAGGGTGAAACTCTTCCATGGGAAAAATAGGAAAATGAGATGATACACCTCAGAATTATGCCACCTGTGGGATGCTGTATTGATACTCTTAATTCCTAAGAGTCATAGCTTGAGGTCTGTTCCAAGATGATGTTAATTCTTCAGCACTTCCTACTAGTCATGGGCATGGCCAGAATGGCTTATAATGGTTGGGGGTGGGGTGGAGGAAATCCCTCAGTCATAGATGCAGATACAGTCACTTTTACATAGTCTAGAGCATGTTGAAAGGATAGCTAGTATAACAAAGCAGTGATATAATATATTGCCATTAAATGCGAAAAATGAGTAGGCCATGTACATATTTGTAACTATAAGAAAAAGTTGTCAAAGCGCACAATACTATCAGTCAGTGTCTATAAACATACAAAAGCTAGTTATGTCATTAGAACACGTAGAATCTTACAAAAGAGTATTGTGGAACAGAGGCTCTTTCTTTTGTACTATAAAGATATCAAATTAGTTAATAATAGAAAGAATAACTCTTCAATTAGATGTCAATGAATGGGTAACTTTTAAATACCAGCAGTAGCGATGGCGAGGTGCAGGTAACAGCGGATGTAGGAGAGGTAGAATCAATGGAACTTGGTGACACCTTGGATTTGGTATGAGAAGGACGAAAAGTCAACAAGGATGGTCTGAATATTTGTGACTCATCAAATGGAAGGATGGTGGCATCTTTACTAGTGCTAGCCAAGTCAAGAGGAAGATCTTATATTAAGGCAAACAATTGTTGGGTGAAGATGAAAGACTATGATGTCCTTTTGGAGTGTTCTAAGGATGACATTAAGGCTGTAGAGGTTTGAGATATTCACTAAGGATTCCAGTCTCTGAAATGTAGAGAAAGGATTGGAAAAACTTTCACAAAAAGGGGAAAAGAATGTGACGCATATGGGTTAATCCCCAAAAAGGTACACTAGGAGGAAAAATGGTACCTTTCAAAGGGAGTGGTTTTCTCCTTAACCATTCTAACAATTTTTTGTTAACTTTCCTCTGTCCAATAAAGATTAGGAAGCCAATCTTTGCTAATTAATTTCCACAATACAAGTTTTAATGAAAGGAGATAAAACACTCAAGGAGGCAATATAATTAGTAGATACTGTTAACTTATAAATTTTATACTTATCGGAACATGAACATTTGTTGCTGGGCTCCCTGGCTGGCATTAATCTCATTTTGTATCTCTGGACTGTTGCCATGGCTTGGTTTTAACAGAGCCAGAATATCTGCTCTTAGATTGTCTCTGATAAAAGGATGAAAGCAGTGATAATTATGCAAGGAACTACTTTGTCACTACTTCTATGGTTTGACTTAAGATGCTCTAGACATTGACATAAGTAGGCCACAGTGTTTTATTGACCTCAATTAACAAGAAAGCAACATTTCTTTTATTTGTGCCATTAATATGGGCAAGGGATAAGAAAAGTGCAATAAATTTCTAATTTAAATTTGGAATCCAGTAAAGGGAGAAAGTTTGACTTGTGCATGTTTGCAGTTCTGTGAGTCATGGCCAATTTTTTAAACACAAGCCATCTGCCAGCATAATACTTTTAATGATACGTTTACTTGAAATTCTTTTTGCGTGCTCCCCTGAGTTCCTGTGCTCAAACAGATCAGAAAGAATATTTGGCTCAGGCATTTGGGGCTTCTGTGATCTACTGTCTCCATTGATTTGAGTTGACAATAACTTTCATCACTCAATGTGTCTCCTCAGGGGCTAATAATCCATTTATCTTACCTTTTTTTCGAAAGATCTTTGATATTATTTAACAGCAGTACGTAAGCTTTGTTGGCTGATGTATTTGGATTTTGCTGGAAAGTTGTATGTTTCACAGGAGCTAATAAGTGACCATCTGATGTTTTGCATCTTATCAACAGTAATATTTTTTTGGGCAATCTAAATAGAATCAAAACTGATTTTCACGGAAGGGTTTACAGAGCTTTACCTACTAGGCTATTTCTAAGAGTCACTTGGTGATTTCCCTTTGCTGTCATATTTGTTTATTTTTCTGTCTGGATTTATTTTTCTTTTATTACTTCCGGAATCAGAACATCTACAATATGTTTCACTTCTTTGTTTTGTTCTTACCAGTTATTTATAAATCTCACTTTGTCTCCAGTACTGGGCGAATTGTATACCTGTTGTATTTTTCTTTTTACATTTTCAGTGTATTCAATCCATAGCACCAGATGCACTCATTACTTCTTTCCAAACTCCTTCTGAAGTTCCAGAACACTATTTCAATATAGGCTCATTTACTTATTCAATAAATATTTGCCAAGGACCTACTGTTTACTAGATTCAACATTAGGTGCTGGAGATACAGGGACGACTGAGGTACACTCTGTACTCAAGGGAGCAGCAAAATATAGTGATTAAAGGCAGAAACTTCCAGGTCAAACCGGGGTTTCATTCCCAACTGTGATAGTTAATTTTATGTGTCAACTTGGCTAGGTCAAGCACCAGTGATAAAACATGTCTATATGTTGCTGTGAAGGTATTTCTTTAGATGTGAATAACACTTAAATCAGTTGACTTTGAGTAAAGTCGATTGTCTTCCATATTATGGGTGAGCCTGGTCCAATAAACTGAAGGCCTTAAGAGTAAAGAGTGAGGTCTCCTGAAGAAGAAGGAATTTTGCCTTAAAAATATATCATATGACCTCACTGATATGAGGAATTCTTAATCTCAAGAAACAAACTGAGGGTTGCTGGAGTGGGGGTGGAGTGGGAGGGATGGGGTGGCTGGGTGATAGACACTGGGGAGGGTATGTGCTATGGTGAGTGCTGTGAAGTGTGCAAGACTGTTGAATCACAGATCTGTACCTCTGAAACAAATAATGCAATATATATTAAGAAAAAAAAGAAGAAGATAGCAGGAGGGGAAGAAGGAAGGGGGGGAATTGGAGGGGGAGACGAACCATGAGAGACGATGGACTCTGAAAAACAAACAGGGTTCTAGAGGGGAGGGGGGTGGGGAGATGGGTTAGCCTGGTGATGGGTATTAAAGAGTTCTGCGTGGAGCACTGGGTGTTATGCACAAACAATGAATCATGGAACACTACACCAAAAACTAATGATGTCATGTATGGTGATTAACATAACAATAAAAAGAAATTAAAGGAAAAAAATGTACCATTCTGGTGAATAATGTTGATGATGGGGAAGGCTACGGATATGTAGGAGCAGGAAGTATATGGTAAATCTTTGCACCTCTCTCAACATTATTGTAAATCTAATAAAACTGGTCTTAAAGTCTTTAAAAAAAATGCAACCTAGGTATTCTGCCTGAATTTCTATCCTATTGCCCTGTAGAATTCAGACTCAAGACTGCACCGTGAGTTTTTCAGTCTGCTGGCTTGCTGTATAGAGTTTGTACTTGCCAGCCCCCACAATCATGTGAGTCAATTTCTTAAATCTTTCTCTCTCTCTCTCTCTTCCTCTATCTATATGTAGGTAGGTAGATAGATAAATAGATACAGATATACTTAATGTGTATAAATCTCTGGATACCATTATCTATATGTCTCTATGTATCTATATCTAGAGATATGCATGTATAAATATATACATCCGTATCTATATTCTATTATTAGTTATGTTTCTATAGAGAATCTTGACTAATACACCAGTTCTTCTACATGCCAGTTAGACTGGTGACTTCACCTGTCTGAGCCTCCAGTTTCTTCTTTGATAAATGGGTTTTAATGAGGATTAAATGAGTCACTGTATGTGAAAGCACATGCCACCATACCTGGACATATAGTAAGTGCTGAACAAATAATAACTCTAGCTTCATAATTTGCTCAACATCTGAAGGGTCAGATGTGATATAGGCAGTGATAGAGATATGTAGGAGGGAACAGATGACAGGGTGTTATCTAAGTCTTGGGGTAAGTGTGGTCAGAAAAGGCTTTCTGGAGGAATTGATACTTAAACTTAGTCGTAAAGATTGAGTAGAAAGACCCATTCATGTAATTAAGTCATTTCAAAAAAATATTGTGCACTTATTTTATGCGTGACTCAATGATGTGCTTTGGGACGATAATGGGAAATAAGATAGACAAATTATCAGGCCCAGAGTGGCAAAACAAAAGAGGAAGCTTAGAACAAATAGAGATCCTATCACCCTGGCAGAACCAACACTTGTGGAGACAAATCCAGATGTAACTGACTCTGGAGATGGCATACAGTTTTTTATTTTTTATTTTTATTTATTTTTTTAAAAGGTTTTGTTTATTTATTTGACAGAGAGAGACACAGTGAGAGAGGGAACACAAGCAGGGGGAGAGGGAGAGGGAGAAGCAGGCCCCTGGCAGAGCAGGGAGCCCGGCGCCCGGCTCGATCCCACGACCCTGGGATCATGACCCGAGCCAAAGGCAGACGCCTAACGACTGAGCCAGCCAGGCGCCCCGGCATACAGTTTTTTAGCCGAGGTGTCTTATTAATACCAATGTCCTCTTATTTGTGCCTGAGTCATAGGATCTGAGTCTAAAAGGATGATTTAATTTCAATTCCAGAGCTAGGACACAGATGAGGAGGATCTTGTGTCTGCCTATGCTCCTGCCACACTCTTAAGCCAATTCTAAATGAAACAGAGTAGCTGAGAGAAATGAAAAATGGACTGAGGCTTTAACAAAGATCTAATAGGTCTACCAGAATAAAGTCAAAGAGGGACTGCTGGTTAACTAATATTCAAAGAAATAATAGCTGACAAATTCCAAAACTGAAAACAGATTTGAGTCTGATGATTGAACCACAAACAGTATTGTGCAGAATAAAAACTATATATTACTATTGCATTGAACAGGCTTAACTTACGTGATGTAATCACAAAGCAACTTGATTTTTTTTTTTTTTTGCCTCCTATTGATTGTTTAAACTTAATAGAGACCTATTTCTCTGCACTTGGAGTAAAACTCAAGATAATCCCACTCCTTTTCTGATCATTCTTAGATAAATTTTAAAAAAACCTGATTGTTACTTTTAGACATCAAACGCTATATCAATTCAGAAATTAGAATATCAGTTTTCATATAATGATTGACATTTCAATGTTCAAATTGGGACTTTCTCCATTCCCTTTGCTAGGGTTTTGTAGTGGAAAGCCTACACTCGTGGAAAGAGGGTGTAGTAAGCTTCATTTCCCTTTCTTTTTCACCTCCTTCCTTCAGGTTGGGGTATATTGAGGAGAGGAGTGAGGGGAGAAGAAAAGCTTTTACTTGATGAGCTTCATACTTTATTGGTCTGGCAAAGTTTTAAAGTGAATTCTTTCTTTCATGGGGTACTTTTCAGAGTTCTTTAGAGCCAGCCTCACCCCACCCCTATCATTAAGGATTCCCTGTAGTTCCCTTAATACAACTAAATAAAACTCTAGTTCTCTTGGCCATTTACTCCTAAGCCTCCTAGGAATCTGATGGTTTATTTCCACGTTCTCTCTGCTGAGGTCCCATTGGCCTTCCAAAATAAATCTATGCCAACAATGTCTTACACAAATCCTCTATCTGGTCTGTAGTAAACACATTTCCTTTTCCTGAAGGGACTCTAGGATTATAAGCCGATTCCATTGTAGACCATTTGTTGACAGCTAATCATCTGTACCCTTACCCTTTAGTTTTCTCAGTGTTAGTTAGATATTGGTCCATTGTCTCTCTCATATCTCTGGGAATACATTTGAAATTCTCTGAGCAGTCAGACTGGAGTTCTTCACACTGGCTTAGGGTGAGGAACAACTGCTTTGCCCTTGCCATTTTTAGGGTGTGTGTGTAAGACTCAACACAGCAACAGCTGTTCCCAAAATTTTTTCCCCCACTCTCCCTCTCCTGATACTTCTATGTTTTCAAAATTAATGATGAGTTTTAGAATTATCTAAATGGTTCTTGGCAAGCTACTTTGACATGTTATATAAGCTGATGCATCTCACAAGACACTTTGGTATCTGATACTTATGGATTTATTAAAATTTGATTCACAAAAGTAGATAACTAGAAATGTAATAAAACTATAGAATGTGAGAAATAAAAAGACAATATTAAAACTACCAGACTAAAAGTGTGAATTATCTAATAACAAAATTCAAAAGTTTGTTAAAAATGCAAGGTAAATATAACACCAAAATTTTTCCTACACGCCAGCAAAAACTTATAGAAAATTACACACCTTTTACAAATGCAAGAAAAATACAAAGTTCATAAGAATAAATTTAAGTATATATGTGTATATACACACAAATAGATATCCATTACAGAGAAAAGTACAAAATATTTTTAAGGAAATATAAACAGATATGAATAAATGGAAAGGAAGATGTTTTGCTTACAGGATTGAAGACTTAATGTAATAAAAATGTCACTTCTGTACAAATTGAATTTTAAGTCAATGAAATTTATTTCAAACAACCCAAGAAGAGTTTTTGCCAAACTTGAAAAACTTGAAAGATTCGTATGCAATAGTAAAGAGAATTCTAGAAAAGTAGAACAAAAATGAATGTGGAAATTTCTATACCATACTGAGATTTATGATGGAACCACAGTAATTTTTAAAAGATGATATTGGGCAGAGATAGAAAGATGGATTAATGCGAAGAAAGAGAAAGCACAAAAACAGATCAAAGCATAAATGTGGGACCTTGGTTTATATCAGAGGTGAAGTACAAATAACTGGGAGTAAAGTATGTTTTATTTAATATATGGAGAGAAGACATTTGGTTTATCATGTGAAAAAAATTAGATTCCTTCATCACACCAAAATTTCACATGGATTAAATAATTAATGTGAAAAAAACAAAGAAAATATCTGAGAATATCTTAATTTCCATTTGTTTATTATCAATTACTGTATAATACATTACCCCAAACTCGGTGGATCAAAGCAACAATATTCATTGTCTCAGTATTTTGGTAGGTCACGACTAATGGGCATGTCTTCACTGAGTTCCCTGTTTCAGGGTCTCTTGGAGGCTGTTGGCTGGGAATGCAGTGATGTGAAGGTAACCCTGGTGAAGTTCTACGTCCTAGCTACCCCCGTGATTATTAGCAACATCCAGTTCCTCCCCAGTTGTTGGACTGTGGCCTCTACTCCTCTCCAGCTGTTGGTTGGAGGCTGCCCTCAGTTTCTTGCCCTATGGGCCTCTCCAATTCAACTCCTTGCTTCATCACATTTTCTTAAGGAGAGCTTAAAAAGAACAGGGGAAAAGAGTAATATATTGGACTACACTGAAATTACAACTGCCCCATGAACCCCAATGTTCATAGCAGCAATGTCCGCAATAGCCAAACTGTGGAAAGAGCCGAGATGCACTTCAACAGATGAATGGATAAAGAAGATGTGGTCCATATATACGATGGAATATGACTCAGCCATCAGAAAGGATGAACACCCAACTTTTACATCCACATGGATGGGACTGAAGGAGATGATGCTCAGGGAGATAAGTCAGGCAGAGAAAGTCAATTATCATATGGTTTCACTTATTTGTGGAACATAAGGAATAACGTGGAGGATCACAGCGGAAGGGAGGGAAAACTGAACAGGAAGAAATCAGAGAGGGAGACAAACCATGAGAGACTATGGAACCCGGGAACCAAACTGAGGGTTACAGAAGGGAGAGGGGTGGGGGGATGGGTTAGCCCGGTGATGGCTATTAAGGGGGGCACATGTGGTGATGAGCACTGGGTGTTATACACAACTAATGAATCGTTGAACGCTACAAAAACTAATGATGTACTATATGCCGGCTAATTGAACATAATAAAAAAAATTACAAGTGCTCTGTGAAGAAAGGGAAATAGGAGCTATAAAATGGAGAAGATGTTTTCCACAAATTATAAGAAAAACATAAATAATCCAAATAGAAAAAATGGCCAAAGGATATGGATGAAAATTCACAACATACACCAGCCAACCAACATAGTATTATGCTTAACTTCACTAGCAATTGGGAAAATGCAAATTCAAACAGCAATGAGTTGCCAATTACACCATGAGATTGGCAAAACAAATTTTTAAGATATATGATCCTAAGTGATGATGTGGGGAAACGGGAGCTTTCATACACCACTGGTGTAGAATTCAACTGTTAAAACCAGTTGGGAGAACAACATATAATACCTCTTAGAGTTGAAGGTGGCAGTGTATAACCCAGAAATTTTACTTGTATGTATATATTATGGAAAAACCCTCAACTGAAAGGAAAATTTTTGTAGTGAAAAGTGCCAATAGGCCCAGTATCATTAATGAGGGAATAGCATAATAAATTGTGGTAGATTCATAGTTCAGAGCAGTTAAAAGAATGAATTAGCTATGCATGTAGCAACATAGATAAATCTGGAAAATGTGATTTGGAACGAAGTAATAATGTTGTAGAACAATAGAGTGTGATACCATTTACATACATTAAAAAGAAATAAAAATGTACCCATTGGTTGTGGATGTAGGTAGGTAGCAACAGTATACCAAAGAGAGAAATGTATATACAAGAAATCAAGATACTGATTGTATCTGAGGAGGAAGTAGGGGTTAAATCAGTAGTGGTATGATATAAAATGTTTCAACTTTATCTGGAATGTTAATTCCTTAAAAGATCGATGACTGTTATTCCAGTGTATTGGGCAAAGTAGGCTAGTGTATGTTGCATGAACGAACAGTCCAAATATTTCACTGGTTTAACCCATGAAATATTGTTCCCCTCCCTTCGCAGTCTCCTGTAGGTCAGCAGCTCTCAGAGGCTTGTTGCACTTCGTGGCTCAGGGACACAGGATGCTTCCACCTATTAAATATTCCCTATCAAACTTGGCGTCTGAAAGATCACCCTGGAGGGCAAGGATTAGATGCAAGCAAAGCACCTGCTCTTTACTACCTTCACCAGCAATGGCTACCTGGCGCTTCTACTCAGGTTTTCTTTGCCAGGAGTAGTTGCACGGCCCCAGCAGAACTGTAAGGAGAGCTGGCAAATATGTTTTTAAAAGCACAGAGATGTTTAGTGAACACTAATAGGCCCTCTGCCACGAGTCTTTGTTCCTTTGGGATGATAGGAATGTGGAGTTTTGTTGTATTATGTTCTGCATTTTACTTTTCATTTATTTTATTTTAGCTTTATTGAGGTATAATTGACACATAAAATTAGAAGATATTTAAAGTGTACATTGTAGTGCTTTGATATACATCATGAAAGGATTCCCCCCGTCTAATTAATAGATCCATTACCTCACATATTTATCTTTTTTTGTGTATGAGAGACCATTTGCATTCGATTCTCTTAGCAAATTTCCATTATGCAGGGCAGTGTTATCAACTCTGTCCACTGTGTTTTACATTATAGCCTCAGACCTTATTTAGCTCATAGCTTGCAGTTTTAACTATTTTAAGTTTCTTTTTTAAATTCTGACCTAGAAAAAAAAAATATGAGCATGGGAATGCTCTGTACCATTGTTTAATGATGCTTCCGCATGTTCACACTGTGTCTAAGTGGATTTGACACAAATAAGTTTGTGAAATGCCAGGCAAAATAGAGCAGGCTTCTTTTCTGTAGGAGTTCCTAGAGCTTTTAATCAATTCTACTGAGCATGAGGTATGTGACTTTAGGTAAATTACTTTATCTCTTTGTGCTGATTTGTTATCTGTAAAAAGGGACATGATGGTACTTGACTTACAGCATTGCTGCACAAATTAGATTAGATGATGCATATGAAGTGCTTAGCATTATGCCTGGAAGATAGTAAGCCCTAAATAAAATGGGTTGTATTGCTATTCATTATGACGATCATGGTAATGATGGTGATGCCTCCTGCTGCTACAGCTAAAATATTCTAGAAACCCAATCATAGAAACTTTTCCCTCCAGAACGTGTCACTGGACTAATGTTCTATAGAACACACTTCAGGAAATATTGCTCCCTCCCTCCCTCCCTCTCTCTCTCTCTCTCTTTTCCTTTTTTTCTCTTTCTTTCTTTCTTTCTTTCTTTCTTTCTTTCTTTCCTTCCTTCCTTCCTTCCTTCCTTCTTTTCTTTCTTCCTTCCTTCCTTCCTTCCTTCCTTCCTTCTTTCTTTTTCTTTCTTTCTTTCTTTTCTTTCTTTCTTTCTTTCTTTCTTTCTTTCTTTCTTTCTTTCTTTCTTTCTTTCTTTCTCTTCCTTCCTTCCTTCCTTCCTTCCTTCCTTCCTTCTTTCTTTCTTTTTCTTTCTTTCTTTCTTTTCTTTCTTTCTTTCTTTCTTTCTTTCTTTCTTTCTTTCTTTCTTTCTTTCTTTCTTCCTTTCTTTCTTTCTTTCTTTCTCTTTCTTTCTTCCTTTCTTTCTTTCTTCCTTTCTTTCTTTCTTCCTTTCTTTCTTTCTACCTTGCTATCTGTGTTTTGCATGTTCAAAAACCAAAATACCACACAGAAAACTTGTCCTTCTGTAACTTGAAAATTGTGTATCTTTAGTGATTTCCATTTGGAAAAATTATCTTTATTAACTTTATCCTGGCTCTCTTGGTTGATATCTTCACACGGCAACTAGTTATACATATTGTGAGTTTTGCAGCAGTCCATGGAAACAACAAACTTCCTGCTGACTATTTTGGAGCTGCTAAGGAGGTTCCATGTCATTCTATTTAGCAGCTGGTTCACATGGCATGGCAGGTTGTGCCTATTTCACCTACCCTGGAAATGACACAAGATTCCTCATAACTTGTCCCATGACTTGTAGGAATGGGTGAACATTCACAGTCCTTTTCAGGCAGAGGATGAGCCAGCTGTGTACCTCTCAACCTCCCCACCCCCTCATGCACACCTGCCTACTCTCCTGGATTTTCTTCTCCAGCTAAATGTATCACTGATGTAAGGTGAAAAGTGCTTTCTTAGTGGCTGGTGGTTTTAATGCCTACTTAAACAGAATCACCAGAAAATCATGGAAGTTCTGGGAAGCCAAAGTGGGATGGACCAGGAGCCCAGGAACTGGGAGGTCTGGGCTTGAGACCTGGCTCAGCTCTGTCATTGAAAATCTTGTGACTTTCTCTACAGTTATAAAGGAAAATTATTATGACTCTAATTCTATATATTTTGACTCCTGAATCATTCAATGTAAATTGTGTTTCCATGTAAGCACTATTTCAAAGGTAGAGTACTATAAAATATACACACTAAAATTTCTGCAGGGGAGAAAAAAAGGCACACTAAACAAAACAATAAAAAAATTAGTGTCCTTGAAGCCATATATTTAACGGTGACAAACTAGCTATAATTTGACCAGAAAATTCTGTAATTATTGGAGGAAACTGGCCCTTTGTATGTGGTGGTTATGTAGGCTTTTCCCTTCTGCCCTTCAGTTTCCTTATCTTGAAAATAAGTCAGAGATTTATTAAGATGCTTTCTCACTCTAATGTTTTAAAAATCTTGCTTTTCCCCCCCATTGTGTAAATATATGTTCAGGTTTCTTTTTCTGAACCAGGAAAAACTTTATAAACATAAACACTACATGATTATCTCGAATACGTCCTCAATTAGTAGCAGCTCCTTCCCCTGACAATTCACCCTAAATGCAGCTGGCCTTCAAGTTCAGTAAAATCCTCCTCAGAAATGTTTGCTTGCACTCTCATCTCCTTAATTATTTTCCACACTCCAGTGACTTCTTGGATCATGCCTCTCCTTTGCTTAAAACCCTTTATTTACTAAGTCCTCCTTGCTGCTGGGGTTCATCTCACGCTATGTAGCATCCCCTCTGAGGGCCCTCACAGTCTGTCTCTCCAGGACTATCTCCATGACTTCCATGGGTCCCTATGCTAGAACTTTGTGGCAGGCTGAATAATGCCCCCCAGAGATGTCCACCCTCTAGTCTCCCAAGTCTGTGAACATGTAACTTAAGATGGCAAAAGGGATTTTGCAAATGTGATTAAGTTAAGAAGGGATTTGAGACAAGGGGGTTATCTTGAAATTTCTGGGTTGGTAATCCCAACAGTCCTTAGACTAAGGTAGGAGCGTCAGAGTCAGAGACACAGACGTGATGGCAGAAGTAGAAACTGTAGGGATGCACGGCAATGAGCCCAGACATGCAGGCATCCTTTAGAAGTTAGGAAAGGTAAGGAATGAATTCTTCCCTCCAGCTTCCCAAAAATAATGCACCTCTACTGACATGTTGATTTTAGTTCCGTAAGACTAATTTTGGATTTCTGACCTCCAGAGCTCTAAGATAATAAATTCCTTTTGTTAGAAAAAAGCCACTATGTTCATCATAATTTGTTACAACAGTAATAAGAAACTAATACAAGCTGCCTGAGGTAGATCACATTGTATAGCCGTTTTCATTAACCTATATCGTTAAGTAGTTTCAGTGCAAGATAATAATTACATGAATAATGTATCTTTGAAACTAAAGTTCAAGACTCTTAAATATGTATTGAACTATGGAGAAAAAGAAAGAATTTTTATAGTATGCCATAGCAGAAACACAATTAGATTTTAAAAAGACAAAACTGGGTATTACGCTGCTGTCCCAGAAATCCTATATAAACATACGAAAATCATTTCCTTTCACTGGGGCTCAGTTTCCCTATCCGTAAAACTATTTCAGACTCCTCTGAACCCAATGTATTCATAGCCTACATATGCACAGGATTTAGTTAAAACATTAAAAGAAATCCAAGGCATGGGTATTAATCACTATACCTAGCATTGACCTTGACATTTTTAATGTTCTGTGTGTGTGTGTTTGTGTTTAAAGCATATAAATGAAAGTGAAGTACAGATTCAAAGACTGGATAGAGGAAAGGCATCTGGGATAAGGAAAGAAAGCTATTTCTCATATTCTGGGGGTTTTTGTTTGTTTGTTTGTTTGCAAAGGCAAAATAAATTTGCTAAGTCACTAGTTCTAGTAGGTACAGAGATGATCAAATTACTCTCAGCAGCAATATAGTCCACAAATCTAGTTACCCAAAGCTTATGTACGATAATAAATTAGTAATATGATCCCAAAGGAATACAGAATTGATCATATCAGTGGCATAGTTTTATTTTATAATCCGAGATCTAGCCATGGAATTAAAAGTGTTTACCTGATATAATTTGAGCCACATGAGTAAAATGATCTTTTCATAAAAAATCAACCCATACATATGGGAAGCTGGGTAAAATTAAAAGAAAGTTTATCATCTTTTATCATCTTTTTTGAAAAAATTTTTTATCTTATGTTATGTTACTCACCATGCATTACATCATTAGTTTTTGATGGACTGTTCCATGATACATTGTTGCATATAATACCCAGTGCTCCATTCAGTATGTGACCTCATTAAGACCAATCACCAGGCTAACCCATCCCCCCAAGACCCTCCACTATACAACCTTCAGTTTGTTTCTAGGAGTTCATAGTCTCTCATGATTCATCTCGCCCTCCAATTTCCCCCACTTCACTTTTCCCTTCCTGCTATCTTCTTTTTTTTTTTTTTACCATATAATGTATTATTTATTTCAGAGGTACAGATCTGTGATTCAACAGTCTTACACAATTCACAATGCTCACCATAGCACATACCATCCCCAATGTCTATCACCCAGTCACCCCATCCCTCTAACCCCCACCACTCCAGCAACCAACCCTCAGTTTGTTCCCTGAGATTAAGAATTCCTCATATCAGTGAGATCATATGATACATGTCTTTCTCTGATTGACTTATTTCGCTCAGCATAATACCGTTCAGTTCCATCCATGTCCTTGCAAATGGCAAGATTTCATTCCTTTGGATGGTTGCATAATATTCCATTGTATATATATACCACCAATTCTTATCCATTCCTCTGTCAATGGACAATTGACTGTTTCCACAATGGCTATTGTGGACATTGCTGCTATATACATCGGGGTGCACATACCACTTCGGATCCCTCCATTTGTATCTTTGGGGTAAATACCCAGTAGTGCAATTGCTGGATCCTATGGCAAATCTATTTTCAACTTTTTGAGGAACCTCCCTACTATTTCCAGAGTGGCTGCACCAGCTTGCATTCCCACCAACAGTGTAGGAGGCTTCCCCTTTCTCCACATCCCCGCCAACATCTGTCATTTCCTGACTTGTCAATTTTAGCCATTCTGACTGGTGTGAGGTGGTATCTCACTGAGGTTTTAATCTGGATTTCCCTGATGCCGAGCGATGTTGAGCACTTTTTCATGTGCCTGTGGGCATTTGGTTGTCTTCTTTGGGAAAATGTCTGTTCATGTCTTCTGCCCATTTCTTGATTGGATCATTTGTTCTTTGGGTGTTGAGTTTGATCAGTTCTTTATAGATTTTGGATACTAGCCCTTTATCTGATATGTCATTTGCAAATATCTTCTCCCATTCTGTCAGTTGTCTTTTGATTTTGTTGACTGTTTCTTTTGCTGTGCAAAAACTTTTTATCGTGATGAAGTCCCAATAGTTCATTTGTGCCCTTGCTTCCCTTGCCTTTGGCGATGTGTCTAGGAAGAAGTTGCTGCGGCTGAGGTCGAAGAGGTTGCTGCCTGTGTTCTCCTTTAGGATTTTGATGGACTCCTGTCTCACATTGAGGTCTTTCAACTATTTTGAGTCTGTTTTTGTGTGTGGTGTAAGGAAATGGTCCAGTTTCCTTCTTCTGCATGTGGCTGTACATTTTTCCCAACACTGTTTGTTGAAAAGACTGTCTTTTTTCCACTGGACATTCTTTCCTGCTTTGTCGAAGATTAGTTGACCATAGAGTTGAGGGTCCATTTCTGGGCACTCTATTCTGTTCCATTGATCTAGGTGTCTGTCTGTGCCATTACCTTACTGTCTTGATGATGACAGCTTTGTAATAGAGCTTGAAGTCCAGAATTGGGATGCCACCAGCTTTGCTTTTCTTTTTCAACATTCCTCTGGCTATTCGGGGTCTTTTCTGGTTCCATACAAATTTGAGGATTCTTTGTTCCATTTCTTTGAAAAAAGTGGATGGTATTGATAGGGATTGCACTGAATGTGTAGATAGCTCTAGGTAGCATTGACATCTTCACAATATTTGTTCTTCCACTCCATGAGCATGGAACGTTTTTCCATTTCTTTGTGTCTCCCTCAATTTCTTTCATGAGTATTTCATATTTTTTTTTTATGTTTTGAGGTGTTTATTTTAGATTCACCAACATTTTTCTCCATGATCTTAGAAGGATCAGAGATCCTAGATCATTCTCTAGGCCAGAGAAATGTACAGATCCTGATATGAATACATTTACCCATTTGTCCAGGCGTTTCTTTCTGTTTTTATTATTATGTTATATTAAACACCCTACATTACATCATTAGTTTTTGATGTAGTGTTCCATGATTCATTGTTTGTGTCTAACACCCAGTGCTCCATGCAGAACGTGCCCTCTTTAATACCCATCACCAGGCTAAGCCATCCTACCACCACCCTCCTCTCTGGAACCCTCAGTCTGTTTCTCAGAGTCCATTGTCTCTCATTGTTCATCTCCCCCTCTGAATACCCCACCTTCATTCTTCCTCTCCTGCTTTCTTCTTCTTTTTTTTTCACATATAATGTATTATTTTTTAGGGGTACAAGTCTGTGATTCAACAGTTTTACACAATTCACAGCGCTCATCATAGCACATACCCTCCCCAATGTCTGTCACCCAGCCACTGCATACTTCCTACCCCCACCACTCCAGCAACCCTCACTTTGTTTCCTGAATTTAAGAATTCATCATATCAGTGAGGTCATATGTTCCATTTCTTTCTCTGATTGACATATTTCGTGCAGCATAATACCCTCCAGTTCCAATCTCGTCGTTGCAGATAGCAAGATTTCATTCCTTTGGATTCCTGCATAATATTCCGTTGTATATATATACCACAACTTCCTTATCCATTCATCTGTCGATGGACATCTTGGCACTTTCCACAGTTTGGCTATGGTGGATATTTCTGCTATAAACATTGGGGAGCACGTACCCCTTCAGATACCTCCATTTGTATCATTGGGGTAATTACCCAGTAGTGCAATTGCTGGATCCTATGGCAGATTTATTTTCAACTTTTTGAGGAACCTCCCTACTGTTTTCCAGAGTGGCTGCACCAGCTTGCATTCCCACCAACAGTGTAGGAGGGTTCCCCTTTCTCCACATCCCTGCCAACATCTGTCATTTCATGACTTGTCAATTTTAGCCATTCTGACTGGTGTGAGGTGGTATCTCACTGAGGTTTTGATTTGGATTTCCCTGATGCCGAGCGATGTTGAGCACTTTCTCATGTGCCAGCAGGGCATTTGGTTGTCTTTTTTGGGAAAATGTCTGTTCATGTCTTCTGCCCATTTCTTGATTGGATCATTTGTTCTTTGGGTGATGAGTTTGATTAGTTCTTTATAGATTTTGGATACTAGCCCTTTATCTGATATGCCATTTGCAAATATCTTCTCCCATTCTGTCGGTTGTCTTGGTTTTGTGGACTGTTTCTTTTGCTGTGCAAAAGCTTTTTATCGTGATGAAGTCCCAATAGTTCATTTGTGCCCTTGCTTCCCTTACTTTGTCGATGTGTCTATGAAGAAGTTGCTGCGGCTGAGGTCGAAGAGGTTGCTGCATGTGTTCTCCGTTAGGATTTTGATGGATTCCTGTCTCACATGTAGGTCTTTCAACCATTCTGAGTCTGTTTTTATGTGTGGTGTAAGGAAATGGTCCAGGTTCCTTCTTCTACATGTGGCTGTCCAATTTTCCCAACACCATTTGTTGAAGAGACTGTTTTTATACACTGGACATTCTTTCCTGCTTTGTCAAAGTTTAGTTGACCATAGAGTTGAGGGTCCATTTCTGGGCCCTCTATTCTGTTCCATTGATATACGTGTCTGTTTCTGTGCCTATACCATACTGTCTTGATGATGACAGCTTTGCAATAGTGCTTGAAGTCCGGAATTGGGATGCCACCAGCTTTGCTTTTCTTTTTCAACATTCCTCTGGCTATTCGGGGTCTTTCCTGGTTCCATACAAATTTGAGGATTCTTTGTTCCATTTCTTTGAAAAAAGTGATGGTATTTTGATAGGGATTGCACTGAATGTGTATATCGCTCTAGGTAGCATTGACATCTTCACAATATTTGTTCTTTCAATCCATGAGCATGGAACGTTTTTCCATTTCTTTGTGTCTTCCTCAATTTCTTTCATGACTATTTTATAATTTTCTGAGTACAGATCCTTTGCCTCTTTGCTTAGATTTATTCCTAGGTATCTTATGGTTTTGGGTGCAATTGTAAATTGGATCGACTCCTTAATTTTTCTTTCTTCTGTCTTGTTGTTGGTGTATAGGAATGCCACTGATTTCTGTGCATTGATTTTATATCCTGTCACTTTACTGAATCCCTGTGTGAGTTCTAGCAGTTTTGGGTTGGAGTCTTTTGGGTTTCCCACATAAAGTATCATATCATCTGCAAAGACTGAGAGTTTGATTTCTTCTTTGCCGATTTGGATGCTTTTTATTTCTTCTTTTTTCTGATTACAGTGGCTAGGACTTCTAATATTATGGTGAATAGCGGTGGTGATAGTGGACATCCCTGCCGTGTTCCTGACCTTAGGGGGAAAGCTCTCAGTTTTTCCCCATTGAGAATGATATTAGCTGTGGGTTTTTCATAGATGGTTTTTATGATATTGAGGTTTGTACCCTCTATCCCTATACTCCGAAGAGTTTTGATCAAGAAATTATGCTGTATTTTGTCAAATGCTTTTTCTGCATCTATTGAGAGGATCATATGGTTCTTGTTCTTTCTTCTATTAATGTATTGTATCACACTGATTGATGTGCAGATGTTGAACCAACCTTGCAGCCCAGGAATAAATCCCACTTGGTCGTGGTGAATAATCCTTTTAATGTACTGTTGGATCCTATTGGCTAGTATTTTGGTGAGAGTTTTTGCATCCATGTTCATTAAGGATACTGGTCTATAATTCTTTCTGATGGGGGTCTTTGTCTGGTTTTGGGATCAAGGTAATGGTGGCCTCATAAAATGGGTTTGGAAGTTTTCCTCTCATTTCTATTTCTTGGAATAGTTTCAGGAGAATAGATATTAATTCTTCTTGAAATGTTTGGTAGAATTCCCCTGGGAAGCCATCTGGCCCTGGGCTTTTGTTTGTTGGGAGATTTTTGATGACTGCCTCAATTTCCTTAGGGGTTATAGGTCTGTTCAGGTTTTCTACTTCTTCCTGTTTCAGTTTTGGTAGTTCATACATCTCTAGGAATGCATCCATTTCTTCCAGATATCTAATTTGCTGGCATATAGTTCCTCATAACATGTCCTTATAATTGTTTGTATTTCTTTGGTGTTGGTTGTGATCTCTCCTCTTTCATTCATGATTTTGTTGATTTGGGTCATTTCTCTTTTCTTTTTGATAAGTCTGGCCAGGGGTTTATCAATCTTGTTAGTTCTTTCAAAGAACCAGCTCCTAGTTTTGTTGATCTGTTCTATTGTTTTTTGGTTTCCATTTCATTGATTTCTGCTCTGATATTTATTATTTCTCTTCTATTGCTAGGTTTAGGCTTTATTTGCTGTTCATTCTCCAGCTCCATTAGGTATAAGTTTAAATTGTGTATTTGAGACCTTTCTTGTTTCTTGAGAAGGGCTTATATTGCTATATACTTTCCTCTTAGGACAGCCTTTGCTGCATCTCAAAGATTTTGAACAGTTGTATTTTCATTTTCATTTGTTTCCATGAATTTTTTTTAAGTTCATCTTTAATTTCCTGGTTGAACCATTCATTCTTTAGTAGGATGCTCTTTGGTCTCCATGTATTTGAGTTCTGTCCAACTTTCCTCTTGTGATTGAGGTCTAGCTTCAAAGCATTGTGGTCTGAAAATATGCAGGGAATGATCCCAATCTTTTGGTACTGGTTGAGACCTGATTTGTGACCTAGATTGTGATCTATTCTGGAGAATGTTCCATGGGCACTAGAGAAGCATGTGTATTCTGTTGCTTTGGGATGGAATGTTCTTAATATATCTGTGAAGTCCATTTGGTCCAGTGTGTCATTTAAAGTCTTTATTTCCAGGACAAAGAAAAGATGGTGGAGCAATAGGGGACCCTATTCCAACTGGTCCCCGGATTTGAGCTGGATATCTACCAGACCACTCTGAGCACCTACGAAATCAGCCTGAGATGTAAATAAATAGATCTGGATCTCTACAAACAGAATATCGCTGGTGGTTGGTTTCGAGGTCGAGATGGGGAGCCGTGATTCCGCGGGCAGATATCAGAAGATAATCGGCAGCGGGCGGGAGCCTGGCCTTGGGGATCCTACACTGCCGGTGAGCAATAGCCTCGCACACTGAGGATATGGCACAGACTCGCAGACCGGTAGCAGCAGGGAAAGGACTTTAGTGCAGCCCCCAGGATGGGAACCCAGAGTGGTGGGGTCGCTTGTGTGAACTGGGAGCAGCTGGCGGTTTTAGGAGCACAAATGGCAGAGATGTGCCCCAACGTGGAGGTAGGACTGGGAGTGCTGTGGAGGGGCGAAGAACCCTGGACACTGCAGTTTATAGCAGCACAGACAGAAACAGAGATAGTGTGACCTGGAGAGCTCACTGAAGAACAGACGGTGAACTCTCTGCTCTGAGGCAGAGGGTTGGAAACGGTCTCTTCTGCTTTGACTCTCAGATGAGATGCAGAAAACTGCCAGGGAAAGCTACCAGAGAACAAAACCCCAAAAAACTGGTTCCCACTGAGCACACCTCCCGCCACAGGGGGCAGGACAACTCTGCCCAAACAGGGTTGCCTGAGTAACAGCGTGGCAGGGCCCTTCCCCAGAAGACAGCCTGGGAAAACAAGAGGCCAGAAACCCTAAGGTCCCTAGAAAACAGGTGCATCTTGCTTGGGTTCTGGTCAATTAATTTGGACTCTATACATTCCCTTAACCACCCATCAACAGAATGACTAGGAGGAGGAACGCCCAAAATAGAAAAGACTCAGAGATTATGACTTATGCCACAGATTTACAAATGATTGCAGATATAACCAAGATGATGGAGATGGAATTCAGGCTAGCAATTTTGAAGACAATAGATAGAATGGAGAAATCAATTAATGGCAACATAGAGTCTCTAAGGGCAGAAATGAAAACTGAATTTTCAGAACTTAAAAATGCTATCAATGAGATCCAATCTAATCTAGATAATCTAACAACTAGCATAAGTGAAGCAGAAGAATGAATAAGTGACCTGGGAGATAATTTAATAGACAAAAAGGGAAAAGGGGAGACCAGGGGAAAATAACTCAGAATCCATGAAAATCGAATCAGAGAAATAAGTGACAACATGACGCATTCCAATGTCAGAATTATTGGAATCCCAGAGGCAGTGGAGAGAGAGAGAGGACTAGAAGATGTATTTGAGCAAATCGTATCTGAGAAATTCCCTAATCTGGGGAATTAAACAAACATTCGCGTCCTAGAGGCAGAGACGACCCCTCCCAAGATCAAGGAAAACAGGCCAACACCCCGGCATGTAATAGTAAAACTCGCAAATCTTAGAACCAAGGAAACCATCAAAGGGGCATTTAGGGGGAAGAGATTCCTTATGTACAGAGGGAGAAACAATAGAATAACATCAGACCTATCCACAGAACCCTGGCAAGCCAGAAAGGCCTGGCAAGACATATTCAGGGTAATAAACGAGAAGAACATGCAGCCAAGAATACTTTATCTGGGAAGGCTGTCATATAGAATGGATGGAGAGATGCAGAGCTTCCAAGACTGGCAGAAACTGAAAGAATATATGACCACTAAGCCGGCCCTGCAAGAAATATTAAGGGGTGTTCTATAAAAGGAGAAAGACCCCAAGAGTGATATACAACAGAAATTTACAGGGACAATCCTTAAAAACAACATCTTCACAGGCAACATGATGACAATTAATTCATATCTTTCAATAATTACTCTCAACGTGAATGGCCTAAATGCTCCCATAAAAAGGCATAGGGTTGGGGCGGAGCAAGATGGCGGAGGAGTAGGAGACCTAGATTTCGTCTGGTCTCAGGAATTCAGCTGAATAGGGATCAAACCATTCTGAACACCTACGAACTCAACAGGAGATCAAAAAGGAGAGTAGCAACAACTCTCTGAACAGAGAAGCGACCACTCACTGGAAGGTAGGACGTGCGGAGAAGTGAATCCGAGGCGATAGTCGGGAGGATAGACGGCGGGGGAGGGGGCCTCCGTCGGCCGCTTCTGGCAAGTGCTAGAGCCGCGGAGCACAGAATCGGAACTGTTAGAAGTCGGCTCCGCTGAGGGACGTCGCTCCAGTGGCTAAGCGGGGGGTGGAACCCTCGCGGGACAGTGTGGTCTCAGGACCCTCGGGGTCACAGAAAGACCGGGGGAGCCTGAGTGCAGCAGAGCTCCCGGGTATCGGAGCGGGGAAGCCGGCTGCAGAGACGGAGTCGAGGCGCGGGCTCTCAGCTCGGGGTGGCCACAAACTGTGATCCGCGGCCCAGTCGGGCCACTGCTCCTCCAGCAGGGACCCAACAAGCAGCAGATCCGGGGAGACTCCCCTTCCTTCCCAGGAAGGAGCGGCACGGGAACGCACTGCAGGGATCTGCTGGGTTTGGAGACTCCACACGGGGTCGGGTGCCAGAGATACAAACGCTCGGTCACAGGCCGGGTGAGCACGGAGTGCGGCCGGAGACCGGGGAGACGGGAGTGACTGCTTTTCTCTGGGGGCTCACTGAGGAGCGGGACCCCGAGTTCTCAGCTCCTCCGGGCGGAGATTGGGAGGCCACCATTTTTGCCCTGGTCCTCCAAGGCTGTACGGACAGCTTGCAGGGAACAAATCTCCTGAGATCAAACCCGAGCAGCTTGCTTAGCCCGGGCCGACAAGGGCAGGGCAATTCCGCCTCCGGCAAAGACATTTGGGAACCACGGCAACAGGCCCCTCCCCCAGAGGATCAGCATGAACAGCCAGCAAGCCAAGACCAAGTTTACCGTTCAAGGAGAACGGGAGAACTCCAGCGCTAGGGGAATACTGCACATAGAATTCATGGCTATTTTACCATGATTCATTAGTTCATCAAAGTTAATTTGTGTTAACTGTTTTTTTTTTTCTTTTTCTTTTTCCCTTTTTCAACAAACATCTTATCAATCTCTTTTTAAAAAAAAAAACATTTTTTATTTTTCATTTTTAGAGTCATATTTTATCCCTTCATAGTAGTTACCCTTATTTTTGGCATATATATATAAGTTGTTCTCTCTTTAAAATTTTGAGATACAGTTTCTTCTAACAGATAAAAATATACCCTAAATCACTAGTATATGGTTCTGTTCTAGTCTCCTGCCTGATCACATTCTCTCCCTTTTTTCTTTTTTTTTCTTAAATCTTCTTTCTTTTTTCAAACAACTTCTTATCTTATCAAGTCCTTTTATAAAATCTTTTATAATTTTCATCTTTACATTCATCTTCTCTCCCTTCATTGTATCAACCCATATTTTGTACATATATGTCTTTCTTCCTTTAAAATTTTAGGAGGCACTTTTTTCTAACAGACCAAAATACACCCAAAATCTAGTGTGTGGCACTGATCTATGCACTAGCCTGATCATATTTGATCACATTCTGCTTTTTTTGTATTGTTCTGTTTTTGATTTTATCTTTTTTTTTCTTTTTTTTCTTTTTTTTTTTTTCTTCTCTTTCTTTTTTCTTTCTTTCCCTTTCTTTTCCCCTGGTTTCAGGTCTTTTCTGATTTGTATACAGTATATTTGCTGGGGACGTTGTAAACCTGTTAGCATTTTGTTCTCTCATTCAACTATTCTCCTCTGGACAAAATGACAAGACGAAAAAAATCACCTCAGCAAAAAGAACAAGAGGTAGTACCGTCAGCCAGGGACCTACTCAATACGGACATTAGTACGATGTCGGACCTAGAGTTCAGAATCATGACTTTAAAGATACTAGCTGGGCTTGAAAAAAGCGTGGAAGTTATTAGAGAAACCCTTTCTGGAGAAATAAAAGAACTAAAATCTAACCAAGTCGAAATCAAAAAGGCTATTGATGAGGTACAATCAAAAATGGGGGCACTAAATGCTAGGATAAATGAGGCAGAAGAGAGAATCAGTGATATAGAAGACCAAATGATGGAAAGTAAAGAGGCTGAGAAAAAGAGGGAGAAACAACTACAGGATCACGAGGGCAGAATTCGAGAGATAAGTGATTTGATAAGACGAAACAACATTAGAATAATTGGGATCCCAGAAGAAGAAGAAAGAGAGAGAGGGGCAGAAGGTATATTGGAGCACATAATAGCAGAGAACTTCCCTAATGTGAGGAAGGAAACAGGCATCAAAATCCAGGAGGCACAGAGAACCCCTCTCAAAATCAATAAAAATAGGTCAACACCCCGACATCTAATAGTAAAACTTATGACTCTCAGAGACAAAGAGAAAATCCTGAAAGCAGCTCGGGAGAAGAGATATGTAACCTACAATGGTAAAAATATTAGATTGGCAACAGACCTATCCACAGAGACCTGGCAGGCCAGAAAGGACTGGCAAGATATCTTCAGAGCATTAAACGAGAAAAATATGCAGCCAAGAATACTATATCCAGCTAGGCTGTCATTGAAAATAGAAGGAGAGATAAAAAGCTTCCAGAACAAACAAAAACTAAAGGAATTTGCAAACACAAAACCAGCCCTCCAAGAAATATTGAAAGGGGTCCTCTAAGCAAAGAGAGAGCCTAAAAGCAGCAAAGATCAGAAAGGAACACAGACAACATACAGTAACAGTCACCTTACAGGCAATACAATGGCACTAAATTCATACCTTTCAATAGTTACCCTGAATGTAAATGGGTTCAATGCCCCAATCAAAAGACACAGGCTATCAGATTGGATTACAAAACAAGACCCATCCATATGCTGTCTGCAAGAGACTCATTTTAGACCCAAAGACACCCCCAGATTGAAAGTGAGGGGGTGGAAAACCATTTACCATGCTAATGGACACCAAAAGAAAGCTGGGGTGGCAATCCTTATATCAGACAAACTAGATTTTAAAACAAAGACTGTAATAAGAGATGAGGAAGGACACTATATCCTACTTAAAGGGTCTATCCAACAAGAAGATCTAACAATTGTAAATATCTATGCCCCGAACATGGGAGCAGCCAATTATATAAGGCAATTAATAAAAAAAGCAAGGAAACACATTGACAACAATACGATAATGGTGGGGGACTTTAACAGCCCCCTGACTGAAATGGACAGATCATCTAAGCAAAAGATCAACAAGGAAATAAAGACTTTAAATGACACACTGGACCAAATGGATGTCACAGACATATTCAGAACATTCCATTCCAAAGCAACGGAATATACATTCTTCTCTAGTGCCCATGGAACATTCTCCAGAATTGATCACATCCTAGGTCACAAATCAGGTCTCAACCAGTACCAAAAGATTGGGATCATTCCCTGCATATTTTCAGACCACAATGCTTTGAAACTAGAACTCAATCACAAGAGGAAAGTCGGAAAGAACTCAAATACATGGAGGCTAAAGAGCATCCTACTAAAGAATGAATGGGACAACCAGGAAATTAAAGAAGAATTAAAAAAATTCATGGAAACCAATGAAAATGAAAACACAACTGTCCAAAATCTTTGGGATACAGCAAAGGCAGTCCTGAGAGGAGAGTATATAGCAATATAAGCCTTTCTCAAGAAACAAGAAAGGTCTCAAATACACAACCTAACCCTACACCTAAAGGAGCTGGAGAAAGAACAACAATAAAGCCTAAACCCAGCAGGAGAAGAGAAATCATAAAGAGCAGAGCAGAAATCAATGAAATAGAAACCAAAAGAACAGTAGAACAGATCAACGAAACTAGGAGCTGGTCCTTTGAAAGAATTAACATGATTGATAAACCCCTGGCCAGACTGATCAAAAAGAAAAGAGAAATGACCCAAATCAACAAAATCATGAATGAAAGAGGAGAGATCACAACCAACACTAAAGAAATACAAACAATTATAAGAACATATTATGAGCAACTCTATGCCAGCAAATTAGATAACCTGGAAGAAATGGGTGCATTCCTAGAGATGTATCAACTACCAAAACTGAACCAGGAAGAAATAGAAAACCTGAACAGACCTAGAACCACTAAGGAAATTGAAGCAGTCATCAAAAATCTCCCAAGAAACAAAAGCCCAGGGCCAGATGGCTTCCCAGGGGAATTCTATCACACATTTAAAGAAGAATTAATACCTATTCTCCTGAAACTGTTCCAAAAAATAGAAATGGAAGGAAAACTTCCAAATTCATTTTATGAGGCCACCATTACCTTGATCCCAAAACAAGACAAAGATCCCATCAAAAAGGAGAATTACAGACCAATATCCTTGATGAACATGGATGCAAAAATTCTCACCAAAATACTAGCCAATAGGATTCAACAGTACATTAAAAGGATTATTCACCACGACCAAGTGGGAATTATCCCTGGGCTGCAAGGCTGGTTCAACATCCGCAAATCAATCAACGTGATACAATACATTAACAAAAGAAAGAAGAAGAATCATATGATCCTCTCAATAGATGCAGGAAAAGCATTGGACAAAGTACAGCATCCTTTCTTGATCAAAACTCTTCAGAGTATAGGGATAGAGGGTACATACCTCAATATCATAAAAGCCATCTATGAAAAACCTACAGCGAATATCATTCTCAATGGGGAAAAGCTGAGAGCTTTTCCCCTAAGGTCAGGAACGCGGCAGGGATGTCCACTCTCACCACTGCTATTCAACATAGTATTAGAAGTCCTAGCCACAGCAATCAGACAACAAAAAGAAATCAAAAGCATCCAAATCGGCAAAGAGGAAGTCAAACTCTCACTCTTTGCAGATGATATGATACTGTATGTGGAAAACCCAAAAGACTCCACCCCAAAACTGCTAGAACTCATACAGGAGTTCAGTAAAGTGGCAGGATATAAAATGAATGCACAGAAATCAGTGGCATTCCTATACACCAACAACAAGACAGAAGAGAGACAAATCAAGGAGTCGATCCCATTCACAATTGCACCCAAAACCATAAGATACCTAGGAATAAATTTAACCAAAGAGGCAAAGGATCTGTACTCAGAAAACTATAAAATACTCAGGAAAGAAATTGAAGAAGACACAAAGAAATGGAAAAACGTTCCATGCTCATGGATTGGAAGAACCAACATTGTGAAGATGTCAATGCTACCTAGAGCAATCTGCACATTCAATGCAATCCCCATCAAAATACCATCCACTTTTTTCAAAGAAATGGAACAAATAATCCTCAAATTTGTATGGAACCAGAAGAGACCCCGAATAGCCAGAGGAATATTGAAAAAGAAAAGCAAAGCTGGCGGCATCACAATTCCGGACTTCCAGCTCTATTACAAAGCTGTCATCATCAAGACAGTATGGTACTGGCACAAAAACAGACACATAGATCAATGGAACAGAATCGAGAGCCCAGAAATGGACCTTCATCTCTATGGTCAACTTATCTTTGACAAAGCAGGAAAGAATGTCCAATGGAAAAAAGACAGTCTCTTCAACAAATGGTGTTGGGAAAATTGGACAGCCACATGCAGAAGAAGGAAACTGGACCATTTCCTTACACCACACACAAAAATAGACTCCAAATGGTTGAAAGACCTAAACGTGAGACAGGAGTCCATCCAAATCCTAAAGGAGAACACAGGTAGCAACCTCTTCGACCTCAGCTGCAGCAACTTCTTCCTAGAAACATCACCAAAGGCACGGGAAGCCATGGCAAAAATGAACTATTGGGATTTCATCAAGATAAAAAGCTTTTACACAGCAAAAGAAACAGTCCACAAAACCAAAAGACAACCGACAGAATGGGAGAAGATATTTGCAAATGACATATCAGATAAAGGGCTAGTATCCAAAATCTATAAAGAACTTTTCAAACTCAACACCCAAAGAACAAATAATCCAATCAAGAAATGGGCAGTAGACATGAACAGACATTTTTCCAAAGAAGACATCCAAATGGCCAACAGGCACATGAAAAAGTGCTCAACATCGCTCGGCATCAGGGAAATCCAAATCAAAACCTCAGTGAGATACCACCTCACACCCGTCAGAATGGCTAAAATTAACAAGTCAGGGAACGACAGATGTTGGCGGGGATGTGGAGAAAGGGGAACCCTCCTACACTGTTGTTGGGAATGCAAGCTGGTGGAAACCCTCTGGAAAACAGTATGGAGGTTCCTCAAGCAGTTGAAATTAGAGCTACCATTCAATCCAGCAATTGCACTACTGGGTATTTACCCCGAAGATACAAATGTAGGGACCCGAAGGGGTACGTGCACCCAATGTTTATAGCAGCAATGTCCACAATAGCCAAACTGTGGAAAGAGCCAAGATGTCCATCGACAGATGAATGGATAAAGAAGATGTGGTATATATACACAATGTAATATTATGCAGCCATCAAAAGGAATGAGATCTTGCCATTTGCAACGATGTAGATGGAACTGGAGGGTGTTATGCTGAGTGAAATAAGTCAATCAGAGAAAGACATGTATCATATGACCTCACTGATATGAGGAATTCTTAATCTCAGGAACAAACTGAGGTTTCCTGGAGTGGTCGGGGGTGGGAGGGATGGGGTGGCTGGGTGATGGACATTGGGGAAGATATGTGCTACGGTGAGCGCTGTGAATTGTGTAAGACTGTTGAATCACAGATCTGTACTTCTGAAGCAAATAACGCAACATATTTTAAGAAAAAAGAAAAAGAAGAAGATAGCAGGAGAGGAAGAATGAAGGGGAGTAAGTCAGAGGGGGAGACGAACCAGGAGAGATGATGGACCCTGAAAAACAAACTGAGGTTTCTGGAGGGGAGGAGGGTGGGGGGATGGGTTAGCCTGGTGATGGGTATTAAAGAGGGCACATTCTGCATGGAGCACTGGGTGTTAGGAACAAACAATGAATCATGGAACAGTACACCAAAACAAATTATGTAATATATGGTGATTAACATAACAATAAAAAATTAAAAAAAAAGGCATAGGGTTGCAGACTGGATAAAAACACAGGACCCATCCATATGCTGTCTAAAAGAGACTCATGTTGAACCTAAAGATACATCCAGACTGAAAGTAAAGGGATGGAGATCCATCTTCCATGCGAGCAGACCTCAAAAGAAAGCTGGAGTAGCAATTTTTATATCAGACAAATTATATTTTAAACTAAAGTCTATAGTTAGAGACACAGAAGGACACTATATCATTCTTAAAGTGTCTATCCAACAAGAAGATCTAACAATTGTAAATATCCATGCCCCTTACATCGGAGCAGCCATCTACATAAGCCAACTGTTAACCAAAATAAAGAGTCATATTGATAACAATACGTTAATTGTAGGAGACCTCAATACTCCACTCTCAGCAATGGACAGATCATCTAAGCAGAAAATCAACAAGGAAACAAGAGCTTTGAATGACACAGTGGACCAGATGGACCTCATAGATATATACAGAACATTCCACGCTAAAACAACAGAATACTCATTCTTCTTGAGCGCACATGGAACCTTATCCAGAAGAGACCACGTACTGGGTCACAAATCAGGTCTCAACTTACACCAAAAGATTGAGATTATTCCCTTCATATTCTCAGACCACAGTGTCTAAAATCTGGAACTCAATCACAAGAAAAAATTTGGCAGAAATTCAAACACTTGGAAGCTAAAGACCACTCAGGTCAAGAATGTTTGGGGCTACCAGGAAATCAAAGAAGAACTTAAACAATTCATGGAAATCAATGAGAACAAAAGCACATTGGTCCAAAACCTATGGGATACGGCAAAGGTGGTCCTAAGGGAGAAATACACAGCCATCGAAGCCTCACTCAAAAAAACAGAAAAATCCCGAATTCACCAACTAACTCTACACCTTCAAGAACTGGAGAAAAAGCAACAAACGATGCCTAAGCCATGCATTAGAAGAGAAATAATTAAGATTAGAGCAGAGGTCTATGAATTAGAAACCAGAAACACAGTAGATCAGATCAACAAAAGTAGAAGCTGGTTCTTTGAAAGAATTAATAAGATCGATAAACCACTGGCCAGACATATCCAAAAGAAAAGAGAAAGGACCCAAATTAATAAAATTATGAATGAAAGGGAAGAGATCACAACTAACACCAAGGAAATAGAGACAAATATTAGAAATTTTTATCAACAACGATATGCCAATAAACTGAGCAATCTGGATTTAATGGATGCCTTCCTGGAAACTTATAAGCTGCCAAGACTGAAACAGGAAGAAATTGACAACCTGAATAGGCCAATAACCAGTAACGAGATTGAAGCAATGATCAAAAACCACCCAAGAAACAAGAATCCAGGGCCTGATGGATTCCCTGGGGGAATTCTACCAAACATTCAAAGAAGAACTAGTACATATTCTACTGAAGCTGTTTCAAAAAATAGAAACAGAAGGAAAACTTCCAAACTCATTCTGTGAGGCCAGCATTACCTTAATCCCCAAATCAGGCAAAGACCCCATCAAAAAGGAGAATTTCAGACCGATATCCTTGATGAATATGGATTCCCAAATCTTCAACAAAATCCTAGCTAATAGGATCCATCAATACATTAAAAGGATCATCCACCACGACCAAGTGGGATTTATCCCCTGGATGCAAGGGTGGTTCAACATTCGCAAATCAATCAATGTGATAGAACACATTAATGAGAGGAGTGAGAAGAACCATATAGTCCTCTCAATTGATGCAGAAAAAGCATTTGACAAAATACAGCATCCTTTCCTGATTAAAACTCTTCAGAGTATAGGGATAGAGGGAACATTCCTCAAGTTCATAAAATCCATCTATGAAAAATGCACAGCGAATATCATACTCAATGGGGAAAAGTTGAGAGCCTTTCCCTTAATATCAGGAACATGTCAAGGAAGCCCACTCTCACCACTATTGTTCAATTTAGTACTAGAAGTCCTAGCCACAGCAATCAGACAACAACAACAAAAAAACTAAAGGTATTCAAATCGGCAAAGAAGAAGTCAAACTCTCTCTTTTCACAGATGACATGATACTTTATGTGGAAAACCCTAAAGACGCCACTCCCAAATTACTAGAACTCATACAGCAATTCAGTAATGTGACAGGATACAAAATTAATGCACAGAAATCAGTTGCTTTCTTATACACTAACAATGCAACCATAGAAAGAGAAATTAGAGAAACGAGTCCAGTTACGATAGCACTAAAACCCATAGGATACCTTGTAATAAACCTATCCAAAGAGGTAAAGAATCTATACTCTAGGAACTACAGAACACTCGTGAAAGAAATTGAAGAAGACACAAAAAAATGGAAAAATATGCCATGCTCATGGATTGTAAGAATAAACATTGTTAAAATGTCTATGCTACCCAGAGCAATCTATACCTTCAATACCATCCCAATCAAAATTCCAATGACATTTTTCAAAGTGCTGGAACAATCGTAAAATTTGTATGGAATCAGAAAGACCACGAATCACCAAGGAAAATGTTGAAAAAGAAAAACAAAGCTGGGGGCATCACATTGCTCGATTTCAAGCTATATTACAAAGCTGTGATCACCAAAATAGCATGGTACTGACACAAAAACAGACATACAGACCAATGGAACAGAATAGGGAACCCAGATATGGACCCTCAACTCTATGATCAAATGATCTTCGACAAAGCAGGAAAAAACATGCAATGGAAAAAAGAGAGTCTCTTCAATAAATGGTGCTGGGAAAATTGGACAGCCAGAAGCAGAAGAATGAAACTCGACCATTTTCTAACACCATACACAAAGATAAACTCAAAATGGATGAAAGACCTCAATGTGAGACAGGAATCCATCAAAATCCTAGAGGAGAACATAGGTAGTAACCTCTCTGACATCGGCCACAGCAACTTCTTTCAAGATACATCTCCAAACGCTAGTGAAACAAAATCAAAAATGAACTTTTGGGACTTCATCAAGATAAAAAGCTTCTGCACAGCAAAGCAAACAGTCAACAAAACAAATAGGCAACCCACAGAATGGGAAAAGATATTTGCAAATGACACTACAGACTAGCACTGATTTCCAAGATCTATAAAGAACTTCTCAAACTCAACACCCAAAAAACAAATAATCAAGTCAAAAAAATGGACAGAAGACATGAAAAGACACTTCTCTGAAGAAGACATACAAATGGGTAATAGACACATGAAAAAATGTTCATCATCATTAGCCATCAGGGAAATTCAAATCAAAACCACATTGAGATACCACGTTACACCAGTTAGAATGGCAAAAAATGGAGAGGGAAAGAAACAACAATTGTGGGAGAGGTTGTGGAGCCAGGGGAACCCTCTTACACTGTTGGTGGGAATGCAAGTTGGTACAGCCACTTTGGAAAACAGTGTGGAGGTTCCTCAAATATTTAAAAATAGAGCTACCCAATGACCCAGCAATTGCACTCCTGTATATTTACCCCAAAGACAAGGATAGTGAAAAGAATGGCCATATGTACCCCAATGTTCATAGCAGCAATGTCCGCAATAGCCAAACTGTGGAAAGAGCCAAGATCTCCTTTAACAGATGAATGGATAAAGAAGATGTGGTCCATATATCCGATGGAATATGACTCAGCCGCCAGAAAGGATGAATACCCAACTTTTACTCCACATGGATGGGACTGGAGGAGATGATGCTCAGTGAAATAAGTCAAGCAGAGAGAGTCAATTATCGTATTGTTTCACTTATTTGTGGAACATAAGGAATAGCCGGGAGGACATTAGGAGAAGGAAGGGAGAAATGAAGGGGGGGGAGTCGGACGGGGAGACGAACCATGAGAGACTATGGACTCTGAGAATCAAACAGGGTTTTAGAGGGGAGGGGGGAGGGGGGATTGGTTAGCCCAGTGATGGGTATTAAGGAGGGCACGTACTGCATGGAGCACTGGTTTTTATATGAAAACAATGGATTGTGGATCACCACATCAAAAACTAATGATGTATTGTATGGTGACTAACATAACATAATAAAATAAAAAAAAAATAAACAATAAATTCTTTATTTCCTTGTTGATCTTTTGCTTAGATGATCTGTCCATTTCAGTCAGGGGGGTGTTAAAGTCCCCCACTATTATTGTTTTGTCAATGTGTTTCTTTTCTTTTGTTATTAATTGCCTTATATAATTGGCTGCTCCCATTTTGGGACATAGATATTTACAATTGTTAGATCTTCTTGTTGGATAGACCCTTTAAATAGGATATAGTGTCCTTCCTCATCTCTTAGTATAGTCTTTGGTTTAAAATCTAATTTGTCTGATATAAGGATTGCCACCCCAGCTTTCTTTTGGTGTCCATTAGCATGGGAAATGGTTTTCCACCCCCTCACTTTCAATCTGGAGGTGTCTTTGGGTCTAAAATGAGTCTCTTGCAGACAGCGTATCGATGGGTCCTGTTTTTTTATCCAATCT
Organism: Eumetopias jubatus; assembly: GCF_037043125.1. Classification (NCBI taxonomy): domain Eukaryota; kingdom Metazoa; phylum Chordata; class Mammalia; order Carnivora; family Otariidae; genus Eumetopias; species Eumetopias jubatus. The sequence continues at coordinate 5,367,085 of NW_028274817.1, forward strand.
GACAGCCCATGTCTTTTGTTGGGGGCATTTCGCCCATTTACATTCAGGGTAACTATTGAAAGATATGAATTTAATACCATTGTATTGCCTGTAAGGTGACTGTTACTGTATATTGTCTGTGTTCCTTTCTGGTCTATGTTACTTTGAGGCTCTCTCTATGCTTAGAGGACCCCTTTCAGCATTTCTTGTGGGGCTGGTTTCGTGTTTGCAAATTCCTTTAGTTTTTGTTTGTCCTGGAAGCTTTTTATCTCTCCTTCTATTTTCAATGACAGCCTAGCTGGATATAGTATTCTTGGCTGCATATTTTTCTCATTTAGTGCTCTGAAGATCTCATGCCAGTCCTTTCTGGCCTGCCAGGTCTCTGTGGATAGGTCTGTTGTCAAGCTAATGTTTCTACTATTGTAGGTTACATATTTCTTCTCCAGAGCTGCTTTCAGGATTTTCTCTTTGTCTCTGAGACTCGTAAGTTTTACTATTAGATGTTGGGGTGTTGGCCTATTTTTATTGATTTTGACAGGGGTTCTCTGTGCCTTCTGGATTTTGATGCCTGTTTCCTTCCCCAAATTGGGGAAGTTCTCTGCTCTAATTTGCTCCAATATACCTTGTGCCCTCTCTCTCTTTCTTCTTCTGGGATCTCAATTATTCTAATATTGTTTCCTCTTATGGTATCAATTATCTCTCGAATTCTGCCCTCCTGAACCAGTAGTTGTTTATCTCTGTTTTTCTCCGCTTCTTTATTTTCCATCATTTGGTCTTCTCTTTCACTAATTCTCTCTTCTGCCTCATTTATCCTAACAGTTATAGCCTCCATTTATGATTGCACTCATTAATAGCCTTTTTGATTTCGACTTGGTTAGATTTTAGTTCTTTTATTTCTCCAGAAAGGGTTTCTCTAATAACTTCCATGCTTTTTTCAAGCCCAGCTAATATCTTTAAAATCGTCATTCTGAACTCTAGTTCTGACATCTTACTAATGTCCGTATTGATTAGGTCCCTGGCAGTTGGTAATGCCTCTTGTTCTTTTTTTTTTGAGGTGAGTTTTTCCATCTTGTCATTTTGTCCAGAGGAGAATAGGTGAATGAAAGAACAAAATGCTAACAGGGTAACAACCCCAGAAAAAAATACACTAAACAAATCAGAAGAGACCTGAAACCAGGGGAAAAGGAAAGAAAGATAAAAGAAAAAGAAAAAAGAAAAACAAACAAACAAACAAAAAAAACACAGAATATGATCAAATATGATCAGGCTGGTGCATAGATCAATGCCACACACTAGATTTTGGGCATATTTTGGTCTGTTTGAGGGAAGTGCCTCCCAAAATTTTAAAGGAAGGAAAGCTTATATAATGTACAAAAATAAGGGTAAATATGATGAAGGGATGGAAGATGACTGTAAAGATGAAAAGTATAAAAGATTTTATAAAAGAAATTGATAAGAAGTTGTTTGTAAAAAGAAAGAAGAGGATTAAAAAAAATAAAAGGGAGATAATGTGATCAGGCAGGAGACTAGAACAAAGCCATACACTAGAGATTTACGGTATATTTTGGTCTGTTAGAAGAAACTGTATCCCAAAATTTTAAAGAGGGAACAACTTATATATATATATATACACCAAAAATAAGATTAACTACTCTGAAGGGATAGAATATGACTCTAAAAATGAAAAATATAAAAGATTTTTTAAAAACGGGATTGATAAGATGTTGGTTGAAAAGAGGAAAAAGAGAAATTTGAAAAAGAAAATTAAAAAAATTAACTTTGAAAGACTAAAGAATCATGGGGAAAAAGCCATGAATTCTATGTGCTGTATTCCCCTAGTGCTGGAGTTCTGCCATTCTCATTGATCAGTAAACTTGGTCTTGGCTGGCTGTTCTTGCTGATCTTCAGGGGGAGGGGCCTGTTGCTGTGGTTCCCAAATGTCTTTGCTGGAGGCGGAATTGCCCCACCCTTGCCGGGGGCTGGGCTAAGTAATGTGCTTAGGTTTTCTGTCGGGAGCTTTTGTTCCCTGCAAGCTTTCCCTGCAACTTTGGAGGATGAGAGTGAAATGGCCGCCTCCCAATCTCTGCCCCGGAGGAGCTGAGAACTCAGGGCCCCGCTCCTCAGTGCACCCCCAGAGAAAAGCAGCCAATCACTCCCGTCTCCTCGGTCTCCAGCTGCACTCTGTGCTCACCTGGCCTGTGACCGAGCATTTCTATCTCTGGCACACGACCCCATCTGGAGTCTCCAAACCCAGCAGATCCCTGCGGTGCGCTCCCGCGCTGCTCCTCCTGGGGGAGGAAGGGGAGTCTCCCCGTATCTGCCGCTTGTTGGGTCCCTGCTGGAAGAGCAGTGGCCCGACTATGCCGAGCATCACGGTTTATGGCAACCCCGAGCTGAGAGCCCACTCCTCGGCTCCTTCTCCGTAGCCGGCTTCCCCGCTCCGATACCTGGGAGCTCTGCCACACTCAGGCACCCCTGGTGTTTCTGTGACCCCGGGGGTCCTGAGACCCCACTGTCGCAGCGAGGGTTCCATCCCCCCGCTTAGCCACTGGAGCGACGTCCCTCAGCGGAGCCGACTTCTAGAAGTTCCGATTTTGTGCTCTGCTGCTCTATCACTTGCCAGTAGCGGCTGACGGAGGCCCCCCCCCCCCCGCCGTCTATCTTCCCAAATATCACCTCGGATTCACTTCTCCACACATCTGACCTTCCAGAAAGTGGTTGTTTTCTGTTCAGAGAGTTGCTGCTATTCTTTTCTTTGATCTCCTGTTGAGTTCCATAGGTTTGATCCCTATCCAGCTGAATTCCTGGGACCAGATGAAATTTAGGTCTCCTACTTCTCTGCCATCTTGCTCCTCCCCCCTCATCTTTTATCATCTTAATTTCATCCTGAAGTAGGAAATCATCTGGCATTCATTCTTGGCTTTTAAAGGACTTGAAATACTGTGAACCAGCAGAATCTATTGCAATCTCTATTTTAATTTTGGATATATGTTATTCTATCTGAAAAAAATCAACAGAGTATTTACTTAAGACTGAAAGTGTAGTTACATAGTATGTACATATGATATATGCACTTTAGTAGGGCCTCTTTCTAAACTTGCTCATCAATTTATCAACATGTAAATTGTGAGCTCATATAAAGTATATCTTAGACAATCTCTGCACCCTTAGCGAAGTGTGGAAATTTGGTAAATATGTGCCGTGTTGTAATGAGTGTATTTCAAAGGCACAGCATTATGCTAGCTGTTCTATAAACTACGTAATGCATTCAAAGGTACCTATTTTTAAGAAATACACAATATGGTTGAGATAAAACAGCTTTTAAGCTTTACTTTATTGAGTGCTTTAACATGTTAGTCAAACTCTCATGATGACATCACTTGTGAAAATATAGGGTGGACAGTTGGGCATTGAAAGACAGGAACTTATCACAAAATTGTGCCACATGGAATTATTCCATATCACAATATTTATAAAGCACACCAATCATTGGCTTCATTATTATCATTAAACATTTTTTGATCAACCATTATTTTCAACATAATTTAATGCTGAGTATATTTATTACATTTCAATATTTTAAAAATCATTAATCTATATGTGATATTTAGAACTCTTTATTTAGAATGTTCAGTTGTCCAAAATACTAGGTATTCCAAGTATTCAAATAATCAATTTCATGTACACACATTCATAAGATTTTGTGAAATGTATTTCATTTATTTTTTATTCATTTATTCAAGAAATATTTATTTACAGCTTTCCCATAAAAGTCATTGCTTTTGGCAGTATGTTAGCTGCAAACAATAGCTAGTTAATGGCTACAACATTAAATCTGCTCATGATCCTAATGCAGAAAATTTAGAGACGTCAAGGTCCACCATGCCAATCAACTGATTTGATTTGCTAGTAGAAAAATAGACTGTGATGGCAGAAAGGAGACTTAGAAATGAACTAGTCTTCCATATTCCAATTTTACAGATGAGGAATCTGAGGCCCAGTGAGAGGTAACCTAGCCAAGAACATACAGGAAGATAGTATCAGAGTCAGAGCTAGATCTCTGATTTCCTGACTTCTAGGCCAGTATTTCTACTGAGCTGCCTCCATAGTTATAATTTTTTTCTCTCAATTGCCTTAATTAGCCTTTCTTTGTTTTGACATCATATATACAAAACCCAAGAGAAAGAGCTAAAGTGCAGGTATGCTATTTTGAGATTGAACATTTGAATTCTCTTTGGATTAACATAGTGGATGGGTAGAACGAAGTGTTGGGAAACAATTTTCCATGAATATTTCATGATTCTCCATGGTTCATGTCCTCTGATCATTTGCAGTCAAATTAAGAATGTTTGTATGAGGACAAATTGTAGGACAGTAAAGCTAAGAGATATCTCCCTCCCTGGAGACAGTTGAGTGTAATAAAGATAAAGACATCGTCCTTTCCCTGGGAGACATTTCCTTACCCAGAATTACGATAAGGTTTCTCTCTCCCCAGAAAGAGAGGATCACCAGCAGCTGTGTATAAGACCAGAGCTTCCTAAGTTTGGGCTTCCTCTCCTTTGATGCAACCCATTGCATATGCAAGTATCGCCCAACTCTTGCTGTGCCACCCCATGAGGATTTGGGCTCAAGAAACTGGTGCTAAGACATTGCTTTGACAACTGCTTCTGCTCTGAGTAATGAATGGTCTTTGTCTCCAATCTGGAAGTCTTGTATCATATATATAATATCTTGTATCATATATATATATATATATATATATCCTAATTTTTTAGTTTACAAGTAAGACAAAATCTCAGATCCTTCAAAGTTTCCAACTTAACAGTCAGATAGAGCTGGATTTCTTTTATAGTGTTTCAATTAGCTCATGCAGTAATGAAATACACTATAAATACCAATGAGAACACAAGTGTTTTTGGGTTGCAGAACTGTTAGGTATTTTCCCATCAATCACTTACAGAAATATTTTAATTCACAGTACATAGTTGTCTGTATTCAGTTGTATAGTTCAGACACCAAAGTGTCCTTTGGGGACAAATGAAACAAAGTGGTACTCTTTGAATTTATGCCCCTGGCATTCTAACTTAAGACTGGAGTCATTTAATTTATACCAAGGGCAAAATTACTTTCTGTAAAAATGGACCTTAGACACTAGTCCAACCCATTCACATTTAAACTTTCAAATTTGTAATTGATGAGAGTCTAAATTTTTCAACTTTTATTGGGGCCAGATGGTTGGAATGAAACAAATTTAGAGCAAGGCTAATATACAAACACATTAAAATCTTTGAAAGTATTTCTAGAGCCACTATTGCCATTTGAGTTAATATCAATGACAGAATCAGCCAGGATGAGGCACTATTAATTCTCAAAAACACCCTGTGGTGTAAGTGGCATTATCACCATTTAGCAAATGAGAAAAATCCAGACTCTGAGTGGGTCACCAAGGACACAAAAAAGTTAGTAAATGGAAAAGTTGGATAAAGGCCCAGATCTTTTGGGTCTAAGTCCTCTTAGGTTGCTTCCGTTTTGTAATCTGAATACACCCCTTCCTTATCAATATATGAAGAAAAAATTAAACTTTATAGGCAGTATGATATAATGGAAGTAACTCATTATTTACAGTATGGAGGCCTACTTTTGAATGCTGATTTTTCTATACACTCATTTCTTAATCTACGGAAGTCATTTGAAGAATGTGGAGTGTCAGGAGTTTACTACACTAGTAGTTAATGACAGCACTGGAACTAGAGTCCAGGTCCTGACTCCTAGTCCACTCCACTTATCACTGCACCATGCTACTTGTAGAGGATTGTATTCAAATTATTTCAGTTATGGTGTGTTGGTGCATCTGACTTCGTTTCTACCAATGCAGAAAGTAGAAGGAAAATTCTAATTTAAGAAAGGGATTCTTTCAGTTGGGCTGGTAAAGTATCTAAAATGTTAGTCAAAAGAAGCCCTGATATATATTACTTGCAGAGGACAGTGATTTTTTTTTTTATTTTTAAGAATGATCTCTTGCATATGGGAACTTATCATTTGATTCAGGGACTACTAGCAAGATTGCATTACATATTCATAATTGGCTAATTTTTCAAATTCACTTATAATGGTTTTTCATACCTTTTTGTAGATCATTTAATTTACAGATAATTTCTTTTCTGTGAAATTTTCCAATAACTTAATTTAAAGATAATTATTTTTCATTTAGAGCAAATGTACTTTGATCTCAGGAGAATAGGGTATTACCTTCATAAAACTTGTTCCCATTTGAATTTGAAATGCAAGCATTTCTGAAATCATAAATATTCAGATATGAGTTAATAACATACCTTATTTAAAACTCAGCATGTAACAGAATATAATCATGCATAGGATGTTCAGTTCCTTTCCATGGAGATTTGTATTGCAGACAATAACAACAGATTTTATATACAAAAGGTATAGTCCTATGTAGGTACAAGGGCGTGGTTTAGGAACAAAGACAATTTACCTAAAAATGGGAGTAAGATCCATTTGGTTCCACCTTCACAGAAATCACAGAGAGCCAGGAAGCCAGGTCTGTAAATAATTCATATACAAAATTACAAGTGTAAAGATCTTGGAATGGCAGGCCAAAGAGCAATTAGGATCAATCCGAGATCCGCAAGCAGTGAAGTAACATGATCTGGGTTATATTTTTGAAAAATTTCTTTGGTGGCTGATTGTAAGGTAGAAGAAGATGGGATTCAGGATATTGAATTTGCATGACACCACAAAGTCAGGTAAGAGATAACCTGTTGGTATGCAGATGTACCAGAGTATAGTGTCCACAACAAAGAAGGTAGTCTGCCTGCTCTTTTTCCTATTGGACAAATTACATCTGGAGCTTTGTGTTCAGTCCTGAGTATGACACCTCAAAAGATACGTATACAGACATATGCCTAAAGCATGGGTAGTGAACACACCTGCTTTCAGGGGCTAGACAAGTAACATAGCTAAGAGAAGTATTCCAGGTGTGAGAGCACATGCAAACACTGTGAGTGGGGGACTGGCGGACTGGTGGGCATGTGTCCTATTGAAAGAGCACAGGGATGTAGGCCCAATTATCTTTTCTTTCCACAGAAAACAAGACAAAATAAATTTTGTGTGTGAGCTACTGATTTTATTTTTTTATTAATTTTATTTTATTATGTTATGTTAGTCCCCATACATTACCTCATTCGTTTTTGAGGTAGTGATCCACGATCCATTGTTTTCGTATAACACCCAGTGCTCCATGCAGAACGTTCCCTCTTAATACCCATCACCCGGCTAACCCATCCCCCCACCCCCCTCCCCTCTAGAACCCTCAGTTTGTTTTTCAGAGTCCATAGTCTCTCATGGTTCGTCTCCCCCTCCAATTCCCCCCTTCATTTTTCCCTTTCTACTATCTTCTTTTTCTTTTTTAACATATAATGTATTATTTGTTTCAGAAGTACAGATCTGTGATACAACAGTCTTGCACAATTCACAGCGCTCACCGTAGCACATACCCTCCCCGATGTCCATCACCCAGCCACCCCCTCCCTCCCACCCCCCTCCACTCCAGCAACCCTCAGTTTGTTTCCTGAGATTAAGAGTCTCTTATGGCTTGACTCCCTCTCTGGTTTCATCTTGTTTCATTTTTTCCTCCCTTCCCCTATGATCCTCTGACTTGTTTCTCAAATTCCTCATATCAGTGATTTTAAAATGCTGGATCACAATTTTTAGAACACAGTGCATGTAAAACAAAATTCTATGGGCCACCACTTTGTGACATTTGCTTTAAAAATTCTGCAAACCATCGTGAAGAATATTTGGAAGAGATAGACCTTTCAGACTGTGGAAGAGAAGACTGATTTGGGGACAGTGGAGAAAGAGTGGTGGAATTTGAGAACTACCTTGAAGCGGCAAAGGCCTGTCAGGGGTGAAGGAGTGAGTTGTTCTCTGTGATTATTTTAGGACACAAATAAAAAGAATAGGTGGAAGTTTCAGGAAGACACATTTTAACTACAAATAAAAAATGCTTTTGAATGTCCAGAGTTCTATAAAGTTGGTAATTGGTTGCCTTGGAAGTAGTGAACTCACTGTTGCCCAATGTGCTTAAGCAGAGGAAAGGTGGTCATTGATGAGGATGCTGTAGAGGAGATTCATTCTAAAGCCCTGTTGAAAGAAAATATTTCTATGATAAATTTCCATTTTGAATCTCTAGGATTCTTTTGTAAATTTCTAGTTCAACATGAAGAAACAGTTTGAAAAGACTGTCAGAAATATTAGAGGAAATATTGACTCCATTAGTGAAGATCAGCACCTAAAATGGGATGAGAAAGACAGTGTGCTTTCATTGGGAAGAGCCCTAAGGTGGGCATTGGGAGGCTGGAGTTTGGGCTCTAGTCTGCTACTTACTTGGTTATATGACCTTGAGTAAGTCACCAAGATTTTCTGGGTCTCAGGTTCCTTATTAGTAGAAAGGGCAGTTTTAACTGGGTTAGCATTGTCACATTTTAGTATACCTAAGAATCACCTGGGGAATTTGTTAATAATGCAGATTCATTGACCCCATTGCCAGAGATTCTAATTTAGTGAACCTGTAAGAAACTTCCGAAGCTCTATGGATTTGTGGACTTCTTTGCATTTGGTTGGCTGGATTTAAACAATTAACTCTGATTCTTCAACTGATAAGTAAATGTTTTCATTTCCAATGATACTATATCTTGTCTTTTAGACTATTTTGAATGATCTATTTCCAACATTTCATTTTTGCTCTTGTTTGTTTTGTTCTTTTACTTCATCTTGGGAATGATGGAATAAGAAGACTTTAAGAGTGAAAATCAAAGGAAAATGATATTTTCTTATTGGCAGTCACTACATTGCTTCTCCCCCACTCCATCTCCCAATGCAGAGAATTTTAGAAAATTAAGCTAAACAGTGGGGAGAACTTCTTTATCTGAGTTATGCACCTGGCTTGGTCCAGTCTCTTTAAGCCCAATGTAGACATAGATGTTATCACTCAAATGGAAAGAAAGGCCAGTCCAGCTCACTCACCAATACCAAGGGCAAAGCAATGATCTCTAGAGTGACAGAGAAGTTGAGTTTCCTCCCAGAAACTACCTGCAGACCTCTCTTTCTTAGTGGCAAGAAGATTATCTGTGTGTTCAAGTATGAAGTGTTGATCAGTGAGAATCCAAGTTAAGGGATTAAACTGTTTTGGTGTAGGTCAATTATGTCAATTATGTTGCAATGATATTAACACTAGTATTAGCGCTTTCATTTTCTCCTCATCTTTATGATATAATAAAGGCACATGAAAGCAAAATATTTAGATAATTGCATCAAGAAGTATCATGGTCCTAGAGAATTTCACTTCCATAAACCCCTTGGTCTATCTCTTCATCCTCAACAGTGTTTTGTTCTTCCTCTCCATTGCAGCCCCCAACTCTGATGGCCTCGCCTTGATCTTGTTATCACCCATAACTTCTCAAACTCTGATATAAATTTACTCATTTCATTTTCTGATTTAAATATCTTTCCCTCCCTGCTTTCTCATTCAATTGCTCTCACCATACCTGCTCTTTGTCTCCATTGGAACATCAAGTGAAATTTTACCTCAAATTTCACTCCCTTGGGTGATTTGTATCCAACTTAAATTCTGTGGGTCATCAGTTCAACTGTTTTTTCATTAGGATCCTCATATACCTTGCCACCACTCCATTTTCTTCAATATTCTTCCTTTCCTCCCAGCTTTCTTGAGGTATAATTGATGTTATACATACAGTATACAACTTGATGTTTTGACATATGTATACATTGTGAAATGATACCCACAATCAAGATAATTTATATATCCATCACCTCACATAATTACTATTTTCTTTTTCTTTCTTTCTTTTTTTTTGTTTGTAGTTAGAATACTTAGTATCTATCCTCTTAGCAGTTTTCAAGTGTGCGGTGCGGTATTGTTAAATAGTCACCATGCTGTACATTAGATCTTCAGAACTCATTCATCTTGCCTCACTGAAACTTTGTATTCTTTAACTAGTATCTCCCCATTTCCTCAATACTCTTTTTTTTAATTTAAATTCAATTAGCCAAGGTATAGTACATCATTGGTTTTTGATATAATGTCCTCAATCATCTTTTAAACCTTGTTTCTATTAAACCTTGTTCAGTTCTTCAAAGGCACCAGACTCTCCCTGGTCTCATAGCTTTTGCACATTCATTTTTCTCTACTTAGAACATTCCTTTCCCTCCTCTTTGCCTGGTTATGGTTAAACATCATTATGAGAAACTGCTCTGCCTAATCCCCAACTTCTTTCCAAATTGGGCCAGTTTCTGCTATCCTCTGCCACAAGCACTTTATACATCTCCTATCATAGCACTTCTCACAAGGTGTTTATTATCACTGCTCTTTAAATTGATGTATTCTCTGCTAGACTGTTGGCTCTATGGAGGCAAGGATTATGTGTATAATATTACCTACCATATCCATGCAATTTTTCTTCATAGCACTTGCCACTATTATTATAAATTTATCTGAGGTTGTTGTTCATTAAGGGTCTGGTTCTTCTAGTAGATTTTAAGTTCCCTACAGGTAGACACCAGGTCGTTTCATTCACTGCTGCATTCCCAATGCATACAATAGCACCTAGTACATAATAGATGCCTCATGCATGTCTTTTTTTTAAAGATTTTATTTATTGATTTGAGAGAGAGAAAATGAGAGATAGAGAGCACGAGAGGGAAGAGGGTCAGAGGGAGAAGCAGACTCCCTGCTGAGCAGGGAGCCCGATGCAAGACTCGATCCTGGGACTCCAGGATCATGACCTGAGCCGAAGGCAGTCGCTTAACCAACTGAGCCACCCGGGCCCCCTCATGCATGTCTTTTAAGTGGATGGATGGATGGATGCATGGGCAGACAGATAGACAGACAGACAATACAGAAACCGAACTGCTTTTGTTGGTTGCAAAGTTACCAACATGTGCTAGATTGAAATACAGTTGACTCTTGAACAATACAGCTTTGAACTGCGTGGGTCCAACTTACATTTTTTTACAGTAGAGTACTCTAAATGTATTTCCTCTCCCTTATGATTTTCTTAATACCACTCTCTTTTCTCTAGCTTACTTTATTGTAATAATCCAGTATGTAATACATATAACATACAAAATATATATTAATTGACTATGTTATTGTCAGTCCTCTGGTCAATTGTAGGCTATTAGTAGTTTTATTTGGGAGAAGTCAAAAGTTATACGTAGATTTTTGACTTGTTTCTTAGTTACTATAGGGAAGTTGGAATAAGGATCTGGGTGTATACTGGTTGAAAGTTTGGTTTATGTGAAATTTAAACGTAAGGAAGCCGAAGACTAACTGTAGTATTCATTTTGTGAATGCTCATATGTCTAACAGTACTACACTCTTCTCATGCATTATTTTAATCCTTGGAACAATGTAAAAATAATTATCATTTACTGCTTTTTTGCAGCTGAGGATACTTAGAGAAATATAGATACCCATATTTTTTCCATTTTGTATCTTGGAGAGGTTAAGTATCTTAACAAATTCACATAATTAGTAAGCACTAGAGTCGGGACTGGAATCTGGGTCAATGTGCCTCCAAAACATAGGTGTTCACAGTACAGCCGTTCTCTACCCTAAGTGGGGCCTGTGATAATCCATACAGTTTTGAATTCTTTGATTACATATAACCTTTCTGGAGCAGAGAGGGGAAAAGGTACTTTGTGGTCTAAGTGCCCCTCAGTGCTTCTCTCTGGACTAAGTTTCTATCTATCCCAGTGAGCTTCCCTTTCATAGAACATGAAGCCATGTGTTTCTAATGCTGACCTATTAAATACTTCCTAATTCTTGCATTGCTATTACTTATTGTCTTAGACTTGGAGAATATTGTTTATTAGATCAAATGGACAAGGGAGAATTTCTTATCCTCTCAAATACTCAGTTTTCTCTTATGTTAAATGGGTAAAAAATCTTAGCAGTTATGCCAGAGATTTTTCTGAGTATTAAAGGGAATAATGTATTTAATGTCCAAAGCAAAGTGCTTGACTATAAATATTAGATATTAAATTTTTTATGATCCACTGAGCCTAGTTGACTTGGCTACATGCAACTAACTGAAAAACAGAGCCAGAGCTATTCCATACCAGTATCTTTTCTTGCTCTATAGTCCTAATTTGTTTTGGGAGATACAGTGGACCTTCAGTGTTGTAGTTGATGAAGTATGAGCCATGGAGCCAAAGTGAAGAAATTGTAGGATTCCTTTTTTTAAAGAATTGAAATATAATAAGGGTCATAGAAGATAATCAAGTTTATAATCCTTATATTTTACTATACAATTAAAATTATGACAGTGATTTTCTCATAGAAATGTTCTGTTTGGATTTTTTTCCCATTGTAGTCTATATACACTGACATTGCACATAGAATCTGAGGATTACATGAGGGAAGAGAAGACTTGAGATGGAAAATATTTATGGTTCTATGGCTGCAAAGGACATCAGTTTCCTCCATTTTAGGGTCTGGCCCCTGTTCTGGCCATTCTGTACATTACAAAGGAAAGCCTCAATGTAGAGCTTCTAGCAATAAGAGCTAAATCCAATTCCTATTCCAATCCTCATTTGATCTCACCTGTAATGATGCTAAGGTCTGTAGGACTTAAATACAGAATCACTTAAACTCAGAGAAGTGTTGTTAGAAATGTATTACTGTTCAAACCATTAGTATACTGTATTATAGGCTTCACTGCACTGTTAGAAACAGAACATTTATAATATGGAAGGAGTTGGTTCAAGTTGTATATTTATCACTGATGAATTCTTAATATTTTAAGTAGATTAAAAGAAAAGAAAAATGACAGATTTTGAACTTGTAAAAACTGGTTCAGAAAAAAATCTACACAATAATTTTGTTTAAAAGGAAGAGATGAAAGATGTATTTCATTTTTTAAAAAATCAATCAAATGTATTCCCAAATTTTGGAATGATGAATAAAATATAAGAAAACACATTTCTTTATCTCTCATCAATCATGGTGACCTTCTCTCTCCCCCAAACTGCCATTTGGTCTTTATATACTTGCTATCATAGCCAGACCTATATCAGATTTATTTAGGTTTATGTCTGGCATGTCCTTGAATAGAGAACGTCATAAAAGCATTATCTCTTATATATTACTACCAGATACTGCAGCTGCACCTCATGCAAGAGCATAGAAGACAAGGCAGTTAAAAATAAATAAGAAAAGAAGAAAAATATATATGCCTTAAAAGTGGTTCATATATTCCTAAATTATAGCATTAACCAAGTAAAAGACAGAAATATCATTATGACCATGTAACAGTGGTAGAAAGTAAGACCCAATTATCTGACTCATCTCCTTAGCTTTGTGTTTATAGGCTTAACTTTAAGCCTTCTCCCCAAAGCCTGACATCTACCAAGGAAGAAGTATAACTCATTTATGAGTTGTTGTAAGCATATAAAATTTAGAGTACCCAAAATTCTAGAATAAATTATACTTTGGTCAGTATGATAGACTAGATATTCTTAAGGGTTCTCTCAATAAAATATAAGTAGATTATGGGTAAATTATAACACACTGACTTTTAAAGAACCACCATGTTTCATGAAAGCATTGAAAGCCTCTAAGAGTTCAAAGAGGAGATTAATGAAAAAAAAAAAATCAGTGAACTGAAACTTCTAAAGGTGAATGGTAAGTAAATGTGAAAGAGTTGCTCTGTGAGCAAAAGTCAATTGTATTTCTGGAACTGAGACTGCCCCCATGTTTCCCTGCCCCTGCAAGATGTGGGAGATGAAAAGGAGACTTCTGCATTAATTGGGCACCACCGAAGAAGGCTACAGTGTCAAGGGTTTCTAAGCGCTCATTGTCTTCTGGCAGAAGGAGATGCCAGTTCTCTTTGGAGAAAGGCAATTCCAATTTAGGGCCTCAGTATTCCCAACAATTAATTTCAGTCACAGTAAAGCATCACCAAACACATAAGGAAGCAAGTGATGCAAGTGAGAATTTGTATGCACATACATGCATGCCTCCAACACATTTAGACTTCACATGTATATAATGTGAAGTCACAATTTAGCACATGTTTAAAGAAAGAAAAGATATTTTATATGTAACTAATGAATCATTGAACAATACATCAAAAACTAATGATGTACTGTATGTGGGCTAATTGAATTTAAATAAAAAAAATTTAAAAAAAAGAAAAGATGAATGCAACAAAATTAGCCGCCAATGAGACAGTATACAAAATGACCAGCAACTTTGAAAATGAATCAAAGGGAATTCTTAGCAACAAAACAGTCTTTGGAAAAATGTTTGGAGACTTGGCTTCTAACGTTCGCTCTGTTTGTTGATGGTGATGATGTGTGAAGCTGAGGAGCAGTTTTAGATGCATTGTTTCAAGGGATTTCTGGATCAGAGCTCTGTAAGCAATCCAAGGTTAAATTGCCAATCCAATGAGTACAACCAGCTAGAGCTGCAGTTCACCCAACACCTTTCTGAGGAGAGGAACAGGAATTGCACGCTTACCTAGTTTCTATATAACTCATTATTTGATCTCTTATGACTCAACCTCTCTTTTTTTTTTTTTTTAAAGATTGAGGGTAAATCAGGAGAACATATATGACAATAAATAAAATACATTAAAATAAAGTGCAATGCATTTTTATATCCAAAGTAATTGTTTTTAAAATTTGGTAACATATATTAGAGAGTGGTCTAGTTTTGTGATCAGCAAATAAAATACATTCAGGATCATAATTTACAATTGATTTTTATGAATTTGGCTTTATAATTTAACCTTGTGAAATTTCTTTAAGCATTTCTCTTATGAATTTGCAAAATACTACCTGGCCTCGTATACTTTTTTGTTAGCATAACAGCCATAGCACAACCAGAGATTTCCTTAACTGCTGAAGTATGAAGGAAAATACTTTCTTTGAGTCTCCTCCAAATTCTAGTATTTCCAGTTGTTTTCTTTTCCCCAGAAAAATAAAGACTGGTAGCTGGCAGTATAACTTAATTATTAAATTACAGTTTTTCATTTATGTGTGGTCAGATTTGCCAATGCCCAGTGAGAGAAGTGAGCCTAATTTACTGAAAGACTACCCGAGGGACATGTGGGCTCTAGAGGCAAACTGGAATGAATGTGGCTCACACCTCTCAATCCAAATGTGATCGTAGTTTTCAATAGCTCATCTTTCTGTAATCCTGTATACCTGAACCAAGTAAGAATTGGAACGAGTGGATTTTTTAATCACGTGCCTGTCCTTCTGCCCTGCTCATCCTCATGTTTAGTACAGCTCTAGGTTTTGCATGTCATCTTCCGCCTGACTTCATTTCCATTTCCACTGTAACCACCTTTGCGTAGATCCCTATCCCCTCACACTGCATGTCTTAGGAGTCTTCCGGAATACCTCCTTGCCTCCAGACTCTCCCCCCTTAATCTAGCCTTGATATTGTTGTCAGATTAATCTTCCTGGAAAACCACTTTTTATCTATTATTCCTTTGTGTCTAAGGCCAAAAGTACTGTTTCTGAGCCATTTCCTTGCTTATTCCTGGGGAAAGTTTATGATCTCGTTCCACAGTATATCATCGTTCGTCTACTCTCTGGTCTTCCCAGTTCAGTTTAAGAATTTTCTGCCTCTCTCGGGTGTTTCTTTAAAAAGTCTCCCTCTGTCTATAAATAGATACTTTTGCCAAAAGTCACGCATTTTCTTCCTCTTTGGAATAGTAATGTGACACCACCCACATTAAGGGTTTATTTTTCATTTTTGATATTTTATATGAGTTATGCTACCACTTCTCCAGGGAATCTGGACTCATGTTCCATAAGCAGAGCTTCATACCTGGTTTATAGTTCTCTTGGTACATAATTTTCTCTTCTTTTTTTTCTGGCTGGCTTTCATTCATGGAATTACAAATCACATGACCTTAGCCTTCATAACCGTGTATCCTCCCTAGATCCATTTTCTTTTCTTTCTACAAATACTTCCTTTTCTCTATGGTACTTGAGGATAGGTATTCTCCTAGTCTGTTTTCTTTCTGCTGCAGTGTCCAGTTTGCTTTGTTTCATTCCTAGTCAATACCCATTTGGGTAGAAACATATGTAGAGCATATACTGTGTCCATCATTATAGCGTGTTCAGCCTCCATGCAACATGTATGTCTAGATCTCTGTCTCTTTCTGTACATATTGCTTCCTGAAAGCCCCACATTAGGATATATTTATCCATTCATGTGAACTTAATTGCCAGCCTGCTCATCAGCACTAACAGTTGACACAGTATCAGCCATTTTTCTAATATATACTACGTTTCTTTTCTTTTTTAAAAAAGATTTTTTTATTTATTTGAGAGAGAGAGAGAGAACATGAGCAGAGAGGAGAGGGAGAAGCAGGCTCTCCACTGAGCAGAGAGCCTGATGCGGGGCTTGATCCCAGGATTCCAGGATCATGACCTGAGGCGAAGGCAGTTGCTTAACTGACTGAGCCACCCAGGTGCCCCTACATTTATTTCAATGGGAAAGTAGTAATTTGAGAATACACTATGTTAAAAGTGAGACTATTCAATTAATAACAAAACTATGTCTTCCAATGCTATCTTGGCCTTGTACATAATAAGCATGCAAATATTTTTTGAATGAAAGCAATCTTTAATTATAAGTTTTGATATTTTGAGAGAAGAGGGCAAAGTTGCTTTCATTGGTAATATTCACTGTTGTCCTAATGTGTAAGGATCTTTCTCTGGAGACAGTGAGCTCTCCACCCTTGAGATACTCAAACTTAGCTTTGGTTGATACCTGGTAAGGACTTTAGAACATCCAAGGGTGATTGCTCTAGACCAGGGGTCTATGACACACAGATCAAATCGGGCCTGCCACTTGCTGTTGTAAATAAAATTCTATTGGAATATAGCAACATTCAGTTGTTTAGGTATTGTCTCTAGCTGCTTTCATGCTACAGTGGTGTAAGTTCGGTAGTTGTGACAGAGAAAGACCAACATATCTGCTATATGGCCCTTTACAGAAAAAGTTTGCTGACCCCTTTCCTAGACTAGCATCAATATGTTCTTCATGCTAGTGATTAATGTAATAGAATGTCCCGAGGAAGTAAGCCCCTTACCATATAACCTGCATTAACCACAGAAAATGTATGTGTCCTAAAGTGCTTTGGTATATGGTCTAAAGCAACAGTTCTTAATTGAAGGTATGCTAGTCTCTTGAAATTTAATTCACAGTATTTTTGTTATATATGTATGTATACATTTCTGGGGAGAGAGCCCACAGTTATCATCGAATTCTCCATACAATCTGTGTGTGACCAAAAAAAAAAACCCAAAAATCACTGTTCTATATGTTTCTTTTTATGATTGCAAGAATTCATATTAAAATTTAGATAAAGCCTTTGATGAATTTTCCCCATATTTGGTACTATAACTTCTGCCTCGTTTAGCCTAACTGCTGTAATTCTACTAGGCTATCAAACTGCCATATGGAAATCTTGAGATAGCATGGCATTGTCGGATTTTAGAGGTGAAGTTTATTCTGTTGTTACCTTTTCTTCTTGAGCAAGAATAAGTATGAATAGCAAAGAGTGCTCAGTGAAAACTTTCTTTTATAAAAAACATTTTATTGAAGCACGATTGACATGTAAAAAGCTGTACATATTTACCACATACAACTTGATGAGTTTGGGGTTAATTATACATCCCTGAAACCATTGCCACCATCAAAGCCAAAGACATATTCATAATCTCCCAAAGTTTCCTCCTGCCCTCTTCTATTATCACTATTGTGGTGTGTGCATGTTATGTTATGTTAAGTCTTCTTAGCATAGGATCTACGTTCTTAACAGATTTTAGGTATACAATACAGTATTGCTAGCTATAGGCACTATGCTGTTTAGTAGATTTCCAGGACTTACTTAGTATCTAATAACCTGTCCCCAAAGCAAAGCAGTTACTGGAAAGGGATTTTATAAGGGAAAATACTGTTTGTTCATCAAATTCTGTTTCTTTTTCTTTATGGACCCATAGCTAGACTATGTTTCCCATCCTCCCCATAATCATTTGGAAACATCTGACTGAACTCTGGAAAATGGAATGTGAACTCAAGTGATGGACCTCACATTCAGGGCTGACTCCAAAAATTCCCATGTGATCTTCTGCATATTCCTTCATTTTGAAACTGGATAAACTGGATTTCTCTTAGGCCTTAAGGGACAGTGGAGTCACTCAGTGGAACAAGCCTTGAGTCTTTATTGACTTTGTAGAGCAGACCACAATAGTTTATTAAATCTCTATCATTTTTTTAACTGTTTATCAAAACAGTCGATCTATACTGACTACTTCAGGACTGGACCAATACAGCTATTAGACTGTGAAGAATTGTGTAAATGTTAAAAAAAAAAAAAAAGTATCCTGGGGGGGGTGGGCAGGAAGGCTGTTAAAAGGGCCAAATCACTTTTTTCTAATCACTGGATTATGCAATTAACAGATTTTAAATGAGTCTTTACTAACATAGTCATTAGCATAACTTTTTTCTAAGCCGGAGACCATCTTTTTTTTAGGATATGTTGAGCTTGTTCTATTCACTCTGACTAATATCCAGGTCATGAGAAAATCTGAAATTGTATTTGTAAACAGCTGAGAGTAAATCTATTTACCAAGACTCACTTATGACCCTTTCTAGGCCAATTTAGATAACAAAATTAAATTAGAAAAAGTTAAATAAAGAACAGAAAACTTACCTCACCTCGTGACCGCACAGTCAGCCCTGAGTTCATTTTCGCCAAGGAAGAATTCCTGCTGACCATACATAACTCTATGGGAATAGACTTTAAAAATGTTTTTCCTGTTATATAACCATGGTAGCTCCTTCACTAAGCTGAAAAGGAAGTACCCAAGGTCAAATTACAGATCTCTTATAAGTGGTAAACTTTTCACTTTCTTTGGAGGGAAAAATAAGCTAGGAAGATTGAGGCCCTTCTCTTCTGAAGGAAATGTGTCTATGTGTCAGCACAAGCACATGAGAGTGCATGTCTGTGCACACATGTATGTTTTATGTCTAGATCTTCCCAAACAGGAAAGAAAATATTTTGAATAGTTTGGAGCTAACAGTTCCAGGACTTTCCTTGCTATCCCCAGTGCATGGATTATTATATAAGCTATAAATAATGCAAGTGTCCTTTTAGCTTGCAAAATAATAACTTACTTCAAATGAGAGAGCTTTTCCTTATCGCTCCCTTGAAGTATTCTCTTCTGTGCAGTGCAGGCTGCTGATGACTTCCTGCCCATACAAGTAGTAAATGCTGAGGCGTCGCCTTGGCGTTGGCAGTGTGATCAATCACGGCCTCACCTTGTAGAGGGTCTTCCCCAACTTGGTGACAGGACCCATGTCTTTGAAAGCTTAATGTTTTGAAAACCTTACAGGCTGACCTCTAGAATACCATAAACATGCTAATGACAGTTCCTAATATTTCTCTCTGCTTTCTTTTACTTCCCCTTCCTCAAAGAAAATACACACGGAGTTCGTAAAGCAACAGCGGCTTAATACTCAGTTTTGAAAGGGGGAAAACTATGACAGATTCTGTAACCAAGTGATACACAGCACAGTTTCTTTATGTCAAGGGAACTTTTCATTACACTGTGTCCCCTTCCTAACCCGTGGACCCTTCTAGCCTTACCTCTGGCACTAAGCTTTCAGTGAGTGATCTGTTACATTAAATAGTTTGGGAGTAGTAGAACCGAAGAGATATTTTCACAGTTGTCATATGCTCTGCCTGGAGTGTATCCTCCCTACCACCACTCCTCTGAACTCTTCTTGTCCTCTGTGTGTTCAACAACCACTCTTCCTTCGAGTCAGCGTTCAAATGTTACTCTCTGGCCACCAAGCACAGTGAGTTGTCTTCCTATCAGTATTTGACATGCCTTTTAGCTATTACGGTTATCCCACTTCATCTTCATTAGTTAATATATTAGTCACCTGCAGAGGACCTTGGGATCCTCAAGGGCAGAGAATATATCCTATTCATTTCTCTTTTTTTAAGATTTTATTTATTTATTTGACAGAGAGAAAAAGAGAGAGAGCACGAGCAGGGGGAGCGGCAGGCAGAGGGAGAGGGAGAAGCAGGCTCACCGCTGAGCAGGGAGCCCAGTGTGGGGCTGGATCCCAGGACCCCGGGATCATGACCTGAGCCGAAGGCAGACACTTGACTGACTGAGCCGCCCAGGCGCCCCTCTCCTATTCATTTCTGTAGCACCCAGTCCAGTGTCTGGTATGTACAAAAGAGTAGGTAATGAATAAATTTGGAAGTATGCTGTTTCTACATTTAATCCACATAGCATAGTAGTTTAGAGTAGGGGTTTGGAGATTCAAGTTCTAGCCTTCCCGCGTATCAGCCTTGTGACCTTGAGCAAGTTACTTACTTTCTGTTTACTTATCTGTAAAACAGGCATGCCAATAGTACTGGCGTAATGGATTGTTGAGAGGCTCCAGTGAGAAAATGGATGTCAGTTGCACCATAGAGTGCCTGAGACACACTAAATGTTCCACAAATGGCTCTTTTCTTTCTTTTACACGCCTTCTTCCAGTTCTCTTTTAACAAACCAAAACTGGTACGTAAATGATATTCATAGGGAGGGACTAAGGAGAGACTTCTTTTTTTCCACCAGACCTAAGTCCCAATTTGAAGTAGGCGAATTTATATTGAGTGAACATTCACAGTACATATGTCTTCCTTGATAGATGGAAGTATGTAGTATTCCATTTATGTTTGACTACAAATAAAACTGAGGCTCATCAGATTTGTCCTTTCTCTGCAATTAGAGCGGAAAGGGAAGTGTGAGTTACATTTAAAAATCCCACATAAATCTTTAACTCCATTTCTGGGTGAATTTCAAGATAAATTGCTGCAAATTATGCATGGGTCTATTTCATTTTCAAGAGTTCTTTTCCAGTATTTTTCTTTAGATATGCATATGCCCATGGACAATTACAGGTTAACTGCTTGTATTGGAGGACACTATGAATCAAAAAGCCAAGTAGAATCCTGTTGTTACTTTCAAAAATTATCTGAAGAATATCATGTCTTGCTGATAAAACTGTAATTACACTTTGCACTTTTCAGAATATTACACAGCAAATTGTATCTTTTTGTACACACTTTTTGTCCTTGAAAATAAATTATTACAGCAAAGCAAACTCAAGCTTTCCAGGGCAGATAACATTCCTGAGATAGGGCTTTAGATCTTCACAGGCTGTCTTTGTTCTGTTCTTGTCTACACTTTTCAAAGAGAAATACCTGCAATGTATTTGAAACAGCTACAGCTGCCTTTAAAAATATTGCCAGACTAGTAGACATAAAACAATACTACCAAAAAATTGGGTGGGAGTGTGGGTAGGAAGCAGACTGTATGATTAAGAATCCCCAAGATATTGCTCGAATATAGTACATTATATATACTGCATTCTGCCTATCATAAGGTAAGCCATATTTTTTGTCAATAGGAATTCAACTCAAATAACCAAGGATGGAAGGCAACCTGAGTAAACTTGAATAGGGCTTCTGCCAAAAAAAAAAAAAAGTCTATGGTTGGAGAGCCTGGGTGGCTCAGTTGGTTAAGCGCCCAACTCTTAATTTCGGCTTGGGTCATGATCTCAGGGAAGGAATGTGGTAAATCATGGATTTGAATATGAGCTACAGGATAGCAGGGACCTCGTGCAATTTTTTCTCAGTCTTACAGATTCAGAAACTAGGACACAGCCTGACACATAGTAGGAGCTCCATAAATATTTGGAGAATGAATTATAAATGCCACAGAGGATCATTGCACAAAGATTGGAAAATGTAGAAATTGTATTGAAGAAGATAAAAAATCGCCATAATGTCATCCATAATTCAATCACTCAAGAGTGATTAACATATTTCTTATATTTGCTTTAGTTACATTCCTTTGGCTTCAAGAAAAATGAGCTCATTTAATCTAACACAAAAAGTACAGTTTTAAAAGTTTCTCCCATGGTGTTTCTGGGGTCTTGTGTCTTTCATTTCTTCCTTTTTCTCTCTCATTCTCTTGCTTCTTTCTGTAGATGCCTTGTTTTTCCCCTGTGTTTCCGCATCAGAATATGAATTGCCAAATGCTTCCCCACCATCTCCCCAGAACAACCTATTTCAGAGAGTTCAGTTTAAGCCATCACCATCATTTGCCTCTATTCTTTGTGTCTCAAGACTCAGGAGAAAAACTTTACTAATTAGTCAATCAGTAGATCACCTCCCTCTGAGTCAGCTAAACATATCCTTCTGTCCCATACTGATCATCTGGAGGATTGGGGGTATCTTGTAGGATTGTGGGGTACCTAAGTTTCCCTCCTCAGCATGGATTGTAGTGCTGTATTTAAGGGACAGTTCTGAAAGAAGGAGGTACCTAGTAGGTAATCAGGGACCATGTCTTTCATCTTGTCTGATAACATGGTTGGTACTTAATAAATGAATGATGAATGGACAAGTCAAATAAAGGGATACAAATGGGAATCCCTGAAAGCCAATTTTTAAATTGAGATAATTGACATATAACATTCTGTGAGTTTAAGGTGTATACCATGTTGGCTTGATATATTTATATATTATAAAATGATTAGTTTTAGCCAACACCTTTATCATGTCACATATTTATCATTGCGTTTTTATGTTGATAACAGTTAAGATTCAGTCTCTTAGTTTGTATCCTTAAACAATATCTCCCCAATTCCCCCACCTTCTGCTCCTGGTAACCACCATTCTACTGTCTCTTTTCACAAGTTTAATTTGTTTAGATTCCACATAAGTGATACCATATAGTATTTGTCTTTCTCTGACTTACCTCACTTTGTATAATGCCCATGAAAGCCATTCTTGTCATACAACAAACGTGATGCATTTCCATGCATGTATGTGTGTGGGGGGTGCGTGGTGCCGAATTCTGTGTGTGAGTATTTGTGTACGTATGTGAAAATGTTACTGCTTTTCCCGGGCTGCTCTTTCTGCAGAAAGGCTGATCAGTACCTAGCGCAGCTGATGGTGCATTCGGCCCGACACCGATACCACGCTGGTGTAAATGAGATGCTCTCCTTAAGGCTGTAAAAACCATAATTCATTCCAAGACGTGCAGCATGGCATCCACATAGACTGCTAGATTTTTAAAGTCAGAAAGGATGGGTCAGGAAATTTGTTTTCCTTAGTGAAATAGTTTTGGGCTCACAAAGAACTCGAGGGTACAGAATGGGCTTTCAATACAATCATTCTACTTTTATCACTAGTAAATATTGGGCTTTTGTGACATTTCGTTCTGTTGCTTTATAAAATTTGAAAAGAAATGCACTTAATGATCTTGAGGGCTCTAATTCTGATATTTGGTGATTCGATGAACCCATGATTATTAACAATGCTGTAATTATTAATCCCATCCCAATACATATACGTACAAAAAAATAAAAATTTATTTGTACTGTCCATCTAGCATTCCTACCTTACTCTGGAAATGTGGCAATAGTTGTGTGGTTTTTTTTTTAAAGATTTTATTTATTTATTTGAGAGAAAGCACACAAGCAGGGAGAGCGGCAGGCAGAGGGAGAGGGAGAAGCAGACTCCCTGCAGAGCAGGGAGCCCGATGCGGGGCTCGAACGAAGGACCCTGGGATCACGACCTGAGCAGAAGGCAGACGCTTAACCGACTGAGCCACCCAGGCGCCCGAAATAGTTGTTTTATTGCAAGTGGATAAACAATATTTTAGATGTATTTCAAGAACATAGTTGACAGTAGGGAGTAAGGGTTAATGAGACTTTCAAAATTATATTTACCACCTAGAGTACCTTGGGACAAGAATTATTTGTACATAATATTTCAACTGTTACATCCCAGCATTTTTAAATCAGTTTTATTTTTAATAGTCTAGACAGCATTTATTTATTTTTTTAAAGATTTTATTTATTTATTTGACAGAGAGAGACAGCAAGAGAGGGAACACAAGCAGGGGGAGTGGGAGAGGGAGAAGCAGGCTTCCCGCTGAGCAGGGAGCCTGATGTGGGGCTCGATCCCAGGACCCTGAGATCATGACCCAAGCCAAAGGCAGACGCTTAACGACTGAGCCACCCAGGTGCCCCATTCTAGACAACATTTAAAAAATAAATCCTCTCAGATTTTGTAGTAGATAATTCCATTTTATTTTCCCTATAAAATGCATCAGTTCAAGCAAAGGCCCTTCATCGCCTAGGCCTTCTAATAGTTACCCACATTGACACACGAGTTAACTGTTCCTGTGTGTTGCAGAAGCTCACTAACTGTATACGGTTTTGAAATTGTTTGTGAAAGATTATCAGACTCCATTCAGTACCCACTGTTTGACTTTAATAAACCCTATTTTAAGTGACCCATTATACAGACAAAAGTACCTTATTCCATGAGTAAAATTTATGATTTATAGATTTTCATTTGCATGCCATTTCCCCCATTTTAGATTCTGCACACCGATTTATTTCGTTTAGTTTGAAATATATTTATTTATGAATGACTGGTTATAGGAGCTTAGTAGTCCACTCAGAGAGTTCTGGGGATGGATGGTGGTGACAGTTACACAGCAATATGAATGTACATAATACCCCTGAGCTGTATATTTAATAATGGTTAAGATATTAGGTTTTATGTTATGTTCATTTTACCATAATAAAATAAATCTGCATATCTATTATGCAAAGGAAAATCTTTCTGATTTTGAAATAATCTACTCTGTGATGCTTCCTGTTTAGTGTAAAGCTTTAAAAACAGTTTTTTGCCCTTTTTCTGGCGGTTTCAGACTAGTGGAACATTCAGATCACATAAAATATTTGAGCTGCATCTATATTTAAATTGGTTTTGCTGGGAGCTTTACATCAAGTATATGTCACAGAAGCTGTGCAACTAGTCTGTCCATGTTGACAACAGTTATGTTTTAAAGAAAAAAGTGTGAGCAATTTTCAAATATGTTAAAGAACATTGAGTTAGCTATGTACAAACACTTTTGTAATTCAAACACATGGTCACAAAGACAGGGTGCAAATATTTGAGTAAACATTTTTGTCAATGCGGAAACATCCTTTACATAAATGATCATGTAAGGGTGAGAGTTGGGTGTTAATATCTGGGGACTAGTCAGCAAAGACAAATGCTGGTTTTTTTTCTCCATAGTGTTAGACATCGATTGACTAGAAAAATATGTGGATGATGTTAAAAATTTGCATTTAGATGTGTTGATCTTGTCAGCATTATTTCAGTAAATGCCCTTTCAGCTTACGCAATGTTTCCACTTTAAAAACAATAACAATCTTGGGGTGCCTGGGTGGCTCAGTTGAATGTCTGCCTTTGGCTCAGGTCATGATCCCAGGGGTTATGATCCCAGGATCCTGGGATCGAGCCCCGCATCGGGCTCCCTACTCGGCGGGAAGCCTGCTTCTCCCTCTCCCACTCCCCCTGCTTGTGTTCCCTCTCTCGCTGTCTCTCTCTGTCAAATAAATAAAATCTTTAAAAAGAAATCAATAACAATCTTAATGTCCATTTTATCTAGAAGGCTGGGCTATCAGTATATCAGTATATGATCAGTATATGAAGTCAATTCTCTGTACTTTGGAAAAAAATTCTCCATACTTTGCAAGAGAGAATGATACAAAATTGAAACAAAAAAAATAACTGAAAAAGTCTTCAAAAATGCCCGCACCTTTTATGGTTCACTGTCCACACAAGTTTTTGAACTTCCATTTGAGAAATTTGCTTAGAATACATTGAATCACTAGAAAGAGTAGCATGGGAAATATGAGCTTCAAATATTTCCTTGCGTTGATTTTAGGCTTCTTCCTCGAAAGTGGAGATACATTAAAATGCTGAAACTCACTTCAGCCACATGCTTAATTCTTGGCCGACGCAATAGCAATTACAGAAGGGCCGGTTCGTGTTCTTAGAAAAATTGGTAATATCACTTTTTTTTGCCATGAGATGTTGTTAAGGAAAATAAATATTCCATTATACTTGTTAAAGATGGTAAGGCAGCCTTGACACAGGACCATCACTCTAGGTTTGGGGTCCACTGCAATGGGATTTTAGAGTGTGGGGTACAGACTGGGCTCAACTCTGAATACAGCCTGGGCAAGTGGGAAATTATAGCCAAGGAGCTGAGTGGACAGTCAGCGAATGGAAAATTACTAAGAGGAAATTCAGGAGTAAAGGGGATTCTGTCTAAACCTACCTGACAGGACGGGATTCTTTGCTTAAGACAAGCCAGGGCGGTCAGACATCAGGTTTAGGATGATCAGATATCTAGGGTGGGGAGTTCTGGTTAAACTGACTTAGCAGGGTTGCTGCTAAAACTGGGTTTTGCAAGAAAATGTACAGATGGGCTTAGGGGAAGGTTCCAGAGCCTGAGGTTTGGTTTCATTAACAAAGAATCTTTGTCAATGTGTGGCATCATACTAATGAATCAGTTCACTTTGTTGCTTTTTTTTTTCATTGTAACCCTGTTTTTATAGCTTTAGTTTTTTGTTTTTAATTGATAAAATGTATTTGAGTTAAATGTGCTGTTTTTCCCAGTTTCTTATGTTGAGGGAAAAATGCTTAAAATAATCCTTACTATGGATTTTAATTTCCTTTTGCTGAAAAAAGCACTTGATGTTTAATAAAAATGTTTAACTTTAGAAGCTCATCTCTACTTCCTCTCTAATCAGGCTATAAATTTAAGGTCTGTTTTTCGTTGAGTGCCTCTCAAATTCATCCCGTATCCTATAATTCAGTATCTCCCAGTCCACTGCCTCTTTATGCAATGAATTGCATCTCAGAAACACTGATTTCATTCTGTTTTTCCCTGAAGGCAGTTTTCGTGACCTTCCGATAGCTAAAACAATGGGGAAATGTCTTTCTTTTCTTCTTTCTTTTTGTCTTTATCTTATGGACTTCAAATGCCCAGAATTGATTAAATCCTACTCCTTGGCTCATGATATACTGTTATTTGTCCATGAATGGTTCTGTTCTCTTCTATAGTTCATTACTTTGTTTACATATTTAAAAATTCAGTTCCTGAGTGCCTCCTATGTATCAGTCTGTTAAGGTCACCATTAACAAGGACAAATAGTACAGCACTTTTCTCTAATGGATTCATCGATATTAAGAGTGCCAAAGCCTGGGATGTTGGATAGGTACTTACTGAGAAACACCCGGCTGAAGAGAGAAAAGTATGCTAGGTAAAGGAAATAGTCAGAAAAGGAGGCATGGTTTACAGATGGAAAATGAGTAGTTTTGACTAAAGCATAAAGTGGGCTAAGGGAAGTAGGAAAAAGTCAGATTGTTAGTGGCCTGAGAGTTTGTATTTTATTACAGAGGCAGAACATTGCACAAATAAGTGACATAGTCACTTTTGAACTTTAGGACAAGACAATCGCATCCATCAAGCCACACTATGGTAGATGGATTTGGAAGAGATGGATGTGGATATGGTGGAAGGAATAGGAAGGGAGAGCCTCGAAGTAGCCAGCTAATATAATATAATATATAATATAATATAATCTTAGCTGTTCAGAATTTTCAACACACCTTGTTTATATTAGCTTCTGGGTCAGGTTTATCTCATTGCCTATGGAGTCCTTTTTTATCGCAGCTACTCCTGACATTTTCTCTTTTGATCTCTGTAAGTTCATAGGTATTTACTGAGGTGCGAATGAACTGATTCCCCAGTGTCTGCTAATTATAATCATGTGTGAGCAAGGGTCAGAATACATTGCATCTATGGGGATCTGCTACAGCATCAGCAAGCTATTGGTATTCAGAATACTCGGTTTGTGAGAACGTTTAAAACTAAATTTAAAAATACTTGTCTGTGGCTGCATTTAAATATTTTAATTGTCTTAAAATGCTTAATAGTCTGAATACGAAAGTGCCTGGAGAACATTGGCAAGGAATGGTAAATAAAACATCTGCCCCTACTGTGATTTATGGGAGTCGGGGCAAGTTGTTTTGTTTATGTACTACCAGAAAAACTGGATGTTATCCAATGATGGTAGTATCTGAAGACTCGCATTTTGGTAAATCTAGCATGGAAAGGCAGTTCTCAATTTTTTCAGTACTTAACAATTATTCTGTGAAACAGAAGCCACCGTTCTCAGTTCAACACTGGATCAGCACATACGTTTGTAAGGACTGGTGCAAAGGGAGATGAGGTATAGAGCAGGGTTTCTCAGTCTCCACACTACTGACCTTTTGGGCTGAGATTTTTGTTTTCCTTGTTGGGGGGACTTTCCTGTACACTATAGGATACTAGGCAGCATACATGGTCTTCCCAGTTGTTGACAACCCAAAATGTCTCTACCTTTTGCTAAATGACCCCTGAGGCACAGAATGATCCCCTGTTTGAGAACCAGTGGTGCAAAGTATGGAATAAAACACTGTCCTTGTCCTCAAGAAGCTTACTATTGAGTGATTTCATGACCCGGATTTTATTTTATTTTTTAATTAATTTATTTTTTTATTATTTTCGGTTAGCCAGCATTTAGTACATCATAAGTTTTTGTTGTAGTGTTCAATGATTCATTAGTTGTGTATAACACCCATATTTTAGAATTAAGAATCCTCAAGTTTGAAACTTCATTCTGCCATTTATTAGTCATATCACCTTAGGTAAGTTGCGTAAGCTTTCTGAGATATACCATCCTTAACTTGAAGGACATTTACGAGGATACTACTTAATTTGCAGAGTTATTGTGAAGATTACAGAAGAGTAGAGAATGTTATGAATAATATATGCTAATATGATTGCTAAGCTAAAGTTTCCAACGTCAGCTGTACTTATCACTTTCTCCCGGGGCTCAGTGGGGTTCTTTCTCCAATCCAAGGCTGATGCCTCCGCCTACACTCTGCTTGGGACCCCTTCCTGCTTTTCTCAGTAATCTGATTTCATTTGTCTCTTCAACATTCCCTTCTTTACAGATGGGCTCTGTGGTCAGAGAGATTTGTGTACCTACCCATAAACTGATAAATAATAGATGATATACATGTGAGCCATGCAGTCAAAAAGGAATCTGCCAATAAAATGGAAAAAGTGGGTCAGACCAAAACACTAATGAATCACATCCATTTACAGGACTGACAAACATTTAATGTTGGATGTAGGCAACTTAAGAAGCTTTCATATTTCTCTCACTATTAAAAAGTCCATTCTGTATTGTGTTCTCCTTATTACTGAAAGAATATAGTTCAATTAATTAAATAAGAAATAAACATGTTGTGTCAGTCAAGATGGGCTAGGTCATGCTATGGTAACAAACAACTTAAAGATCTCAGTGACTTCAACAAAATTTATTTCTTGGTCCTACTACACATCCATCTTGTGTTTCCCGGGTGCAGCTCCACATCATCCTCACTGACGAATCCAGGCCGATGGACTCTACTTTTTGGAACATCGCTTCTCATTCTGGCCAGCAGGAAGGGAACGCGGTGATTTGTTCCTGATCTCTTTAAGCAGGGGTTGGTACCTATGGCCTGTGGGACAAATCCAGCCCACTGTCTGTTTTATTAAAACACAGCTGTACTCATTTGTCTGTGTGTTGTCTGTGGCTGCTTTCACAGATTTGAATAGCTGTGACAGCTTGTATGTGGCCCAGAAAGCCTCAAATACTGACTGTCTGGCCCTTTACAGAAAAAGTTTGCAAACACTGTCTTAAAAGAGTTTGTCCAGAGGTAAACACACTATATCTAATCACGTTCCACCTGCGACAAGAAGCCATGCGGCCATGACCACTGACATTTCATGCCAACGAAAAGCCTGATCCTGATCACTTACTGAAAACACTGGAACTTTCCAATATAGCCCAAGGGCATTTATTTTGTTCTCGGCAGATTTAGACAGGGATAAGCCTAAGAGATTTACCTACAAGCTAAGGTGTATTGATAATATAATCTGTTTTATCCATTCATCGAGTGATAGAAGAAATCAGATTTTCCTCTTGCAAACAGGCATGTAGGAAACAAGTGTTATCTTTGGCAGTGGTGGACTTAAATTCCAAAAATATGAGTTCCTCGTCTAGTTTCATTTCTAGTACTGATTAGTTTTGTGTGGCAGACTTTGGTCGTCGGTTGCTGACATAATAGAGGTGAGGTGCCAGACTGACTCTGGAATCAACAACTCTCAGAACTCTTGGTGAGAAGATTAAATGCTCCCATTGTTGGGGCGCCTGGGTGGCTCAGTCGGTTAAGTGTCTGGCTTTGGCTCAGGTCATGATCCTGGAGTCCCGGGATTAAGCCTCGCATTGGGGCTCCCTGCTCAGTGGGAAGTCTTGCTTCTCCTTCTCCCTCTGCTCCTCCCGGTGCTCATGCTCTCTCTCCCTCTCTCATTCTCTCTCACTCTCTCTCAAATAAATAAATAAATAAATAAATAAATAAAATCTTCTTTAAAAAATGCTTCCATTGTTTAAGCCTCTCTAAATTGGGTATTCTGTTACTTATGGTCCCCCAAATCCAAAGTCATAAACTGTGCCCTTGGACATACAAGTATTTAACCATTTTAGGTCTTGGAGCCTTTATTGGTAAGAGAGAGATAATTATATTATCTTTCTCTGAGGATTAAATTAGGTAATGCACGTGTAGAGGAATGGCTCAACCCTAGCTCCTGGCGACGTTGCATGTGTCCACATGGGCCATGTAGACAAGGCCTGACCACAGTTTGCTCTGAATCTTGGCAGAACACTCTGTGACTCGCCCAGGAATATAGCAAAGATGGGAGTCTTGTGAAGACTGTCACAAATCTGTTTCTCATCCGCCTCCCTATCTTGTGGGAGGCTCCCTATCTGTGGAAGGCTTCTATAAGGCGGTTGATCATTCTCTCTGGTTCTAAGGCGGCACAAGACTTTCCAACTTTGCTCTGCTTCAAGCTTCTGTGTAAATCTACAAAACTGTCCGGCTCCTCTATGACATAGTGAACCATCACTTGGGTCATTTGTCATCTGGCTCCTCTGATTCAGTGTCATCTTGAGAATTCAGGGACATGCGAAGGTGACACCATGCTGATTTTGCTTTTGCTCCTTCTGTAAGTAATAAAGTGGGTTTATTTCTACTTGATGTCTCCTTACTGATCAAATCTATGGAACTGTCACAAACAACCTAGTAGCTGCCATGTGCAGGTGTTTATGGATACTTACCTGGCACAGAGTAAGGACTCACTTAATAAATGTTAGGGGCACCGGGGTGACTCAGTCTGTTAAGCGTCTGACTTTAGCTTGGGTCATGGTCCTGGGGTCCTGGGACCAAGTCCCGCATCGGGCTCCCTGCTCAGCAGGGAATCTGCTTCTCCGTCTGCCTCTGTTCCTTCCCTCCACTTGTGCTCTCTTTCTTGTCCTTGCTCTCTCTCTCATAAATAAAATTTAAAATATAAATGTTAACTAGTCATTAGAGTAATACTAATTGTATTATTTCAATTATGTTACTGAACATTCATTTTCTCCTATGTGAAATAGGGATTTCTTGGGAAGGAAATATTTTTTAGCTTTTAAGTGCCATTTATATATAAGATAGTAATATTTAGTTACCTCTTTTCTCAAGTCACTGGAGGCATTTTTATTCATGGTTTTGATTTGTGACATAAGGAAATTATAATTTAAATATTAAGCTCTATTGTATTTTATTGTAGAAGAGAATTCCATTTCCCAGACAGGCCCAAATCATGTGCCTTTTACTGTAGTCATATCAAAAGCTTTTATCACAATTATTGGCCTTGTCTTCTGACGTCCGCGATATACACACATTCTGGTTTGTTGAGTTTGGTTCAAGTTAAAGAAAATCAAACGCTATATGAGAAAGTAACTTATCCTCCTAACCTGCTTCTCTAGCTCTAATACTCATTCCCAATTTCAGGAAAAGGTATTACAATCTGTCTGTTCCCAGGCTATGTACAGGGCTGAAATCTAAAAATCCTTTCAGGGTAAATGACCATTACGACAAAACCAGCATGCAACATCTTTTAGATAAAACTTCAACACCCCAGTGAAACAGAGTCTTGGTTATAAAGATGATATTATCTACTAGAAGTTTGGCTTAAAAAGAAATTATTTTTTTCTTATTTGAGCCAAGAATCTGTAATTCCAGCTCAAAGAACAAAATCCATTTTTTATAATATTCACAATTACGTACCAAAAAGTTATATTATTTGCATAACACTATGTAGTTTAATGTAATTTTATATAAAGTGGAAGCCCAGACTTTTGAGCAGGGAGGGAGAGAACAGTTGATGAAAATAGAGTAACAGGTGGCTGGTTCTTTGTAAACTGTGCTGTGTTTTCTGGGAAATACGTGTTAACTTTAGCAAGTGTATTTTACTTGGAGACATAAGTTTATATTTTTAAAGATGTTTCTTTTTTTCTACTAAGTCCTTTTCAACCCAAGAACGAAAAAATATTTTTATCACTAAGAATGTGATATTCTGCAGAAAATATTATTTCGTCAACAAGAAAATGAAGGATTTGATACCATTATGTGCTCTTGTAGCTCACAAGGCAAACATTGATTGGTTTTATCAATGAGAATAAGGTATTATTCATAAAATTTCAATCCACTAACTTGTGAACTATTAATTTTACACTACTAATTGACAGTAATAACTAAACAATTACAATAATGTTAAATAACATCAGCAATTAGGAAAGATTTAATATTAATGATGGAGCCCCATTATGGATTCAGATGGTAAAGCACCTGGTATGAAGTAAGAATCTTCGCTTTTTTTAAAAAAAGATTTTATTTATTTATATGACAGAGAGAGACACAGCGAGAGAGAGAACACAAGCAGGGGGAGCAGGAGGAGAGGGAGAAGCAGGCTTCCCGCCAAGCAGGGAGCCCGATGCGGGGCTCGATCCCGGGACCCTGGGGTCATGACCTGAGTGAAAGCGGATGCTTAACCACTGAGCTGCCCAGCCGCCCCAAATCTTAGCTCGTTTAAGTTGGTGCAATCATTTGGCTTTTTTCCATTTATCTGTCAACTTATTTTCTAATGTTAAAACTATTCTTGCACTCTTAGGATCTCTTAGGATGCAAATTAATTTTATTTTATTTTTACTTAAGAATTTTGCTTCTCTGTTTGCGAGATTGACTTCTGATTTTTCTTTCTGCTGATGTCCTTGGCAGGTTTTGGTATTAAGTTTATGCTACCCAGATTAAATTGTTCCCTCTTTTTTGATTCTCCCTAAAAATTATATATGTTACATACGTTCTTTGAGTATCTGTAGATTATACCCGCATAATATATATACCTGAGTATAATATAATATAATTTAATATATAATATTATAATATGTAATATAATATAATAATATACCTGAGTCTCTGTGTGTGTGTGTAACTGTGTTGATAAGATATTTTTCAACGAAACTGCTCATTTGTTTAAGCTTTGACAGTTATAAGCCTAGAGTTAATTATAATATCTGATCATCATTTTATCAATAACTGCTATATTTTTAGTTATGTGTACTTTACATTTTTGATATTGTTTTGTTCTCACAGACATTTATCTATTTCATTATTCCTGCCAAAGAAGTAGATGTTGACTTTGTTGATCCTATTTGATCGTTATTTTCTATTTCGTTATTTTTATCCTTGTCTTTGTTTTCTTTCATTTTCTTTGAGTTTTTATAATATGTTATAAAATATATTGATATTTTATAACTCTTAGGTTAGGTAATTGGCACATGAGTTTTCAGCATGTCTTTCCTCACATAATTACTTAAGGCCATGTTTTCTCTCTGGGTGTTTGCTTTGGCTTCAGTACATCCCACAAGTTTTGAATGTATCATTTTCATTTGATGTGTAGTATGGTCATTAAGATCTAAAGATTTTCCTATTTCCATTATGATTTCTTCTTTGACCCATGAGGTATTGAAAAGCATATTTAAAAGTTCCCTAATTTTCAGTCTCTTTTATTAATCCTTTTATCCCTTGACCTTTAACTCAATTTCAGTGTGATGAAAGAACCTTGTCTACATAGTGATCCTTTGAAATTTATTGGGACTTACTTTATGACCTTTTGCCTCATTAATTATTGTATATGCTCTATATGTTTTCTCTAATATATTTGGGATCCAGTCATATATGTTCTTTAGATTAACCTTCTTAACTCTTGTTTCAAATCTGCACTCTTAATAAAGACCACACAGTATCTAACATTAGTGAAAATATATAATGATGGGGATTCTCATACATGGCATATGGGAGTGTAAAACTGGTATAACCACATTGAAAACCAGTTTATATCATCCAGTAAAACTGAAAATATGTGTATCAAAACCCTGGAAATTTCACACCCACATAAATGCCCTAGAGAAAGGTGGACATATATGCATCAGATACATA
This sequence comes from Eumetopias jubatus, assembly GCF_037043125.1. Taxonomy (NCBI): domain Eukaryota; kingdom Metazoa; phylum Chordata; class Mammalia; order Carnivora; family Otariidae; genus Eumetopias; species Eumetopias jubatus. The sequence continues at coordinate 5,401,479 of NW_028274817.1, forward strand.
CATAAGAATGTGCATAGGTGCGTCATTTATTATAGCTACAGACTGGACATAACACAAATGCTCATAAAGTGTAGATGAATCAATAAACTTTAGTATATCTATATAATGAAATCATATACGGCAATACCAATGAATGACTTAGAGCTACATGCAACAATTTGGATATTTGTTTTTTCTTAAAGATTTTATTTATTTATTTGAGAGAGAGAGAATGAGAGATAGAGAGCACGAGAGGGAAGAGGGTCAGAGGGAGAAGCAGACTCCCCGCCGAGCAGGGAGCCCGACGTGGGGCTCAATCCCGGGACTCCAGGATCATGACCTGAGCCAAAGGCAGTCGCCCAACCAACCGAGCCACCCAGGCACCCTCAATTTGGATAATTCTTTAGAATAATGTTGAAAGAGTAAAAACCAGACACAAATGAATACATAGAATATGATTAGATTATAAAAGATCAAACAAAATCACACTATTATTTATGGATACATATTCATGTGAAAAAGCTAAATAAAAGCCAAACATGGGTTTTTATAAAACATCAGTGTACTTTTTACCTTAGGGAAGATGGATGGGCTTATGATTTGTAAGAGATAGATGGAGTCTTCTGGGATACTGGCAAGGTTCTATTTCTTGATTTGAATGGTGATTACATTAAATATTATACCACTTGCTTATAATTATCTTCTTTGAATTTTTAGTATTTTTTAATATCTACATGGAAAAGTAACATTAAAAATTTAATATGACAGAGGGTAAAAATTGTTATGAAAAACTTAAAGCAGTATGTAAGTAACGTGAAGGACTATGGTACATGTATGTGTACTATATTACATAGAGAGGTCAGCAAAGGCCTCCCTTTAAAAAGTAACTATCAGAGACCTGTAGAAAGTGAAGGATGGAACCAAGTAGATAGCCACGGGAAGACTATTTCAGGCAGAGGGAACAGTGAGTGACAATATAGGACAGTGAGATGAGAGTGTGTTTGACATTATCCAGGAATAGATGGCAAAGAGATCAGTGGAGCTGGAGAAGAGCAAGCAAGAGGAAAATGGTATGACATGAAGCTAGAGGAGTAGCAAAGAGAGCAGGGCCCTGCTAGAGTATGGCCTTTCTCTGAATAAAATGAGAAGGCATTGGAAGGTATTAAGTGGGGGACTGATATGACCGGATGTACTTTTTAGAAGGATTACCCTTGATGACTTGTGGAAGGAACACTGCAGGGGAGCAAGGGTTAAAAGCAGTTAAGACCAATGGGAATTTGTTGTTGTTTTTGCTTATTTTGTTTTATCTCGTAATACAGAAGATATCATAGCATGTTTTTCTGCTGATAAGAATGAGTGGACGTTCTTTGTAATTTCTAATCTGCCTTCGTCCATCTTTGATTTGTTTATTCAGGTAACCAGTCCATGAGGACTTGTGTTTTTATTTTCAAAGATATATGTCTTTCCTTTCTGTGTTTTATTCCTTTATATTATTTTTTTTCAAGCAGTTTTATCTTACTAATTTGGCTGTTTGTTTCCTGATTCCTGCTTCTGGTAGCTTGATTATACATGTATTTTGTAAGTAGGAGTGTGAGGTTATAGTTTAGCAGGGAGTTGTAGAAATCCCAAGAGTGTTGGCTTGAAGATGTTCCCATTTGTGCAGAATTTGCATTTGCTTCTACTAATTACCCTAGGGTCAAAACAAGAACTAATCTTGACTCCTTTAAGTTAATTGTTAGTTTGGAGTTTCCCAAACCTTGGAAGAATTTCCTATTCAAATACCATAAAAAGACAGAAAGGTTCCTTTTTTGTTATTTTTGCCACAGGTGAGCCGTCTATTACTTAGAGAATCGGGCTTTAAGCAGGGATCTCAGCTCTTATTTCTCACCTGTATATGTGTAAGCGTTGGTAGTCTGTTCTTGCCTGGCCATTAATATCCACATTTCTTATAAGTCTAGAGCAGCTATAGAATCAGTTTCAGCTTGGCACTTTGTGTTTTCAGACCCCTATGTATGTTTGCCATATTAAAATTAATAATAGCACTTATCGAGTGTGTCTTATGTAACTGACATGGGGATCAGCTTTTTACATGCTTTAGCTCATTTTTACACCTAACGATATGGAGATGCACTGTTATTTTCCTCATTTTAAAGGTTGGGAAAATGGGTTCAGAAAAGATGACATGACTGAGGTTAATAGCCTGTAAGTGAAATTTTGTTAATTTTCTTTCCCTTTTATTAGACTGTGTGTGATGAAGTCTATTGCTTATTACTTTCTACAGTTTTATTAAGTATAGCTGGCCTATAATAAACTGCTCATAGTGTGCATATGATACGTTTTCACACACACACACACACACACACACACACACATTGCCACAATAAAGATAATGAGCATATACTTCACCACTAAAAGTTTTCTCGTGCCACTTTATAACCCTTCCCTACCATCATCTCCCACACCTCCCCTTCCTCAGGTAACCCCTGATCTGCTTTTTGACAATATAGATTATTAGTTTTTATTTCTTTTCTAGGAACTTATATAAATGTAATCAAGTATGTACTCCTTTTTGTTTGGATCTTTTTACTTAGCATGAAGATGTTGAGATTCATCCATATTTGCATTCATCTTTTTTTCTACTGAGTAACTTTCTGTTGTATGGCTATACCATAAGGTATTTATCTATTCACCTGTTGATAGACATTTATGTTGTTTCCAATCTTTGGCTGCCATGAATATAGCAGATAATCAAAAATTTTAAACAAGTCTTTTTAAAGACCCATTATTTCATTTCTCTTGGGTAAATACCTAGGAGTGGAATGAATAGATCATATAACAGATATATATTGAACTTTTTCAAGAGAAAAAACAAATTGTTTTCCCAGGTGGTTGTGCCATTTCAAATCTTCATCAATAGTATACAACAGTTTCAGTTGCTACTAATCCTTGTAAGTACTTGTTATAGTTTCTCTGTCTAGTTTTAGGGATTTTTATGTATTTATTTGCCATTTTTATGTCTTCTTTGGTGAAGTGTCTTTTTACCTCTTTCATCCATACTTTATCAAGTTCTTTGTTTTATTATTAATCTTAATAGTTCTTTATAGATTCTAAATGCAAACTGTTGGGTATCAGTTTTGCAAGTATTTTCTCTTACTATATAGCTTGCTTTTACATTTCTTAGTGTTTTTTGAAGAGCCATACTATGTAATTTTGATGAAGTCCAATTACTTTAAAAAATCTTTTTAGAATATTGTGTCATGTTGTAGAAATCTTTGCCAAACCCAAGTGCCTTAAGTTTTTTTTTTTTTCCTGTTTCGTATAGAAGTTGTACTTTTAGCTCTTACATTTAAATCAATGAACCATTTTGAGATCTTTTTTTTTTTTTGTATGTGACGTGAAGTGTAGAAGTTCATTTCTTTCAGCATATGGCTATGCAATTATTTCAGCATCATTTGTTGAAAAGATCTTTTCTCCATAGAATTGCCTTAGTATCTTTATCAAAAGTCAACTGATAGTTTTTTTCTTAAAGATTTTATTTATTTATTTGAGTGAGAGAGCACGCACACACAAAAGAGAGCCACGAGCCGGGTGAGGGGCAGAGGGAGAAGCAGACTCTCTGCTGAGCAGGGAGCCCAAAGTGGGGCTCAATCCCAGGACTGCAGGATCATGGCCTGAGCTGAAGGCAGACATTTAAGCGCTTAACCGACTAAGCCACCCAGACGCCCAAGTCAACTGATAGTTTATGTATGAGTCTATTTCTGTACTTTCTTTTTTGTTTGTTCCATTGGTGTATCTAACTTTATGCCAATGTCACAGTGTCTTGATTATAATAGATGTATAAGACTTTAGATCAAATAGTGTAAGTCCCCCAACTTTGTTCCTCTTTTCCAAAATTTTGCTTCGCTAGAACTTTTGTACGTAAATTTTAGATTTACCTTGTTAATTTCTATAAAAACAGTGCTAGGATTTTGACTGCTAGGACTTTTACAATGAATTGTTAGATCAGTTTGGGGGAGAATTGGCACATTAGCAATTTTGAGTATTCCAGTCCATGGTTATGTTATATTGCTTCATTTATTTGGGTCTTCTTTAATTTCTCTTGGCAGTGTGTTATAGTTTTAAATGTGCAAGACTTCTGTATCTTTAGTGAAATTTATCTCTGTGCATTTCATATTTTTGATGCTGTTATAAATAGTAGTTTTAAAAATTCAACCTCTGAAATAAAATTGACTTTTGCATATTGATTTTATATAGATTGATATTGATTATATACTGATCAATTGTGGTTATATACTGACTATATAAAATGTGGTATATTGGTCATATATTAGTATGTTTTATATATTGATTATCTTGAAAAATTGTTCAATTCACTAATTGGTTCTAATAGCACTTTTGAAGCATCTTTAGGTTTGTCGTACATAACATTAGGTCATCTGTAATTAAAGATAGTTTTGCTTCTTTTCCAAGCTGGATGTCCTTAATTTTGTATTTTCTTACTAAACTGTATAGAACTACCAGAAAGATCTTAAGTAGAAGTGAAAGGAATAGACATCCTTATCACTAGCTCAGGAAAAGATCCAAATTCAAAATTCCAAGTACAGTGTTTACTGAACACATAGTGCTTTCATGCCATTGTACAGTTGAACTATTGTAAGTCAAGTGACTGTAAGTTGAGGAAAACCTGTAAAGTTTTTAAAAAACATTTTGGTATCATAGTAATACTAGTTTCATAGAATGATTTGGGAAGTATGCCCTTTGTTTGAATTTTCTGGAAGAATTTGTATCAAATTGGTATTATTTCTTATTTAAATGTTTGGTAGAATTCACCAGTGAATCCATCTGGACTTGGAGGTTTTTTTCAGATTTAAAAAAAAAAAAATCTACAAATGAATTTTTAAAAATATATATTTTACTAGTACGTGATTATAGTTGGTGTTCCATTTTAAGTGCAGTAATGTTTCGTTTCATCCGTATTTCCAGGAAACCCGGGTGTGTATTTACATTTGAATAGTGACTAAATGATGCACATTGATTATATTATATTACTTCATGGTTAATAATAATATACAGGTTTAAAGATATATACCTACTCTCAGGCCACTTTTTTTCTCTTTAGCTAAGAGATTTTGTTGAGTGGGATTTCAATATTCATCATTTTTCAGTGTTAACATCTAATGTGGTGTAATTCTGGAATCACCTAATTTCATGCTAAAACATCTAATGTGAATTATGGATGTTTGCTTTATATTAATTTAAGTAAGTTTCTAATTTTGATATATTACCTGGTTTGGGGAAAGAGATGGGGTAAGGAGTGGGAATATTCTTGCTATATTTCTGAAGGGGTTGTGGTGAATTAGTGATTATGCACATTTAGTGGTACCTCAGTTTTAAGAATATAGTATTAATAATAACTGCAGTCATAATAATCATTCCAATGTTTTCCCATAGGTTAAGAAATGACTCTTCTTCATATTATAGGTCAAGATAAAAAGGGCATCCCCTTGCCCTACCCCTCTAAGAATCAGTTTTAATGGCAGAGGTAAAAGTTTGCACCTTTGATAGAATCAGCAGTTGCAGAAATAACTTCAAATGAGCTTCTAGCTAATGGTAACATAACAGATGGATTTCTTGTGTTCCTGAACAGGATATGCTGGTATTAAATAATATCCAAATGAAGCAAGTTCAAATATATAGGTAAGTACATTCTTCTTCCCTTTACCAAAACCATCTAAATATCTTAATGCCAACTTTCTAAGGTGTTAAAAATTCAGTTGAGTAAATTTGAAAATCAAATCAGCTTTATTCACTAATTGATGAATTGGGCAGCATCCCATCTAGCAATAGAAAGGAGCTCCACCAAGCTGTAAAAAAAATTTTTAAAGGCATAAAGGGAGGTGGAAAAAGGAAAATATTAGCAAAGAATGCGTTGTTTTCTAAGGGGAACAGAAGGGCCTGTTGGGTGGATTACCTCACTAGTGCTGACAAGGTCATTCCAGGGTAACTGGTTAAAGGTTACATTCCCGAGGGGTTGAGACTACAGTTTGATTAGGTATCAAGTCTGGGTTTGCTGGCATGGGGTTTAGCATAAGTGATCCATTTGGGGCTTGCTGTCTCCTTTTTAACAATAATAAAATATTCCATGGAAATTGAGAGTTAACAAAGAAGTTCATTTTTTCTAATCTAACAAATGCATATTGATCTAATTAACTAAAATAAACAAGTGCTGTATGTTATATATCAAGCACTAAGTGCAAGGGCTTGTGCTTAATGTACTCAGCAGTCTAAGAAAGGTTATTGGTTTGCTCTTCTGAAACTTTAAATGTTTTTAGTCAGAATGATAAAGGATATGAACACTCCATAATAGAGGCAAATTTCTCTCCACAACTAGGCAATTTTCTCTAAATTTGTACCTTAAAAGGATGTTCTGGGGGTAAGTGATTTTTTATAATTCCCAGGAATTATGTAGTTATCTACATGCCGGGTATGTTAAAGCCTGTGACTACCCAACAAGAAAAAGAGTGGAAGATCAGACAAGTCAGTTGTGTGGCAACGTGTTGTCCAAATAAGCTAGCCAAATTAACCCTGTATTTCTCAATTTTTTAAAAAAATAAGAGGGTTTGTGAGATTTAATTTAGAAGATATTTCTACTGGTTATTATATTTTGAAGATAACTTGTATAGTAAATGTCAGTATAGAAGATCAATAAACTATAATCTCTTTAGTATAGAGACTGTGACTATCTTTATTTCTCTAACCTAGCATGGTACCTAGTATTCATAGTCTTCATTTATTCTTTTATTAATTTATTCATTTATCATTCATTCATTCATTTCTTGGGGAGACCCAGCCCTACCTAGATTAAGTATGTCTGTGGTAAGCTCCCATAGCACCTTAATTCTGTACTTCCCCTCTGACTCCCTCACACTTGCAATAGCCTGTTTACTTGCCTGCCTGACACACTCAGCTGTGAACTTCACTAGTGGAGGTTGATGAGTGCTGCCATTTACTTAACACATGGTACCTACCAGGTGCTCTGCTATGTTTTCATATCTATTATAGCCAGACCAATCATAAGAAAACCTGTATGAGGTGGGTATCACTATTTCTACTTTACAGACAGGGAAACTGAATTTCACGGACATTAGTATCTATTTTCTTCATTCATTTATCATTCATTTATCAAATATTTATCATATGCCTACCAACTCTATGCCATACTTATGTCAGTCTCTGGGGATACAGCAGTTCAGCTAAAGCAGCCAGTGCTCCTACCTTCATAGAACTTACTACTTAGTGTTAGAAATAGACTTTAAATAAATGATAAAACAAATTTCTATGACATTGCAATGAGTGTTATTAGATTGAAGAATACATGATGAAGAATTGATATTTACAGAGAGGTCATTGAAATCTTTCCTAAGGGAGGGGCATGTCATTTGAGGTTTGAAGGACATGTAATAAATAGCCAGGTTAAGCCATGAATAAAAAAATTTCTGAGCAGAGGGAACAATATGGGCAAATACTGATGTGGTCACAGTGAAGATTATTGAAATTAAATGGACAATAGGATAATCAAAGAATTGAACATTTGGAGAATGTATTTTACAAATAAATTGTGTGGACAAATGTACTACATATACCATAAGTAAAATTTATAGGCATTTTGAAGTTATAATTAGCATGGTATGTTTCTGTGGCTTTCTGAGGCTATCCTATAAATTCAGTACATAGACACATACGTGCATAGACATTGAGTGCAGTTGTTGAAAATCTGGACTAAGCTACTATGAACCAAAATAAATTCTAATGAAGTGTTAAATAATTGGAATTTGTAAAATCAAAACTGAGTGTGAGTTGACATATCTCGACTTAAGCAGTATTTGTTTTAAAAGTTTTCCACTTAGTAGAGAAAAAGTCCTTTATTTTCACTTTTCAATAGAACCGCAATTGTTGCTTGCCATTCTCTAGTTTTCCCTTCCCCCCATTTGGAAGGCTATGTGACAATAGCAAGTCATATTACATTAGAAATTCCAAGGAGGAGATGTCTAGGCAACAGAATGGAAAATAAATGAAGGACTATATCTCACTGTCTTTTTGCTTCTCTCAATCTATAATTTACTTTAACATGGCTATTCATCATGGAGGTATCTAGGCAATGGATGTTACAGGCACGGATAACTGATAATGGCTCAATGAATGCATTTCGGTTGTCTTTCTTATGTTCAGTCGCATATTCAGAGCTGTTCATTCAGCTAGAAGCTATACTATTCTATACAGCATGATTTTTGTGCATGCTTTTGTAAGTGTGTATGTGTGTGTATGTATGTGTGCTTTTCTGTGGCAATGGTATTAAAATATATTAGCATTTTTTAGCTATTATACTGTTATTCAGTCCTTTCAGTGTGGCTAATTACAGGTTAGAAACTGAGACCAACATTGATAATGCACATCCACTATGTTCCAGGTATAGTATGAGTCCCTTAATCTAACAATTATTATTTCTATTTTCCTGATGAGGAAAATGTGACTCTTGGAGGTTAAGGAATTTTCCTGGCATCTCCTAGTTCGTTAGTTGATAAGGTTGGATTAGAATATAGGTGTGCATGCCTCCACAGTTTATATATAACATGCTATCTTCTCAGAATATTCACGTGACTCTCCATACATCATAGACTATTAAGCAGTGGTACTGGGACACTAACCACATACATGGATGACTCTTAGTTCTATTTGGTAAATATAGTGCCTATGATAAGATGTAATATTAGATCTCTTATTAAATTGCAATACCACTTTGAGAAGAAAATGATAAATTCTAAATTGTCAGGTTTAAGTTATTTTGACTATCACCATTAAAATGTTACAATTGGATTTCAAAGGAAATCTTTAGTTAAAATTATCACATGCACTCCTGAGTTTCCATTCATTTATTAGGTGTTAAACAAATGTTGACTTTGGGTTTGGAATTATTTTATTGAGAATTAAATTAGCTTCTGTTTTAGCTTATTTTAAGATTATTTATTTGAGAGAGAGAGAAGGAGAGGGAGAGAAAGAGTGCACATGTGCGAGCAGGGGGAGGGGCAGAGGGAGAGGGACCATGGAGAATCTCTAGGCGACTTCCCCAAGCACAGAGCCAGAGGCAGGACTGATCTCAAAACCCTGAGATCATGACCTGAGCAGAAACCAAGAGTCCAGAGCTCAACTGACTGAGCCACCCAGACGCCCCATGTTTTAGTTTATTTAATTTATATGGAATACTTCACTTGCAGCTCTGTATGTTAGATGTTCTGTTCTACCAAAGGACCACTTCATGTTATAGCCCATGATACAGTTTTAGATGTAAATCACAATTTGAATGAATATAATGTAAATTACTCAAATTAATGAAATAATGCTATACGACCATTCTCCTTGATTGACATGCATTACTCATTTAGCTCTATGAGCATTGATTTGTGCTGATGGAATTTTATTTCCCTCTAATCATTAGTCTTATGTATATATGTTCCCATTGTACTTTTTTCCTTTTTTTCATTCGTTTATTTATTCTTTTTTTTATTATTATGTTATGTTGATCACCATATATTACATCATCAGTTTTTGATGTAGTGTTCCATGATTCCTTGTTTGCGTATAACACCCAGTGCTCCATTCAGTACATGCCCTCTTTTTTTTAATTTTCTTTAGATTTTTTTATTGTTATGTTAATCACCATACATTACATCATTAGTTTTTGATGTAGTGTTCCATGATTCATTGTTTGTGCATAACACCCAGTGCTCCACGCAGAACGTGCCCTCTTTAATACCCATCACCAGGCTAACCCATCCCCCCACCCTCCTCCCTTCTAGAACCCTCAGTTTGTTTTTCAGAGTCCATAGCCTCTCATGGTTCATCTCCCCCTCCGATTCCCCCCCCTTCATTCTTCCCTTCCTGCTATCTTCTTTTTCTTTTTTTTTTAATATATAATGTATTATTTGTTTCAGAGTACTTTTTAACAGAAACTCTTCTACTTATGCAGAAAGCAACTGCTGCCTTAAGGTAGGTGCTCATTTTAAAGGAAGCTAATGTTATCATTTTTCCTTTTAAAGCAAAGCATTAGGGGAGTACTTAATTTTTGGTACATATACACAATGGAAAATTCACAAGCCTTTGTGAAGAATTTTGATGACATGGCAAAATGAAGAAAGTTGAAAATCAGAATACAAAATTGTATTGGCAGGTTGATCTCAACCTACTTACAGATATACATATAAAGAAACAGTGGACAGAAATAGAACTATGATCATTTTTTCTATATATTATACTTTTAATAATTTTCCAATGAAACAAACACTATTCGGTAAGCTTAGTTTTAAAAATATGGCAACTAGGGAAAACTGAGAATCTGAGCATAATTTGAAAACCTGAGAATACAGGTTTTGCTTTAATAGAGTATTAATACTGAGTCTCACTGAAGATCTAGTTTCTATATCTTATTTTTATCTTTTTTTTCTCTCTCCCTTCCTGTTTTTTTGTTTTCTCCCATGTTTATTGCATTGCTTAAAATACTTTCTTTTGACTGTTTTATTATTATAAAAATAATGCAGATTCATTCCATAAATTATATCCTGGTCTTTTCTGCAGGAAAACAAATTATCCATATGTTGATGCTTCCTTCTCTATCTTCACCCACTTCTGTATTTTCTTCCCTCTTGTCATTTTCTCTATACAATTCCTCTGCATTTTTGCTTCTCAGGCTTATTTCCACGTGACTGATTCAGTTTTTTACAGTGATAATATTGGTTAATGCCAAACCTTATGCAATTTTAAATTCTTTTATGGCATTTACAATTAACCCATGTTTATTGCTTCTCTCATCCAGTGTCCTGTGCATCTTAATCTATTGTTTCATCTCAATTTCTATATCTTGCTTCTGAGAATATATGCTTTCTCTTATTTAACTGAGAACCAAGAGCAGATCTCTTTTTTTTCTTTTATGCTATGTCTTTTCAAATTTGATGCTCTTCAGACTTTCAGTTCATAATAACAAACTGAATAAATATGCCTAACTATTCTCCTCTTCCAATCCCTGTTAAAAGAGAATATAAAATTGAGAAAAAAATATCAGGGATATAAACTACATAAAGGTATTACTCATAAGTAGGAAACAGAGATTATTTTTTTTCAGAGTACAGTACAGAACATAAAAGATTGAGAGAAGAGCAATGCAGCCCATAAGTCTTTGTGATACTAGGCAGAACCCTGAGACAGCCTCAACTTCAGAGCAGCAAGGCCCAGAGGAGAGGGCAGAATGTTGGGTAGTTTGTGGGATCCAACTCCAGTGCAATGGTGTACTGGCATAAGCCCTGGGAATGAGTATCCAACTCCACGTCTTAGCATTTTCTTGACCTGGAAAGCACTTGATGCTGCCCTCATGGGTTCCTAACATGAAGAGTCATTTGATTTAGAAAATAGAAGCACTATTCCAACTAACTGGAAGCTTCCAAAGCAACGAAGACTTGCACATTCTATTCATTTTGAGTGCTCAGCTTAAATATCACTTCCCTGGAGTGGACTTCTTTGACCTCTTGACTGTCTGCCGAGGGTCAGAGAAGAGGTCTGGAAGCAAACATCAGGAACCCTAGTTCACAGGCAGGGAGAGGAAAGCTGTGAAGCTTTGCCCTTGCCTATAACTCTAGCCTCATCTAATACTACTCTTAACTTTGTACTTTTTCATTGTGATGAATCTTTCCGACTCCTTTCAGTTCCTTGAGAATACCAAGTTGTTTCCCAACTTAGGACATTACCCATTCCATAACATCTGACTGGAGTACTCTTTCCTCCACTTTTGTTTCCCAAACTCTTAATTGTAAATCTCAACTTCAATGTCAATTACTCACCTAGGAATAGCCTGACTACCTAATCCTAAGCTTGCTTCTCAAATCCAGGATTCTCTTTAAGATAACCCTATTTCATTCATTTACAACATTTCTAGCAATTGGTAATTATCTGTTTGTGTAGATATTTGTTAAATGACTGTCTCCTCGACTAGACTCTAAGCTTCATGAGGGCAGTGGTCATATCTAATCACTTTGTCTCTAGCATATAACACAATGTCTAGTAAATACTGAAAAATATTTGTTAAATGAATTAATTTTTAATTGCATATATTTGACTCCAATTGTTAGTCTCCTCCTACTTTCAGTGGAAAAGAAGCCCTTGGATTTGGCAAATAAATATTAAATTTTACAATTAATAAATTTATAAAATAATAAATTACTAAAATGATAAATTAAAATTTTCTATTTTCTTTTCAGCTAGGCCCAAAATATTGGGAAGAGGTTCATAAAATCTGAGACAGAATCTATCACAAGAACTACCTCCTTTCCCTTAAATTTATTCCCTTTTCAAGTTAATTTCATAGTGAATCATTTCAAATATGTAAAGGTCTAATAGTTCTGATACTACTTAAACTGTTACAAAACATAGAAAGAGAATGAGAGCTGCCTATTTTTTAGGAAATTGGCAAAATGCTGAGACTCAAAAATAGCAGACAAGAAGAAAATCCCAGAAGATTTTAATGTATAAATCCTAAATAAAGTATTAGTAAGAGAATCCAGTGGTGCATTAAAGGATTAATTTACCACAGCCAAACAAGATTTATTCAGAATGTGGGGATTATTTAACTGGGAAAATATTAGTATATTTATGTAATTCACCATATTAATAGGTCAGTTCAGATTTGTTTCATTGTTGGTGACATAGGAATAGATCGATGCTTCCTTAACACACTCATTTGTGAGATGCTGAAAACATTCTCATTAATATCAGAAATGAGACAATGATGCTATCTTGTTTTCCTGAAAGTTCTAAAAGTATGAGTAAATGCAAATAGCAAATAGACAAGAGGATAAAGTAACAAGTAAACATAAGAAAAGAGAGTAGAAAATAAGCATCATGTGCAGATGATGATGGGAAGATATACTAGGTAATTCAAAATATAAATCTTCTGATTTATACTGAAAACTGCTAGACAAAGAAAATTTAGCAGGTTGATTAATCACAAAATTAATATATAAAAACCAGAGAAAGACAAGTATCATATGATCTCACTGATATGAGGAATTCTTAATCTCAGGAAACAAACTGAGGGTTGCTGGAGTGGTGGGGGGTGGGAGGGATGGGGTGGCTGGGTGATAGACACTGGGGAGGGTATGTGCTTTGGTGAGCACTGTGAATTGTGCAAGACTGCTGAATCACAGATCTGTACCTCTGAAACAAATAATACAATATATGTTAAAAAAAAAAAAGAAGATAGTAGGAAGGGAAAAATAAAGGGGGGGGGAATCGGAGGAGGAGACAAACCATGAGAGACTATGGACTCTGAGAAACAAACTGAGGGTTTTAGAGGGGAGGGGGCTGGGGGGGATGGGTTAGCCAGGTGATGGGTATTAAGGAGGGCACGTATTGAATGGAGCACTGGGCGTTTATACACAAACAATGAATCATGGAACACCACATTAAAAACTAATGATGTAATATATGGTAACTAACATAACATAATAAAATAAAATAAAATAAAATAGCTTTTCGACATACCAATGGTAACTATTCAGAAAACGCAGAAGGACAGATTCTCTTTCCCATAGCAGCAACATGACAAAACAGAAAGGAATACTACTAACACAAATTATACAGAACCTACAGAGAAAATGCAACTAGCAATGGAGTTTCAAATAAAAATTCAGTAAGTGTAAAACAAAACCACTTGGAAATTTTGAAACTCTTTTTAAATAACTCTTGGAATAAAGGAGTAACCCAAACTTTAATATTTGACTTTATGGAAAATCACAGGAATTAATCACACTGCAATTTAAACCATAGAGAATGTGACAAATTCTGTAGTTAGAGAAGAATCAATAGCTTTAAATGTTCTTATTTTAATACAAGAAGACTTGAAAATAAATTAAGCATTCAATTCAAGAAACTAGGAAATAAAAGAAACTTAAGGATAGCAGAAGGTAAGATTTGAAAAAGATACCAGAGCAATTCATTAAATTTAATTACCAATAGAATAAAATCGTGGGATCACTAAATAAAAGGACCTCGGTTTTGAAAATAGCAATGAAAGAGAAATGAGTAAGTTTAAAGAAGCAATAAAAATGAAAGAGTAAAGATATATAAGATTCGTTATTTTTAAAGGTCAGTATTGTAGCCACAAATAAAATATGATAATAAGTATGTACTATTTTAGGCTAATAAATTTGAAAGCTCTGATTAAAAGGGTTATTTTCTCAACAAATATATATAGTACCAAAAATGGTACAGAAGACTTTCAGGCAAGGTTATTCTTTAAATCTGTGTTATTATCTTCTCCTCTTCTTCAAATACATATTCCTATAGATATGGTTTTTTATGGAATCATACATAGAAAAATTCATCACTTTTTTAAAATGACATGATAAAAATTGGATACGTCAACATTTCAGTAGAATGTAAGTACTATTCTTGTAGATTAAATATTTTGATTTAAGAATAAATAAAAACCAGAGAGTTTCTCTTAAAGACATTAAAAGTCTAAGTATACATGGACAGACTATTTTGTTGGGTGTAAACTTTTAACTCCAAAGTAAAAGTCAGTAACAAGGTGCCCCATAATATACACTTTTAAAAACTACCAACCATGCAAAATTTATTTCCTAATAGTTCTGTAGAAATAGTCCCCCTTCTTTGATTTCTGCAAAGTATCTTTTCTCTTTAGTTTTCCATCTCATAATACAGATTAGGCACATTCGGTTAGCCTAGTTTATCATTTACAGGATACATAGTTTTATTTTTCTTTACTGTTTCCCTATTACATGAGCCCTACTGTGAATGTGCACACAATCTTGGAGTTTATGGTTTGATCAGATGGATTAACCCTATTAACTTGGGCTCCAAGAGAGCAGTTTTATTGATGCTAAATAAATATTATAGGTTCTAGATATTGGGCCTGAGGAACTTCTCTTCAGAAGTGCATTCCTTGAGCTCTGGTCCTTTTATGTCATCAAAGTGCCTATCTCTTTATTTCCTAAGTTTCTTTTAGCTTTTTTCTCAATTGTGACTGGTACACACACAGTAACTCCTAAAAGTTATTCTTGAATCAAAAGAACTGAGAATTCCTCTGTTTCTTTCCTATTATATGTGAAAGTTTAAAACTAAATATCCTTTTATTTTGCTTATTTGAATACAAATTTTAGGAACTTACAACTAATTACAAAATAATAAAAAATAGACTAATTCCATTTTCTAGGAGAACTGCCACAGTCTTTAGTGCTTTGTCTTCTCAACACCTCCCTCTCCACACACACGTAAAGGCCATTTGTATGGACTTAATAAATCAAAGAACTATGCATTTGTTGTCACCATCATCCATGCAATATCAACGTATCTATTTAAATATATGTGTACTCTTGCTTCCAATAATGTCTCATTTGGTAGGAAAAATTCATAAGCATATAATACAGAAACTGTGTGGTAGACAAAATAATGGTTCCTCAAATATGTCCACACTGTAATCCCTGGAATCTGTAAATATATTAATTTACATCACAAAAGAACTTCATATATGTGGAATCACACATATATATGGCTTAATGAACAGATGTAATTTAAGGGTACAGACTTTAAAATAGTGACATTATCTAGGAAATCCCTTCATGTTCACTCCACTCACATGAGCTCTTATAAGCAAAGAGCTTTCTCCTACTGGAGACAGAAGAGATGGGGCAGAGGGAAAAGTCAGAGAGATTCTAAATATGAGGGCTTACTTTGAAGATAGTAGAAGAGGGTCAAAGCCAGGGAATGTGATTGCTCTTCAGAAGCTGAGAACAACCCCCAGCCAGCAGCCAGCATTGAGTTAGGGACCTCAGTTGCACAAGCACAATGCAAGGAACTGAATTCTCCCAACAGACTCAATGCGTGTAGAAGCAGAATCTTCCCCCAAGCCTTTAGTAGGAAACATAGATATCTGCTGACACTGCAGTTTTAGCTCAGCGAGACCCAAGTTGAACTTCCATCCTACAGAATGGTCATATAATAACTGGATGTAGTTTTAAGTTAATTTGTTACAGCAGCAATAGAAAACTATATGGCATCCTATAACAATTCTATGAAAAACAACCACAAAAGCATGTTTAACATGTTTCTGCACTACATAAGAAATGGCAAGCTTTGCTCTTTCTTCTGGAATCATTTATGATGTGCATTTTCTGACCATCCCAGGGAGAAAGGCAAGGAAGTGGGGACAGTCTTTCAGCTACAGGGCAGAAATGGGAGAGGCATTTTAGAGTTTACTGACACCTTATTTACAAAATGTACTCAAAATAAGAGTAAATTTAGCAACGTTCTTGCCCCGGAGACAGATATTTGGAATATTTAATGTTAGCCCTTATAATTATGATGTCCTCACTTTGAGTCACTGGATTAATTTACAATTTGCAACGATTTACAGTTAGGAACACACTTATATTTGTTATCATTTTTGGTTCTCAGAATAACTTTGGGAGATAGATCAGATGGATGGCAACCATCCATTTAGACATGAAGAAAGTAAAGTACAGATAGGTTAAATGTTTTATTCTTTAAGATTTTATTTATTTGAGAGAGAGAGAGAGAGAGAGAGAGAGAGAGAAAGAGGTGGGGGAGGGGCAGAGGGAGAGGGAGACACAATCTTCAAGCTGACTCCCTGCTGAGCAGGGAGCCCAGCACAAGACTCAGTCCCAGGACCCTGAGATCATGACCCGAGCCAAAGGCAGACACTTAGCCAACTGAGCCACCCAGACACCTCTAGGTTAAATGTTTTGTAGAGGGTCACAGAAATAGTGTCAAGCAAGGATTTAACCTGCCTTCTGAGACCATGCAATGGTCTCTATTCTCAGAGAAATGTTGACAAACAGTAGAGAAATCTGTGTAGATTTCCCAGGCTTTCCCCCCTCCTTTTCCTTTTCAGATATTATCTATTAATCTTTTATCCATTAGTTTCTTTTACTAAAACTTTAATCCCTTCCCAATTGCATATCTCAACATTTTCTCAAGGGAAATCTGAAGTTACAAAGTAATTGAAGTGTTCTTTTCTGAATTTTCTGAAAATAGAATAAAAGTGTATTTTTTTTTGTCTCTAAAATGGTTGGCTAAAGAAAGTGCTCCTCTTCAAATACCGCTATAAGTATATTTTGATGTCTTACAGCTTGAACTCTTTGCTCTTACATACGTGTGCCTTCTAGGAGAAAGCATTAGAAGGTATATCTGTATCAGGGTCCTAATTTATCCCGGGATGTCAGGAAAAGGAAGGAAGTGACCATTAGGTTGAGATATGAAGGAAGAAGGGAAGTTAGTCAAGTGAGGAACAGGAGAAAAGAAAGAAAGCCAGTGGCCTTGGGCACCATGGCTGAAAGGCAAATTGGGAGCTGAGAGGAAAGCAGGCACGAGAACAATTATTGAAAGGCTTTAAGCCAAGAAATGATACAATTCAATTTTAGAAAGGTCACTCTGGCCATTATGTGAATAATGGCTTGGAAGAGGACTTGAAAAATCAAGGATGTTACATACGTTTTCAGGTTAGACCACCGAGGAAATCAAGGATGATACCACATTTTGGTTTGAACAACTGGATGAATGGAGGAATCATGGGTTAAGATGAGGAAGATGGGAAGAGGAGCAGGATGAACAGAGAAAAACAAGAAGTTAGTTTTGAATATGAAAAGTTTGAGGTATCTAAGAGACTTCTGTATGGAAATGCAAGTAAACACTTTTATATACAGAGTGAATTTCAGGCTAGAAATAAAAATTTAGGATCATATGTACATGGGGTGTACCAAACAATTTGGCCATGGATGAGCCAAGCTGGGTAGAGACTATGAGGTGAGAGGAGAAGGCCTATGGGGAAAGTAACTCCACATCAAAGAAATAGAGGTTGACGATCTTGTATTAGTATTCTGAAATCATCAAAACCATGAAAATATATTTTAAAAACTTAGTTGTCAGTAGAACTTGAACTGATCCTAACTTATGTAATGGTTAAAGCTAATAGGCACTCATGTGAGGCTCTTTATGGTCTATTTGTCTAACATGTAAATATTTAAATGTGGATATGGTTTTAAACCTAAACATTGGTGTGATTAGAGGTTGCTGCTCCAAACCCCACTAGGGTATTGGGTAATGTGTAATATATGCTCCGTGTTACTTCCTAAAATCTAATATCTGATTTCTGCACAATATCTGGTCCCAAGTGTTTTAGATAAGGCACTTGTAGCATGTGTTAATGCACAGAAAGACAAAAGAATATGGCATATGTCTGGAGTAAAATGCGGAATGGTGATTAATGAATCTGAAAATATAAGAAGAGGAAAGGCCATGCAGATCTTTAAGTCATATTAAGGAATGTGATTTTTAGATTAAATCCAATTAAAACTATTGGTTTACTTTTTATAGGTAACATTTTATTCCTATTCTATAAATAGTAAACCTGAGACTCAAACAGGGTAATTAATTTGCTCCAGGCCACATAGCTAGTAAGTGGTTGGATTTCTCACCCAGGCCAAATAATTCTAGAGGCCCCACTCTTAACCATAGTGCATAATAATCAGTGTAAATTGGCATATGTTTTATATATTCTGAACAGTATATTTGTGTGTATGTGTATATATGCATTTGTATTTGCTACTTTTTTTTTTTACAATTTTGTTAGGGTATAATTGACAAACAACAAATTGCACATATTTAATGTGTGCAATTTCATATGTGTTCAACCATGAAATAACCATAGCAATCTAGATAATAGTTTCTTTTTTTAAAAATTATTTATTTATTTATTTGACAGAGAGAGAGAGAGAGAGAGAGAGAGAGAGAGCGAGAGAGGGAACCCAAGAGGGGGCGTGGGAGAGGGAGAAGCAGGCTTCCCGCCGAGCAGGGAGCCCGATGTGGGACTCGATCCCAGGACCCTGGGACCATGACCGGAGCTGAAGGCAGACGCTTTAACGACTGAGCCACCCAGGCGCCCCTAGATAATAGTTTCATCATCCATCCTCCATACCCAGCTCAGGGCAAACACAAGATCTGCTTTACATTACCATAGATTAATTTGTACTTTCTGGAATATTTTGTAAATGACATAAAATATGTATTTTTTTGGCCTGGCTTCTCTGGCTCAGCACATTAATTTGAGATTCAGTGTATGAGGGTTCCTGCTCTTCCACCATCACCAACACTTGGTACTCTCTGTCTTTTCATCTCTATCCTTTACAGTTGTGTAGTGGTATATTGTTGCAGTTTGCTTTGTATTTCCATGATAATTAATGATGTCTAGCATGTTTTCATGCATGCATTAGCCATGTGTATATTATTTGTGAAGGGCCTGTTTAAATACTTTGGCCATTTTTATTGGGATGTTTGTTTGCCTGTTATTTGGTTATAAAAATCCTTTCTATTTTTGATGTGTGCTTCAAGGTTTAGGCTGAGACATTTACGACTAATTCAAATATAATTTCGGTTTTCTTAGCCTTTACTACACTGCTTTGGGTTTGTACTATGCACACATAGTTTAGGGTCGATATTGAGACTTCTGTGGTTTCATGCACACAAATAGGGGTTTATGTTTTTCTGGTTCTCTTTTCTGTATTTCTCCCTTGCTCCTTACCTTGCTGGGGCTTCTTTTCTGTGGTTTCTCTAGAAAGTCAGTGCAGTTTCTGCTGCAGTTCCTGTTGCCAGCCCTGCATTGCACCATGAATGAGGCCTGTCCTGGGGCAAAGTTGGGGGGGAGGGGAGAGGGAAGAGGGGGAGAAGAGAGGCAGACACAGACAGACAAGGGTATTGATCTCCATACAGGTCACTTCTCCAAGTTTTGACTACTCTTCACAATCCACCTAGTTGACTTTTTTGTTCCATAGTACTTTTTTTCATGGTAGAGCTGAGAGATGCATCCTAAGAAATCCTAAGAAAAAGAAACAGGCAGTGCTCATCCTCTGATTTCCAAATAAACTTATGAAGCCTCTGGAAGATATAACTTTTAAAGGAAAGACTTTTCAGTTGCAATAGCCTGGGACTTCTCAGCGGCAAGAATTGAGATTCTGGCTTTAAAAGTTAGTATAGAAGAATGTCTTTCAGGATACAGTAACACCACTGATTGATCAAAACTAATTATTCCTGGGGCGCCTGGGTGGCTCAGTTGGTTGAGCGACTGCCTTCGGCTCAGGTCATGATCCTTTAGTTTATCCTTTAGTTTTACCCTTTCCAGAATATCATATAAATGGAGTTATACAGTATATTTTGCATCCGGCTTTTTTCATTTAGCATAATGCATTTGCACTTCATCTATGTTGATGTGTGTGAATCAGTAATTCATGTCTTGTTATTGCTGAGATATATTCCATTGTATGAATATACCACTAAGATATATTCCCTTGTATGAATACACCACAATTGAATCATCTATTCAATACTTGATGGATCTTTTAGATGTTTCCAGTTTGGGGCAACTATGAATAAAGTGACTATAAATATTCACCTACAGACATTTGTGCGGACATACATTTTCATTTATCTTGGGTAAATGCTTAGAAATAGGACTGTGGGAATCTTGGGCAAAGTACGTGTTTTGTAAAGTGGTTGTATTATTTCACATACATTTGGGTATGAGAGTTGAAGCTGCTCTACATTTTCATCAAAACTCAGTGTCATCAGTCTTTTTAATTTGGGTGTTCTAATAATGTTCATACAGTGGTATCTTGTGGTTTTTGCTTTGCATGTCACTGATGATTAATGTTGTTCAGTATCTTTTCCTGTGCTTTTCATTTGTATATCTTTTTTCACTAATAGATCTTCTTTTATGAAGTTATTTCTTTAAGTCCGTTGCTTTTGGATTGTTTTTCTTCTAATTATTGTATTATAAAATTTCTTGATATATTTTGTATAGTAGTTCTTTGTTTGACAGATATGTCCTGAATTTTTTTCCAGTCTGTAGCCTTTAGTTTCTTTTTAACAGTGTATTTCAATGAGCAGAAAGTTCAGTTTGATCAAGTCCAATTTCTCAGTTTTCTGTTTTCGACTTATGCTTTTAATGTCCTATATAAGAAATCTCAGCCTACTCAAATTCCAAAGATTTTTTTCTATGCTTTCTTCTAGAAATTTTGTACTTTGTTTTACATTTAGGTCTATGAACAACTTCAAGTTAACTTTTGTGTTTGGCTTGATGTTGGATTGAGATTGTTTTTTCCCTTACATTCATCTGGTTGTCTGAGCATCATTTGTTGTAAAGACATTCCTATCCACAGTGAATTGCCTTCGCACCTTTGTAAACAATTAATTGGCCATATATGTGTAAGTCTACTTCTAGTTTGTCTATCCCATTCCATTTGTGTACAACTTTTATTTCCCAAATACCAAACTCTTTTGATTACCATAGTTATATAATAAGTCAAAATTAGTAGGGGGAATTTCCAACTTGGTCCTTCTTCTAAAAAAAAAAAAAAAAAACCCTTAGTTCTTCTGGGTCCTTCATATATCTGTATCTGTATAAATTTTAGCATCAACTTGTCAATTTCTACAAAAACTCCCAGAATTTTGATTGGGGTTGCATTGAATCTACAGATAAAGTTGGGGAGAAGTGATATCTTAACAACATTGAGCCTTCATATTTATGAACGAGATAATCTCCCTATTTATTAAGGAGTTCTATAATTCCTTCAGCAATGTTTTAATCTTCATTGTAGAGTTTGTGGACATATTTTATTAGAGTAACTCCTAAGTATTTTATGTTTTGGTGCTATTATAAATGATTTTTTAGAAACTTTATTTTCTAAATATTTGCTGCTGGTATGAGATACAAATGATTTGTTTATATTATTTTTCAATCTTGACAAGTTCACTTATTATTTCGAGCAGTTGAAACTGTAGTATCTTTGGAATTTTCTATATTAACAATCATATCATCTGCAGTAAGGCCTGAATTACTTCCTCCTTTCTGATCTTCATGGCTTTTTTTTCTCTTGTCTATGAATATAAGTAGCAAAAGTGGACATCTTTGCCTCAGTTCAAATTTTATGGAGACATCATTCAGTTTCTCTTCATTAATTTTGATGTTAGATATTAGCTATTGGTTTTTCATTGACATTATTTATTGAGTTAAGTCCTCATCCTCATGTTACTGAGAGTTTTCTTTTTAAATCATGAATAGGTGCATCTATTAACAAGATCATATTGTTCTCCTTTATTCTGTTATATGTAATTCATTTACATTGATTAACTGTTGAATGTTAAGCTCATCTTGCATTACTGGGATAAAATACATTTAGTCATATTGTATTGTATTTTTATATATTGAATTTTATTTCTGCCTACGTTCATTATGGTCATTGGTTTGTCAAAAACAATGTCTTTGTCTGGTTTTGGTGACAGGCTTGTGCTGGTTTAATAAAATGTTTTGGTTTTTATTCTTTTCTATTTTCTGAAAAGTTTTATGTAGGAATTCTTCCTTGAATGTTTGGTAGAATTCACAAGTGAAATCATCTGAGTCTGGAATTTTGTTTGTGTTAACCTTTTGATAGCAAATTATATTTCTTCACTAGATACATTCAGATATTCTGTTCTTTTTTTTTAAAGATTTTATTTATTTGTTTGAGAGAGAGAATGAGAGAGCACACGAGAGGGAAGAGGGTAAGAGGGAGAAGCAGACTCCCCGCCGAGCAGGGAGCCCGATGTGGGACTCAATCCTGGGACTCCAGGATCTTGACCTGAGCTGAAGGCAGTCGCTTAACCAACTGAGCCACCCAAGTGCCCCCTGATATTCTGTTCTTAAGTCATTTTCTGAATTTTGATTTTTCAAATAATTGGTGCATTCACCAACACTTTTATTTTCTGGAATACAATTTTTTATAATATTATAAAATCATTTTAGTTTTGATCCCTTAAAATCCATAGTGATTATCTAAAGTTATAGTGACCCCTTTATTTCTGATACTCATGATTTGTGTTCTTTCTCTTTATTTCTTGATCAGTCTAGCTATTGAGTTTGTCAATTTTGTAGACCCTTTTAAAGTACCAGATTTTGGTTCTATTACTTTTCTCCATTGTTTGTGTATTTTCTATTTTGCTAATTTATGTTCTTTATTATTTCTTCCTACTTGTTTTGGGTTTACTTTCCTTTTTTTTTTTTTTACTAGTTTCTTAATATAAAACATTCTTTAATGATTTTAGATATTTCTTCTTTTGCAGTGTAAGCATTTAAGTTTCTAAGTACCTGCTCTGAGCACAACTTTGGCTGTATTTCAGAAAGTTTGATATGTGTTATTTTTGTTAAAATTCAACTCAAAGTGGTTTCTATTTTTTTGTGATTTCTTGGATGACTCATAATTATTTAGAGGTATGTTGTTTAATGTCAAAATATTTGGGTTTCCTAGATATTATTTTGGATTGATAATTTAATTCTGTTGTCATCATAGAATATACTCTGCAGTGTGTTGATCCTATTAAATTTATTGATATTTGCTTTACAGCCAGCATATGGTCCCTCTTGATGAATGTATAATGTGAATACAAGGAATGTGCATTCTGTACTTGTTAGGTATAATGTATACATAGCAATTAGGTTAAGTGGTTGGTAATGTTGTTAAGTATTGTATGCACTGATAATTTTTTGTGTAATATTTCTATCAGCTATTAAAAGAAAGATATTGAAATCTATTCCACTTCTGGTAATATTTATTTCTTCTTTTAATTCTGCCAATTTTTGCTTTATCTATTTTGAGAATAATTATGTTATTAGGTTCATAGCACAATAACTGTTAGATCTTCCTGATGAATTTCTCTTTTATCATCATGAAAATTTCTTTATTTCTGGTAACACTCTTTGTCATAAGGCCTGTTTCACTATTTTACCTGATAATAATACAGTCACTCTAGACTTCTTATGCTTACTGTGTCCATGGCATATGATTTTCTACTCATTTACTTTCAATCTATCTGTGTCTCTGCATTTAAAATTCATCTCTTATATGCAGGATATAGTTGTTTTCTGCTTTTACATCAAATAATCTCTGCCTTTCAATTGGAACACTCAAAACCTATCATTTAATTCTTTCTGTATTTTGTTTTATTATTTTTTTATGTTTGCCATCTCTCTTTATTTTTCCTCTCTTCATTTTTTCCTCCCAAATTTCAGATGATGTAATTTAGCATTTAATTTTATTTCTATTGTTTTTTGGTTATATTTCTTTATATTTTTAACTAGTTCCTCTAGGAATTGCCATATATATTTCTAACCTCTTACAGTTTATTTGAGTTTAATATTGTACTATTTCACATAAAATACATAACTTCCTACTAATATTACTCTTTCTCCCTCCTTCTTTTTTTTAAGATTTTATTTATTTATTTGAGAGCGAGAGCACGAGCAGGAGGGGCAGAGGCAGAGGGAGAAGCAGGCTCCCCGCTGAGCAGGGAGCCCAACATGGGACTTGATCCGAGATCATGACCTGAGCCAAAGGCAGCCACCTAACCAACTGAGCGAACCAGGTGCCCCATCCCTCCTTCTTGATGTCTTTTTTTTTTTTTTTAAATAGGCCCCATGCCCAGCATGGAGCCCAGTGTAGGACTTGAACTCATGACCTGAGATCAAGACCTGAGCTGGGTCAAGAGTCAGATGCTTAACTGACTGAGCCACCCAAGTGCCCCATTCTTGATGTCTTATATGTCATAGCAGTCATATATGTGACATATATGAAAACATCATGAGACAATGTTGTTATTTTAAAATAATTTTAATGAATTTAAGATAAGAAAACATCTTACATTCACCCAGATATTTACCATTCCCAATAACCTTTATTTATCCCTTAAGTTCCATATTTCTCTCAGGTGTCATTTTTCTTTAGCCAGAATTTTCTTTAGCATTTCATGTAGTATAGGTCTGCTAACAACATTTTGTTTTAGTTTACCTTTATGTGATTTTTAAGAAATTTTATTCCTGGGGTGCCTGGGTGGCTCAGTCGTTAAACGTCTGCCTTCAGCTCAGGTCATGGTCCCAGGGTCCTGGGATCGAGCCCCACATCGGGCTCCCTGCTCCACGGGAAGCCTGCTTCTCCCTCTCCCACTCCCCCTGCTCGTGTTCCCACTCTCTCTGTGTCTCTCTCTGTCCAATAAATAAATAAAATCTTAAAAAGAAAAAGAAATTTTATTCCTCTAGAATATATTCATTCAATTCTGGATTGACAGTTTTTCTTTTTTTCTTCTTTGAGCACTTCAAAAATATTGTTGTACTGTCTTCTGACTTGTTTTTTTCTCATGAGAAATTCTCGGTCATTTGAATCATTGATTTCCGTTTGGAAAGTATTCTTTTCCTGTATCTTTTTTCAAATTTTTCTCTTCTTAGTTTTAGCAGTTCACTTAGGATGTGTCTAGGTATGGTATTTGAATTTATTTGTGTTTGAGGTTTGCTGGTTATGATTCTGTAAGTTTTTCTTTTATTAAATTTGGGAAATTTTCAGCCGTCATTTCTATGAACACTTTTAATGCCACATTCTGTCTTTCTAATAAATCCTAGGAATCAAATTAGGCATGTGAGCCATATTGTCCTAGGCTATCCTAGCCAGGAATCTTAATCTTCAGGTCCCTGAGGCTCTGGGTTTTTTTTTTTTTTAATCTTTTTACTTTGTTCCTAAGATTGGATAATTTCTATTAATCTATCTTCAAATGCTCTGACCCATGCCTCCATCATCTCTGTTGTTCTGTTACTGAACTCCTCCAGTAAAATTTTTGTTCCAGATATTGCTTTTTCTTCTGAAATTTCCATTTGCTTCCTTTTAATACTTTTTCTTTCACTGCTATTGTTTCCTATTTCTATTCATTTTGAGTATTATTTTCGTTACAACAGTGGACGTAGATATAATAGCTACATTAAAATCTTTCTCTGATAATTCTAATATCTGACATTTTGGGGTACACCTCTCGTTTATTTTATCCCGTAAAAGAATTGCATTTTCCTGGTTATTATTACAATGTGTTATTTTGAGTTTTATCCTGGACAATATAAGTTTTGTGTTGCATAGACTCCCCGAGGATGGTTGATGACTTTGGTTTTGGTGTCAGTTAATCTGGTTAGATTCAAACTAAGCTCTACCTCATTTCCAATGGGCTGGTCAGTTTGGTTCCTTAAGACTTCCTTGTGCTGCTTTGAATCAGTCTTGAATTTGCATTGTTCAGGGATTAATCTGAGACATATGCATGTTTATACATAGGATTTTGGGTCCCCATCTTACTTTCCAGAGGTTGGGCATGGTTACCCAGACTCCTCATTTTAGTTTCTCTAGCCAGAAAAATGATAGGGTTTCTGTCAGGGTTTTAATTGCTTGTGCTGTGCTATCTGGTATTGTGATGCATTCTTGGGGCAAAGCTGAAAAAAATTTAAAAAGAAAACTCAGGATCTTCTCTGTTGCTTCTTCAAGTTTTGACTCCCCTCCATAATCTGCTTTTTTCTCTTCATCATCCTCTGACAGTATATTTTTATTGTCATTTTTTGGTGTTTTATAAAGTTTATAGTTATTAGTGGGAAGGTTTGTTTCTGGAAAGATTAAATTGTCATATAAAAACTAGAGTCTATGTTTTAATAAAGTATCTAGTGATTTTATATATGCATTAAAGTTTGAGAAGCACTTTGATTATATCAAGAATTCTTAACCTTATTTCACATAAAAATCACCTGAGTTTTTTTAAAATCCTAATTCTCAGGACATACCCCAGATCAATTACATCAGAATTTTGGGGCAAAGGGTCTAATTATTGGTATATTTTGAATATTCCCATGTGATTTCAATATATAGTCAAGTTTGAGAGGTTTTATCTTATAGTATATTTACATATCAATTGCCTCAAGAGTTTTATGTTCCCCTTCACATAAGGTATTATTTTTAAGAAAGAACAAACATGGGAGAACCTCTGAAAAAAGTAGAAGACACCCTTTTATAAGAGACATTTACATTTAAATCTGTTTATAAGGGTGTCTCCCTTTCTGTACCAGGAATAGAGGGATGTCTCTAAGTCTCTAGAATCTCTTACCAATGGAGAAGACCCCAACTTAAATCTGCATAACAACCTCAACCTTGTTTACTGTGCTTTGCCTGCTAGCCTCTCATAACTGGCATCCCCAGTCCCCCAGATCTTGCTTTTGTCTTTAACTGGAGATGGTATTTAAAGTGGTGGCTTGGGTCATTTGGGGGAGTTACTCAGTTTTGCTAGGTCTCTCCCAAGCACACAGGAGGTATACATGTTATTAAACTTCTGTTTGTTTCCGTCCTGTTACTCTGTCTCTTTATTACAGGGAGATCTCAGCTAAGATCCTAAAAAGGTAAAGGGAAAATTATTTTTCTCCTCCACATGTAACAGAGTTCTATTTTAAGGTCAGAAGAAATTATGTGAAAGTTAATCTGTCTAGATGTTTGGAAAATGAATCTTAATCTAGAACAGTGTTTCTCAAATACCGTATGGCCCAATGACCACTTGTGTAAGGATTTCCCATGCCTCTAAAATCCAGATACTAGGGCCTTAGCCCAAGCAAAAGCAATCAGAATCTTTAGGGGTGGAACCCAGGGAAGGACATTTTAATAAGTTCTACTAGGTAAATCGTATGCACACTAAAGTCTGAATGGCCAAAATTATATCTTACTGTGAAAATAAATGAGCTTGAATTGTACTTTTATATTGCATGAGCTCTATCTTAAAATTTTTACAATACTGGGCAAGAGTTTTACTTCAACAATTACCTTGTAGACTTGTGCAGCAAGTTGGGAATTGTGAGACTGTTCAGAGTGTTGGACTTGTCTGCAAGCTATAATGCAATGGTTTTTCCAATGATTTGCTCAACTGTTTGGTACTGATATCTTTTTAAATATAAGAGTATGCCACCTGGTTCTGACTAGGAATTATTACATCAAATGCTTTATGTATAAATTTATATTAAGGAAATTTAGTTGTGTTTATTAGCACTTTGTGAACATATTCTGCAGAATCATTAATTTCAAATACTTCATGTAGAAATTGAATACTTACTAATTTCAAATGGGATACTTCAAATAGAGAATTTGGTTGCTTTCATTTTGACTCCCAGTACTGAGGCAAATAATGATTTTACCTTTAACTATTTGTTCATTCATTGCACAGAATCTTACTGAGCTAATAGTAAGAGTCAAGGGTCTACAAAGAAGAGAACAGACACAGAGTATTCCATCAAGGAACTTATTGTCCATCTCTCCAACCAGCACTTGGTATATTGCCTGATACAGGGAGAGTGATAAAGAAATAATTTTACGTAAATGGATGAGCAGTAGTAAAAATAATATAGGTATAAATAATAGTGATCATTTCTTGAATAATGTGGTCTGTACTTTAAGAGAGGCACACATACTGACCAAGCAAGATTCAGAGAGGATAAAAATTATTTCAGAGTAGAAATGTCAGAAAGGATTTTGTGAAGAGATAATATAGAAACTGGAGCTTGGAGGAAAAGAGCCTGCTTCTCACCCACTCATTCATTTCTCCTTAAGGAAGGTGAGGTCACTTATCTTATTCATGAGTTTTTGGGATAACGAACAGGACATGTATAGATTTTTCCCTTTCTCCCTATCTTTGTTGGTAGTGTAGAGAAGGAAAAATAGTTTTCCCTCTACCTTTATAGGTTCTTGGCTGAGACCCCCTATAATAAAAGACAGATTAACAGGAGAGAAATAAACAGAAGCTTAATAACATGTATACCTCCTGTGTTTCCTGGGAGATGCCCAGGAAAACTGAGTAACTCTCTGAAATGGTCCAAGTCATCACCTTAAATACACTCTTCAACTAAAGACATAAGATTTTGGGGGTTGATAAAAGCCCGTTAATGGGAGATGACCAGGAAAAGCATGGTAGACAATGGTGAAGTTGTTATATAAATTTAAGCTGGGGGCCTTCTCCACTGATAAGAGTTTCTGGATATTTAGAGTCATCCTTCTCTTTCTGGTACAGAAAAGGAGACACACTTTGAAATGGAGATTTCCTTTATAAATATAAATTTCCCTTATAAAAAAAGTTAACTTCAGAGCTTTTCCTGTGTCTGTTCTTAAAAATAACTGGTTCAAGATAATGCTTAGGCCAAAGAGGCATATTTTGGGGTGGCATGGACTGTTTCCTTTTAGTAGTAAGGCTGATTATGTCTTGTTTTTCCATGCCATAAATTTTATATGATGCCATTGTAGGAATAAGTCTATGATTGTTCAATGCTGCCTAGGACTGGCCAGGGTAAGTCTGCCTAATTCTAGTGTATTGGGAAGCCTATTGTTCTCAATTATCTAAGCCACAATCTTCTGTATTAATATTATCAGTAGTAAGGGGCTTCTTTGTTGTTCATCTACTGACTCCTTGGTCTCTTTCAGTTATTGGTTCAGTTACTGCACGTGAAAAGAAATGCGATACATTAGCACCCTAAAATACCAACTAATTACTATTTATCGAGTGTCTATTATATGTCAGGTATTGTGCTAAGTGATTAATGAATATTTTGCTTAGTCTTTGTAACAATTGTACAGGGGGTGGGGGCAGTTTACCAATGATCACTTTTATTTTATATGTGAAGAACTTGAGTTTATAGGAGTTAGGCCACTTGTCCAAGGTCACATATCCATATATGGGAGGTGACCAGGAAAAAGCATGGTAGACAATGGTGAAGTTGTTTTCACCTAAATCTGTCTGGCTCTATTAAGTTATACAGAAGAGGAGTAGAGGTGAATGACACAGTTGATCACAGGCAAAGATTCAGAAAAGTGGGCTGAATAGAGTATAGAGTAAATATTTCAATCTTGTTGGTATACAAGATCTGAAAATGTAGGCTGTGGACATGTAGCTGAATTTTCAGCATGATGTACATATAGTTGAACATAAAAGCCTAAAAGTATAAAAACAAAACAAAAAAAGATCGGCTGTGTACGTAGAAAGTTTGAGTTAGATTTACTGCTATTTAGGGTGGATGGATGACTGATAGCATGACACAGGAAGTAATCATAGTGTAAATTATTTCAGAATAGGGGCTGACTCTTCCATTTAGCTTTCAAATTGGAAGATGTTATCTTCCCTGATAAAGGAAAGGAAGGTCTATGAAACTTCTCCATTGCAGCACGAGAAGGTGATTTATAGTAAGGCCTATCTAGACAGAGGTAGCTTCATGAAATATTTTGCAGAATTGGAAGAAAATTCATTTGTACATTGGGATGGCAGTGAGGAATTTCTCAGAACATTAAAATAAATTTTCTTCTGGGAGTTAAATTAGGTAAGTTTCATATGATAGGAAGATGAAAAATGATTTTTTGAACTAATCAGTGAAACTGACATATCAAAAGATAATGGTTTAAAAATATTCTAAAATGTAGAGGAATTAATCCAGGACTAACATCGAAACATTTCTTTACCCATTTAGGCTAAGGATTTTGCCCACACTTAGGAGTGGAGAACTTGGTGTTGAAGAGCGGAAGTCCATACCCTACCTTGATCCTGATCACCCTTGTTCTCTTGATCAAGAGCAGATTCACTTTTCAAAAAAGCATATATTTCTTGTCTTTATTATCTCCCCAAAGGATAACAACCAAACAACAACAATAAATTTCAAATACTCCTCTAGGAGAGAAACCTGAATTGGGTGAGCATAGAAAATAATTAGAAATACTGTCTTTGTGATCGAGCATGGACAGACTGGCAATATGACAGGACTTCTTCATGTCACCTTGGTGCAAAATGTCTTGTAAGGTCTTCAGCTTTACAAAAGACAATCATCATTGTAATTATAATTTATGGAATAAAACTTAAATATTTTAAGGCAATATCTCATTTTATAAAGACAGCTTATCCTTAAGGGTTTTAATGTTGTAAATAACATGAATAATCATACAATTTAAACAGAACAGTTTCAATCTGAATATGGAAATTCTTGATTTTAATAAAGCTTCAGGTTATGTACATTCTAAAAATGGGCCAAGAAGAGACATTGTGCCCTTTTTAGAGGCATGTAAACACATTTAATATTTTTTCTATTACTTCAGTCACTGAATATAATAAATTCAAAATACATCCAATTACAGCACAATGGGATTCAATCCAGAAATTTGCTATGATGCAGGATTTAATGTATCAACCCTATTAACTTTCAGTTTTCAAAAACATAATCCATATTACCTGAAAGGAATGTTAGCAGTAGTAATTGGTGAAACATATTGTGAGGACATTGCCTTTTTATGAGTATAAGATTTTATATTTTAAGTCCAATACTGAAAAAAATCCTAATGATTTCACTTGTAAGGAAAAAAAGGTTTACTAAAATTGTAACTAGAAATGTTCAAATTAACATATGGAAATGCTGCTGAGAGGTTGAGACCCCACCACATTTCAGAAGTTTCTACTGACTTTAACAATACACAGGCCATCAGTTAATGTAGCAAGAAATACTGCAATACAGTAAGTGGGCAGAAACCAAACTGAGTGGGTTGAGAAATAAATGGAAGGTGAAGAAGAGACAACCACTGTAAACAGACCTTGAAAAGTTGTCAATAAAGGAGAAGAGAGAGATAAGGTACTATCTAGAGAATTTACATCAATGAGGAAAGTTTTTCTTCTTTTTATCATTTATTTTTAATACATGAGAGACTGAAATATGTATCCATTTATATGGGAAAATGAAGCCTTATCACAATGTGTTTATCTATTCATTACTTGATAAACATTTGTTCCCCCCTCAGCAGTTTTTGGTTATTATTAATAACTTATAAATATTTGCATACATGACTCTTTATGGGAATAGAGCTAGTAAAAATGCTCTTCTTATCAATATTTCAGTTTTTTTGAAAAAAAATAAAAAACTCCTTATATTGCTGCAAGCCTTTGGTTAATTTCCAGAATTATTTAAAGTTGACTATGTCAGATTATTTTGCCAGTGTTCTTATTACTTTTATAGAGGATTGGCCTTAAAGAGTTTTGGCCATTTTTCTTGACTAAGTGCTCCCTGGATTGCTGCAAGCATTTCATTAGTTTCCAGAGTTCTGAAATTGTTGATGTTGGTATTTTTTGCCAGTTTTCTCACTGATTTTATGGAAGAGAGAATTTTTATAGGTTCTTATTCTACTATTGGTTCTGCTGACAAACCTAGCCTTTGCTTCTTTAAATATTTTTTCTGACCGTTATCTTTTCCCATCTACAATCACACATATGTTAGACTTTTATGTATTTCCCTGTACATCTCTGAGGCACTGTTAATATTTTTACAGCATTTTTTTCTATCTGTGGTTTAGATTCAATAATTTCTATTGTCATATATTTAGGTTCAGTTACTTTTTTTTCCTGCCATCTTATCTGTTGTTAAATCCATGCAATGAATTTTTCATTTCAAGTATTGTATTTTGAGGCTCTAGAAATTCAACTTTATCTGCTTTAACATCTATTTCTTATTATGTTTATGCCTTTCTTTAAATACTGGTACATTGTGGTAATAGCTTTTGTTTAATTTTATTATGTTATGTTAATCACCATACAGTCCATCATTAGTTTTTGATGTAGTGTTCCATGATTCATTGTTTGCATATAACACCCAGTGCTCCATTCAGTACGTGCCCTCTTTAATACCCATCACCAGGCTAACCCATCCCCCCAGCCCCCTCCCCTCTAGAACCCTCAGTTTGTTTCTCAGAGTGCATCATCTCTCATGGTTCGTCTCCCCCTCCGATTTCCCCCCTTCATTCTTCTCCTCCAGCTATCTTCTTCTTTTTTTTTTTTAACATATAATGTATTATTTGTTTCAGAGGTACAGATCTGTGATTCAACAGTCTTACACAATTCACAGCGCTCACCATAGCACATACCCTCCCCAGTGTCTATCACCCAGCCACCCCATCCCTCCCACCCCCCAGCCCCCACCCCCCACCACTCCAGCAACCCTCAGTTTGTTTCCTGAGATTAAGAACTCCTCATATCAGTGAGGTCATATGGTAATTGTATTTCTCTGATTGACTTATCTCACTCAGCAGAATACCCTCCAGTTCCACCCTTGTCATTGCAAATGGCAAGATTTCATTTTTTTTGATGGCTGTATAATATTCCAGTGTGTGTGTGTGTGTGTGTGTGTGTAGTAATAGCTTTTTGATCTACTTTTCTGCTATTTTCATCATCTTGCTCATATCTGGGTCTGTTTCTATTGACTTTTTTTCTCCCAGTCATGGGTCTATCTTTCTGCTTCTTAAAATGTCTAGGAACTTAGACATTGCCATTTTACATTGTTGAGTGTCTGGCTTTTGATATCTTCATAAAAGAATGTCTTTGCCTATTTATTTTTTTGGCAATGATTTAGGTTACTTACAGGCCTGCTTGTCCTTCAGAGGCTGATATTTAGGCTTTCTTCCATCATATTTATAGTAACCTTTACTCTAGGGTTATTCTATGCCTACTTCTCAAGCATGATCCTTCTGGGGTGTCTACTTAATTCTCTGGGCATTCAACATAGACTCTCCATCCTGGCTGGTTAGAACTCAAAAATCACCATTGTCCTATGTCAACTCAAGGAATTGTTAAACTTATCAATCTCCAGGATATGTTATTTGTCCTTTTGGAGTTTTATACCATACATGCCTAGCTTAATATTCAGCTGAAATCTAAAGCAATTTCTATGTAGAAATTTGCAGTTCTTGTTCTGCATATCTCCTACTTCTCTAGTTATCTACTCTGTTATTTTTAGATGCTTCATCTTCAAACTCACATCTTTGCCTCCTTAAATTAGCAAGACCACTTCTCTAGCTAGTTCTGTGCTCCAGAAAGGCATACAATTGTGGTGGTCTTGGGGCTCAGTTCATTTACTTTTTTTGAGAGGGAATTTTCACAGTCCTAAGCTGATTGTTATCTATCATCTGGAAACAATTGTGTCATATATTCTGCCCAGTGTTCTAGTTTCACAGCAGGAGAGGATGTTTAGTATCAGTTAATTGTTATAGCAAGTAGAAAACAGAACCTTCTTTGTAATTGACTTGTTACTTCTTCCCGAATGCCTACGTGTATCTTTCTTTATCCTTGAAATTCAGTAACTTCCAGATAGGTTCTCATTGCTAAATGTTCTGTACATTTTTTCCCCTGAGATACAGTATATCCTTTTTATCTGCATATTCAGGCCTTTCTTAGCCTTCATTTGTCTTGCTTCATTCTTCAGGAACACCAGTTCTGTGTGAGTTCGAAATCTTTTCTCCAGTTTTCAGGTATTGTTTTCAGTATTTTAAAATCTTGCCTTCAGTCTCATAAAATCTTGCTTGTCTTTTGCTTTTATTTAGTGTAATTTGTTCATGCTTTTCCATTAAGCCCCACTATATTTTCAATAATGTTTATGTATAATTATGTTAGTTTTAATATGATCTCGTATCTATACTGTTTAGATCTTTCTTTTCCACTTATATTCTGGGTTCTACTAGCCTTTCTTTTCCATCACCATATAAGTTTTGATCCTCTGTTTTCTTATTGGAGTTGTTTCTTTGTTTTCCAACTCATGCTATTTGTAATTTTTTTGAGACTGTGAAGACATAATTGTCTGAAGCTATTCTTTGGATAGTTTTCTCTTTTTTTGGATAATTTTCTTTTTGATATGTGTTATTCTTCCCCCTTCTGCTTGTGTTTAATGCCTTCTCTTAATTAAAAAATAACTTTTCTCAATTTATTTTGGAAAATTTAATGCTTATTGCTTTGAGATTATCATCTTTTAATGGGGTCAGCCATGTTTTAGGGTTGGGGGCAGAGATAATGATGTGAAGATGCCAATATCTTTGACATGGGTTTATTTCCTCGGCCAGCTTCTCACCAAAGATGTTTATCCTTTTTCACTAGTGGTATGTCTTCTCTCAATTACTAGCATACAAGTGATTGGTCATTCACAGTAAATCCCTTAAGCTATGGGTTCTCCATTGTGTGCTGTAGTGATTATTGTTTCTCTTCTGAGAAACAGTGATTATTCCATTTTATCTCTGGCAATCCCAGCTGGATATAAGGTTAGATCATGATAACATGTTATATCAGTATGATTTCTTCTTCAAGTCCATATCCCATGCCATTCTGCAGTGCCAATCTGAGTTTCTGCAGAGATATTCCCAGTTTCTCTTGTTGTCTCCCCATCCTTCTAAATCTAATTACTCAAAAGGGTTGTTGAATATAACACTAGAGATAGCACTAATTATGTTGGAGGAACTCTGAATCCTTCTCAAAGTATAAAGAGGTATGTGCTTTATGTCTGAATCTTGTCCCTTGCTTTTATTCATATTTCGTAGTGTTTTGTAGACATGCTTCAAAATTTGTGGATTGAGGTTGTAGTTATTGCCTCATGACTTTGAAGACAAATCCACCCCCCATACATATTAGCATGCACACATACACGCATGCATGCACACATGCATGCATGCACACACACATGCTCTACTCTGCTCTTTCTATGCTATTGAGGGATTTTGAGAGAAGGTAGTAGAATAGTAAAATAACATTGCTCTCCAATTTTTAACTGGAGATCATGTATTAGTTTTAATAGAATTTCAGGTAGAATAAAAAGTATATTATTTAGGGAGGATAAATCGTTCCCTGTTTTGTAGAAGAAATAGAATATACTTTTGTGCTATTCTACCACTGAAACAAAAATCAAAGTCATTTGTGTAGATGATCTTTAAGAGCTTGGTTTCCACACCAGTAACTAAAGAATTTTTATGGCAAAAGTCCATCCCCCCACCTCCCCAGGCCTTGTTTATCTAAAGGAAATTAGTTAGATGTTCCATAACCCCTTGCTACTCATGTGATCCTTGGACCAACAGCATAGACTTCACTAAGGAGGGTGTAAAAATATAATTAGGAATTAGGATTTGCATTTTAACAAGATCTTTAGGTGATTTCTATTCACATTAAAGTGTGAAACGCACTGATATTACTAGAAGTGTTTCCAGACCTTAGAAAAAGTTTTACACACAATGCCGGCCCAAAAAAGATTTGTGCCTCCACCTTTCTTTCTTCAGTAGCCATAAAGTAACTGTTACCAAGAACCAGTTATATGGTGATGACTTTCTGGAAAAAAAGAAAAGCCCTGATTCCTATAGTTTAGTTTCCTTGTCATGAATACTCCCACCATGGCTGATTTCAAGCTAACAATTTGATGTCACTGAATGTGGAATTGGGAAGAAACATGAACAGTCTGTTCCTGCTTGCCTATGTGAGCTGGTTCCAGCACACCACTGCTAAGTATCTATTTATTGCTTTTGCTATTATATAAACACAAGCTCTCTTACCAAGTTCCATGATATATGAGGGCTTTTTGGATGTCCTTTATTTCTATATTAATCTATTTGTGTATTTTTAAATTCTCTCTCTCAAGTGATTGTAAGCTTGGCAAAATGAAATATTAAGATAAAATTAAAACTAACAACTCTATCTCTCCTTATCCTTTTAATATTTACTAGTTACAATATCTTAAAATTTTGTTTTATAAACCAAAGTTTTCATATGTCTCGATTTTTATGTTAACTATATAATATATAATATTTTGGTCTTCAAAATAAACAATAATTTTCTTTTTCTTCTGGTACATTTTAACATTTTATTACTTCGTGTAATCATTTGAATGCTCTTGTGGAAGGAACAGTGTGGACATTTTACAAAGAAAATGGTTGACTTGGACAAGGTCACAAGACAAATATAGAGACAAAAGAAATGAGAAACTGTAAGCCCAGTTTTTCTGCATCCCAGTGATGGTAGTCATTTGTGTTAAAGAAATTTTATGTAGTGAATGATAGAAGGAATTTCTTAGAAACTGTAGTTGACTCTATTATGGGTCTAAAATTCTTGGGCATTGTGAAAGAGATTAAGTGGCAAATAACATTATGCATTATTGCATATGCAATATGCAATAAATCACCAGATTTAGGTGATCAAGCTTATCACTGCCTTCTCTGCCTTTCTCTTTAGCCAATTTTTAAATTATTCCATGATGATCATTTTGGTATCTTTCCCTTTTATATTCATCAGAAACTTTATCCATTATGCATATGATGAAAGAGACAGAGAAGTTAAATAGATTGCTCAAATATATACAGATATTTTGTAAATTGCACTGCCAAGTTAAAGTCTAGTTCCATCTGAATCTCAAACTCTTGTTTTCCTTTATTATATTACACTATATATGTTTATTGTCCTTTATTTCTTATATTGAGTATGAATTATTTACTTTAAGAATTTTATAGTATAAGTATTCATACTCAAGTCTTGAGAAAGTTGGTCAAATAGCAACTGTGTGCAGTTAGTGTTCAGAGATGTATCAATAAGACTGTTCCAATCTTTTAATACATAAAAAGTTTTCAGCTACCTACAATTACAAAAATACTTTACATCAAAAATAGAAATACTAATGGAAACAGAAAGTAGATTAGAGGTTCCCAGGGGCTTGGTGGAGGGGGAAATTTGGAGTTATTGCTTAATAATTACAGAGTTTTTGTTTGGGATAATGAAAAAGTTTTGGAAATAAATAGTAGTGATGGTTGCATAACATTGTGAGTGTAGTTAATGCCATTGAATTGTTAAATGTTTAAAATGGAAATTTTAAAGTTATGTATATTTTACATTGATTTAAAGAAACTATTAAAAACAGACAAGTCCTCAGATAAACAAAAATTCACATGGCCATCATGGTGCCTACATTTGTAGAAAATAATCTTCTTTGGAAATGCTCCCAATTACTTTTTTATAGCCTAGAGAGTCTAAGCAAAGTTTCTTTTTTTGCCAACATAGCTAATCCTGATAAGAATTTCTATATTTGAATGAAATTTTTATAATTAAAGGGAAATTATATTATGTTACAATGAGAATATTAACCATATAGGGGCCTTTTGACTGATATCAATGTGTTCATTTTCCACCAAAGCCAAATTATAACCAGAATTTGGGGATTGGTAAGATTATCATAATGAGAATAATACTAATGATTAGGCATAGCCTTTAACTTGGAGTTACTTTGTAGTTCTTCCCTGAGACCTTATACTATACTTACACAAATACTTTTATGGTCCTTCTTTTCTGTTATGTGTGGAATTTATTAGTTTGACCTCTAATTCTCAGATTTAAACCTTTTTATCTCAAAGAAGACTTTCATGGTTTCTGCAATCCAGGTTTGGCACTCTATTACTTTATGCCCCCGAAGTGCCCTGTAACTCTCCATTACTATACCTGGCTGACTTATTTATCCACTGGTAATTATCTGTTTAATATTTTTACTCCCAACAAGACTATGTGTTCTGTAAGGATAAGGATGGAATTCTATTCACTTTTATATTCCTTTAGTTTTCATTTTTACTGGTCATAATTCTCCTTATCCAGAAAGACATCTTGTTTTTTTCTCTCAGGGCTGCTCCATACCTAACCTGTTTTTACCTTATCAACAATATCCACAGAGAGTTTTTTCCTGACCATTCTAATTAGATCCCTATTCAATTCCCTACTGCTATACCCTTTATTTCCTTCCATTAACTTATTGTGACTTTATTTCTATATTAATCTATTTGTGTATTTTTAAATTCTCTCTCTCTCTCAAGTGATTGTAAGCTTAGTGACAGGAAAGACCGTATATGTTTTATTAGCCATTGCATTTATAACACCTAATCTAGTACTAAGCACACAGTTAACACTCAATAAACATGTATTGTCTATCTAACTTATTATCTCCTTAGGATTCTTTTTCGAAGAAAATGTGGGTTTAAATAATAAAATTTATAATATCCTATAGAAAATCTACATGGATAATGCTTATATATATTTTTCTTTTTGTGACATGGCTGAATGGTGTTCTGTAGACATATGCTAATGATAGTTTATATTTCAGTTTGAAGTGAACTACAGTACATGGTCAAAAAAATGGTTCTCTAATTCAAAAATTTACCATGTACAGCTTCTCAAAATGGTACTTTAAAAGGGTTAAAATATAGATCTCAACATCCCTCTGCATTTTCTAAACGCTAAGAACTCCCTGAAGTTATTGGAGCAATAAATGAATACTCCTCTACTAGTCAATGAATATTCTGGAGAGATGCCTATACGTTAATTAATACTTTTGAATTTTTATTCCTTTGCATGTTCAAAGTCAATATGTTTTGCTTGAAATATTGATTTTTGATTATGTATCTCTTGAAAAAGTTTTACCTCTGGCTTTGAAATTTTCTTGCTTAAAGCGATCATCTAAAGCATATTTTACATTGGGTTTTTACTGTAAGTGGCAAAACAACACACCTACTAAATGGAACCTTCTGTCTCCATGGAGTAGAGGTTAGGTTTCAGGAAGCAGTGACACAGCTGTGGTGGACTGAGCTGAGAGCTCATTTTTCTAAGTCTTTGTGTTTTGGATTTGGTCAGATAAAATATTTGGTCTACATACATTGAAAACATTTTAAAAGATAAATGCTTTTAGAGATTCATTTCTCTTTAATAATTTCCTAGAATCTAAGAAAGATATACCATTTTGGAATCCTTAAAAGTCTAAAATAAGTTGAATGGGATCAGAGTAATTCTTACTAAGCTGCTGGCTGGCAATAGAAGAAGGTGGGATGTAAAAAATAAATAATCCAGTTAAGAAATGGGCAGAAGACATGAACAGACATTTCCCCAAAGAAGACATACAAATGGCTAACAGACACATGAAAAAATGCTCAACATCACTCATCATCAGGGAAATACAAATCAAAACCTCTTCACACCTGTCAGAATGGCTAAAATTAACAACTCAGAAAACAACAGATGTTGGCAAGGATGCAGAGAAAGGGGAACCCTTCTACACTGTTGGTGGGAATGCAAGCCGGTGCAGCCACTCTGGAAAACAGTATGGAGGTTCCTAAAAAAGTTGAAAATAGATCTGCCATACAATCCAGCCATTGTACTACTAGATATTTAGCCAAAGGATACAAAAGTGCTGTTTTGAAGAGACACATGCACCCCGATGTTTATAGCAGCATTATCAACAGTAGTCAAATTATGGAAAAAGCCCAAATGTCCATCAGTGGATGAATGGGTAAAGAAGAAGTGGTATATATATACATATATACTCAGCCATCAAAAAGAATGAAATCTTGCCATTTGCAACAATGTGGATGGAACTAAAATGCATTATGCTAAGCGAAATAAGTCAGTCAGAGAAAGACATACATGAGTTCACTCATATGTGGAATTTAAGAAACAAAACAGATGAACATAGGCAAAAGGAAGGAAAAATAAAATAAGATAGAAATAGAGAGGGAGGCAAACCATAAGAGACTCTATAGTTAAGAGAACAAAACTGAGGGCTGCTGGAGGTGGGTGGAGGGATGGGCTAAATTGGTGATGGGGATTAAAGAAGGCACTTGTTGGGATGAACAGTAGGTGTTATATGTAAGTGATGAATCACTAAAATCTCCTGAAACCAATACTACACTATATGTTAACTAATTTGAATTAAAATAAAGAGGGTGGGATGCATTAAGATATTAAAAGCTCATCTTGTCAAACTGATCAGTGTGTATAGAGGGGCAGACACTTGCCTAAATCACTTGCCTAAAATCACACAGTGAGTGAACAGCAATTCCAGTCCTTGAGCCAATAAACCTAGTTCCCACTATAGGTTCTCCCCCTATGTGCTCACATATATGGAAACTCATCACTAGACTTGTTCCATTTATAAATAATAAGGGATATAGGTCTGGGTAAAGCATTTAACATTAAATAGGATGCTTTTAGCAGACAGAATCAATAACTTAAGTCCCAAGATCATTTTAATCTTGAATTTTTTTCCTTATTGTGTCTGTTATTTGGTGATCAAAATGACCAAAAGTAATAAGAACAAACATGCATACTTGATGATATATTGAACGAGTATCATTATGAGTTTCAAAAGCTTTGTTTTTAAAATTTCCATATGATAGTAATAGATTACTCATGTTTCTACAGTCTTATTTATTTTTATTTTTTAATTTTTTTATTATGTTCAGTTAGTCAACATATAGCACATCATTAGTTTTTGATGTAGTGTTCATTTTTTTTTAAGATTTTATTTATTTATTTGACAGAGAGAGACACACAGTGAGAGAGGGAACACAGGCAGGGGGAGCAGGAGAGGGAGAAGTAGGCTTCCTGCTGAGCGGGGAGCCCAGTGCGCGGCTCGATCCCAGGACCCCGGGATCATGACCTGAGCTGAAGGCAGACGCTTAACAACTGAGCCACCCAGGTGCCCCTGATGTAGTGTTCAACGATTCCACCCATGTTGTGATGAGCACTGGGTGTTCTACAGACTTTTAGATTTACAAAGTGTTTTCATGTTTGTTATCTCTATGAATTCTCGTGACAAGCCTGCCTTCAATGTAGATATTTATTTTCTTTTGGAGATGATGGACTTGAAATTCTATACATTTGGGAATTGTATGTTACTCAGCTTGGTGATGACAGAGGCAGGATTCAAACCTTTGTCTTCAAACTTTAGGATGCATCAGAACCCCCCTGTAGGTCTTCTCAAAGCAGTCTTCTGGGTCAGAGTTCCTGATTCAGTAGATTGAGGTGGAAACCTAATTATTTGTAGTTCTAACAAGTTCTCAGGTGAAATTCATATTGCTAGTCGACAACCACTGGTGTAGTCAGTCCTAGACCCAGTCTGCGTTCTCATGTGATCTTTCTTATAGAATGGATATGTTTCAAAAGCAAGTGTTTTGCCTAATCCCTTTCCTCAAATTTATTAGTAAGTCCTCTTTACATTTAGCAAGTTGTTAAAGCAGTATTTTGTATTTTTTATTTCCCCACATCAGTGATTTTTTTAAATAGAGAATAGATAATTGGGACACCTGGGTGGCTCAGTCAGTTCAACATCCTATTTGTGATTTTGATTCAGGTCATGTGTTGTGGGATCCAGCCTGGCATCGGGCTCTGCAACTGTGGGGAGTCTGCTTGAGATTCTCTCCCTCTGCCCCTTATCTCTCTCTCAAATAAATAAATCTTTTTAAAAAAAAGAAAATAGATATCAACATAAGTGTATTACCCATTTAAAGAGTTATATATCATTTTGTTATATTAAAGTAAGTTTCATCAATGGTTTTTAAATACATTTTATTTTATGGTTAGCTCTATCTTGTCTGCTGATATTCCATTTATAGTTCTGTTGATGATTAAGTAGGGTTGATACTATTTCCTGAATCTACTCCCAAATATGCTGAACGCTAAATAGGATGAAAACCTAAAGTAAATTACTTCTGAAAACTGCAGTGCTTCAGTGGGTAATTAATTACCACCTGGAAACTTTAACTGTGTCCTAAATTAGAGGCCTTGTGCTTGATAGGTTTGTAAAATCATTAGACATTGAATTTAAAATAGAAGTTTATAACTAAAATCTTATTTTTATTAGGTGACTGCAAGGTGAATTTTAAAAGATAACATCTAAGCAGTTTTATAACCATCAGTTATGTTTTTATTAGTATTTTCACTTTGCTTGCTTTTTATTTTAAAGATATTTGTATGCCCAACACTCTGGACTGGTCTCAGGTTCCCAGATAAAATACAGGATACCCAGTTAAATTTGAATTTCACAGAAACAAAGGGTAAGCATTTTTTTTAGTATGTCCCAAATGTTGCGAACTTACCCTAAAAATAATTAATTGTTGTTCTTTTGAAATTCGAATTTAATTTGGATTCCTTTTCTTTTTCCTGATAAATATGACAACCCTAGATTGGTCACAAAGATAGAGCCTCACCTACATGTAGTTTTGTTTTGACTACTGGGTGAAACTATAGGGAGCATGTACAAGCACCTCCGTTTAATCTCAGCAGTTATATGAAAAGTAAAATTCAGAGATTCAAAATGTGTACATTGTGTTAATATCATATACTCATACCTAATTTCATTGGTATCTACCATATTTATGATACGATAGATGATAGATAGATGATAGACAGAATGAGATATGATATTTTATCAGCCAAGATGTCAGGACAGTATATTTAACTATGTATTGGATTCACTGTGTCTTCAATGTGTTAAAATCTTCAAGTATCAGCACGCATTAAACACATACTTTCCAAGCACTCAGGATGAGTCAGAATTCACTGTGTTCAAATGTAAGCTTAAATAGATGAACAAATCATTGTCCTCTGTCCTCTTCCAATGAGTTAAATGCCAAGAAAAGGGCATGAAAAGCCAGTATAGCTAAAACAGTGGTTCTCAACCTTGGCTTCACATTGGAATCATCCTGACGGCTTTAAATTGTATGCCCGGGTCCCGGTCTCAGATGTTATTTAATTGGTCTGAGGCCTATCCTGAGAATTGGGGATTTTTAAAAACTCCCTCAAGTGGTTCTAATTTATATCCAAGCTTTCCTAAATTAGTGGTTCTCAAGCTTGTTTGCACATTTAAAGACCTAAGGAGCCACTGAGTAAATACCTGGATGACCAGACCACACCCCAGACCAATTAAATTTTGAAAGGGAAGGAGGTTGAGACTCAGGCTTTAGTGTTTTAAAATCTCCACAAATTTATTCTAATATGCAGTGAATTTGGAGAACCACTATTGTACAGGATTTATATGTTCTTTACACATCTTTCTACTCAGGTATGAACTAGACTTTGAGTATTTGCCTTACCAGAATTTAAGAGAAATTAAAGAAAAGACAGAGCTATAGGAGGTAATGGCAATATTGGTTTTTCCAAGGAGTGAGGAACTCTCTGCTATGTGATCATCATGAAAAAGAGAAGATAATAGGAAAGGCAATGACAAAACATCAAGCATGTACTTGAGACTTGCTTGTGAAATCCATATGGCTTTTAGGTTCCATTTTGGCATATACATTTTTTCTGTACCAGGATAACTAAAAATTCCAAACTGAACAAGAAAAAGTTTTGGAAGCACAAATGTAAAAACCTGCTGCTATGCTGAGTACTGAAAACCCTGCTGTTTTCTCTTCTGTATACATGGCTGAACTGGCCATATGAGCAAGCCAGGTGTGCTTAATAAGCCATGGAAAATTGTGGAAGCCTTCAAGTGGGTCTTCTGAATCTTTAAGATACATTAGTTGAAATGATGGCTTTGTTTTACCTTGAGCCTATATGTCAGGTACTGGCAATTCCTTGATTTAATTAGTTCTCATTTATACATATTAATGCCTATTGATATCTTAATTCACTTCTACCTATATGACCAGATAATACCTTCCATTTTTGTTTTCTCTTCTTTCTGGTGGTAGCAGTGGGTAGGGTGTCAGGGATTGGGGTTGGAACGTGAGTAGAATGGAAAGAACACTGGGTGAACATTCAAGAAAAGGCATTTAGTTCTTGCTCTCCCCAATATTGTATATTTCATTTAATTTTCA
Organism: Eumetopias jubatus; assembly: GCF_037043125.1. NCBI lineage: Eukaryota > Metazoa > Chordata > Mammalia > Carnivora > Otariidae > Eumetopias > Eumetopias jubatus. The sequence goes on from NW_028274817.1 coordinate 5,445,845, forward strand.
GAGCCTTAGCTTCTTTATTGTTCCAATGAATATAGTGTAACACTTGGCTCAAGGCCTCACAGAGTTGCTGAGAGAATCAGATTAGTTTAGTATGTCACCTTCTGTGAGGCAGCTGAAAATGAAGGACTAATGGCAGCAGTAGGAGCAAATGGAGAATTCCTGGAATTAGACATGCCCATTGAAGTGGTGTAAGTGCTGTGGGAATAATCTTTACCCTAAAAGAGATCATTCACTTGCAGGAGTTAGGGGCTGGAGTTGCAGAAGGACCTGGAGGTTTAAAGAGAATGGAAACGTTGGATCATCTTTCCCTGATCTCTAGGGATGAAATACTTTTGGGTAGAGTTACTAGATAAAATAGAGGATACTATTAGTTCATGACCTGGGAGTTCCCCAAGTGAAATTCAAAACTGGACCCTGTACATGGAGGGCAAGGGCAGACCAAAGAAAGCGGCAGGCAATTTCAAATTGGTGGGTGGCAGTTTTAATAAGGGAACTTATATATGAGACTTATCTTGGATGGCTGCAAGGTGAGTAGATCTCTGTACCCGATTGCCAGAATCCGAAAAGTTTATATAGAGGCCCTAATAGGGTTCAGTCATGTATACTGTCTAGATGGTCTCAACACCACATTACTATCTCAAGGCTATGTCCATATCCTTGGGGCAGCTTCTGGGCAGGGAAGGCAAGGGGGGTACATGTTCCAAGGGAGGGGTAATGAACCTCAGATTGCCTGGGTCTAGCTTGTGGGTCCACCAGCAGTCTCATTTTCTCAATGATTTCCAACAAATGATAAGCAGTTAATTTGAATTTGATACAAATAAAATAAAATTTTTAGTATATGTAAATCCCAAATATTACATGGGAAATACTTGTATTAAAAAATCACTTGTTGTTATGAGCACTGGGTGTTATATATAACTAATGAATCATTGAACACTACATCCAAAACGAATGATGCACTATACACTGACTAATTTAATATAATAAAAAATTATTTTAAATCACTCGTTTAAGCAAAATTCAAATTTGACTCGTATTCTATATTTTTATTTGCTAAATCTAGCAGCCCTAATCCTGGGGATCTTAGTGTTGTCAGCTTTGCTTGCTCCTTCTCTCACTCATTGTGGAGGAGAATGTTTTGAGTATCAGTTCCTTGCTACCTGCCTCAGATATCTTTGACTGATAGATGATACTTTAATATTGATAGCACTTTAGAGTTTAGAAAGTAGATTTATATATCTTGCGTGATCTTTATACGGAGCTTCTAAATTGGGAATTTTCATCCCCACTTTACAGATTAGAAAACTGAAAACAGAGTGATTAGGATGCTTTTCCAAGTTTATATGGCTAGTTACTGGAATAATAGGTAATTAGACACAGTCTTTGATTCTATGTGCAATGTTATTTCAACCATGCCCAAGCTGTCTCTTGGACTGATTAGATCTCAGCATTTTATGTTTTACCAGAAACAGATTTTCTTTTGTTTTCCATTATCTAAAACTAGTCCCAGCAGGCATTTCTCCTAATCCAGTTGTTTTGCTTGTGTGATTCCATTGGAGATTTAATATTAATAAGATTGCTATGATTAAAATATATAGCACACTGAAAGTGTCATTGTGGTTTCTTTGACCACATGATTTGGACAAATGTAGTGTTAAAAGAATTTACATTTTCTACCCAGCTGGAAACTCAACAATTCATTTGTGTCTCAGTTTTAAGTAGTTATTTTCTACAAACAGTGTCACAAATTGACTTGAAATAACATAATTATCATACAGTATGTTCTTCTAAAATGTCCCCTTGATTGATACGGCTATTGCATAGCAAATTCTAACTAAATTTCTCCAGTGTAGCATATTTCAAAGAAAACAATATCAGGAAGTATTTAATGGCAAAAACACACATGTAATGACACTATGGAGTAGTGGTTCTCAGAGTGTGGGCCCCTGGACTAGCAGCTCCAGCATTCCCTGGACTGCGTTATTGAAATGCAAATTCCTAGATCTACAGAATCAGAACTCGGGCGTCCTGGCCCAGAGTGTTTAAGTCCTTCAGGGGACATTGATGCATGATAAAGTTTGAGAACCACCGTTAGTTTAACATTCTGCTCTATACCTTCTCAGGGTGAAGAGTGGATGCTGACTTTGAAAAGTTGTGTTTACATACATTTCTCTTCCAACAGTGCAGCTGTAGACAGCATTCCATGTAAGTCTACTCCTTTGTTACAGTCTCTATAATTCTTACATTTTAGAACTTGCTCAGCAAGTAAGGGGAGGACACTGCCAAAATAATGGAAAGAAAGTTATGAAACTGAGTGAACTGAATGGTTAGGTGCAATTGTAAGTGTTCATCCTTTTTGAGTGGGGAAACTTATATTTACTAACGTCTTGTTATATACCAGGCACCATGCTCACCATTTTGCATACATGTCTTGTTTATTTCTCATATCTGTTCTGCCTTGGAAGTATTGTTATGACTATTTAATAGATAACAAAACTGCTCTGAAATATTAGATACCTTGCTCAAAGTTACACTGCTGGTCAGTGACCACTGTTTGGTTTATAATCTAGGTATAACTTATATCCTTTATAAGGGCCCTGGCCGCCCAAGAGTATAATGAGCATTTCCTATTGCTTCCTACCCTGAATTAGTTCTCATCATTCTGCAATATAGTTTTCTATTAACTTGATGGTTGTCTTGAAACCAGAGGGTGAATATAGAAAAAAAATTCAAAGGATTAGTGAAGCATTGCAGTTTCTCTCTTCTGGCCCATAGAGACAGACTTTATAGGAATTCCCTAAAATAAAGCAGATAAATATATTGATATTTCAATTTTATAGTTTACAAAAGTGAATATACCAATAACTCATATAAGCAAACTTGTTATGTATCAGAGGTGGTATTAGAGATTATCAGGGAAAGAATGGACTGTTAAACATGTGATGCTTAGACAATTCATTATCAGATAAGTGAAAAACACAAACCCTAAAATTAGATCCTTACTTTTCACCATACATGAAAATAAATTCCAACTGGGTAAGACCTAAACGTGAATCAAAAAACTTTAAACATGTTTAAATATATATGAGAAAATATTTTCATGATTTTGTGGATAAAGAGGATTTTTTTCCAAGATTTATTTAAAATTAAAATGATGACATCAAAATTTAAAACATTCATGTGACCAAAAAAAGTAAAGATACAATGAAAAAGTTAAAAGACAATAGATTAGGAGAAGATATTTCCAACATACCCAATGGAGAAAGGATTAGAATCCAAAATATATGAAGACATTCTACAAGTGAATAAAGAGAGTATGAACAATCCAGGAGAAAAATACAAATAGGTAATTCACAATAGAGAAAATTGAATGACAAATAAATATATGAAAACTGCTATACCTCCATAGTAATCAGGGGAATATAAATAAAAACTTAGTGAAATACCATTTCATACTCTTCAGACTGGCAAAACTATAAAATCTGGCACTAACAAGTATGTACTCCTAGTGGGTATATAAATTAAGCTGACCATTTTTCAGAAGGCAATTAAGAAATAGCTAGAAAATCTGAATTTGTGCTTGTACTAATTACACTTCTATATATAATTCCTAGGGAAACTCTCCTATTTGAGTGCAAAAAGGCGTGTATCATTGCATCAGTGCAGCACAGTTTGTGATAAGGATTGGAAGTAAATGTGGAATAAATGTAGAAAAATGGACAAAATTTGGTATATTCATGAAGTATGATATTATGTACCAGTTAAAAATAATGAACTAGATTTCTATGCATCAACATGATAGTTTTCCAAAATCTAATGTGGTGGGAAACAAATAATTTGCAGGAAGATACACACAGTATGGAAACCATTTGTGTAATTTAAAAATAAATAATAATATATAGGATTTATGGAGATAAATATATATTTATAAAATATGGATTGGTATGATAAGTAAAAATACATGACTTCTTTTGTGGAGGGGCTAAGGTAGGAGAATACGATTGAGGAGGAAATTCTAGGTGTAAAAGTTATCAGAAAAGTTGCCTATATTTTAAAAACATGAGTATAGCAAAATAATATCTGTCACATTCTAGGCAATGGGTAAACAGATGTTTGCTATAATAGTCTCTGTATTTTTACATTGTTAACCCTTTTTTTCCAAATTGAAAAAAATATCCTGAAGCTCAGAGTGGTATGTAAATTGCATAAGACTGCAAAGGTAATGAAATATATGACTGTGTAAGGGTCAATTCACATGTAATTGAAAGGCTAACTACATTAACAGAAGAGTCAAGTATTTCAAATGGGTCCAAAGAGATTTTCAAGTCTTTCTCTTCATGAAACATTACTGATTAATCCTTGTAGAGTCAGGAAGGGTTTTATTAGAGGCAATTGTTTTCACTATTTTTTTTCCATCTCTGAATTCCAAAATCCATGCTGGAGCACCATCCCCTTTGTTATCTGTAGGTTGATAACTATCTTATAGCTGACACTAAGACATGCTTTCACTATCTTCACAATATTACCAGACAATGACCTGTGCTCATAGAAGATGTGACTGGCTAATTAGTACTTCTTCTCCTTATTTTTAGAATTGATTATTGTAATTCACTGTACCCTGGTCTTCTGGGTATCTGGTGGTATGAGATTCCAGATAATCTAGGATCCTTCTTTGAGTTCTTAAGGAGGGCTTTTCATGAGAGTCCCTCTCCACCTGCCCTAGATTTAAATGAACTGTGGTAAACATAATGCTTAATATTCACTAAAGATTTTACAGTTTTGAAAATATAAATTCATTAATATAATTCAAGACATCTCAGGAAGGAAACCTCTATGATTTAATGCTGAATGTTAGCGACAAAACAACACTAGATAGGGTGTAAGGTGACTTGAGTATTAACACTAGGCCTGCCTCTAACTAGCTCTTAGATTTTGAAACAGCTACTTCTGCAGTCGGGACTTCAGTATTTCTATCTGTATATTGACAGGGATGAACTAATGAGAGATCACAAGATGAGATAAAGTGAGCATAATTGAGCTTGTAGGTACATTTTATTTGATATAGGTATCAATGGCATTTGTTACAGGTGATCACTTCTAGAGATACTTTTTTTTTACCTTTACCTTCTAAGGCACCACGTTCTTAGTTTTCCCTTGTTTTACTGGCCTTTCTTCTTATTCTTCTTTGGGGTGACCCAAGACTAGTCCTTGGATCTCTTATCTAATTACATAGGATAAATTCCATTCACCCCCTTGGGTCATCCAGTCTCATGGTTTTAAAACTGTATATTTATTGACAGTGCCCCAGTATGTATCTTCAGCCTTGATAGCTTCCCTAAATTCCAGACACAACTGCCTAGTTGATATTTCCACTTTTATGTCTAATGTTTTGCTTAAAATTAACATGCCTAAACCTGAACTCTCAATCCCCACCCCTCCTGCACTTCAATCTGCTCTTCAATCCATCTCCTCCATACTCTTTTTTTTTTTTTAAGATTTTATTTATTTACTTGAGAGAGAGAGAGAGAGAGAAACAGCATGAGAGGGGAGAAGGTCAGAGGGAGAAGCAGGCTCCCCGCTGAGCCGGGAGCCTGATGTGGGACTCGATCCCAGGACTCCGGGATCATGACCTGAGCCGAAGGCAGTCGCTTAACCAACTGAACCACCCAGGCGCCCTCCTCCATACTCTTTAAAGGAAACTCCATCATTCCACTTCTCAGGCCATATCCACTTTCTTTCACACTCCACTTAATGATCAGCAAATCTTGCTGGCTCTAACTTAAAAATACATTCATAATGTATCAATCAGTACAAAGCCCTACATTGAAGTGCAATCCCTGGTAATAGAATCCCAATTCAGGAAAATAGGGATGGGGTACCTGGGTAGTGCAGTTAGTTAAGCATCTGACTCTTGGTTTTGGCTCAGGTCATGCTCTCAAAGTCATAAGATTGAGCCATACATCAGGCTCTGCACTCAATGTGGAATCTGCTTAAGATTCTCTCTCCCTCTTCCTCTGCCTCTCCTGCTTGCTCTCTCTCTCTCTAAAATAAATAAATAAATCTTTAAAAAAAGGAAAACAGGGAAAATAGGGGCAAAGGAAAGAGATAGTTTACATAACAATGGAGAAAGAGAGCCGGGAAATTACTGAAAATGCATACTCATTCAGTTTGAACACTAAAAATCAAAGAAAGGGAACTTCATAGCCATGAAGTAAGAAAATCTATTCTAACCCACCCCCTTAAAAGGGTGGGACTTTTCCTCTTTAGGAGAATGAATTTCACATAAAAACAATTAGAACATTATCATGAAAGAATACTATACCAATGTATAATTTTAAAAAATAGAATAAGGAGCAGAATAATATCACTACAGGCAATAAAAGCATTTGTAGAAAGACATATCCACAGAACAAATTTAATATGTTATTTAATATTTCAAAACAAGTTAAAATGAATTAACAAAATAGTAGAAGACATAAAAGAATGATACAAATTTGAATTAGATAAACTCAGGATGATGTGATTATACCCAGAAAGTAATTATACATAAAAGGCATTTCAGAAATAAAAATTAGAAGGATTACAAGAGAAAATAAATATTACAGCTGATACTTCTTAAGGGAAATAAAATGTGAAAAGGATAAACTTAAATAAATGAAGAAAAGATAAAAGGAATTCAAGAGAAAGTTCGTCTGGTTTGTTTTGAGATTTCATAGGACCCAAACTATTCTTTTCAGATCTTACCACAGGCTTCTTGTATCCACCCACAAAATGGATTTTGCAAAAATCTTGTAGGGGAAAAATTATTTTTACCATTCTACATTCTTCTGGCTGGTTTAATAAGTAAATTGACTTAAAACAGATGAACAGAAGACCAAATTTAATTATGTAATACAGGGCCCCATAAAAATGTGAGACCCACCCATAGGCAATTGAGGCTTATATGCCATCCTGAACCAAGGAGAAGGGGGTAAGGGTGTGGGACTTCAGAGGTGAGGAAGACAATTCACAAGGAGGTGGGAAGAACAAATGTTTGGTAAACAAATGTTTGCTATGCCATACAGTCTTTCTCATGTTTCTAAAAAAGTTAACTTTGGTAATAACTCTCTTCCTGGTGCAAGCTCCCTATCTATCTAAATTCTTTTAGGCAGTTATCAGGGGAGGTGAAAAGTTCTTCTTGAGTTGGTGGGAACTTATTGTCATCAGCTCAAAATAATCCTCATGCCAAAGTGGCAAATTCTAGGTCAAATTGCCCTGAACCCCACCAATTCCTTCCGGTTTCAGCTGCTGTTCTCAAATAGGCCCTGCATATTTTGCGAGAAATTTTAGATTTGCCTATTCCTACATATATTTAGCTATTCTTAGCAAGGGGAACCCCTCAATTTCTTCTGTTTCCTCTTGGCGATATAAAATGCTTTCCTATTTCTTTTCTTGAGTTTTTAAAATTAGTTTTGCTATTGTCTTGTGGCATAAAACACTGCTACTGACAATATTCATAAAATAGGATTCCCAAAGAAAAAAAGCAATTAAAAAGAATAAATTCTAAAAAATATAATTCAATAGAACTTTTATGAAATAAAAAGACCTTAATACTGTATTGGGAAGGATACAAAACAGACCTGGGAAAAGTAACCCATAACAATAAACACAATGGTATATCTAGTAAAACTCTTGAATTTTAAAGGGAAAAAAATAAAAATAATCTCTTAGATATCTAGGCAAAAATATCAAGTTTCTTAAGAAAGAGGGAAAAATAGATTCTCATCAGACTTTTCAAGCCAAACTTACCTTGAAAAATTTGAGAACCAAAGGAAACATTGTCAAAAATCAAGAGGAAAATAGAAGACATTAGATCATCAGGGCATCCAGAGAAAAATATAAAGCTGGTCCTCAGAATTATCTGCCCCATGATTGACAGGGAGAAGTACTTAAACAGGTTCCAATCACTCATTGTTTGAGGGCTGCCTTCAGGGAGTAATAATTATTCTGAATTTCTGGGGTACACATTCACGCATGACCAGTAGGCTCTAACTGTTGTTTCAAGTCATGACCTCAGAGAAGGCCTAGGGCAGAAGACAAAAGATTAATTGTGTGCTTGATGAATTGAGTAAAGGAACCCAGGACTGAATTTTCCACCTTAAAGATGTGTTGTCTCAAGGAGCTGTTCTCATCTGCAGTCTGGATAAAACACCCCAACACTAAAAAGAATCCGGATTGCATACTATTATAGATTCTCCTTCTTCTTTCCAGCCTTTTGTACTCCTGTATCTTCTTTTTCCAATCTCTGGTCCATTCCTCGTTCAGCGCCTCCTCTGTTACTATTGCCCTCATTATGTACTGTTTTCCTTCTGTGGGAAGAAGTGTTATAGTATAACTTTCAAGTTTATCAATGCTGAATTAAGACAGATCTGCATCCCTCTCCCAACTTCACCATTAATCTCTCTGTCCTGGTTTATTTTTCTGTAAAAGGGGAGTAATGATAGTGTTGCTATGAGGAATAAATGAGCTAAGATACGCAAAGTACTCAATATATGTTAGTTTTTCTTATAAGCAGAGTGGTGGTAGTAGTGGTGGTGGTGGTGGTGGTGGTAGTAGTATTACAGATATGTTGAAAGAAAAAGACACTTATATGTAAATCCAATTGACACTTTTCAGTCCTCATCTTAATTGACCTTTCATAAAATTTGACCAAGTTTCACTATTCAAACTCTTGGCATCTATGACCAGCATACATTTTTCATTTCCTTTTGCTTTCCTGGGTGTTTTTTTTTTTCTTTTGTTTTTTTGCTATTCTCCTTTACAGGATCATCTTTCACCTCCTGATATTTAAATGTTAGTATTCCTTTGAGCTCTGTTCTAGGCCCCCTGTGTACTCCACTGTCTTCCTAGGTAAACTCACCTGGGAATTTCATCCTTGAAAAAAACTGTCAAAGATTTCTAGGCCAGACTTCTCTGAGTTCAAGATCCATATTTAGATGCTTATTACACATTTTCATATTGATATCTCAGACACTTAAACCTGTCTAAGATAGAACATGTCTAAGGTGGAACCAATCTTTCCACCAAATATATCAATTTCTGCAAATGTGACCACCATCCATCTAACTACATAAGTCAGAAGCCTAAAGGTACTCTTGATCCATACCTCTCCCCTTATCTCCACATATTGTCCATCACCATGTCCTGTCTGTTCTACATCTAGAATAACGAGAATATACCCACCCTGTAGAATCTGCTACCATCTTGATTCAAGCTACTTTCATTTCTGATTTACATGTTTTCAGTAGCCTCCTACCTGGTTTTTGTTTATCCATACATAACCCTTTTTTACAATCTAATCTCACATGCAATTTATTTCATTCCATTTTGTAAAAAAATCCACAAGCTTTGCATTGACCTAAAGTTCTCAGCATCAGTTGGACCCTTCTTGCATCTTCAGATTCTTTTCTTGCTACTCTTCCCCTTTGTCCCTAGCTTCCTTAACTTCATTAAATTTTCCGTGCTTCTTTCTGACTTCTGCAACTTTGCAGATGATTTTTACTCTACCTGGAATGTTTTTTCACTCTTATTCTACCCATGTCTGCTTAACAGCTCATCCTTTAGTTTCAGTTAAAAGAAAAGCCTTTGACCTCTCAGACTGGATTAGTTCCCTCTATTTTGCACATCCATAAAACCTTAAATTTCATTTTCAATATCTTCACAATTGAAGTAAAATTTAATTTTTTTTATTTGAATATAGTTGGTACACAATGTTATATCGATTTCAGGTGTGCAACATAGTGATTTGACAACTCTATGCTATGCTTACCACAAGTGCAGCTACCATCTATCACCATACAACGCTATTACAGTACCATTGACTATGTTCCCTATGTTGTGCCTTTTATTCCTGTAACTTATTCATTCCATAACTGGAAATAATTTGCAAAATTATTTGTTTAATGAATCTAGAGCTTGACAAGTAGTAGTTATTGGTATGTTTGTATTTATTTATTTATTTATTTATTTATTTATATTATCTTTAGCTAGCTTTTGTATCAGGGTAATACTGGTTTCATCAAATGAGTTGGGAGAAAAGTACATTTTTAAATGGGAAATGGCATAATCTGATCTTTGAAATAGCAGTTCTGAAAACAGGGTGGCAGTTAGACAAAAATGGAGAGATGTTATGGAATTTAATTGGAATCTATTAGGTAAAAACAAGAGATGATGGCTTTATGAAAATACAGTGCCCATAGAAATTTGGAAGAGAAAACTAGGAGATCTGAGGCATATAACTTTGAAGCATGAGTATTTAAAGAGAGGATGGAGAAAAGTAGAACCAGTGGAGAACACTAAAATGGAACTATTGGTGTTAATTTTGTATTGTTATGTAACAGTATTACCACAAACTTAGGGCTTAAAAAGCACACATTTATTGTCTCACTATTTCTGTGGGTCAGAAATCTGGGCACAGCTAGCTGGGTCCTCTGCTTTAGAGTTTCACAAGACTGACTTCAAGGTGTCAGCTGGGACTGTGATCTTATCTGAGGCTCAAGTGGGGAAGGATCTGTCTCCAAGCTCATGTGATTGTTGGTGGAATTCAATTTCCTATAAATATTATTGGACTAAAGGCCTCATTTTTTTGATGGCTGTTAACTGGAAGTCACCCTCAGTTCCTTGACACCTGGTACTCCCAACATAGCCACTTGCTCCATCAGAGCTAGCAAGTGAGAGAATCTTTTAGACAGAAGGCAAATTCCTATGTAGTGTAATCCCAGAAGTGTACTACCATCACTTTTGCTATCGTCAGAATCAAGTCACAAGTCCCACCCACAGTCAGAAGTAGGAAATCACAAAAGGGCATGGCTACCAAAGGGTGGGTCAACTGGGTGTCATCCTTGGTTCTGTCTACCACAGTTGCAAAGAAAATCAAGAAGGTTTTATCTAGTAGACAATGTTGGTTCCATAATTCAGACAGTGGGGTAGAACAATTAAATAGTGATAAACTATAAGAAGATGCCTGGAAACGTCACAATAACATGACCCCTTTGTATGGCACTGGGAAATCAAACTCAACCAAGTATTCAGTGAGATGGCATGGTACATGGAAGATTACATGTATAAATGCTTAGGGCAGGGCTCTGACAATAATAGGTTCTCAGTAAATATTTAACCCAGAAATGGATGAAAACAAGTCAATGAGTAAACAAATGACTGAAATTATAGAAGCCTGGAGTTCAGGCAAGAAGCAGAACTGGTGTTAATCAGTAAAAATATCTGAGAATCAAGTAGATGACATATCGCATGGAAAGAGACTAAAATGTTATTCAAAACAAAGACTTTTTTATCTTCATAAGAAAACTATTTTTACGACAGTCAAGTGATCAAAAGATAAATTCTACTAATGTAAAAGAAGGTTAGCAAATACACATGCGATTGAAATATCTGAACATAGAAACTCCATAAAGTTAAGACTTTCTCATTAATTAGAGGTAATTCATTGTAATTTCCTGCATAATTCCAAGGAATGAGATGAGCATTCCCTATTTCCAAATAGAGATTTATTCTCAACTATAATCCAGTCTGTTCGAGAGTGCTAAGATTTGATTGGTGTTGATCTGAAGCCCTTTATTAAATTTTGTGTAAATTTATTAGTATATTAGACTTTCTGTCAAAAACACCCAAAACCCTGACTTTGTAACTGTCTCTTCAGTTGTAGGAAAAAGTCAACTCTTAAGATTCTTGTGGGTTCTCACACTGATTTATATATATACTACAAAGTAGACACATGAGCTGTATCATTGGTCACATTGAGTTGCTTCTTATTTCATCAAATCAACAAATAGAGTGAGAGTCTATCATATGCAATGTACTGTAATGGCTTTCAGTAAATTTTCCTTCGATTTTGTAATACTTTCCTTCTTCTGAAGAGTGTTTAAGTTTGGTTTGGGGGAACTTATCAAGACAAACAAGGCTTTATATAAAGCTTTGAGCTAATTTGCATGTATGTACAACACCATTCCCCTGGTGTTGCTCAAAAAGGACTATAATCACTTTTTAAAAATTAGAGAAAATAAAGTTTACTACATGGTATATGCTATAAACCAGGTATCTAGAGATAATTCATGTTGCTGCTATATATCTGTATAATGTATATAACTAAAGAAGAACAATTGCAGATGAAAGTAACCTAAATTTAAATGATAATATTTAGTGTGGCAATATTTAGAGAATAATCCATTCACATTGTCAGTATATTTTTTATCTGCATATATGCACTGACACTGGCTATGTGTTTATTTGTGTCAATGAATTATAACAGAAATTAATTTCAGATAATAAAATCATAAACATCTGGGCTTTGCAGCACATCGTCTGCTGAGTTTTGAATATGAAATGGTTTGATTTCACTTATAATAATAAAAGGAAGCAGGATATCATGAGGTAATTTATGGTATTGTGCTGCTGAGAAGGAAATAGTCTCATTTACACTATTATTTACAATCTCCTTTATATCCATACACTATTCCATGTCTAAGGGTAGGTGATATGAAAAACTTGAATTTGGAGTTCTATAGGTTTTCAGGACAGTGCTTGGGATATGATAGGCACTCAATAATATTTGATGAATGAATGAATAAATTGCAATGAGTAAAGTTTTACGATCAAGTTTGAGAACCCACTTCTCAGGCAGATACTGAATTTTTATCAACATCATTTTAACATATTATTAGGCACAGACTTGTAAAATCTTTAAACTGACAAAACTGTCAGCAAAACTGGCCCTTAGCCACAAACAGTTACAGACAAGCCAAAATGAAAAACAGACTCTTTACAATTCTAGTGCTAAGGCAGGTGAATGAGAAGGCCCAGACCATGATGGTATAATCTAGATCTACTTCAGACAGCCATGACAGTACTGGGACAGAAGATGGCAGAGTAGAAGAGACACAATCCCTGTTCTCCCAAAGCTTATGGTCTGGCAAAGGACACATATAAAACAATCCCAGTAGATAACAATTTCAAGAACCCACCCTGCCATGTGTAATTTATATAGCCCTGCTATATCAAAAGTGCCTTGCCTTATTGTAGGCACTCAATAAATATTTGCTAAAAAAATAAATAAATCAGGGGGTAGCTTGGTGGCTCAGTCAATTAAGTGTCCAACTCTTGGTTTCAGCTCAGGTCATGATCTTAGGGTCCTAGGATCGAGCCCTATGTCAGGCTCTGCACTCAGTAGGGAGTCTGCTTGGGATTTTCTCTCCCTCTGACCCTCCACCTGCTCTCGCTCTCTCAAATAAATAAATCTTTCAAAATCAATCAATCAATCAGAGAAGTTTGAGAGAAATGGATGATCTTGTGAAGGTCAGGGATAGCAATGACAGGAATCCTAGATTTCAAGGATGATCAAAAAACTCTGTGTTACACAACTGGAATGTAGAAATGATTTCACAGAAAGTATACTGAAGGTCTAAAGGGCATAGGAAGTGGATCTCTGGCAAACAGAAATGGGAAGTTTCATGGAGAGGATCAAAGTCAGCACATTGTTTGGGGTACCAGGGAAGTGAGGAGACAATTAGGAGGTTTGAATTGCAAAAGAGCATACAATTCCATATTTGGCTAGGGAATGACGTGGAAATAGTTTGCATACAGAGATCTACTAGGAATTCTCTTTGTCTATTTACAGTCTCAGTCCTTCATGCTAAATCGGTGTCATATAATATACGTTATCAATTAAAGTTCTAAATATAGCATTGTAATAAGAGTACTTTTCATGCATTTTTACATAGTACTAAAAGTTCAGGAAAATGGGTATATGACTCCCTGATGCAAATTACCCAGGAAAATTCACAGAAAAAGTACAAGTGGAGCTACAACATATGCATATTCCTGCTGTTTATTCAATCTTTATATAGTTATTCTCTGTCTATAAAGAAAATGTTTTGAAATTCTCGCTTTAGTAGTTACACTAATAAGCACATTTTAGAAAATATATAATAATGTACACATCAATGGGATTTTCTTTTAAGATTTTATTTGTTTATTCATGAGAGAGAGAGAGGCAGAGGGAGAAGCAGGCTCCTAAGGAGCAGGGAGCCCGATGCGGGACTCGATCCCAGGACCCTGGGATCATGACCTGAGCTGAAGGCAGACGCTTAACCATCTGAGCCACCCAGCTGCCCATCAATGGGATTTTGACCAGACAGACTAGGTTTTAAATCTTTTCTCTGCCGCTTACCTGATATATGATGGTGAATAAGTTATGTAATTTCCATGAGCTTCAGTTTCCTCAACTTCAGTGCCATCAATAATAGTGTCTATAATATGAGAGTATTTGATCTTTAATTCACTATGTCTTATAGTGGACACTCAGGAATATGCTCAGGCATTTTACAATAGGTGCTTGCCTAATCAGAGTTTGTAGTTTTTGAGGGGAAAGGAGTTATAAAGATCTTTCTTGAAAATTCTGATAAGATCATTCCTACCCCACTTCACTTCTGATTAGGCAGTATCTTTAGCAGCTGATGACTCTCATAGGGACTTTAAAACATGGACATTGTTTTATTCTGACTGGAAATAGGCTACTAGATCCTCTGGGTTATATTCTCATGTAATAAAAGGAATTAGTTCACTTACAGGTCAATACACTTGGACCTATGTATGTTGGTGCCATTCCATCAGACACCATCACCCATGCAACAACCATGTCCTGTACAGCTTTTTAATTTTTTTTTAAGTAGGCTCCACACTGGGTGTGGAGCCCAACATGGGGCTCAAACTCACGAACTCACGACCCTGAGATCAAGGCCTGAGCTGAGCTCAAGAGTTGGACACTTGGGCGCCTGGGTGGCTCAGTTGGTTAAGCGACTGCCTTCGGCTCAGGTCATGATCCTGGAGTCCCGGGATCGAGTCCCACGTCGGGCTCAGCGGGAAGTCTGCTTCTCCCTCTGACCCTCTTCCCTCTCGTGCTCTCTGTCTCTCACACTCTCTCTCTCTCTCAAATAAATAAATAAAATCTTAAAAAAAAAAAAAAGAGTTGGACACTTAACGAACGGAGCCACCCAGGCAGCCCCTCTGCAACTTTTTAAAGAGCACATTGAAATGGAGGAAAACTAACCACCTTGTGAAAAGCATTCTTTCTTAAGTCATATGTATATCTACAAAGAAAAAAATATACTTTCTGTAAATGAAATGAAAATCATTTATCATTGTGCAGACATGAACCAGGGGCTATCTTGAACTTTCTAAAAATGTTGTGATAAATTATTTAAACAAGCTCACATGAGTTGCTTACTTTCCTGGTGTCAGCTTTGTGAAGGAAATGTTGGAGCAATCTCATTAACCCAATACAGAATGGACTTCAGAATACTAAAATCACCTTATTCTAGCTAAAAACCCTCCCAACCTTAAGTCACTATTTTGAATGTTGCAAATCAAATACTATACAATGGCATGTTCACACACTCTGAGGCTGAAATGAAATCTTATATGTAAAAAAAAAAAAAAATCACTTTTTTTGCTAAAATACATAAGAAAACTCTTCTACTGGGTTTTGATAAGTCAAAATAACATATATATACAATATTCCAATATATGTTGAAATTCTATATGTATATAAATGTACAAGAAGAAAGAAAACCCTAGATGTTGGAACATGTGACTTTGAGACATGATCAGATGAGCTACACCAGTAGACTTTCAAGGTAATAGTGGTTGGTTGTTGAGGACTTATTTCTTGAATTAAAATGCCAACTATAGGACTGGCAGGTAGGACAGAGAAGGGCTCCGGGTAGTGTAAATAATAATGCCCAGATAGTCTCCTGGAGGATAGCTGGTGAAGAATTTCCTCACCCTGCAGTTCTTTTGACTCTGCATCTCTGGTTTTCTTATTGTACCTGTGTCTCTATAGTGACTATAATTTATTGAGCCCATACTACATATCAAACATTATAATAGACACTTTACATGTACTATAGCATTTAATCCCATCACAGAAAAAGGAAAAATAATACCTCTCCTTTATTCTTGGTACAATAAAATGCAACTGATTCCATCACGTTTACCTTACTATTTTATTATTTTTATTTATTATTATTATCAATGTAATATAAGTGGTCATAGTTTAAAAAACTGTTATCCTTTCTTGAAAACTACTTTAGTTCTTTATTTTTCATCAGAACTCTCTAGCTTTATTGAAGCCTTCAACAGTTAAATGCAAAGAAAACTGTTATTAATTTACTTCATTATTGAATTTTTATTGATTGCTACTCTCTGGCAGGCATTGTGGTAGTGGGCTCCACAAGTATGGCAGTGAACTAAATCAAGTCCCTTCCCTCATGACGTGTACATTATACAACTATTAAATATTTCAGTGGAAAGTAGCCCTTCCACTGAAATGTTAGTTGCAAAGAATTTGGTGAAATTATGCAAAAACGTCTTGATTATTTTATAATATAACTATTTTGAGAAGTCTCTGTTGTTACTTTGTTTTAATTACTTCTCTTATAAAATATTAATATTTAACAGATTGAAGTTCTTTAAATCAATTTAATGTAAAGGGTGAAACAATCATATAAATATAGCTCTATAATGATTTTTATAAGCCTCCTTTGAAATTATAGAATTATATTAATTTTATATAAAAGTCATTAAAGGAGCACTTAAATTACCACTTTATTTGAATGCATGAGTTCAAAGTCAGGTAAACACTAGGCTAAGCTTTATGTCCCCTATACATATTAATAAATGCCAATAATTTTAATTTAATTGAATCCTACTGAAAGAAGTTTATTGCTTTTGACTAAAGACTGGTATAAGGCTTACAAAGTAAACAGTGCGTGCAAGGCACTGTTTCTAAGGCATAAAGTAAACAGAATAAGTTTAGATTTTTTCCCCAAATGTAAAAATAGAAAATTTGTAGGTTAATTTCATAGAAGAAGGTATAATAAAAGTATATCCTCATTTAGAATAAGGCATAGTGAAAAAAATAGAATAAGGCATAGTGGCTAAAATATCCTAAATATTGCCCACTTTTTATGTTATTGTAAGTGGCCTTTTCCCCATTTCCAAGTGTTCATTGCTAGTAGAGAGTACAAGTGATTTTCCTTTATATCCTGCAAACTTGCTAAACTCACTTGTTAGTTCTAGTAACTTTTTGCTAAATTCCTTAGGGTTTTCTACACAGACTATCATGCCATCTGCAAATACAGGCAGTTTTACTTCCTCTTTCATCATCAGTGTACCCTTAATAATAAATTTGTTTATTTTGCTTTATTACTTTTGCCAGCGCCTCCAGTATATCGTTGAATGTAATTAATGTAAACAGATATCCTTACTTTCTCCCCAACATTAGGGGAGAGAACGTTCACGTTTTTCTACCACAAAACATTATGATATCTATGTTGTTATTCTTTTATTGTTGTTGATTTTGTTTATTTGTGGGGTTTTTTTTTGTGGTTGCCCTTTATCAGGATAAAGTTCCCTTCTATTCATAGTTTTTGAGGAATTTATCATGAGTAAGGGCTATTTTTTTCAAATAGTTTTCTGCCTTAATTGAAATGATTATCTGGGTTTTCTCAGTTATTTTTTTATGAAGTAAATTACATCTATACCTGAATGTTACATTAGCTGTGCATTACTGGAACAAACCTTATTGGGCTATAATGTATTATCCTTTTATATATTGCTGGGTTGGTTTGCTTAAAAATTGATTTTAAAGATATTTGTTTTGAGGCTTATGAGAAATATTAATTCATCGTTTACTTTTCTTCTGAGGCACATATTTGATTTTAGAACCAGGATAATGGTGGCTTCAAAAATAAGTTGAGGATGTTATTTCCTTCTATATTCTCTAAGAGACTGGGTGCAATTGGTATTATCTCTTTCTTTAGTGGTTGGTAGACTGTGCCAAAAGAACCATATGGGCCTTGTATCATTAAGAGATATATATTAAAAGATTTGTTGCAGGGAGTAGTAATTGATATAAACATACATATACATATAAAATCACAATATCTATAATATGCTAATATATAATAGGTAATGAGTATAAATAAGTACATTAATATAATTATATAATTTTATATAACACGTAGCAAATATACAAATAATAATGTTATTTATATATAGGAAAATGAAATCAAACAATGAATGAATTGAAAATGAAATCGAATACACAAACACACATGTGGAAGGAAGGAAAGGAAGGAGGAAAGAAGCTTTAGTAAGTTTAAAATAAACCTAGTGGCTTATTCTTGGTCATCTGAACGGTAAACTATCTCTGACTTCAGGCTCCTTCTTTTCTCAGCTAGAGGGGTTGCATCCATGTTCAGTGCTTACTGGAGAAGAGAAATTGTATCACCCCAAGGAGCTCAAGTTCTTCTGACTCTGGATCTCTAGAGCTCCTACCTAGCTCCTCTATAGAGCTGGCAGTTAAAAACAGAGGGCCTTGTGCCTAGGAGTCTGTATTTCATCTGGCAAGGTCACATTCTCACATGTGCCTGTAAGAAGGGGTAGCAGTGGGAGTTCTGTCTATTTTAACTTAGCTCATGCTGTGTGGCAAACAGATTCAGACACTGAGCCATCTTTCTGGGGGATGATGGAATAATGAAGGACTTGTGCCTTCTCATTTCTTGTCGATTCAGTTCTGGCAATTTTTCCTTCTCCTCAATAAAGTCTATTCCTTAACTCATGCTGTTTGGTATTGTGGAATTTCTCCCGAGCTCTCTGAAATGACAGACGGTAACTACAAATGAACCAAACATGCTGTTCTCTGTATTCCCTTTCTCCTACTACCCAATAACCTTTATTTTTCCCTTCTGGGAGGCACTCCTTGATCCTCTATCTTCCCTTCCTCTTCTTATTATACTGCAGGAAGCTTCTCCCCTTTACCCTAGAACTGCTTTCATTAAGGTCATCAACGACCAAAAGATACTCTGATTCTTTTAATAAATAAATAACAGGTTTTAAAAGCCAGGGAATCCTGATGGGGCTAGTCTTTTACAGATCCAAATGTTGATGGCCAATGTAGTGCGCATGGTTAAGGAACAGATTACTATAAAGACTTGTATAGCTCATGAAATCAAATTTAGATGATGCTATGACAATTTTCAAATGAAATTACCAAAATCCTCTGTCTACATTATGTATTAGCTGTAGATAATGTTAACTGGATACGGCCAAATATGCTCGGCCATGTTTTGTCTGATTTCTCATTCTGCATGTGTCAGTACATTTCATCCTTACCGATTCCCAACATAATTTCGGGCTCGTTATACAACAGTTAAAAATCCAGCTTAATGTTCCAAATTCAGTGAGTTCTGTAAAACCTCCTGACCTCAGATGGGCTACAGAAATACATAATCAGGGAAAGTGACATGTGAGTTAATGTAATAAAGTTGGGTATGTGAATCTTCATTCCCAGTGGATTATCAAATGACCCATTTCAATCCACATGTTGAGTGGTTGTATATCAATACTATGATTTAAGAAGCTGCAACATCACAGCTGTTTCTCTCTCCAGCTTATGTGAACTGTTTTTCATAGTATTTTACTGTATACCTGACTAAGCTTGTTCATATGATTTTCTATTCTCCTGCTCATAATATAGCATTTGTAATCACTTGTTAACAGTAGCATTTGTGTAAACATAATGCCAATTACATTATAAAAAATTATTTTGTCATAATTCATTCACTAGTACCTCAAGGGAGAGAACTTGATTTTGTGGCTAAATGCAAATATAAATATAAAGCTACTTATTTTTGTGTTCCATTTATATTTCTTTTGCAATCTGATTTAAATCATTGTATCCTAAACTTCAGGGCCTGTGTAACATATTCACAATTTTACCCATTCATATTTTATCTCTACTATTATTTACTTCTTATATCCTTTATATTAAATTATTTTTTTGTATTTGGCTTCTGAGAAACAATATCCCCAAAGCCAAATATTTTATTTATTAATTTCTCCTAATATACATTCAAATAAAACAATTAGATTACAGTGTTTGTCAATATGCCAACTGAAATAATCTCACACCCCCCCAATGATAAATTAAGCATAAATTTGAAAAAAACAAGTTGTGAGACCATTATCAAGTTTAACTATATCCCCCCCTTTTTTTTAAAGATTTTATTTATTTATTTGACAGAGAGAGACAGCGAGAGAGGGAACACAGCAGGGAGAGTAGGAGAGGAAGGAGCAGGTTTCCCGCCGAGCAGGGAGCCCGATGCAGGGCCCGATCCCAGGACTATGCGATCAGGACCTGAGCTGAAGGCAGACATTTAGTGACTGAATCACCCAGGCGCCGCAAGTCTAACTATATCCCCTTGCACCCACATATGCAGACACTCAACTACATGTGTTTGCAGCATACCTTCACTTCATAATTTTATTTTCATTTTTGTATTTCAGTTTGGCTTTTATGTAGGAATTCAGAATTAAAGTAACAACCTTCAATTTAAAAATGGTGAAAATATGATGGTGGTATTGATGTTAGAAAGACTTGATTTATAAAAATATTTTTAACAGAATTAAGCAAATGAAAATTTGTACCCCTGTTGCAATTGCAATCACTAATTTGCAATTTGCTAATGAATTAGTCCTTTTTGTTAGCAGGTGTTCATTTGTCACTAAAATGAAAATTCATGAGATCCTTGAGTTAGCTAGAGTCAGTATCTGTCATTTCTATTCCAGAAATCTTTCTATGGAATGACTTTTTATAAAAGGTTACTGACAGGTTTGGAGAGCAAATTCCTGTTTCTGTAATTTCTGAAGTGCAGCTTTGCAATTTCTTACTTTACTGTGGAGTCATGATATCTGCGTGAGGAACATTAATTAAATCTTCAGGGACAAATCAAAGCTTGATTTCTAACAATGAATAATTTCAATGGTTGTGCTGGTCTACTAATATACTTCTGCAATTACCGCTGACATACCGTAGACTTAAAATGATAAATTCCTGTTTATCATCATATAATTTCTCACTAAATGAAAGTAGAGTGAATTGGGGGGTAAACAAAAAGAGGTTCAAAGTCATTTGGATCACAATAAGAACCAGATATCTTACAGAGGCTAGGGAGTAAGAATCTCATGAATCAGGTGGTGGTAGGCTGCTCAGGGACTGTGAATGCCCCTTGGCTTTTACAGTAGCCAGCGGCTCACTAAATAGTTGTTGAATGGAAGAATTGGAGAAAAAGTTATTCGGTCCATGATATAGTGGAATGTGCATCATGAGCTGATATAATGGTTCTCCACAGTCATAATCACACAAAAAAGTAAAAAATAAAATTCTCTTGGATTAGGCTTAAGCAGTTGACACATCTTTTTAGAACATTAAAAATCAAAAATCAAAAAATGCATGCAATGATTTGGCATTCTTATGTGAAATTTGGTTTCTAATCAAAGCATTCATGTTCATTTCTATTATCTTACCTTTTCTTTCCCTTTATGTTATTTATGCCTTTCAAATCCTTTTCAAATAAAGTGGTTATAGTGAATTCACCAATGATAAACTTTTACAGTAGATAAAAGAAACTTATGGGTGTAACTTAATGGGTTAAGCCCTGCAACTTCCCACAGACCTTAGCTGGGGAACTCAAAAAGATTTTGCTTATAAGAAAGTTCCATTTCTAAACCTTGGAGATTATTATCATACACTGCTCACCTTGTTCAAACATTTGTGACATGATTCTGCAATTAAATGACACTTTGTCCCAAAAGCCAGACTGTAAGAACATACACATAAGAAGGCAAACTGGAAACTCAAGCTCAAGGAAATGGAGGCAACTTTTCAGATAATCTTCATCAACATTCTCTGTGCCTCATCCTTTCTCACCCTTTTCAGGAAATGTTGTCTTTTACGTAATATGTGCAGATTGACTCTTTCCCTTGATCACAGTTACTAAGTAATTGTACAGCATTATATTTCCTTTTGCCTACCTTTGAATGAAAAGCCTTGCAAAATATTGCCAAATAAAGATAAATACAAGCTGGAATTCTTTAAAGTGCTCCAAAATATATATTGTGGATAACCACTACTTGTAATTTGAATTATATCTTCTATATTCATTTCTGATTGCTAGTCATTTCTCTTGGGTAAATAAATACTTAGGGATTGAATTGCTGGGGCATAGGATAGGTGAATATTTAATACTAGAAGAAACTGCCAAATAATAGTATAATATAGTTGTCCCACTTAAATTCCTACCAACAATCCACAAGAATTCCAGTTTTCCACATTCTTGCTGCCACTTGCTCATTGCCAGTCTGTTTAATGTTAGGTATTCTAAAGCACGTATAGCAGTATCTAAATATAGTAGTTAATATGCATTTCCATGAGGATTGACTGTTCTGAGCATCTTCTCATGTGATTATAGACAATTTTTTTATGTTTGTGAAGCAACAATGCAAATATATGGCTAATTTTTATTGATGTATTTATCTTCTCTTTTTTGAATCGTGAGAATGCTGTATATATTCTTTTTGGCTTTTTAAGTTTTTATCTCAATTCCAGTTAGTTAACATACAGTGTTGTGTTATTTCAGGTGCACAATATAGTGATTCAGCGCTTCCATACATCACCCGGTGCTCGTCACAACAAATGCACTAACCTTAATCCCCATCACCTATTTCATCCATCCCCCACCCACCTCCCCTCTGGTAACCAGCAGTGTGTTCTCTATAGTTAAGAGTCCGCTTCTTGATATCTCTCTGTCTCTCTTTCTCCTTTTCCTTCTGCTTGTTTGTTTTGTTTCTTAAATACCACATATGAGTGAAATCATATGGTATTTGTCTTTCTCTGACTGACTTACTTTGCTTAGCATAATACTAGCTCCATCCATGTCATTGCAAGTGGCAAGATTTCATTCTTTTTATGGCTGAACAATATTCCATTATTGATTGATCGATCGATCGATCTCTCACCTCTTCTTTATCCATTCATCTATTGATGGGACACTTGGGCTGCTTCCATATCTTGGCTATTGTAAATAATACTGCCATAAGCATAAGGGTGCATGTATCCCTTTGATTTAGTGTTTTCGTATGCTTTGGGTAAAAATACTCAGTAGTGCAATTGCTGGAACATATGGTAGTTCTATTTTTAACTTTTTGAGGAATTTCCACACTATTTTCCACAGTGCTTCCACCAGTTTGCATTCCTACCAACAGTGCACTAGTGTTCCTTTTTCTCCACATCCTCGCCAATACCTGCTGTTTCTTGTGTTACTAACTTTAGCCATTCTGACAGGTGTGAGGTGATATCTCATTGTGGTTTTGAATTGCAGTTCCCAATGGTTAAGTGATGATGAGCATTTTTTCATGTGTCTGTTGCCCATCTGTATGTCTTCTTTGGAGAAATGTCTATTCATATCTTCTGCCCATTTTTTTAGTTGGATTATTTGGGGGCTTTTTTTGCGTTGAGTTGTGTAAGTTCTTTATATATTTTGGATACTACCCCTTTACTGGATATGTTGTTTGCAAATATCCTCTACCATTCTGTAGGTTGCCTTTCGGTTTTGTTGGTTGTTTCCCCTACTGTGCAGAAGCTTTTTATTTTGATGTAGTCCCAATAGTTTATTTTTGCTTTTGTTTCCCTTGCCTCAGAAGACATATCTAGAAAAAAAGTTGCTAAGGCTGCTATGAAAGAGGTTACTGCCTATTTTCTCTTCTAGGATTTTTACGGTTTCAGGTCTCACATTTATATATTTAATCCATTTTGAATTTATTTTTGTGTATGGCATAAGAAAGTGGTCCAGTTTCTTTCTTTTGCATGTTGCTGTCCAATTTTCCCAACACCATCTGTTGAAGAGACTGTCTTTTCCTCATTGCATATTCTTTCCTGCTTTGTCAACTATTAATTTCCATATACTTGTGGATTTGTTTGTGGGCTTTCTATTCTGTTCCATTGATCTCTGTGTCTATTTTTTCTGCCAATACCATACTGTTTTGATTACTACAGCCTTGTAATATGGTTTGAAGTCCAGAATTGTGATGCCTCCACTTTGCTTTTCTTTTTCAAGATGGCTTTGGCTATTGAGGGTCTTTTGTGGTTCTGTACAAATTTTAGAATTTTTGTCCTAGTTCTGTGAAAAATGCTGTTGGTATTTTGATAGGGATTGCATTAAATGTGTAGATTGCTTTGGGAAGTATAGATGTCTTATGAAAATTTGTTCTTCCTATCCATAAGCATGGAATGTCTTTCCATTTCTTTATGTCCTCTTCAGTTTCTTTCATCAGTGTTTCATATTTTTCAGGGTATAGGTGTTTCACCTCTTTGGTTAGGTTATTCCTAGGTGTCTTATTATTTTTGGTACAGTTAAAAATGGGATTGTTTTCATTTCTCTTTCTGCTGCTTCATTATTGGTGTATAGAAATGCAACAGATGTCTGTGCATTGATTTTGTATTCTGCAACCTCACTGAATTCGTGCATCAGTTCCGGCAGTTTTTCAGGTTTTCTATTATAATAGTATCATGTTCTGCAAATAGTGAAAATTTGACTTCTTCCTTGCCGATTTGAATGTCTTTTATTTATTTTGTTGTCTGATTGCTAGGGCTACAACTTCCAGTACTATGTTGAATAAGAGTAGTGAGAGTGGACATCCTTGTCTTACTCCTGACCTTAGGGAAAAAGCTCTCAGTTTCTCTCCATTAAGGATGATGTTAGCTGTGGGTTTTTATATATGGCCTTTATTATGTTGAAGTATGTTCCCTTAAACCTAGTTCCTTGAGGGTTTTTATCATGAATGGATGTTGTACTTTGTTAAATGTTTTTTCTGCATCTATTGAAATGATCATATGGTTCTTATCCTTTCTCTTATTCATGTGATATATCATGTTGACTGATTTGTGAATATTGAACCACCCTTGCAATCCAGGAATAAATCCCACTTGATCATGGTGAGTGATTTTTTATAATATGTTGTTGAATTTTGTTGAGGACTTTTGCATTTTTGCAGGGATATTGGCCTGTAGTTCTCTTTTTTAGTATGGTCTTTATCTGGTTTTGTTGTCAGGGTAATGCTGGCTTCATAGAATGAATTTGGAAGTTTTCCTTCCTTTTCTATTTTTTTAAATCATTTGAGAAGAATAGGAATTAACTCTTCTTTAAATGTTTGGTAGAATTTGCCTGTGAAGCCATGTGGGCCTGAACTTTGTTTATTGGGAATTTTTTGATTATTGATTCAGTTTCTTTGCTGGTTATTGGTCTGTTCGAGTTTTCTGTCTCTTTCTGTTTCAGTTTTGGTGGTTTATCTGTTTCTAGGAGTTTATCCATTTCTTCCAGGTTGTGCAATTTGTTGACATATAGTTTTTATAATATTCTGTTACTGTTTGTATTTATCTGGTGTTTGTTGTTATTTCTCCTCTCTCATTTGTGATTTTACTTATTTGAGTCCTTTCTCTTTTTTTCTTGATAAGTCTGGCTAGGGGTTTATCAATTTTGTTGATTTTTTTTTCAGAGAACCAGTTCCTGGATTCATTGATGTGTTCTATTATTTTTTTTTAGTTTCTATATCATTTGTTTCTACCCTAATCTTTATTATTTCCATCCTTCTTCTGGCTTTAGACTTTGTTTGTTGTTCTTTTCTAACTCCTTTAGGTGTAAGGTTAGGTTGTTTGAGATTTTTCTTGCTTCTTGTAAGATTTATTTATTTTAGAGGGAGAGAAAGAGAGCAAGCACCAGGGGTAGGCAAAGCAAGAGGGAGAGAGAGTCCAAAGCAGACTCCATGCTGAGCACAGAGCCTGACTCAGGGCTCAATCTCACAACCCTGAGATAATGACCTGAACCAAAACCAAGAGTCAGATGCTTAACTGACTGAGGCACCCCTGAGATTTTTCTTGCTTCTTGAGGTAGGCCTGTATTGCTATAAACTTCCCTCTTAGAACCACTTTTGCTGCATCCCAAAAGTTTTGGACCATCGTGTTTTTATTTTCATTTTTTCCATGCACTTTTTAATTTCTTCTTTTATTTCCTGGTGAACCCATTTATTGTTTAGTAGCATGTTATTTAACCTCTGTGTATTTGTGGTCTTTCCAGGTTTTTTCTTGTCGTTGACTTCTAGTTTCAGAGCTTTGTGGTCAGAAAAGATGCATGGTATGACTTTGATCTTCTTGAATTTGTTGAGGCTTGTTTTGTGGGCTAATATGTGATCTATTCTGGAGAATCTTCCGTGTGCCCTGGAAAAGAGCGTGTCCTCTGCTGTTTTAGAACGGAATGTTCTGAATATATCTGTAAAATCCGTCTGTACCAGTG
This sequence comes from Eumetopias jubatus, assembly GCF_037043125.1. Classification (NCBI taxonomy): domain Eukaryota; kingdom Metazoa; phylum Chordata; class Mammalia; order Carnivora; family Otariidae; genus Eumetopias; species Eumetopias jubatus. The sequence continues at coordinate 5,472,085 of NW_028274817.1, forward strand.
TGTCATTCAAAGCCATTGTTTCCTTGTCGATTTTCTGTTTAGATGATCTGTCCATTGATGTAAATGGGGTGTCAAAATTCCCTACTATTGTTGTATTATTATTGATTAGTTTCTTTATGTTTGTTATTAACTGTTTCATGTATCTGAGTGCTATGTTGGGTGGATAAACATTTACAATTGTCATATCTTCTTGTTTGATTGTCCCCTTTACTATTATATAGTGTCCTTTGTTTCTTATTATAGTCTTTATTTTATTTTTTAATTTTTTTAAGATTTTATTTATTTATTTGACAGAGAGAGACACAGCAAGAGAGGGAACACAAGCAGAGGGAGTGGGAGAGGGAGAAGCAGGCTCCCTGCAGAGCAGGGAACCTGATGTGGGGCTCGATCCCAGGACCCTGAGATCATGACCTGAGCTGAAGGCAGACACTTAACTGACTGAGCCACCCAGGCGCCCCTGTAATCTTTATTTTAAAGTCTACTTTATCTGATATAAGTATTGCTACTCTGGCTTTCTTTTGACATCAATTTATGTGATAAAAATTTCTCTGTTCCCTTACTTTCAATCTGTAGGTGTGTTTAGGTCTGAAGTGAGTCTCTTGTAGGCAGCATATAGATGGGCATTGTTTTTTAATCCATTCTGTCACTGTATGTCTTTTGATTGGAGCATTTAGTCCATTTACATTCAAAGTAATTAATAGATACGTATTTGTTGCCATTTTGTTACTAGTTTTGTGGTTGTTTCTGAAGATTTTCTCTGTCCTTTCTTGTCTTCCTCTTTTTCATGGTCTGCTGATTTTTTAGTGATATATTTGGATTTCTTTCTCTTTATTCTTTGCATATTTATTATTGGTTTTTGATACATGGTTACCATTAGGTTCATATACAACCTCTTCTGCATATAGCAGTCTATATTAAGTTGGTGGTTATTTAAGTTTGAACCCATTCTTTACTCCTCCCCTTCCCACCTTTTATGTATATGTTGTTATATTTTACCCCTTTTATTTTGTGCATTTCTTCACTGATTTTTTTACAGAAATATTCATTTCTACTGCTTTTGTGTTTCCTATCGTTATACCATGACTTTTGTTCTCTCCTTTCCACTCAGTCCCCTTTCATATTTCCTGCAGGACTGATTTAGGGGTCATGAACTCCTTTCTTTCTTTCTTTCTTTTTTTTTTTTTTGTTTAGAAAAACTCTTTATCTCTCCTTCTATTCTGAATGCTAGCCTTGCTGGATAGAGTATTCTTGGCAGCAGATTTTCCCATTCAGCACTTTGAATATATCATGCGACTCCCTTTTGGCTTTGAAAGTTTCTGCTGAAAAATCCCCTGCTAGTTTTATGAGTTTTCCATTGTAATTTACTGTCTTCTTTTGTCTTGCTGATTTTAAATTTTTTTCTTTATCACTATATTTTGTAAATTTAATTGCAATATGTTTTGGTGTGGATCTGCTTTTGTTGATTTTGGTGGGAGTTCTCTGTGCCTCCTGGATCTGGATATCTGTTTCCTTCCCCAGATTAGGTAGGTTTTAAGGCCCCCTTTTCTTTCTTCTTCTTCTGGGACTCCTATAATACAAATATTATTACATTTGATGGAATCACTGAATTCCCCAAGTCTATTCTCACTTTGCGTAATTCTTTTTTTCCCTCTTTTTTGTTTATCTTGATTCCTTTACATTACTCTGGCTTCTCAGTCACTTCTTTCATCCTGCTGTTCATTCCATCAAGCATTTTGCTTCTCATTTTGTTTATTGTGCCCTTTATATGTTATGTTATTCCTCATACCTGTGTTAAGTGTCTTACTTATGTCTTTCACTCTTCTCAGGTCCAGTGAGTATCCTTATGATCATTACTTTAAAATCTCTATCAGTCATGTTACTTATACATGAAATGTTATATATATTCTTGATACACTAAAAATGTTTTATCCTAATCTTTGGTCTGACCATTTATTTCCTGATGATATCTTTTAATGAACACAAGATTTAATCTGATGAACATTTTTTAATCAATATTTTATTTTAGGTTTAGTGTTTTTATGTACTAAGAAACATTTGCCTACTCTAAGGTCACAGTGATGTTTGCTAGGTTTTTTAGAAGCTTTATTGCTTTACTTTAATGTTTAGGTGCATGACTGTCCTTGCAAGCAGGCAAGGTTTATATCATCCCTGAAGATATCCAGATCATACATCAATATTTACTGAAAAGACTTTTCTTTTTACCATTATGTTGCCTTCTTGCTTTTGTCAAAACCAATTGGCCATATAACTGTGGGTTTATTTCTAAACTCTCTATGCTATTCCATTGCTGGATCTCAGTATTCTTCTTGAATATTTTAGCTTTATTGTAAATCTTGGAATTGAATAGTATGATACCTACATGTGTGTTATAGTTTTATAAGATAGTTCTGGCTATAGAAATAAGTCAATCAGAGAAAAACAAGTATCATATGATCTCACTGATATGAGGAATTCTTCATCTCAGGAAACAAACTGAGGGTTGCTGGAGTGTTGGGGGTTGGAAGGGATGGGGTGACTGGGTGATGGACATTGGGGAGGGTATGTGCCATGGTGAGTGTTGTGAATTGTGTAAGACTGTTGAATCACAAACTTGTACCTCTGAAACAAATAATACATTATATGTTAAAAAAGAAGAAGAAGAAGAAGAAGAAGAAGAAGAAGAAGAAGAAGAAGAAGAAGAAGAAGAAGATAGCAGGAGGGGAAGAATGAAGGGGGGGAAATCGGAGGGGGAGATGAACCATGAGAGACTATGGACTCTGAGAAACAAACTGAGGGTTCTAGAGGGGAGGGAGGTAGGGGGGATGGCTATTAAAGAAGGCACGTGCTGCATGGAGCACTGGGTGTTATGCACAAACAATGAATCATGGAACACTACATCAAAAACTAATGATGTAATGTATGGTGACTAACATAACATAATAAATAAAATTTAAAAAAGAAAAAAGATAGTTCTTGCTATATTTTGTTTTCATATGAATTAGATTGATTTCCATATAAATTTAAGAATAAACTGGTAAATTCCTACAAAAAACAGTTGGCAAATTTGACTCAACATTTCTTTGAATCTATAGGCAACATTGGGAAAAACTGATATCCAAACAATATTGAGTATTATAATCTTACTTCAAAATATACCACTTAATATTTTAAATAAGTCTTATTTTGGAATAATTTTAGATTTACAGAAAAGTTGCAATGGTAGTAGAAAGTGCCCATATACTCCTCACTCAGTTTCAGTTTTCTTTTAATGTTACCAGCTTATATCACTGTGATACATTATTCAAAACTATGAAGCCAACATTAGCATATTGTTATTAATTAAACTCCACACTATTCTGATTTTACTAGTTTTTCCCATTAAGATCCTTTTTCTGTTCCAGTATCCAGTCTAGCATATCACATTGTATTTCGTCTTTATAACCTGTCTCCTTCAATCTGTGACAATTTCTCAGTCTTTTCTTGTTTTTATGACCTTCATAGCATTGAGGAATAATATGAAGGTACTCTTTTGACTGTCCCCCAATTTTAATCGGTCTGTTTTTTTCCCTCAAAATTAGACTCAGGATATTGAGTTTCAGAAAAAATGTCACAGAGATGAAGAGCCCTTTCCATCACATCACATCTGGTTGTCTATGGCATATATATAATATCACTGATGATATCAGCCTTGATCACTTGGTTATGTTAGTGTTTGTCAGATGTCTCCACTGAAAAGTTAATATGTTTTCCCTTTGCATAATTTATTATTGAAAGCTGGTTCCTAAGTAAAGCCCATACTCAGAAATTGCAAGGGCAGGGGAAAAGGGGGATTAAGTGCCACCTCTTGGAGGGGCACTATATATATGTATTATTTGGAATTACTCTATAAAGACGATTTATATCTTCTCCCTTAATTATTTATTTGATCATTTATTTGTATCTATGTGGATTCATATATTTGCTTTGTACTTTGGGTTATAATCGAATACTGCATCATTCATTCTGTTGCCACTCTTATTCCAGATTGGGCCATTGGGAGCTCTTTCAGGTTGGCTCCTGTGTCCCCTTGGCATGTCCCCATTGTTTTTGTTTTTTGAGCACTTCATAACTCTCTGGAACTATAAGATGATCCAGACTTATCTTGTAATTTTCCTGCCACATCCCTAGATCTAACCATTTATCCAAGGATCCCTGGTCCCTTTTTATTGGAGAATATCAAGAGCCCGAAGGAGAGCTAAGTCTTTACCCCTTCTTAACATCAAAGAGACAGAATGAGGTGGAGGGAGGCAGAGACAGATGGTAATCTGCTTTTCTTCTTCTCTTTAAGGCAGTGGGGCCCAGTGGAAAGCTGAACTTCCACCATTACCAAACAGCAACAAAGCAGGGTGAGTTGTCTACCACTTCCTTTCTCTCTAGTGAAAGTGAGGCCTGGTAGAGAGCTAATTTTCCAGCCCCTCATAGAGGTAATTAGGCTATGTGAGTTGGTGTCCCACTTTTTCTGGGATAATATGAGTGGGCCTGAGGTAAGAGGAGTCGTACTTCTACCTACCACATGTCTACAAAGAGGCGGTGTGAGACACAGCCCCACTTTTGCTAGTGTGTTTTCAGTAGGGCCCAGTGGGAAGCTGAGTATACACACTCACATAGTCTTCAACAGAAAGACTGTTTGCCTAGTAACAAAAACGTAAATATGATAAGATGTCTTATTATATAACTAATATTCCAAATGTCCATTTTTTATTGAAGAGAAAATCCCTTGTCATATCAAGAACCAGGAAAATAACAGCATGAATGAGAAAAGACAACCAACAAACTGAACAGACACCAACAATGAGATGAATCAGATGTTGACTAAGGGTTAGTGACTACTGTCTATAATTTTATATAATGCTGTATCTGGTATTACTATATTCTTTAAAGTTCTCTTTACTTTGTTCTGGCCAATCCTCATTACTCTAGTTTCCTGGTTTAGTTAATAACTCATTATATTGTATATTCCTTATTCAAATTACTGTGTTGTTTCTCCCTTCTAATTTGATCCTGAGTATTAATGAGTAGAGAATGGTTTTGTGTTTGGGCCTTCTCTGAGCCCTTAGATTCAGCTACCTCTGATATGTGCCAGGCTGTGGCCATGACTTTGCAGTTGGCATGAAAAAAGAGACAGAGAAAGAATAGAAGAAATGGCATTTGGCCTGCTAGTTGACAAATAGGGATAGTTGTAAGGTATTTGGTTTCCAGTGTGGTGATTGAAGTGCCAATCCAGGGAAAAACTTTGGTGCGTAAGAGAAGTATATAGAAAGGGAAGGTGGTATATGTAAATGTTGCAGTGGAATATAACTTTAGTCCCTTTCATTGATGTCAATAAATTCAAGAGAAAAGGTTGAGATATTTTGAGAAATTTTGTTGGATAGACAATGTTTCCTGGACCGTGATCCAGTTCCAAAACTAAGTGCTGTGATGAAAGTATCAAAGCAACCTGTTAGACTGGTCACAGCTGGGCATAGGAAATAGTAGAAAGGAGAATCTGCCTTGTTCTCCTAAATGAAGTGCATGGCTACCTCTTCTGCTACTGCAGTCCCCTTTCCTTGACCAGAGGATGTCCAAATCAGGCTCATGTGGTAATATAAGGAGGATTCAATTTGGAAAGAGAGTTCTGTCCAGCTCTCTTCCAATTGGAGCTTTATCTGGCCTGTAATATCTAGATATGATGAGTGAGTGGAATGGTCCTTTCTACTTACCAACTGACTTCTGGGGAATGCAAACTAACTCAGCAGAATAATGTAGGCAAATATTCTAAGTCCCAGAGGACAAAGGAAGTGGGGGGGAGGCTTATTCTCTAAATTTTGTCCCATTATTTGTGAGAAGGTGTGAGAGCTTGTATGTGAGTGTGTTTGTGTATAATTGTTCTGAAATACATAGGGATTGTTGTTTGGTGCTGGGGTGGCCCCGAATGGTTTTCAGGAGGAAGATATGTAGAGAAAGCCAACATAAATGATATATCAATTCCAAATATGGCTACAGTACAGCATTTAAATAGAATATGTTCCATGGAATATGTTAATATTACTGCTGAGCATTGCTTTTGGATTTTGCCATGGAGCAAGATGCCTTAGAAATGGTCTCATTTTGATTGAAACTAGGTCCTGGAATAAATAACCTGTTTCAAAGGACCCATTGTATAAAGGAACCTGTTTCAAATATTCAACTGATTATTGTAGAGACTTAGATCTATAAATAATAAACCCTGTGATTCAACATTTGAATTACAAAAGCACTTAAGGGCAGCAAGGGAACATTTGAGAGGAAGAGTGAGTGAGCACAGAGGGAAGGGATAGGGAATGGACTTCATGAGTTAGAGAAAAAAATGTGAATATATGTTTAGGGGAATTCTATGTCCTCATACATTGACCATACCATAAAGATATGAAATCACAAATGAGAAGTACAACAGACATAGTCTGATTCTTATAGACAACATTTCAGAAAGGTCAAAGATGAATGTTAGGGTTGGGAGGTTAGAGTAAGTGCCATTCATTTCACAAAGAAAAGGAGACCAGTCCACCCAGGGACTTGGCAGTCTGGGAATATATTACTTAAGTCTTTCTTCCCACATTTCTAGTGGGACCAAAACACTCAAGTTTACTATGCAGTCAAGTTCAGTACTGAACTGCCCATTTCAAAGACCTCTCTGAATTCTTACTCTCCCTACTAAAGACAAACACAAGGGATGTAGCTGTCTTTATTTTGTTCTCTAGGTGGAAGCATCCTCCCTGCCCTATTCCACTTCCTTATATTGTGATAATCAGCCACAGGGCATGGCTGAGGTAGAAATAAGTACCATTCAAAAGACTGTCAGAGCTGCAAGAGGCGATGGGGACTTTGGCCATTAACAAACTTACCACAGACCAGATACTTGGGTCGCAGATGGCTCAGATACATTTATTGAAGATGTGAAAGTTTTAACGAACAATTTTGTAAAATGGGACCTTGATTTACTTTTTAGTTTATTGAAAGAATAAAAGACATGGGAAAGTCCAGTTTAGATGTCTCTTCTTAGTCCTTTTTTCTCTCTGAATGGCAAGTAAATTCACCAGAGATATGTTTCCCAATCTTCCTTCCTTTCTGCAGGAATTGCATAACATGACTCCCTCCCATTCTCTTGGACTGTGCCTGATGTGTGGTCTCCTACTACCTTTACACGCTGTCTTTCATCTTCTGTTAGGTTCAGTTGGTCATCAGAAAGTCAGAGTGCTGGGTGCACAGAATGGAAAAGTAGGAAAATATACAGTCAACAATCAGACTTCTACTCAAGGGCCAAGCTAATCTAGAGCTGAGAGGAAGGAAAAAGGACGTCTCTGGGATTTAAGTTAATCTCTCTCTTACAACTGAACAATGAAAAGTTAAATTGTTAGTTTCCTCTCAAGAGATACAGGAAATGAACTTTCTGCCATCTCAGTATTTACACCTATTGATTGATCTCCCCTTTCCTTCCTAAGAGTTTTCATGTGTTTTTGCTAACACTATGTGGATTTGAAAAAAAAAATTGGGGATACCAAAGAGTGTGGGGGTTTTGTAAGTATTTCGTTATTTTGTTTGGGTATGGTTTGGTTTTACTTCGAGGGAAAGCAGATATTTTCAATACTTAGTTCCTAACAACTTGAAAACCAACAGGTTAGAGAGAATAAAAATATTTCCTAAATGAGAAAGTAAAACCAGGAAAAGGCTTATTCTCCTTTGGGTATGAAACCATCCAAAAATACATAGAGCAGGTAAGAGGAACCTTACTCAGGGAGAAATGGAAGTTGGAAGACAGTTGGGTAGGTATGCAAAATTCTTATGGAAAAATAATGAATGTCATGCTGTGGTAGTGGGGATTGGGCAGATATGAGAAGAGCTACATTAGTGTAGGATAGATTAGGCAGAAAAGCAACCATGTTGTGTGCAGTGCCCTATTTAGGAAGACTCTATTCACATATACTGTATTATGAAGTGTGCCTTTCTGAGTAATGTGCAATAAATACAACTTGTGTTGTGGCTGAAGTCCCTGAGGAAAATTTGTCCCAAATAACTCATTCAGTGGTCTCTTATCCTTTAGTACAAAGAGATATGGCCAATGAGAAAGAGACTTACACTGGAGATATAGCCCTTCCTAAATTCTGCTAGGTAAAACTCCCTGATTTAGACAATACCAAGACTTGGTCAATATGGTGCTCTCTATACTTGGCAATATCATTCCATTCCATCTTCATAGATGCAACAGGGTTCCTGTGTGGGCTCTTTGTTAGAATTTCAACATGGTTCTGTACAGGTCCCATATACACACAGGTTATCTGAAAACCCCAGAATGGACACAGACCTGGAAACAGACTAGATGGAATATCCAGTGATTTATTCAACTGGAAAATCACCAAGCACATACTGTATGCCAGTCCATCTGTGAAGTGCTGTAAATATAGGAGGACAGCAGGGAAAACAGAACTTACTATCTTCAAGAAGTTGACATGCTATTAGTACAAATATATTAATAGTTAGTAAATGGGTAGAATGTGAGTTCTGCAAAAACCCAGAGTACCTTGGAAAAAGCAGTAATGTGTATTGAGGGTCCAAAAAGGATGAGATGTGGCAATTTCAAATAGAGTGATCAGAGAAAGCTTTTCTGAGAAAGCACTATTTGAGCAAAGTTCTGTATTAGGTAAGGGATAGAATCAATCTCTACTCTCTCAGTGCTCCAAGACTTCCCCTCTGCCTTGGCAATGAAAGGGAACCTCACTTTTTCCTGTTGATCTTTTCTTGCTGCCCATACCCACCTCCAGCCCACATAATCCCATCCTGTTCCAAGGGATTTTGTGATGCAAATTCATGGGAATATTGAGTCATTATGCTTTGAGAAATGAAAAGGAAAAGGGAGCACACAAAGAGGCTGTCAAGCTGTATAATATATCCCCAAGACAGGAGAATAGGAGTTGAAGGAAATAAAAAAAAGTAGCTGTTGCCATGATACTTTATGTAGAGGTGCTTTCTCTTCCCTGGGAGGTTTCCAAAAATCACCAGTAAGAAATTGAATGTATTTTCTAAAAAGAAAAAAGAAAAAAGAAAAGAAATTGAAGACATTTAAAATTATGCATTTGCTGGTACTGATTATCTTTGACCATGAAGAATTCAGATCAGAGACTGAGACATCAGTTTCTTGTCTTAAAGGAGCTGCCTGTTAAACTGATAGTAGATGTGCACAGGTATGTCTAGGATAATTAATCAAACTTGCTATCCTCTACTAATATAAAACCAGTATATGGTTATGATGGCTGATTCTTGTACTTCTGCATTGCTACTAGACTGAATTGAGAATGACCTGGCATAAGACAACACGGTGGTAAGAGGGAAGGTTGAATTGGAAAGACAGATTGCATTCAAACTCTGATAACAGAGCTCATCACACCTGCAGTGTGAACAGGAGATTTACTCTTTCTACTATGAGAAGAGAGATATAAAGTGGCCAGTAGGCCTTAAGACATTCAGTTGGGAAGAGGAGTATGGGGGCTAATTATGTTGAGAAGAGTCTTCTTGGAAATACTGGTACTTTTTGGTAAAATGTGGGGCTTCCTACAGCTTTGAATATGGACCACCGATTTTTACTGTTAAAGAAGGAAGACTTCAAGACTTCTGGACAAGATGATTTCCTTTATCTCAGTCTTCATTATTGTTTCAACAAAAACTTATAAACTAAGCATGATGTTTCCCAAACTTGCCTGCATCCTAAGTTAAAAGACCTTTCAGCCCCTAGTTGTCAAGTTATAGAACAAACTCCATTTTAAGACTGGGAACCTTCTCACCTGAACTGTCTTCCAATATTCTCGGGCCCATTTTTAATACATATAATTTAATATTTCATTTTATATACAGTAGTGTAGCTTTTTAGTGAACATTTCTGTGAGTTTAGATGAGTATGAAAATTGTACAAAAGTGACAAAATCTGGGGTGCCTGGGTAACTCCGTCATTAAGCGTCTGCCTTCAGCTCAGGTCATGATCCCAGGGTCCTGGGATTGAGTCATGGCATCGGGCTCCCTGCTCAGCGGGGAGCCTGCTTCTCCCTCTCCCTCTGCCTACTGCTCTGCCTACTTGTGCTCTCTCTCTGTCAAATAAATTAAAAAAAATTTTTTAAAAGGTGACAAAATCCAAGATATAGAATAGTACCACCATATGAAAAATAAATCTTACCAGTTTAGAGTCAGAAATCCCCTCAGTTCCCAGACCCTGGAATACATTCACTATATTTGTTTTCCCATATTTTGGTGCCCCAGACTCTGTAGCATGGGAGAAACACAGGAGCCCAGTAGCATGTGTCTTAGACCAAAAAAAAAAAAAAAAAAAAAAAACAAACCACAAACATGCTCAAAGTGACATTACTCCAGTTTAAGGCTTAGAAAACCCAGGTGCTGCGAGGACTATGAGGGCATCCCTAGGCCCCAAGATCCTATCTGTCTTATAGATCACTCTTGACAAGGAAAAAAAAAATAGTTTTACTCCAGAGTGAGAAAGAAAAGAGATTTCTACTCTCTCCATCCCACCAGTAACTGATCATTTTCCCCCAGTTTGCTTTCAGGATCTTGCGCGTTTTCACTGCTTATTCTGTGCTTTTAGAGTTGAGATAGGTAGCTCAGGTAGAGGGCCTCAGATTGTTGAGTGACAAGGCTGGAGTTGGTGTGATGGAGTGCATTTTCTGCTTGTCTGGATCTGAGGAATACAAATCACTTGTTGGACACTTTATTATAAGAATGGGAAAAGGAGCAAGATAAGGTATGCAAGGATGTATCTTCCATGAGCAAGAGAACCTCGGGAAAAGGCTTAAAGTTTCTGAGTTTTGAAAACTACCTTGGAAAAACTGCAGCAAGTGAGAGGCTAGCATTTATGAGGGATAAATGAGGAAGGGGATGGGTGCTGCACAGGTCCTTTGGACAAATGTCAGCAGCCACTCACAATCTGAAAACATCACATGATTGTTTCAGAAATGCATGAGGGGATATTTAGGCAGGACTGTCAACCTGGACATTCTTTGTGTAGTGCCCTACTCCAGAAAGTGGCAATCATGTGTAATTTAATGTGATTGGCATCTCTGTGAGTGGTGTAATACATGACATGTACAACATAGGTGATGGTACTGCAGGTGCATTGGGAGTGTTTAGTTACATGCAGAAGGATGCTTTCCTTAGAGTGCAGGTCTGCCTCCCACCCCCATCATCCTACCCACTAGTGCTGGCCTTCATCAAGGGAACTCTCTTAGATATCTTTTCAGAAGTAAGACCTAGGAAATGAGGATCCCATGAAAACTCCTCCCATTGTTTCTTCTGGGATTCATATCACTTTTCCCAAAGCTGGTGTTCCTCACTGCCTGTGGGGAATTTTCCTTGTTGTAGAAACTTTTGCCTGCACCATCTCAAATCCTTTAGCCTGTTCTTTCCTATCAGCTTCCTTCACTATTTTTTTTTTTGCGACCAAACTTTTTTTTATTATTATGTTTTGTTAATCACCATACATTACATCATTTAGTTTTTGATGTAGTGTTCCATGATTCATTGTTTGCATATAATACCCAGTGCTCCATGCAGAACGTGCCCTCTTTAATACCCATCGCCGGGCTAACCCATCCCCCCACACCCCTCCCCTCTAGAACCCTCAGTTTGTTTTTCAGAGTCCATAGTCTCTCATGGTTCATCTCCCCCTCCGATTTCCCCCTCTTCGTTCTTCCTCTCCTGCTATCTTCTTCTTCTTCTTTTCCTCCTCCTCCTCCTCCTCCTCCTCCTCCTCCTCCTCCTCCTCCTCCTCCTCCTTCTTCTTCTTCTTCTTCTTCTTCTTCTTCTTCTTCTTCTTCTTCTTCTTCTTCTTCTTCTTCTTTCTTCTTCTTCTTCTTTCTTCTTCTTCTTCTTCTTCTTCTTCTTCTTCTTCTTCTTCTTCTTCTTCTTCTTCTTCTTCTTCTTCTTCTTCTTCTTTCTTCTTCTTCTTTCTTCTTCTTCTTCTTCTTCTTCTTCTTCTTCTTCTTCTTCTTCTTCTTCTTCTTCTTCTTCTTCTTCTTCTTCTTCTTTTAACATATAATGTATTATTTGTTTCAGAGGTACTGGTCTGTGATTCATCAGTCTTACACAATTCACAGCGCTCACCATAGCACATACCCTCCCCAATGTCTATCACCCAGGCACCCCATCCCTCCCACCCCCCACCACTCCAGCAATCCTCAGTTTGTTTCCTGAGATTAAGAATTCTTAATCCCTCACTATTTTTAAGGCTTCTCCTTTAGGCCTCCCTAAATTCCCCACTTACTTTCATTCTCTACCCTACTGAAGCTCAGATTTTTTTATTCTCAAGTATCGAAGCTCTTCCTTTCTTCATGGGCCCAGAAGACCTTCATGCTTTCAAAAATAGTTATGAATCTTCTGTAAGTTATCTATTTTTTAGGGTTTGTGCATAATACCCAGAAAATTTTACTCATTGATGCAATTTTGTTTTTATTTTTTTAAAGATTTTATTTATTTATTTATTATTTATTTAGTTAGTTAGTTAAGAGAGAGCATAAGAATGGGGCAGAGAGAGAGAGGAGGGAGAGGAGGATGCCCCACTGAGCAGGGACCCCAATGTGGGGATCCATCCCAGGACCCTGAGATCATGACCTGAGCCAAAGGTAGCAGCTTAACCAACTGAGCCACCCAGGAACCCCATTTCACTACTTTTTAAAAGTTAAGTATCCTTTTTAATTGTGCAGAGGAGGGGATTGGATGCTATCATGTGCTTGGGTGCTATCCTCTGCACTGCAGAGTGTCTATAAAGCAAGACAAGTATTTTACTTCCTATTCTTGGACAAAGAAAGATAAGCTGGCACCTCCCTCCTTTAATTCTGATCAGAGAGTTGAGGTAGAGATGGGCCTTTGTGGTATTTTGTCTGTATGAATAAGCCATATAGAGTGCCATGCTTCAATTCTTTGTAAAGGTTCTCTTCTCTCCAACCATCATGGCCCCTCTACAAATGCCTACTGATACTGATCATAGCACTTTGTGGTTTTCATTTTATTTTCTGTCTTTTGATTTAGTTCTTGATGTGTTTTTTTAAGATCAATTAATTAACATATAGTGTATGATTAGTTTCAGAGGTAGAGTTTAGTGATTCATCAGCTGCATATAACACCCAGTGCTCATTCCATCGAGTGCCCTCAATGTCCATCACCCATTTACCCCATTCCCCACTCACCTCCCCTCCAGCAACCCTCAGTTTGTTTCCTAGAGTTCAGCATCTCTTATGATTTGTCTCCCTCTCTGATTTTGTCTTGCTTTATTTTTCCTTCCTTTCCCCTATGTTCATCTGTTTTGTTTCTTAAATTCCACATATGAATGAAATCATATGAGATTTGTCTTTCTCTGACTGCCTTATTTGCTTAGCATGATGTCCTCTCTTTCCATCCATGTCATTGCAAATGGCAAGATTGTGTTTTTAAAGACAGTCTTTTTTTGTTGTTTCATATATGGGATTTGGATGTGAATTTTTCTATGTGTTTTCTTATTTAATTTTGAGTCATTTGTTATTTGATTATTGTTGATTTGTCTGACCTGTAAATAACTGATATATAAAACAGTCCCATGCCCCAAGGCCCTCCCTGAATTTCCAGAGAGTGTCCATTGTCCCTCAAATTACCTCATGCTGCCACTTGTAGTAAACCTCCACCCCACCTTAACCCCTGGGAACCACTGCTCTGTTTTCCATCCTTAGTATTTGTCTTTTCCAAAATGTCATGTGAGTACAGTTTTACAATATGTTGCTTTTTGATCTGATTCCTTTAACAAAGACATTCAAAATTCATCCATGTTTTTATGTGAATCGATGTTCTCTTTGTTTTTATTGCTAAGTAGTATTATAGTTATATGTGAAGTAAATCTGTTATGTCCAGTTGCTGGTGATTATGAATAAAGCTACTCTAAACTTTCACATACAGATATATGTGTGAAGACAAGTTTCATTTCACTATAAATAGTATAAATAGCTAGAGTGGGATTGCTGTGTCTATGCAAAGTTTTTGTTTAAACTGGTAAGAAACTGAAAAAAATCCCATTTTTCATAAAGAATTTACCATTTTGTGATTCTATGAGAGAGACAGTTGCGAAATCATCACCAACACTTGGAATTAACAATTTTTAAAATGTTCTAAAGTGTTTGTAGATTTATTATATTTTGGCTTAAACTTTTATATCATTATTGACTGGCTATATTGAGCATCTTTTTATGTATTTATTTGCCATCCATAATCTTCTATGGTAAAGTATCTGTTGAGATACTGTCCCATTTTATTGGGGTTTTTATTTTTTATTGTGGAATTATCAGATTTTATTATATATTCTGATTATAATTCTTTTGACAGAAATGTGATTTGCATGTATTTTCTCTCAGTCTGTGGTTTGTTGATTTAATTCTCTTAACTTTAAGTTTTTATATTGTGCTTTCAGTGCAATATCTAAGCTCTTTTAGTCCTAGATATATGAATCTTGGTGGACAGATTTTCTCTTGGCAGTTTGAATGTCATCCTGCTGTCTTCTGACCCCTATGGTTTCTGGCAAAAAGTCAGCTGTTAGTCTTGAGGCTCCCTGGTATGCAGTGAGTTGCTTTTCTTTTGCAGCTTTTAAAATTCCCTAAAAAAAACTCATCTTTCTCAATCTCTCCTCTCCATTCCTTGCATCCCCCTCCCTCCATCTCTTTCTCTCTTTTACCCCAGCACCAAGAATGAATATAATGTCTTCCAGACCAGATTTCTTTCTATCTTACTTGGGCTTTGTCACACATTTTTGTTGTATAGAGATTCATGATCTTTTTTCTGATTTGTTTCCTTTCTCCTCCTTCTGGTATTTTCATTATGCATATTTTATTGCACCTTCTGATGTTCCACCTTTCTCTGAGGCTCTACTCATTTTTCTGCATTCATTTTATTCTCCATAAGGTTTTATCACTATCAACCTGTTTTCAAGTTACTGATTTCATTTGCTAATGCCAATCTACTGTTGAGCCCCTCTATTGATTTTTTCATTTCAGATATTGTGTTTTAAAACTCTAGAATATTTTTTCTACCTATATTTGATATATGTGTTTGATGAGATGTACATCTTGATATACACATCATCATAACTTCCTTTATTTCTCAAATGATAGTTACTTTTTGAAAATATTTATAATGTTTAAAGTCTTTAACTATTAAAATGATATTTGGGAACCTCTACACAGGAAGTTTCTCTTGTCTGCTTTTCTCCTATGTACAGGATACATTTTCCTTTCCTTTGCATGTCTCATAAATTCTACTGAAAGCTGGACATTTTAGGTAATTAATTGTACCAACTCTGGATAATGATTCCCCTTCCCTGGAATTGTTTTGTTGTTGGTGTTGTTTATTGCTTTTTTGTTTATTGACTTGGCAGTACTGTATTAGTGAATTTTTGTCTGCATCATGAAGCAGTTTGTGTTTTTCCTATTAGGGCACAGCTTTTGGCATGCACACAGTCATTCTGAGAAGACAGTGGTTTTAGTGGAGTTCTCTTTGACTCTTTTTTTTTTTTCTCATCTGTCAAGCTCTCTCCCTCCATTGTGTCACACCCAGCCTTTAGACTTTCTAACTGTAGGCAGATTGTTACGTAGTTTTCAAAATGCTGTAGGCAAAAATTGCTCCAGAGTTTGATCTAAATAATTCAGATTATTTTGCACAGGTAGTTTTGAGGCAAGGCTTTGAGGTCTGTTTAGATACTACGAGGGTCTTCTTAGCTATCTCTTCCCCTTGTTCTCTTTGGTAAACAAGCTGGACGATATTTTAGCTTATTGCTCCGAGAGTGCCAATCTCTTCTGTCTACTGACCACCAAGATCTACATTGTTTTTGAGAGTTTGGTTAGGTTTGGACTTCCACATATTCTGTTACAAATAAAGCCATGTTCTTTACAGAGAGCTGTAATGTTCTCTGTTATTCAGACTAGCCCACTCACAGTGAGGAAAAGATTCAGATCACTAATCTGGAGCTGGCACCAAAGACAGTGGCCTGCGTCTCTCAGAGTGACATCTCTACTTTACAGTAGTGTACTTGTCCATGACAATAGGTCTTGTTCTTCTGCTTGCCCCACCTATGTGGGGCTTTCACCCAGTGATTGAGCTGGGGTGGAGTAAATTAGAAATTCAGTATTCTCAGTTGCTGCACCTGCAATAGAGCCTCCACTCTATGATAGTTGGCTAAGTGGTGGAATATTGCCCCTGAACTCTCACCATATGCACCTGGTATTTAGCCTCTGAAACGTTAAGCTGAGTTGGTAGAGTGGATGAGAAACACTGGAGGATTGCAATTTCCATGAATACACTACAGCTCTTGACTGGGAGCTAGAGGGAGATACTAAGGACTTTTTCAGGGCATAGTCCCCTTAAATACTCACAACCCAGCCTCTGGTATCCACTCACCATATCTGTGTACCTATATTGTGGAGTCTAGACTCCATTTTTCTGGCGAAATGCAGGCACCATATAGCATGGAAATGCTATAGGAAATGAAATAACATGTTCTAAACAATCTCGTTCCAAGGAAGGATCCAGGAAACCCAAGGGCTGAAAGAATATAAGGGCATCCAGGTCAGGGATATTTTACATGTTGTATATCACTCCGAGTAACTAAAATAGGTTTTTTACATCCTGGAGTCTGAGGAGGAAAAGGCATTTCTATTCTTTCCACCTCAACTCCTACTGTTTATTCTCATATTATTTACTTCTAGGATTCTGTGTACTTCCTCTGATAATTCTCTTTCTCAGGAGTTGAGGTAGGTAACTCAGATAGAGGGACTCATATCAGATGAGTTAAGCATAGGTTGAAGACACGAAGTACACTTACTGCTTAATTAATGGATCTGGGGAATACAAACTGCTTATTTATGCTTTATGTATAACAATGGTGAAAAGAACAGGATAAGGCATGCAAGGATATTTCTTCCATGAGCAACAGAACCTAATAGTAAGATTTAGTATTAATCCGTTCTAAAAACCACCATAAGAAAGCTCCAACGCATGAATGGATAACACCCAGGTGCAAAGTATGAGGAAAGACAGTGGAGAGGGTGCTGTCAAAGTCCTTTGTATGAATTCCACTGATCACTCACATCTTGAAAACACTAGGGGGTTGTTTCAAAAATGCATGAGTGGGTGTTTAAGCATGAATGCCAGCCCTAAATACCCTGTGTGGTACTCTACTGCAGAGAGTGGCTATCACATATAATTTAAAATGATTGACACCTCTGCTAGTGGAGTAACACCTAACATATGCACCATATGCGATGGCACTGTGGGTGCCTCAAAGGTGTTTAGATACTTACAGAGGCATGTTTTCCCTAGAGTGCAAGTATGCCATTCTTACACACCCTTTATCCCTGTGCTAGACTCTCTTAGGTGCCTTTTCAGAGGCAATGCTTAAGAACATAAGGTCCCAGAAAAATATCCCATTGAGTTCCTCTGAGACTCATACCCATTTTTCTAAATTTGCCTAACTGAAATAAGAACAAGGCTTTCTGTGCTATTATGTTGTTCTATTCTGCCTGAACAGCATTCCTTTTGCAGAGCTTATTCCCTATCCCAATGAACATATCTGTTAAATAGTTCTCATCTATTAGCTCTTCTCCCCATTTATGTAAGTGACCAATTTATTAGGGTTTGTGCATCATACCGAGAAACTTGTGTTCTTTGATATATTTTTGCTGTCACTTTTTGAAAAAAAATTTGTGTATCCTTAGTTTTTCTTTTACTTTCCTTTTGTTGTCCTTTCCTAATGTGGTGAGGAAAGAGAAGAGGGGAAAGGGAGATAGGAGACAGAGAATGAATAGATTATTGTAGTCTAGTTCTTTTTATTACTGAGCAGGGTACCAGCCACAGGTGATAGAAATCTGAGTTTTTTCTAGTTGTTAGCAATTATGTATAAAGCTACTCTATATATTTGCATGCAGATGTGAATGTGAACACAAGATTCATTTTTACTTGTGTAAATATCTGAGAGTGTCAACTGCAGTTTCTGATTCTGCAAGTAAGGAGCTCAAAATTTGCCACTACATCCTTACAACAAGTAAAAAGCTGAACAGACTGAAAAAGCAACAACTCTTCTTGAATTTGTAAGACAGGAGAGGACATAGAGCAAACAACTGCTCCCAAGATCGGACAGAAAAACAAGCAAATATAGGGAGTTTCAGCTTACTGAATCAGAGACTCAGAAGTGGAAACCACTGTGGAAGCAGTGCCAAGGTAGGAAAACCTGAACTTGATGAGTTTTTGCAGGCTTGGTGTGGACAACTCTGAGAATTACAAACGTCAGGGGGGCCCAGTCATGAGGGGGCCCACAATTTTGTAAGTTTTACCATCAGGAGATGGACAAGCTTCCCACAGTAAATATCAGAAAAATATCCCCCTTGGCCTTCTGGCAAGGGGTGGGAAAAGAAACCCCCACTTTATTTTTTATTATTTTTACTATGTTGATCACCATACATTACATCATTAGTTTTTGATGTAGTGATCCATGATTCATTGTTTGCGTATAACACCCAGTGCTCCCTTCAATATGTGCCCTCTTTAATACCCGTCACCGGGCTAACCCATCTCCCCAGCCCCCTCCCCTCTAGAACCTCAGTTTGTTTCTCAGAGTCCATACTCTCTCATGATTCATCTCCCCCTCCAATTTCCCCCCCTTCATTTTTCCCTTCCTACTATCTTCTTTTTTTTTTTAACATATAATGTATTATTTGTTTCAGAGGTACAGGTCTGTGATTCATCAGTCTTGCACAATTCACAGCACTCGCCATACCACATACCCTCCCCGATGTCTATCACCCAGCCACCCCATCCCTCCCACCCCCACCACTTTATTTTTTTTAATTTTGTTTTATCATGTTATGTTAATCCCCATACATTACATCATTAGTTTTTGATATAGTGTTCCATAATTCATTGTTTGCGTATAACACCCAGTGCTCCATTCAATACATGCCCTCTTTAATACCCATCACCGGGCTAACCCATCCCCCCTAACCCCCTCCCCTCTAGAACCCTCAGTTTGTTTCTCAGAGTCCATACTCTCTCATGATTCATCTCCCCCTCCAATTCCCCCCCTTCATTTTTCCCTTCCTACTATCTTCTTTTTTTTTTTTAACATATAATGTATTATTTGTTTCAGAGGTACAGGTCTGTGATTTCATCAGTCTTACACAATTTACAGTGCTCACCATAGCACATACCCTCCCCGATGTCTATCACCCAGCCACCCCATCCCTCCCACCCCCCAAAAGAAACCACCTTAGAATAAGCCAGAGTGGGGCACCTGGGTGGCTCAGTCATTAAGTGCCTGCCTTCGGCTCAGGTCATGATCCCAGGACAGGATTGAGCCCCACATCGGGCTCCCTGCTCCGCGGGAAGCCTGCTTCTCCCTCTCCCACTCCCTGCTTGTGTTCCCTCTCTCACTGTGTCTCTCTCTGTCAAATAAATAAATAAAATCTTTAAAAAAATAATAATAAAATAAAATAAGATAGGCCAGAGCACTCTACTCTTCTTAACAAGGCCTGCCCTCAAAAGAAACTAATTAACCAGAGCCTAATCTGCTAGGGTATAATCAGAGCATAACTGATCTGGGGAAGGGAAAACTCAACTCCAGCCCACTCTAGCCACCTTGTCCTACCTAAGAGAGGAGGAAGAAACTGAGGGAAAAACTTATGAAGCTCACAGTTCAGAGGCATATACTTACTAAAAGCAGAAACCTAAGATAGGACTATAGAACACTTCCTCTCCCCTCACAACCTCACCACTACATTACTGAAGGCCATTTATAGCAGGTCCTTTTACCCTGTACATCATGTTCAGCTATCTGTGTATAAACACAAATCTCATTTTACTTGTGCAAACAGGTAGGAGTGGAATTTGTAGGACTTATGGAACGTAAAGATCAATTTAAAATAAATAAGAAAAAAAGCTCTTTTTGCCAGAACTGCTTTAACATTTTGTGGTGCCATAAAAAATGTATCAAATTTCCAGTTACCCGTATTCTCACCAGTACCTGGGGTATTGACAGCTTGGTCTGGTGTTGTTTTCATATTAGCCATTGCAATATTTGTGTAGCTTTTTTTTAACCCTTGTGTAGATTTTTGTTGTGGTTTCAATTTGCCTTTTTATATTGACTACAAATGTTGACCATCTCTTAATTTACTTATTTGCCATTTACATTCCAAATTTTATTACATTGTTTGATTTATTATTAATGACATTTAAGAGTTTTTATAGATTCTGAATACAACACCTTAGATGAAAACATGATTTGCACACATATCTCAGTCTATGTTACGCTTTTTCATTCTCTTAATAGTGTGTTGTTCAGGGCAAACAATTTCAGTTTCAATGAAGTACAGTTCATCATTTTTTGTTTAATGAGTTCTTTTAATGCCACATCTATAGGTTTTAGTCTTAGAAATATGATTCTTGTTTGACTATCATTTTGTTTCAGCACTTGGAATATATCCTCCTACTGCCTTCTGGCCTCCGTGGTTTGTGATGAATAGTCAGCTCTTCAATCTTGTAAGGATCCCTTGTATGCAATGAATTGTTTTTCTTTTCCAGCTATCAAGATTCTCTCTTTTACTTTGGCAGCAACAGGCTGAATATAATGCCTGTTGGCATGGACTTCTTTGTGTTTATCCTATTTGGAGTTTGTTGCACTTATTCCATGTGTAAGTTTTTTCAACAAATTTAGGACATTTTCATTTTCAAAAACACATTACATTTTTTTGTCCTTTTTCTCTCTCCTTTCCTGCTAGTTATCCCATAAAGTATATTTTGTGCACTTACTTTCTCGTGTTCCACTTTACTTAAGGCTCTGATCATTTTTACTCATTCATTTTATTCTCTTTTTCTTATATGCACTATCACTATCAATT